>NC_138760.1:102363285-102963285 GCF_965113315.1 Podarcis vaucheri
AAGCACAGGAGCACCTCTCTCCTCCTTAGGTTCCCAGGAACTGGTATTCAGAAGCATTAATGCCTCCAGCTGTGGAGGCAGACCCTAGCCTTCATGACTAACAGCCATCAGTAGGCTTCTCTTCCCTGATTTTATCTAATCCTCTTTTAAAGCCATCTAGGTTGCTGGAGGAGACCCTTGAGAGTCCCCTGGACTGCAAGAAGATCAAACGCATCCATTCTTAAGGAAATCAGCCCTGAGTGTTCACTGGAAGGACAGATCGTGAAGCTGAGGCTCCAATACTTTGGCCACCTCATGCGAAGAGAAGACTCCCTGGAAAAGACCCTGATGTTGGGAAAGATGGAGGGCACAAGGAGAAGGGGACGACAGAGGATGAGATGGTTGAATGGTGTTCTTGAAGCTACCAGCATGAGTCTGACCAAATTGTGGGAGGCAGTGGAAGACAGGAGTGCCTGGCGTGCTCTGGTCCATGGGGTCACAAAGAGTCGGACACGACTAAACGATTAAACAACAACAACAGGTTGGTGGCCAGGAGGCAGTGAGTTCCATAGATTATGTGCTGCATGAAGAAGTACTTTTGGGGGGGATAGTGGTGGGTTTTTTTTTGGAGGGGGGAGTTTTATTGCTTACATCCTTTGCCGCTTAGGGTTAAAAAATAATAATTTAAAAATTAAACAGAAAAGTGGGATATAAAATCAGATGCTTAAGCCGTAGGGAAGCAGGCTTCTCTTAAACCTTAGGAAGTAGCATGAGCTCAGCAGCTGCACAGAGAGGCTGCAGGATCTCCTCTCCTTGGATGTTCCGAAGTCGAGCTTTGACTGACATCTACTAGGGTTGCCTTAGGAATGGGACTGCCTGTCTTAAGGGTAGGAGATTGCTGGAGTGTTTCCAAGTTTGTAATTATGTGAGTCAGGCATATGGTATACTGTGCCCCCCACCCCACTTTCCTGACTATCAAATCAAATCAAGATATTGATCTAAGGTGAGTTAAGCTTGCTCAATAATAGCGGCTGAAAAATAAAACTGCATACAGGCAGGATGTGTATGTGTCACTGCACTTTAAGCATCCATGCCTCGGAACGCTGGAAGAACACACACGTGAAAAATAGATGTCAAACTCAAATAACAAATCAGCTTTATCTTCTGAAGAAAGTTGAGGTTGGGAGACGAACTCTAGCTTCTTGTACTAGAGCAGGCATTTGAATCCTTCACACTTAACCTGGACCGTGTCCTGCTACAGCTAGGCAATATCTCCTATCGCTGCTTCCCACAGGATGCATTTTTCAAAGCGTGAGCAAACTTTCTGGTAGGAAAATGCATATGCTGGTCTGGTGGAGCAAAGCCGTGGAGCCACCATAACTGACACAAGTAGGTCCTACAGCTGACTTGGATGGTGCTGGGCTGGCGCAAGGTCCGGGCCGCATGGATCCACCCATGGGAGCAGCAGACTGGATGTGCTGGTGCACCCAGTGCTATTTTTCCAGAAAAAGAGGTGCTGGAACTCACCATGAACGCCTCCCTTGTTCTCTTATAATGGCCATGGCGCCCACCTGAGAGGTGCCAGAACTGAGTTCAAGGGAGTTCTGGCAAAAAAAAAAAAAAAAAAAAAAGCCCTGGGTGCATCTACACTGCCAAGACCTCACTACCACCCTGCCCCATCCATTCCCATGCAGGTAAGATGTAGTGTAGCGGCTCTGTTCCACCTCTTTTGCGTGTGCACTTGCCCTGCAGGATTGCCCTAGGAACTTGATGCATCTGAATTGTTTTCTGAGGTCTCTTGAGGGTTTTCCTGTAGGTTTAGCCAGTAGGCCTGCCGAAGCTCAGATCTCCACTAAGGACGATTCAATGACTTTAGCCGTCAATACAGTCATCCCCAAATACCCTTGGTTCAGCTGTAGAGACAAGGCAGGTGGTTTTCTTTTTTTGGATTCTTAGGGTTTCACATGGGTGAAACACATGGGTAAACAATGATAATTCAAGATGCATAACAAATAGGACCAAAGAAAGATATGGATCTATCAATTTTGGAGTGATGGTGGTGAAGAGTGGTTATTTCTCCATCGCCATTACCCCTGCTGAGTGTTGTCTCATTGAGTTTCCACAGGTGCTGCAGGGGTTCCTTGGTGAGGGCTCCAGGACTCAATGGCTTGTGCCCTGAAAGGCCCACTATGATTGATTTGCTGGACGTTTTGTAGATGAAGTTGCTTGTATCCATGATGACTTTAGATGGCGGGTGTAACTCACCTGATCCACACTGTCTTGATCAATTGCAGATTGGATGTGGGTTCACTTGGGAAACCACACTCCTGTTGTATTTCATGAGAAGACCTCTCTCTCTCTCTCTCTCTCTCTCTTTTCTAAAGAACATTTGAAGGGATCCTCCTTTTCCTTAAGCAGGCAAGAACCTCTGGTTTGTTTACAGTGCCCTGTCCTGCTAACTGGAGTAGGAAAGCTGGGATCTCTCACATCCCCAATCCTGTTTTCGTTTTTTAAAAAAGACTTTTAAGGAGGGTGAGTTAGGGGTAAGATGATGACAATGACGATGATAGCGATTTTATTATTTGTATCTCACCCATCTGACTGGGCTGCCCCAGTTTTGATGCTGTTGGGGGGTATTTGTGTCCTCTTCCTGCCCCCTCCCCTTTGTGTTGTTCTTATTGAGCAGAATGTGCACACTGAGTGGGACCAGCCAACTCGCATGGAACCTTAATTGAAAAAAAAGCCCAATGCGTAGTTCAAGCTGACATACGGCATCTGATTTGTATACCTTAGGGGTGCATTTCTAAATCAACGGGGGGTGATTTAACTGCATGATTCCCACTGTTATTAACGCGAGGCATGCAGCTAAATTGCTGAGTGCCACTTATTGAAAACGTGAACTCCTTAATGTTTCGGCTGAATTTAATTTTTATTTGCAAATTGGCAAAATTAATTAGAACGTGTACAACTAACAGGAAATTATGGCAAGATATGGCTTAACAGGCTAATTCAGATATGATTCTACAATTTATGAAAGCACAGACAACTGGTTATTTGATAGCAACGACTAAACAACAACAAAATATATCTGCTTCTCAGCCTGCACTAGGGATGTCCAAGAATAGAGGCCATTCACTGAGGAACCTGGTAACTTAGGGGCTGGGGTTACATCAAAGTGGGTGGCTCACATTTCCTGGCAGGCGGGAGATCCAGCCTGGTCAGCATCATGCCTGGGTTCTGCATGCCATTTTGAACCAAGAAGGTGCCCTGGCCATAGTCACAACTTGCTCCAGTCATAGCACCAAAGTCTCTGGCATGGTGTGATGCACAGAATATCTTCAAAGTATGCCTTCTATATTTTTCTTATCCTAAAAGATATGGATGCCCATACTAATGCCATCATTCTAAAAAAACTATCCATAAGTATTCAGGAATAAAAAGGGGGGAAATTGGAGCGACGCAATGACATGCTGCTGGAATGTTTGAAAATGGACTTACAGTTGGTGAAAAGAGGACAGTGTAATCGTTTATTTACTCAATGCCCGCCCCCGGCTCCTTTTGACCAGTTTTACTGGATACTTTTCAATTTGCTCAGGTCAAGGATGTGGGCAGAATTCTTGGAGAGATGAGTCCTTCCACATGTGTGCTGGAAAATTGACCTTCTTGGCTTTTATGAGCTGCCAGAGGTGGTCTGCTGAGTGGGTGGTGGGAGGTACAGCAAGTTTCAAAGAGCTGGTGGTAGACCACTTTTGAAGCAGCCCTCCCTTAGTCTCACTAAGAGAGCCAGCGTGGTGTAGTGGTTAAGAGCGGTGGACTCATAATCTGGTGAACTGGGTTCACTTCCTCGCTCCTCCACATGCAGCTGCTGGGTGACCTTGGGCTAGTCACACTTCTCTGAAGTCTCTCAGTCTCACTCACCTCACAGAGTGTTTGTTGTGGGGGAGAAAGGGAAAGGAGATTGTTAGCCGCTTTGAGACTCCTTAGGGTAGTGATAAAGCGGGATATCAAATCCAAACTACTACTACTACTACTACTACTACTACTACTCTTCTTCTTCTTCTTCTTCTTCTTCTTCTTCTTCTTCTTCTTCTTCTTCTTCTTCTTCTTCTGTTCCAGCAACAACCGTACAGTGCTGTTATGTGACATTTTCAAGGATGGATGGAGGTCCTACACTCAGTTACATTTGATGACTTCCCTTACCCCAGCAATGATTTTGTTCATGTCAACATTGATACTGTGCACATGTGCCTAAATGTTGCAGCACTCTATGCAAGTAACTCAATGGTAGAGCCCATGCTTTTCATGCAGAAGATCCCTATTCAATCCTTGGCAACTCCAGACTTTTAAACAGATACAGACCTGGGTTGCTCTGGCTGATGGGGTATGAGGCGAACGTAGATGCAGCAGTGGGTTTCTTGGTTTTGCAAGACTTCCCGGTGGCTTTTGACTGAGGTATAGTTTCATATATTCTATTTCCAGTTTGGTTCTCTGAATGCCATCATGTAGCCAAAATGGCAGCACTCCCTCATAAAGGGGAGGTATCAGGAGGCTTGGGGGCGGGGGTGCCCATTTTTTTGCAGAAGTACAACAAAACCCTCCAGCTTGCAAAACAAAGCCCAAGGAACACTCAGTGTGCTTATTGGCCAGGGAAGGCTGACTGTTTATAGGGGAGGAATGGAAAACCAAGGAGGAAGAGGAATGGGATGGAGTGGCTGGGAAACGAGAATGGAAAAAGAGACACATAGATATTTTTAATACTTTAAAATGATAATGTTAATATTTCTTGTAAAACACATGTCATAGAGGTTTTATTATGATCAAGCAGTGAATGAATGAATGAATGAATGAATGGAAAAAGGCTAGAGAACCACCTCAATGTCTGGGATGCAGACAACCGGTGGACTTCCAGATGCTGTAGGACTCGAATTTCCCTTTAGCCCTAGTCAGCGTGGGCAATACCCAGTGATGTTTTGAGTGTTAAAGTCCAGCAATATCTGGGTGGCCACAAGTTAGCCAGCCCTGCTTCATGTTGAAAAGCTATTTTTTTTAATAGCCCCAAGGCTAAAAGTGAGAGCTGAAGAAGTCCAAGATGTTAGCACTATTGGGATTGGGAAGCATTTCGTATGGCAACATGTGTATATGCATACATATTATATGAAAGAGATAGTATACAAAATGCTGATGGTGAAATTATTTGTTTGCTTTTTAGAAAGAACTAGGAAACACAGCCAGGAACAGTTGCTTGCTTCTCAGTTGAAGATCATCAACATTTCCAGAATTTTGCGTGGCATCTGCATACATTGCAACACTTTGTCCCTCTTCTTGCTCTCTCATATGCTGTCAACAGTGCTGTAAGCAAGGGCACAAAAGACATATATCAAAAGCCAATAATCGTTTTCTTTCCACCTACAATGGCTCTTCTAGCTTGCTCTGCCTCTGCCTGTCCAATTTGTCAAATCCCAGCTAGAAGTGTTTGTAAACAAAGCTGAAGAAACTCTCCCCACTCTGCCTCCAGTGCTGCATCACAGATATTGTACTCATGAAAAGAAAACCCCTAGGAAGAAAACAGATGTACCAAGTAACCTACCCTATGGCACTGAGCTTTGCATTACAAAGAGTGGCAGCGAACGTTGGTAATCAACAATCCCATGTGCACATACGCTGCAATTTTCCTTCTCTTTATCATTGTCTAATTACATTTCAGTCAACCTGAACAACAACAAAAAGAAGAAGCCCAGAGCCTTTTCGTTGTCTGCAGTAGTTAGGAGATGTGTTTAAAAGTGAAGATATGCAACTTCTTGCCACAGGTTACAGAAGAATTGTAGTAATTTTTCTATGGAGGATAAACATGGGAGGGGCAGGGTGTATAAGTGAATGCTTCTGTTTTAATCGTTTCGCTTACACATGACCCAGAAGCAACACCATACTTCTTGCTCCCTTGCTTTAGATAAGAAAAGGAAAGTCCTGACATTGACTACTTCTGCAAGAATGAAAGGACCTTGGATTGTAACAGGGGATAAAATTAGAACAATAGTTAACGCTGGATTAAATCAGTGGTACAGAGAGAGAGAGAGATGCTTTTAAAAAGTAAGTTTTAGAATAAGAATAGAAAATATTAGCACTTCAATGAGACAACGAGATTGCGTTTTTCACAAGTAGCAGTGCTAATTTAGACAAGTGCACTTCATTTCCTTCCTAAAGTAGAGGTGCAATTAGCCACCTGCCTGCTCAGACAGGTGAGTACCAATTTCCCTCTAGGTGAGTAGGCAAGTGAATAGCACCTCCTCTTGGTGTTGCGATTCTCTTTCTCTGAGACCAGAGGAGCATTAGGCCTCTGCCATGGCTGTTTCTCTAAGTCATTCAAGGCCCAAGGGAGGTATTTTGCACAACCCCCAAACTTAGTGACATTGTCTTATTGTAAAGGTACCATAAAGTTTGTGAATTCAAATGTACTCACTTATGTTCGTAGGATCAGGTTAAATATGTGATAACTGAAATTATCAAGTGCCATAATGGAACTTAAGAGAAGAAAATTGTTTCCTCCCATGAGAGGCAATAGGCAATTGTCTGTTACCCTTTATGTCACCAGTACATGCCTTTGTGTTGTACTTCTGGACAGTCTGCTAACACTTTGGGCAGTTTGCTACAGAAGACATTTTCTGAGTATCAACTACAGAAAAATAAAAAAATCCATCTTTGCACACAAACTTGCTGCTCATATATGGCATCTCTAAAGGATTCATACAAGGTTGAGCAAGGAAATTCCTATTGTGACTTGGGTTCTTTTTCTTTATGAGCTCTCTGATATGTGGAAAAAAATCACCTCCTTGACTCAGCTACATTAAAGGTAGATCAGTCGGCTTTTGACATTCTTAGATTTCATAGAACACTAAACTTATGGAAACCAAACTGTGTCTTGAAATTCTTTCTGGGTCAGATCCACAGGGCTTTTACAGCTCACTGGAGTGAGAGCCCTTTCAGATTTTTTGTGATTTACTATAGGAGCACCAAAGGATATCTCCCAGGATTCCACTGAAAGTTGGAATAAGTATTTTCTCCTGTATTAATGAAGGTCCACCAGAGCTGCTCCAGCTATTAGGTAAAAACTTCAGTTGGCAATCTGAGAGCAGGCTAAGTTTTGTGGGTCTACTTCATCTAATGTGAATTAAGTCTCCTAGATTCCATAGGTGGCGAAAATAAGCCTATCGTGGTTTTTTTTAGCAGGCTATTTTTTTATCCTGCCAAAGATAATTTTAAAATAGAGCTTGTGATATTTTTACATTCCACATGATCTGTCACTCATATATAATTCTTAGATGGAACAATGATATAACATGATAAAATTTAATCATGGGTCTGAATCATATTTATCAGCAAGTACATTTTGTCTGAGGAAAAACTGTACTTTATGCAGGATCCAAGCAATGACGGAAATGGCCATCTGGAACCTTTCCCTTTGGCCTTTGCTATTGTATTGGGGACAGTGAGCTTGAAAATAGCTCTCATTATATATTTGATTCTCAGCTATTGAACGCGTGAACCATTGGTTTTCTCAACAAGGAATCTGAGAATAGCAATAAAATAACAACGGGGACAATTTGGATTAGCAGCAGCAAAGTGCCACCAAATATATTTTATTTTAGAAGGTAAACTGGTTAACTGATGCTGTCTTAGCTTGATTTACGATGATTTGGCTCTTTTCATTATGTTATTTTTTACATATGCATTAGTCTATGGTAAAATTGTTACATTTCACCATCTTAACTATGAATTTTGGCTAAAGCAAATGTATTGAAATGAAGTACTCACGAGACAGTCTAATAATTCAAAACAGTAATGGCCAAGGCAGTATATTCCTACAATATCTCACTTCTTTAAATTTTGTGAGCTGTGTCTGTATGAAAAATGTTTATATTAGAAAAAAGTGCATACAAGAATGCATATATTAGGGAAAATACTGTACAAAAATACATTAGAAGAACCTACTTGAAAAAATGCATATGCCGTATTTTTCCGTGTATAAGACTAGGTTTATTTTGCAGAAAAAATAGGTTTAAAATTGGGGTTCGTCTTATACATGGGTAGTGCTGAGGGGTGTTTTCATAATTTGGAGTCCCCCCAAATAGGGGGCATCTTATACATGGGGGCGTCTTATGCACAGAAAAATACGATATTAGACAAATTGTTGTATTAAAACTGAATGCTGTATATTAGAAGAAATGAGCACAAGAATCTGTACAAGTTTCTGTGCAGACTAAAATAAAGTGCAATGTGATGTTTAAATGGGACAGACTGAACTTCACACTGGAAAAATGAGAAATGGAGAGCAACTGAGTCTGACCTATTTGCCCAGCCTGCTCTTAATAACTTGCTAGATTTCACCTTGATTGGATGAAGGATAATGGGAACAACCAATCATTCAAGACTTTTGAACTCTAGGCCCAGATGGAATTTGAACAAAGTGACCAATTCCTCATCTGTTTTTACTTTCCACCTTTGGAGTAAGACTTCTCTGAATAGCTGACTCTGCTGCTCAGACTATGCAAACTAGTAAAAACAAGTCATAAGAGAAAGAGAAGACATGTTTGACTGCTTTGATGACTGCTTTGCCATTGCTAGGGAAACAGCTCCCATGGTAACCATGGTCAGTACATCTGTCTCATTTTATCTCCAACTTTCACATAGACATGGAAAGGATACTAAAAATAATAACACATAAATATTTTAAATAGCAAAAATTAATAAATTAAGAAAGATTGCGTTCATTTATTGAGTCATGCTTTTTGGATGACCTTTCTTTGCTGTTAGTAAGTTTGAACATTGCTTCCTCATATTCCTGTATAAAATTATTAATTTATAAGCTGGAGGAATTTTGCCACCAACCAATTCTTGCTTTGTGGTTCTTTGAAACGTCGGTTCCTTATTTCTCATAAATGTGTCTTAAGTTTGTTGCAGCTGGACCAGGCACCTGAAAAACAGAGCACCGTAACCAGCTGGGTATATAAGGGATGGGATAATATTTTGGGCATCCTGGTCCCAAGCTGTATAGTGCTTTATTTCCCAAAACCAGCACCTTGAACTTAGCCCAGTAGCTAATTGGCAGACAGTGCAATCCTTCCAACAGCATGGTAACATGTTGGCGATATCCTGCCCCAGGGAGCAGCTGAGCTGCTGTATTTTGCACCAGCTCTTCAGGTTCTGGACCAACTTCAAAGGATGCATTTCACATCCAGTATGGAGATTACTAGTGCATGGATGACAGTGGTCAGGCTATCCTGGTCCATAGCTGTCTTACCAACCAAAACTGGTAAAAGGTACTCCTAGCCACTAAGGTCACCCAAGCCTCTAGCAACAAAGATGGATCCAGAAGCACCCCTAGACCTGTTCTTGGTGGTAGGGGGTAACAATTTCATCCAAATCAGGCAATTGATCAGTATCTCTGGATACGGGTACCACCACATCCACAACACCTCTGTCTTACCTAGATTCATAGTCAGTTTTCTTGGGCCTCATCAACCCACCACTGAGTCCAGGTACCAGTTCACAACTAGCACAACCCTGTAAGTGTCTGGACATGTGGAAAAGTTTACCATATCCCAGTAGCCTATGTTTTGAATTATTTTCCAATAATTAAGCTCAGTTTGTGGCTGAGATCTGTTGCTGACCATCTCTTGTGCATGGACCTTGCAGTGAATTCACAAATGGACTCTTTTGCGCCTACCTTTCAAATATTAAGACGTAGCAACTCACCTCTATATAATTGCTCCATTGTCGCTTGTTATTTTTCTCATTATTAAATCAAAGGGAACACATCTAATAACAGTGGCAATGTCTACATTTTGCAGAGTCACAATCTGACTTGACACACTGGACAATAATGCACTCTTTTGTGTCTGTTAAAAATGGATAATGAACCTGTTTGGTGAAATTAGGTGAACTGTTTACAGTTATGTCAGAAGTAGCAAAGGGAGAAAAGCAATACCATGGGACTTCAATTAAAAAGGAATCATCTTATTGAGGTGGAAAAATGTGAAAGATAATCAAAGAGAAAAGGACATGTTGACAAGCTCCAAATGAAGATAAAATACCTTTGAGGAAGTAAATTTAAACAATGATTCAGGGCCAGGTTTCAAGGCAGTAGTCAATAATGAAACACATAAGATAGATGGGGCAGCCCAACTTGGTGTGTGGCCAAAGAGCTGGTCTGGCAAAGCAACTTTTCGAATACATATTTTAGAATAATGAGTAAGCTTCATGCAGGGCCGGCCAGCCATGCCAAGATGTTGGCCGCACCCATACACCATAGTTTATCACTTGTGCTGAGGAAGGGATCTTCCTCAAAATGGGACACTCTGGGTGAGATGATATTGAAGATCACCTGAACTGCTGCTGCTTTGCCACAACAAATGGTGCTTAAAGTCTAATAGTTTATTATCTTAACCGTTAATATTTGTTGGTGTGACTTTTCGGGGCCATGTCACCCACAATGTCTTGGTCTGGAAGGACCCGACATTGCCTGCAGTTCTCCATCAAAGTGAGGCATTGTTACGTCGCATAACTTATGCGGGAGGTCCATGGTGCACCGCGATGACAACTAAAAGAGAGGCGGCAGTAGAGGAGGAGTCGGAGTCAATGTGCAGGAGTGGTGTGTGGGGAAGCAGTGACCCTACCTCAGGCAGCAGAATGTCTTCTGCTGGCTCTGCCTTCATGTCTGAGGTATTCATAACGTTACTTCAAATCTCAGGGCTTATTCAACATTACCCATTGAGTCCACTGGCAGCCATAACCTGCAGCAGACCTGATCTCATTTCCAGATGTAAACTCGTTGGCTGAGCCAGTTGCATGAATGCCAGCACTGTGTGCACAAAGGAGCAAGGTTTGACTTCTGATAACCAACTGCAGCCTCTCAAAATGTTCGATGTATATATTGGCATGTGCATGGCAAGGACATGTGACCAGGCCCCCAGATAAATAGTCAGTGAGAATGTACCTAATCATAGAGTTGTAAAGAGAAAATAATAAACACTGGGTTTATGGGAACAGGGTGTTATTAAAATAACGCTTCTTTGTAGTATTTTGTATTCCAGTAACCAGCTTTGACTAGCATATGTACAATCCACACCAAAAAAAACCCAGAGGATGTTTTCTAAACACTGTGCCAAATTCTGTGCTTAGATATGCCTGAATGTTGACAAGGGGAAGAAAGGGGCATTAGCATAATGGAAAGCAGATATTTTTCTCCTTAGCTCTGAGACAACTGTTAGGAGGTCTCAGCTTTCAGAACAAAATATGTTTTAAAGTTAACACTGAGTTCATGTTTAATTTGAACATGCCTTGTCCTCAGCACCCAATGGAGAGCACACCAACCGGCTTTGACGAGTCCTATCCATTGCTCAGGGAAAGAAAGAAAGAGGCACAGTATGTACTTGTCTGGTGGAAGATTTAGGTTGGCTACTGACACACTAGAAATGTTTATAAAGCAAACAGAATGTGGATCTTGGACATTTTAATTAAATCTTGCAATATCTGTGCACCAAAAATCACATGCTCTGTGAACCCGTCTCTTTTGGAGAAGTGTGCAGAGCAACTGAAGTGAGGAAGCGTAAAACAAATGTGCTGTTTGTTTGCCTATCTGGCTGATCGTTTAAAGAGATGCTCAAACACCTAAGATGCCACTGCCTGTTGTGTTATTTTACCAAACGCAGGATCCTGCCACTTCATTGTTCACCCCACAGTGCCAAAGTTTAGAATAAGTTCTCTTAATGAAGTCAGCAGGGTTACCCCAACCAGAAATGGTGGCTCTGCATTTTCTTCAACTGTCACTTCAAGTAAAACCACTTCAGGTAAGTTTTTTTTTGTCTGTGGACTATGATTTCCAATCTGTATGGAAACAAGTGGCTAATATTATACACTTACACAGTGGCTAATATTCCACATCATTGTCATTATTAATTAAATTTGTATAGCACCCCCCATCCATAGATCTCAGGGCAGCTCACAACATAATAATAAAAGATAAAAAGACAAAATGCAAAATAAAAACAAGAACATAAAAACAAAACAATAATCCCCTGCCCCAAACACATTTGAAAAGATAGTGAGCCAAAGGCCTGGTTGAAGAGTTCAAGCATGACAGCAGTTTGCATTGATATCATACTCAAGTACAAAAGAAACTTGTCTGAAGTGTCCCTGACAAGGTGGGAAATACATAGGCGAAGACTTTATTTGTTTATTCATAAGGAATAAAACAACAAAAGTTATCAGTAAAAAAGTTAAAAACAACTATTTAAAATGTTTTTAAAAATTAAATCAGCAATAAAATGGAAATAGATTAAAACACAAATAAACATTTTAGCTTTCTGGGTAGGCTTGTCTAAATCAAGCATTTGCCTTATCCACAGGCATATACATCTCTACCTGTTTCCACTTTGCATAGGTAAAGGTAAAGGGACACCTGACCATTAGGTCCAGTTGTGGCCGACTCTGGGGTTGCTACACTCATCTCCCTTTATTGGCTAAGGGAGCCAGCGTACATATCTTCTAACAAATGTCTGTTTTGCAATAAAGACAAACTTTTCTGTGCTCTTTCTTGGTTCTCCCCTCTTGTGATCATAGAATATGATCCTTATGGTATGCCATAACTCTGGACCATCATCTGTGGCCCTCTAGGTACTGCTGGAATGCATCTCACACTGTCCCTGACCATTGACCATGCTGGCTGGAGCTGATAGGTGTTGTAGTCCACAGCTTCTTTCCTTGTGCACCAGACCCAAGATCTTAGAGAACACATGGATCATAGAATCACAGAATTGGAAGGGACCCTGAGGATCATCTATTCTTAACCCTCTGCAATGCAGGACTATGCAGCTGTCCCTTATGGGGAGCAAACCTGCAACCTTGGCATTGCCAGCACCATGCTCTAACCAACTGAGCTATCTTGTGTGTGACTGAAGACACATATTAGCAGTGGTTAAATCTGGATTTCATTGTCTTGGAGCTTGCACTGATTAGAACAAATGGATGCAGAAAAATTAGGGAGGAAGTGGATCTTCAAATCCTGGTTTAGTATGACTATTTAGTGAGGTAATCCATGTGTTCATAGGAAAGCTGCTTGGGATGGGGTGCTTTTTTATTTTTATTTTTATTGTGTAAGTGCTCTGTGGAAGTTGACTTTTTCAAGACTTCACTATAATGGCTTCTCCTCCCTATGACCTTCTTGAGTTACTTATGATACTGGCAGCATATGGGGAGAAACGTTTTTGGTGATTGACCCAGAACAATGGAACTCCCTGCCCTGTGACAAGAATTTTGGAAACAATTTTGTGAAACATCTTTTTATTTCATTTATTTTAGGTGGCTAGGGTTAAGTCAGCAGAGCACGGAGCCTTCAGCATCTGTTTTGCTTTAATTCTTCAAATTATGTTTTAATTGGATATCTGATCTGCTCTGGTTGAGGTCTCAAATTTTCCTCACCATTCAGATATTTCTCTCTCTCACCTTTATTGACCGTAACATTTTCTGGCACCCAAAGTTGACTTTTAATTTGAACTCTTACATGAATTGAAGCACCTGCTGTGATACAAAATGAAACCTTGATTTCAGATGCCAAGAGAGAAGTCAACAAAGAGAAAAGAACTACTGGCAACTGGCTAGAAAGTACAACTGGATGGGGCGTGTCCAACTTGTTCCACCGTCAGTTTAATGAGGTGAGTCCTGCAATCACAAGTATATTGACGATGGCTTGAAAAT
Organism: Podarcis vaucheri; assembly: GCF_965113315.1. Lineage (NCBI taxonomy): Eukaryota > Metazoa > Chordata > Lepidosauria > Squamata > Lacertidae > Podarcis > Podarcis vaucheri. The sequence continues at coordinate 102,377,014 of NC_138760.1, forward strand.
TGCACATATTTTAAAGAAACAGGCTGGCCCATTTTGCTCTCTGAAACTGAAGACTCTGTTTATCATTCTACTGATATTTTTGGTGGAGAGAAGTAGGAAAAAGAGGATGACTGAAAAGCTCTCAAAGCTTATGACTACTTATTTCAACTTAATGGCAGACGTATGTTTTGAATATTGTAGCTGCATATATTAGGGCTCTATGGAGCAACAGGTGTGTGGGTGTATGGCAGGGGTTGTCAACCTGGTCCCTACCACCCACTAGTGGGCATTTAAGGATTCAAGGTGTGTGGTGGGGGTTCTATGGCACAAATTGAATCCTCCTTCCATCGAGCACTGGTGGGCGGTAAGGAAATTTCACCATCAAGAAAGATGCATTAGTGGGCGGTAGGTATAAAAAAGTTGACTACCGCGGTGTATGGGTATATATGAGCCAATGTAACATACAGGGGAAGCCAACATGTTATTGGATTCCAATTCCCATCAGCTGAGCTAGCATGGCCAGTGTTCAGGGATGATGGGAATTGGAGTCTAATAACATCTGGATGGCACCATATTGATGACCTCTTAGATTGGACAAGAGCCTGAGAGAAGTAGCCTCAAATTCCAACTCACCCATAAAGCTCATTGGGTGACCTTGAGGCAGTCACAGTCTACCCTCCATCACAGGGGTTTTATGAGGGTAGAAGAGTTGTGTGGACCTTGTAAGCTATTCTAGGCTCCTTGGAGGAAGAGTGGAATAAATAAAAACAAATATGATTGTTGCCCCTTACATTTAATGATGCAAAATGTGTGATGTGATGTAGCTGCATTGCAAATTTCCCTCCCCTCACAAAAAGCAGCTAATAACTGGCGCAACAGCAGAAGAGAACTAGCACCTATGCCTTCTCTCTCCCCAAAGAGTTACTAAAACAAAGGAAAGAAGGGGGTATTATTGCATTGTGAGTTTTTTCATTCCCACTCCATTTCAATAGCTGCCAGTTCCAAGGCAGAGGGGAACTGAATAAGGAGATGCAGGGTAGCTGATTTTGGTAGCAGCTCCACATCAACTCTTATAAAGGCAGGACCATGTTCAAACATCTCAAGCGTTCATCAAGGAATTTACAACAGTGATTCCAATTCCAGTTAGTAATAGCGACTAACAACAATCTTCCTCTTTGTTAATTAATGAATAGAAAAGCCTGACCCTTTGAGATGACTCACACATTTGCTTCTAATGAGGAACAACACACAAAAAAAGTCTCCTAGTAGTTGTTGTGGTCACAGGTTGCCAGAACCTAGAGCTCCTCATTCTAGCCTCCTTGGACCTGTAGCCCAGGCAAGGAGGAAACAGACACCATGCAGAAAAGAAGCCTCTTAGGAGCTGTAGTGGTCAGAACCTAGAGATTCACTTTCCAGACTGGTTGGACCTGCTGTCTAGGCAGGGAGGAAGCTGTTGCTGCTACAGACTCTTAACCGCAGTATGGAGCTCTGAGTTACAACCATAACCTATGTACCTGAAAGAAAGCTCAGTTGATCTCGGTGGAACTTACTTTTGAGTAGACTTGGTTAGGCTTGCACTGTGAAACCTGTGTGTGTGTGTGTGTGTGTGCGTGTGTGTAAGAGGAAAGAAGAAAATTCATGTCCTGCTTCTTTTCATTCCTTGCTCTCTCCAGCTTTGGCTGCTCTTGCCTGCAGATGGATAGTAGGGGAAAGGAGCCAAGAGTTTCCCAGATACTGTTCTTCTTGCTGTGCCAGAAAGGAATACGCCTTGAGTGTAACATTGTTAATGCTGTCACTTCCACCACTAGTTTGAGAAAATGCAGCAAGGAAGTGGTATTTTAAAGGGATATTCCCATAAATTAAAAGAAGGGAGGAGGAGCAGATGAAAGACCTAAATTGCTAGACCCAGCTGGATTTCGGTGTGTTTGGACACTCATAATTTGTGATGAGGGATGACTACGTGATAGTTATCCAGTTTTATCCACACAGCAACCCTCTGAGGCTGGAAGAGAGTAAGTAAACCAAGTTCATCCAGGGTTACTTCATGGGTTCTGTGGAGATCGGAAGCCCTATCTCTCTAGTTCAAGTTTCACATTTTTTTTATCACGCATCACACAACATGCAGAGAGAAGAATGTGCTTGGCAGTGCTGCTCATGGGAATCAGCCCAAGTGTCGGCTGTCAGGTCAGCATGTCAAATAAAAGGGGCATTGTAAAAACACCGTACTTTTCAGAAGGGACTGTGATGTTCTGAAATGCGGAATGCCTCTTATGCTTTCCAGAGCTTAAGGTTTCTGGAATATGGTAAGGAATATCTCACAAGGGCAGCCCAATGCAGCATATGCATGGCCCTGCATATGGATTCTACCTCCAGACAAGCTTGCCTTGATGTCAATTCCTAATTAAATATAATGCTCTTAAAAATAATAATTGCTCGGACTTCCGGGGTGGTGCCATCTGCAATGGCGGACTCCCTCTGAACCGGAGGGACCAGCTCCGCGCAAAACGGGTCTTTTCCGCTGCAGCGAAGCGGGGACCCTTTCAGAAATCACAGGTGGATGAAGCCTGTGACCGTGGGACTCGGCGGGCACCTTTAGCGCCCCCTCAACCCGCAAAGGAACCCACTAACGGGCTCCGAAGCGAAGAGGGGGAAGTGGCGCTGTGAGTCAACTGCTATTTCCGTGGAGCGAAGCCGCACAGCCGTTGCCGGAGAGCGCTGCCTTTTTCCTGGGAAAATTTGGCATCTAAAGTAATCACCCGTGAGTACTCAAACATTGAACAATTGGACTTCAAATAAGAACTGGTGATTAGAAAGGAATTGGATCTAAAAATTTACCTTAATTTGGTACTGAAACGGGAAGGTCTAAATAGGAAGTCAGACTTCCGTTTCCTTGTAGTCAGAAGAAAGCAAAGACAACGTAAACCAGAGCTTAGAAAATTACTTTTAAAGGATTGGTTTTCACCATCTAAAAGCGTTGAACCCCCCTTTGGTAGCAGGAGAAGAAGGGGGATCTTTTTTGGACTGTTTAAACCTGCAGAAGTGAGTTTAAAGTAAAGTAACTTTCCACCGTCCTGACCCTGGAGCGGGGTGTCAGAATTGACGTTTTGAAGCTCATTGACCAGAGATAAATGTTTTTGACAGATAGTTAAAAGAAGAGTAACATTGTGATTCCACTGTTTCCTTTCGCATTTTAAAGGAACAAATATTGACAAAATATCTTTAAAAAAGAAACTTTGTTGCTATTGTTCTTAAAAGAAAGAACAACCAGAAGTTTCCCCCTAGAGGGGGATTGTGAAACTGTAACCAATTCTAGGGAGCTTGCCGCTGCCAGATTACAACCGTGGGAAAGGTCTTGTGATCTTGCAGGACAATGTTTTCAGAAGCACTGTTGGGTGCTTTCTGTAAAATAAATGCCCTATTGGATCAGTTAAGTCAGGAGACGGATTTGATGACTAATGCGGCCAGAACATTTGAACAGGTAGTGGGAAATTATATAGAGCCCACCCAGGAACTTAAACAGGAGTGTGTCCTGACAGAGCAGATGATAGAAGAGGATGTTGCAGAATCTTGGGCGCCAGAGATGGAGGGACGTTTGGCCCAGCAGGAAAATGAGCCTTTGGATTTGACAAATTAACTTGGAAAAAAACAGATTTGGAAAGACAAAGTTTGGATTGATTTGGAAATGGGGGGTTGGACTGACCTCCTATGCAGGGATGTTTGGACTTTCCGAGTCTGGCAATGGGCCGTCAGAGGTTTGGAGCTGTTGGGACTTCCAATTTTCGAGGGAATTTGAAACATGTCTTAAAATACCACATGGAGTCTAGTCTGGACTATGGGAAAGGGGCTGATTTGTTGAAAAGGGTCAAAAACACTACCAAGCTGGAGTTCCAACGAGTGAAAGGAAAATATGAAGAAGAGCTGCGGAAGGGACATGGAAGAGATTTGAAGGCCTCGGACATAAGATCACCAGGGTAATGTGCCAGACTAATGGGATAAAAAGGACTGACAATCCCGGGACCGGGGGGAGGGGACGCTGGAAGAAGATTGGATTGTTTTTATTCTCTTTTTTATCATTAGAAATGTTTTATGAACGTTGGAAAAATGTTGAAATGAAATTACTTGGCTCTTGTAAAAATGTTTAAAGAATTAGGTAAAAAGGTAATGGTTATGAGAAGCTGGTAAAAATAAGATTTAAGTCTTAAGTTTTAAGGTTTTTTATAAGATAAGATGAAAATAGAGTAAGGTAATGTAATGACAGAATATTATGAATTATGGAAAGGATTTGCTGTGACAATTATTAATCAAGATACAAGAGATGGGAGGAGGAGGAGGTCATGGAAAGAAGGTAATGAAAGTGGAGAATTTGAAAATGATGGTTTTATTTTTTATTTTTCTGTTTTTGTCTTTTTTCTTTGTAATTTTTTTTTAAATTCTTTTTTCAATAAATATCATTTAAAAAAAATAAAAAATAATAATTGCTCAGGCATTCCAGCACATAGTGTATGACGGCATCGCTTTGTCCTTGACCGCTGCTGTGCTGTTTTTGTTTGCACAGTGAATTTTAGTATTTTTTCGAAATCTATTTTAATGTACACTACCTTCAGAGTTTTATATTTAAGGGTGGAATTAACATTTTCTTGGCTCTACAATCAGGTCTATTTACCAGGCTGACCACCAGTTCCAAATTCTGATAAAGCACCTGACTTTCCAGAGCCTTGGTTGGGTGTATGTCTGTGTGCCTATATCCAAAGCAACATCAGTGAAAGCTTCTTAGTATTCATATTTGTCCAATAAATCTGGACCAGTAGCCTATTTCTTTGATGACCCATACACTTATCCCCTTGCCCACTCACACCCATTGAATAACCTGGATAGAGCTACTGTTCAAGATATCCTGTGTTACACTCACTAGCAGTGCTCTCTTTTTTTGTAGGGTTTTTTTTTTGTATTATGTTATTTATTCCTGAAATTTATACATCACCTTTCAAAACAGATGTTTTCCCAAAGTGGATTCAGGTTAATATAATAAAAACATTTATGGTGTATTTTTGTCTGAATCTGAAAGGCAAGGTACACACACACACACACACTTGATTTTTCCCCCCATTTTTCTACATATCAAATTAAACATTTTACAAACTTTGAAACATTCAATGACTTCCCTTCTCCTTCCATGGTTCATATTACATATGAAAAAGGTATATATTTTGCTGGCACATATAATGTTGGACAACAACAATGCCTACTCACAACAGCTGTAATTAGATAATAAATACTGGAAATCTACACACACACACACACACACATTTGTAAATAATTTGACAACATCTTTTATAAGTATATTAATTCAAAGTTAGATTATAGGGACATGAACATTTGCTTGTAGCAAATCAAGCAGTGAACAGGAGGCCTATTTTTCAAACCATTTTTCTTAGTAGCTTGACATTTGATAAGATTATCTGTTACTGGTGGATTTTGGTTGAATCTCTCTGGTATGCCTGAGAAAACTGTCATCTTGTGATTTAAGGATAATAGGCACACAGAAAAGATTAAATCTCTGACTCAGAACTGGCTGTTTTGTTTGATTTTCCTTTATTTTCTTTTTTTAAGAGGAAAAAAAAATGGCCGTCAGCTGGTTTTGGTGTACTCTTGAGGTTATCCATTGATAACATTCTTTAAACTTGCTGTTTTGTTTTTCTAAAAAGTTAAAAGATTCCCTATGCTTAAAAATGATCTGAGGTAGTCTAAGGGGAAGCACCAGAAAGTACAAACAGAATAACAGAATCACTGCGTAGGAGAGCGTCCCATAGCCCATCCAGGCCAGGTGAGAGGAAGCTTTGGTCCTCCAGAAATTGCTGAACTACAACACCATCATCCCTGGTCATTGGCTATGCTTGCTGAGACTATTGGGAGTTCAGGAACATCTGGAGGTTCTTCATACCTAATCTAGTTCAGCCCTCTGTTCTATGCAGGAAATCCAGAGCTAGAGCATTCCCAACAGAAGGCTGTCTAGCTTCTGTTTGAAGACTTCCGGGGGCTGAGAGCCACCACACACTCTAAGTGAAAAGTAGCTGTTATTAACCATCTAAAAGTTTCTCTCAGTGTTCAAATTAAATCTATCCTCCAGCAACATAACTCTGTTAGATCCATTTCTGTCAGAAAACAAACCTTTGCCTTCTTCTGCATGACAGCTCCTCAGGTATTTCCTATTTGAACAGCACTGTTCTGTCAACCCTCAGTCGTCTTTTTCCCAGGGTAGACATACCCAGTTCCTCCAACCTTTCCTCACAGGAAGAAGGAGAAACAACATTGCATCCTCCTGTCTTCAAGGTGTGATTTGCAAAACCTGTGCCTTAGGTTTGGCTGAGAGATAATGGAACCTGCCCAAATCCACCTAGTGAGCTTGGTGGTGGTTTTTGTTTTTTAGAAAAACCAATTCATTTTCCAGGCCAAGTGCAGTGCCATTATAAAATATTGATCCTTCTTGTTTTTCATTTGGACTAAGCCCAGCTAATAGGCAAATATGTTAGCAAACATTTGGTTTGTTTGTTTGTGGGAACCAGGTTGTCTCATAGACAGGAAAAGTAAGGTGGTCTTCAACTAAGGTTTATTTGGAGTGTAAACCCATTGAAATTAATGTGCCTAACTTAATAATGTTCATAAATTTCAATGGGTCTACTCTGAGTAAAATTTAGTTGAATACCACCCATAGATTCTCTGCATTAAATCCTGCCTAACTTAACCGTCTCTCCATCCCTGCCCCTGCAATTTTCACAATAAAACATGAGTTGTTGTTGTTGGGTTTTTTTAAAAAAAAACTTTTTTTTTTTTTACAGCTAGTGTGCATTTTAAACTCTTTCACAATTTGCCCCCTGCCCCTTCTTTTTCATTTCAGCAAGTTACAAAGCAGCACAGAGATGTGCTTGCCCTGTTCTGGGATCTAATTGCATTTAACTTTCTTGTATAGCAGAATGGGGGAAATGCAATTCTAGGCACACTTACTTGGAGGTAAGGTTCATTAAAGTCAGTGGGACTTGCTTTTGAGTAAAGATGCCCAGGATTGCACTGCAACTTTCATATTGTGAATCCTACGTTGGAATAATAATTCTTCTGGGTTAGGGGACCCCTTTTCTCACACTGTCCCCTCCTGCCCACTCCTCTCAAACGCTGATCATTTGTCAGTTCTCTGTCCTTCATAGTGAATCATGCACCAAGCCCTTTATTAAGAACCAGTATGAGGAATGCACACAAATGCAACACAGGCAACTGTTTTGACTGCATTCTGTGGCTTGCAACATAACACTCGCCTTTTATTATTTTATCTTGAATAGTCAAGGGGTGACTAAATGGTTGCAGGTGGTGATGAAAATAAAAGCCATCCATCATTATTTATTAGGCATGAAAAAGATACACAATAATGTAATTTAATCTCAGAGCAGACAATTATTTCCACATATTGATAATACAATGTGAAAACTGTCATGAATCCTAATACGACGTTCGCCTTTATTGGTGGACCACTAGTAGCTATGCAAATAATGAAATTGTATCACAAAGAGGGGAAAGGCAATTATTTGCATATACCAATATTATCAGGGAGAAAGCGGGTGGGGGGTGAACTCTCATTGTTACACACTTTTGCCAAAAAAATAAAATAAGAATGTAATAATCACAGTTTATGCATTACTTTCCTGGTGCCAGAAAAAAAAAATGTGACAGTGGATTCTTCACTACTAAACATTTCATTAATTCCTCTCTCATTAAAATACTTCCACAACTTTTGATAAAAGAGAAAGTCATGTCTATGGAATTGAAACTTTATAATCTTGGCTCCCTCTAAACTTCATCTTTAAACCCCATGAAATGTGATAAAAGGATAGTGGTCCATTTTGGAAAAGTCAAGCCCATATATATGAAGGCTATGAAATCCTGTATATCTGATCCCTTCTAAACAGATCTGCATATCTGTGCCCTTAAGCTCAGGTTGTTTCATTATACTGTATACAGTTTGACAATGTGGAGGTCCCAATCTTGTGTCATTTTCCTTGATTCCCCCTTCCTGACTGCACTGACCCCTCCCAGCATCCCCAGCCATATCTGAAAATCCTAGAGTACCAAGAGATTTCATCAGTGGGAGGTGAGTCTGCAGTAGTGACTATGGGGCAGGCCATTCTCTCTGGATACAACAATCCAATGTTCTAAATTTCAATCCAGCCATGTGTAGATTTTCACTTCATATACCTGCATGAAGTCACTGGGCAATATCAAATGAAGTTATACACACTTTAGACCCAATGAAATCATTTGTCCATTGATTTCAGTAGCTGTGCTCTGAGTATGACTAAGTTTGGATATCATCCAGTGTTTGCTTGAGATTTTTTCATTTTTGTATCAATGACTAAAGAGTATCCATTTTTGCATACATATGATCATTTGAAATTCAAGGGTAGTTTAAATGAGACAACATTAACCATGTGTTTAATTGCTCATTAAAATCAATGGTCTGTCAAAGTGCTTACGTTTAGCTGGATTTTACCCTTATTAATTTATTTCTTAAACAAACAAAGATGTACTCCTGCACACACTTCCTAAGAGTAATACAGTTCGACTTAATTTCTGAGAAAACATGCATAGGATCATTCTGTAAGTTGACATATTTATTGATGTTCTTGTCGATAGTTGCTTTTCCTGTTAAGGAATCTCAATAATTGCGGTCACCCTTGACAATGTTATGAAAACATAAATGTGCAAGATGTTTATAGGATTCTGTAGCTGTGTGTATCAGAATCGGAATTTTTCACAGGAGTTGACTATGATGGCCTGTAAAGCTTCACTGTGGCATGGAAAATACTAGCCATGAATTGAAAATAATATTGGAAATGTTGTGTGTGTGTGTGTTTTGTTAAACAAACAATTCCAGTAACACTGTGGAAAAGTTCTCGGCCTCATCACAGGCTGTGAGAACACGTTTGGCAGTTAGCAAAACTGCAGTTTTCGCTTCAAAATCTGGATCAGATTTTCAGATAATAAACGGCTCACAAAGGCTCTCCCTGGAACCCTTCGATTCTCTGGAAAACAAAAGGTTTCCAGAAGGAGCTCTGCTTTACCTTATGCATGCATGAGATGGAAAGGGGAATCAGTGAGTGTACAGTAGAACGGAACAATTGGAGTTATACTGAAACATAATGGATTGTTTCTGCCCTTGGGCTTGTCTGCTTTTCTCAAGCAAAGTGGAACTCCACAAGAGGAAGCTGTTATACATTATTTTTTATTGTAGTTCTTTCTCCCCCACCCACCTACTATGACTTTACCTCTAAGATGTGTGTGAAAAATATATGAAACAAACAAACAAAAATGCATCTGAGAAAGACACGTGGTCGTACTTGTGGCACCACTGAAGAGTAGCTGCTTAGAAGCCATTTGTACGCAGAAGAGGCAGAAATAATCTGATTGCTCAGCCGAGTCCTTATGCGTTGAGGTTTGGGTCCCTCAGGGTTTAGGAATGTGGATGGCACAACCTTGGAAAGAACTAGATTCCTTCCGGATCCCCTTGCACATAGTTCAACAGCATGGAAACATAAGAAGATCCTTGCTGGATCAGGGCAAAGGCCTATCTAGTCCAGCATCTTGTTCTCACAGTGGCCAGTCACATGCTGTCCCTGCTTGTGATTCCCACCAAGTGGTATACAGAACCCTATTGTCTTGGGTATGGCCATCATGGGTAATAATGATTGGTAGCTTTTACTGTCAGAAAGTTTTTCCTGATGATATTCCCTGGTATAGAGGGCCCTCACCTCTAATTTTTTTGCTGGCCATGGCAGCCATTTTATGATGGCACACAATAGACTTTTACCAAGAGACGAGTACAAGCACCTCATTTTTCCTTTTAACAAAAAAGCACTGGTTGTGTCAGCACCCCAGCCACAGTGGATCATGTAATGGAAAAGTGGTTTCCCCACAGCTAGAGCTGAGTGTGAAGGGTGCCTCAGAAAGCCCTAGTTTGAGAATGGTGCTTATCCCTATACCAGCTCATGTTGCTTCACCCACATTTTTGCTTCTATTATGAAATGCATGAAGTTGGATTTAAAAACAACAGCAACAACGCAAAGTGTTGGTTGAATGAGGTCTCATGAATCGGTGAAATTGCTTTGACTTCAGTGGGTACTGAATCAAGGCAATTTGCATATAATAAAGTATGCACAAACATAACATTTAAAAAATCAGCTGCAGGGATTTCATTTGGATCAGGGCCATAGCATAGGGGAGGCAATCCTCTGGTTTAAATCACTCCTAAAGATGCTATTAACTATAGCTCCATATATATATATATATATATATATATATATATATATATATATATATATTGGGGGGCATGCAGGGTTGGGGCCACAGGGGAGCGTCCTCACCCCCCACCCCAGGCTGCAGCTGTGATCCAAATAAGGTCCTCCATAACTACCTTTTAGGTTGGAAATAATTATATGGAGTTTAGTTCGCCAAGCTCTCATGAGTCACGACATGTTGGAGCTTGAAGAGAGCAAGAATGATTCAAGTAAATACCTACATCTTAACAAGCAAATGATGAAGACCAGTTTCACCTAGAGCCTTTCCTCTCCCTTGCTTTCTGCAGATCAAATATGAATACAGAGTACTTATAAAACAAATCCAGACTAATGAAATTCATTAATTTTTCATCAGTACTCAGAAAGTTCCATCGTTCCTTGCCCTCAAAGAGATACAGTGTTGTCTCTCATCAGAGGGAAAAGGTATAAAAGGTTCCATTACTGTTCACTAGTATTGAGACTGACTGACTAAATAAATAAATAAATAAATAGCAAAATAAATAGCAAAAAGAATGGACTTCGACTCTGATTATTATTAAAAACATGTGTTGGGTGGAAACTCCAGTCTGCTGGAAGCATCTGATACTGTTGATCTCCTTAACCTTTACAAAAGCAACTTTTCACCATTAATAGAAAAAAGTTTTTATTAGTCTTCATCTCTGAGATGACTTGTTTTGAAAATGTTGAAGCAAAACACAGGAATTGTGTAATTGTTTCCATAAAAAGACGAGGAGGTTTGAACAACACTGTAGGTAGATATGTTTTCCTTTTCCCTTCCTTCCTTTCTGGGGAGAAATTCTATTAAAATTAAATCCAGTTTAATTATAGCTCCTCAGCAGCGAGTATATGATTTCTGATTACATCCCTGGTGGATGTGTCAGTCGCTGAGGTAAAAGCAGGAGAGGGGTCTCTCCGTTCCATTCCTCCCCTCCTCACACCATTCCTTGAAGAGAAATCTCTCCAGTGATTGTAGACACTGTGCAGATTCTTTTCAGCCTGTCACCCATGCCATAGAGATGTGTTTTGGGGGATTATTTTTCATTTAAAAAGAAAACATTATATTTCTTGCCTGGCTCTGTTTGGATGGGCAATATGGAACAGTGATTTGGTGTAATCTCTCCCTCTTTCTCTTAAACTAAACTGAATTGACTACAAAAGGGGGGGGGGACCCCTGTATGTATATGCTTTCAAACCAGTGTATTGGTATGCTTCCAGAAAGAATAAAGAATAAAGTTATGCTGGGCAGACCTTGAAGCTAAGGTACTTTGTTTGACACAAATAGCCAAATCTTTGGAACCCTTTGTAAAGCTATGAGTAGAATATCATGAGTGATTACAGACTTGCAGTCATTGTGATCTATTTCCATGCCAGTTTTAACACCATTGGAATACAAGTAACTCAAACTTGTGCACATTCAGCTTCACACACTTGGCAATTTAGAAAAAAATGATGAAGAGGACAGAAACAGAGTGGGCATCTAGGAAGAAATACTTTGGCAATCCCACCTGCCCAATTTGTTTTGACTATACATGATTTTGGCATTACGGGCTATCGCTGAAATGTAATCCCTACACATTTTCTTCAAATCTTTATACGTCTTTCCTCAGGCCTTTTTGATAAGTTTACGTTGCCACCACATAAGGTAGCATCTTAAACCTTTTGCCCTCCCTTCTTGTTTCTTCTCTAGGTCAGTCAAAGCCTTCCAAATCATTTCACACGAGGCACCATCTTTATCAGTCAGGTCCTCCCATATCATTTCACATGAAATTCTATTTTTGTCTTTGACTATTTTTGCTTTCCCATGTATTTTCCTCAGACCACGTTTATCTACCAGTCCCACCTTGGTGGTTTGTGCATTCACCTCTTTTTTTTTAATAATAATTTTTATTGCATCTTTTTCCACATTACAGATATAACAGAAAAAATAAAGAAAAAGAAGAAAAAAAAACCAAAAAATCAGAACCGTTTCAACAACTTATTTCAAATTTTTAACGGACTTCTCCACATCTCCCCCATAATGCATTCTTAACAATAAAATTTTCAGCAAGTTATAACCTTGTTTCATGTGTTTTTTTTTATACTTTCAATTGCAGTTTAAGTTTAAATCTCTTATTTTCCAATTACTCTACAAATATAACATAGTATTTTTTTTAACCCATTTAAACTTTGATTCTTTCATAAATATTATCCACTTTCATATGCATTCCACTTATGTTGCTGGGGCTGACATTCCAAATCATACGGCATCTTAAGATTCATATAATTTATAATACTTTTGCAAATAGTCCTTAAATTTTTTTCAGTCCTCCTCCATTGCTTCTTCTCCCAAATCTCGGATCCTTGCAGTCATCTCAGCTAATTCCATGTAGTTCATCAGTTGCGTCTGCCAGTCTTCCAGTGTGGGCAAATCTTGAGTCTTCCAATGCTTGGCGATGAGGATTCTTGCTGCTGTTGTAGCATACATAAAAAAGGTTCTATCCTTTTTTAACACCTTCTGGCCGACAATGCCCAGAAGAAAGGCCTCCGGTTTCTTGGGAAAGGTGTATTTAAACACCTTTTTTAACTCGTTATAGATCATTTCCCAGAAAGCCTTCACTCTTGGGCAGGTCCACCAAAGATGAAAAAAATGTCCCTTCAGCCAACATTTCCAACATTTCCAACATTTATTATCGGACAAATGGTAAATCTTAGCAAGCTTGACTGGGGTCATGTACCACCTGTATACCATTTTCATAATGTTTTCTTTCAAGGCATTACATGCCGTAAACTTCATACCGGTGGTCCATAACCTTTCCCAGTCCTCAGACATAATGTTATAACCAATGTCCTGAGCCCATTTTATCATGGCTGATTTAACTGTCTCATCCTGAGTGTTCCATTTAAGCAGCAAGTTATACATTCTCGATAATAACTTGGTCTTTGGTTCTAACAACTCTGTCTCAAGTTTCGATTTTTCCACCTGGAATCCTATTTTTTTGTCTAACTTAAAAACCTCATTAATTTGGGCATAGTGTAGCCAATCTTGCACCTTACCTTTTAATTTTTCAAAGCTCTGCAACCTCCAATTACCTCCAATGTTTTCTATTATTTCCCAATACTTCGGCCAGTAGGCCTCCATATTGGGTTTTTTCCGAGCTTTGGCCTCTATTGGTGATATCCACCTCGGAGTTTTACTTTCCAATAAGTCCTTATATTTTTTCCAGACCATAAATATTGCTTTTCTGACAATATGGTTTTTAAACATTCCAAATGTTTTTGCCTTGTCATACCACAAGTACGCATGCCAACCTAGCGAATTGTTAAAGCCTTCCAGATCTAGGACATCAGTGTTTTCTAACAGAATCCAATCTTTCATCCAGCAGAAGGCCGCAGCTTCATAGTATAACCTTAAGTCCGGCAGGGCAAACCCCCCTCTCTCCTTTGCATCAGTTAGTATTTTAAACTTTATTCGGGGCTTTTTGCCCTGCCAGACAAATTTAGAGATATCCTTCTGCCACTTTCCAAAACAATCCACTCTGTCCACAATCTGCAAGGCTTGGAACAAAAACAACATTTTTGGCAAAACGTTCATTTTTATAGCTGCAATTCGGCCTAACAAGGATAATTTCAATCTTGACCAAATTTCTAGATCTTTTTTCACTTCTGACCAACATTTCTCATAATTATCTTTAAATAAATTCAAGTTCTTGGAAGAAAGATTGACCCCCAGGTATTTCACTTTTTTAACAATGTTTAGTTCTGTTTCCTTCTGAAACCCCTCTGCTTCATTAACTGTCAGATTTTTCCCTAACACCTTAGTTTTTTGTTTATTCAACTTAAAACCCGCCACCCGACCAAATTTCTGAATCAATTCCAAAACTCTTTTTGTACTAGATTCTGGCTCCTGTAATGTTAAAACCAAGTCATCTGCAAATGCTTTCAGTTTATATTGTTTCGCTCCGACCCGGATTCCTTGCACCAGCCGATCCTTCCTTATGTTCAGCAAAACCTCCAGGACCGAAATAAACAATAAAGGGGAAAGGGGGCACCCCTGGCGTGTTCCTTTTTCAATATGAAGTTCTTCTGTCACCACATTGTTCACTATCAACTTAGCTTTTTGTTCTGAATAGATTGCTTCTATTCCATTCTCAAACCCCCTTCCCACTCCCATCCCTTCCAAATTTTTCTTCATAAATTTCCAAGAAATATTATCAAAGGCCTTCTCCGCATCAATAAAAATTAAAACTGCTTTGGTATTAATATTTGTGCATTCACCTCTTTTAATTGTCTCACAGCCTCTGAAAGTACATTAGTATTTTTAAATAATTTTAGAAGCTGTTTTATTAACCTCTTCCTTTATCTGCTCAAATTCTCTTTTAATATCTGACAGCAAATCAAACAATTCATATTCTAAATTCTCTTGCCTTGTGGCCAGGCTAGTTAATTTCAACATTGAACTTTTTCCTTTCAGGCAACCCCTGTTTTAGGCGCAGCCAATATGGGCGCAATTGTGCACACGTGCACAGCGCCAAACTGTAAGTAACCTGGAAATATCATAAAGATTTTATTGAAATGTCATTGAAAGGGTGAACGGGGGCAGGGTAGAGGTGGAACAGGGTGTTTGCAGGCTTTTTCAATAGGTTTCCAATTTCATGTCAAGCGTGCAGTGACCTGGAATGCAACCCCCATGTAAACAGGGAGTTGCCTGTTCTATCCTCCAGCTGTTTTCCCCCTTGCTGCCCCCTGCGGAGCAGAGTCTTGGGGATTCTGACTACTCCAAAGAGCTATCCTCCTTCCAGTATCTGCCTGACCCCTCTCCCCACCGGGCACCAGCCCTTCTCATCTGTGGTCTTCTTCAAGCTACTCTGGACACTGCCTGGCCTAACAGTCAATCCTCACCCATCCATGCCACACTCCAGTGGTGTAGTGGTTAAGAGCGGTGGGCTCATAATGTGGTGAACCGGGTTCGCTTCCCTGCTCCTCCACATGCAGCTGCTGGGTGACCTTGGGCCAGTCACACTTCTCTGAAGTCTCTCAGCCCCACTCACCTCACAGAGTGTTTGTTGTGGGGGAGGAAGGGAAAGGAGAATGTTAGCCGCTTTGAGACTCCTTTGGGTAGTGATAAAGCGAGATATCAAATCCAAACTCTTCTTCTTCTTCCACCAGGATCCCCTTGACCAGCATCCTATGCTCCAGTTGCTCAGCCTCAGCTAAGAGCTGCAGGATGAGCGCCCTTGCCAGTCACCAACTATAAATGGTAACTGGGAAAGTGAGAGATTTAATAATAGGGTTTGAGACATCAGCTCTCATGGAGCTATAAGACTGGTTTGACTTTTGCAGTGATACTGTGTTGTTTCTTACCTTTTTCTTTCTCTAATGTTTTGTTATAGATTTTCTTGAATAAAATCCCATTTCAGATCTTGGGATCATTTTTTTTTTTGAGAAAGCTGCATGGATGAACAGTGCTCTGTGGACAAGGGAGTGTTTAGCATGGTAGTTAAGCTATCCCTGATGCAAAGCAAACTTTATTAGCTTTGTTTACTTTTAATTCTCTTCTGGTTCTCTTATTTTTTAACTTTTAATCTTCACATATTTATATCAACACATTTTTGTTTGCTTATAATTTTCTCAGAAGGAAGGCTATGTTTTGGTTGTAATATGTTACTTTATCTTTAAGGGCAGCTCCCTTATCTGAATTAAAAAGGTCAGACACACACCCGAGAGCTGGCTTTGACACAAAAGAGAAACTAGTTTCCCACAGCAAACAATCTTGTTCATGAATCTTGATAAAGATATATTTTGGTTACCGATGATGGTGAATTTAGGGATGGAGCAAGTATTCAGAAATGAACACACCAAGTTCAGAATTCCTAGGCCCATTACAAACCAAGCCCAAACACCCCAAACCCCGCTATTGCCAGGACTGGGCTGTGGGCAGCAGCCAGATTTCTGCTGAGATCCAGAAGCTGTAGGAATGGATCTGGTATTCAGGACACCCACAATGGAAGTCAGAACCAAAGGACAGCCTAGGAGGCAGGTTCAATAAGCAAGGTAGAAGTCAAGACTGGAAATGAAGATCAGAAATGAAGGTGGAACTGAAGAGCAAGTCCTGGGCCAAAGGACAACACATGCAGCAGAACCAACAAGCAAGCAGGAAGTCAGGACTCCAGGACAGTCAAAGGATGCAAGGATGCACCAGAGCTCAGTATAAACCTCATTGCTCAAGCAAGGGTTAATTGGAACAGGAAGTCCTCTTCTCATCCTTCCTACCCAGGAGGTTCCAATGACCTGCGTAGGTGGACGATGGTCAGTCCGGGTACTGAAGATATTTAACTTCATAAGCAGATGCTGCAATATGCAGTTCAATAGCTCACATAGATCCTGCAAAATTCCGGGTCGTTTATTTATATTTATTGTTAAATTTATATCCCACCATTCCAAAGGCAAACAGGATGACAAAAAAAGGCAATAAAACAATTAAAAAATATATTTACAATATATTTTTAAAAATTCAAAACCAGGTGCAGACTGGAATAGGGTTGTTGAAAGCTGTTTTAGAAAAAAGACTTATACAAGTTCTAAATACAACTCCAGGCAGTAATCTGGCCACTGCATTTTGGACAAGTTTAAGCTTTTGACTTGTCTTCAAGGGCAGTCCCAAGTAGACTACAGTGCCACTACAACTTTAGAAGTCGTCTTCTTCTTCTTCTTCTTCTTCTTCTTCTTCTTCTTCTTCTTCTTCTTCTTCCTCCTCCTCCTCCTCCTCCTCCTCCTCTTCTCATTGCTACAATTTATTACCTACCCTTTGTTATGGATACAGGGCAGGTAGCCAGGTATAGTGCCTCAGATAATGACATTAAAAGCATTGAAGTTGTGGTTGTACATATGTCAGTCCAGGTACACACTTGTAACACCTTCTCCCTAGGGTCCTGGAGTAGGTAACAACAATCAAAACACAATGTTAATATTAAAATGCCACACTACCACACAACATTATAATCAGTTAAAAAACCTTAACATTGCAAAAATTGTTGTGCTGGACTTGTAAGCTTGGACTTGGAGCGCATATGTTGACATGGCCACATTTCAGCAAAGTCATTGACTGATTTGATTAAGATATTTAGCAACAGCATGATTATCTGCTACATGACAGGGTTTGTCAATTGTTTACCTGCAGTTCCGATCAGTGCCATCAAATCTTAGCCAATGGTTAAGGGTGATGGGAGTTGTAGTCTGACAACATCTGGGGTCTGAGTGTTGAAGAACACTGCTGTATTATTATTATTAATTGAATTTATATACCGGTTCACAGAATAAAATCAAGATATAAAACCATAAAATACATAATAAAAATAAAAACAACCCAATACCCCCCCAACAAAAAAAACAAACAACACATTTTAGAAAGGCAATCAGATCAGCCAAAGGCCTGGTTAAAAAGGAACGTTTTTGCCTGGTGCCCAAAGGTGTATAATGAAGGCGCCAGATGAACTTCCCTGGGGAGAGCATTCCACAGCCGCTGCAGAGAAGACCCGTTCTTGTGCTGCCACCCTTCGGACCTCTTGAGGAGGAGGCACATGTAGGAGGGCCTCAGAAGATGATTTCAGGGTCTGGGTAGGTTCATGCGGAAAGAGGTGGTCCTTGAGGTATTGCTGTAGAGGGAACATGGCCAGCTGAGGCCAGGAGAAACAGCTCACCTGTGTTCTATCTGATTCCCAAAGACCCTTTGACCATGGAATAATACTCACCTGGTAAGAAGTAAGCCATAAAAATAGGATCACATCTGACAAGCACCATAGAAGGACAGACTCACCCCACAGATGAGGCTACTACAGCTTCATCAAAACAAGCCACAGAATGCATTGACGTAGCTACCCTTAGTGCTGTTTAACATTTATGGAGCACCAGCTGTGTGCTCTGACTGTCTATAGGATCAGAGTGCATGTTAATGATGAGATGTGAGTGCCTTCTGTGCCCCTGAACAGAATACGCATTTAAGCATATCATTCCAAGACAGAATGTGTCCTGCCAGGATTTTTCCCTCTTAATTAAAGTTACGCGAGTTATGAAATACTTTCCTTTATATTAAGCTCTTATTCCTGTGGAGAAATTTCTATTTGTTTTTATCTCATTTGAGCTTCAAGGTTAATCTTGGTTTAAGAATTTTGCTCACTGTGACAGCAAACTCATTGTGCTCCATTCTGATCTCTTTTTGTATGTGTGTATATCTCTCTCCCTGTGTCATGCTGTGCCCAAATGCTACTAGCTAGGGCATCCTCTGTGTGCTAGGCAGCCTACAGACGTTATGAAAACGATGCCTCTGTAAATACATAGAGAAGAGAGTGTTTTTCTTCTCCTTCTTCTCAAAGGAGGACATTTCCTTTCCTTTTCAGAACCAGGAGAGGACCACAGATTCATAAATGGAGGGTTCAGAACAATGGCTTACTTTGCAGCAAGTCGGAATTCTATGTTTGATTTTGGCCCTATGATCTTTCACAGTTACAAGTATAGAAGAATTTTCCAAACCCTAATTATAGAAATACTGGCTTGGCAACTGTGAGAGTCTTAGCTGTGTGGCTAGGTGGGTAGTGGAGCTATGTATAGGTCACATTGCCTCTCTCCCTTCCCAGGATCCTTCTCAAACTGGGCTTCCGGCATGTGCATGTAGAGTAGAAGGATCTAGGACACCAAAAACCCAGCATAACAGAGGGCAAATTGGCTCATATCTAAAGCAAGTAGAGATGCTACTATTTCTGTTGTCCCTTTAAGTGGTGTTGCTCCTCCTCTCTGTTGCCCTTTTGTGCTTGACTACAGAGTTGCATAAGCCCATAGGAGATCTAGGGGTGCAGAAAACCAATGGAGATACAGTGGTACCTCGGGTTACATACGCTTCAGGTTACATACTCTGCTAACCCAGAAATAGTGCTTCAGGTTAAGAACTTTGCTTCAGGATGAGAACAGAAATTGTGCTCCGGCGGCGTGGCAGCAGCGGGAGGCCCCATTAGCTAAAGTGGTGTTTCAGGTTAAGAACAGTTTCAGGTAAAGTACGGACCTCCGGAACGAATTAAGTACTTAACCCGAGGTACCACTGTAGAAGGAATTGCAGGTGTCCTTAGGAAAATTACATTTCCCATGGTCCCTTGCACCCTTGGGGTTCCTTCCAACTGCACACGTCTATGATTATATGATCAGGTTGGCTTCCGGTGCACATTTCCTGCTTTTCTTTGCAGTTCATGTTGAATATACAAATATAAGAAGAGCCTGCAGGATCAGGCCACTGCCCCATCTAGTCCAGCATCTTGTACTCACAGTGGAGAGCCCTTGTGCTTTCCAGCAACTGGCGTGCAGAAGCATTAACTGCCTCTGAACATGGAGGCAGGGCATAGTCATCATGGATAGTATCCATTCACATAGTGACATCGTGGCCATCGTCATAGTGAAGCAGTACCACCTGTCCCCAAGAGAAGAAAATTTAAGCAGAGTATAGGATATACTATATTAATGGTGTCAAAACATGGAAGGAGAAACATGTAAGAAGAAGAAGAAGAAGAAGAGTTTGGATTTGATATCCTGCCTTTCACTCCCTTTAAAGAGTCACAAAGCGGCTACATTCTCCTTTCCCTTCCTCCCCCACAACAAACACTCTGTGAGGTGAGTGAGGCTGAGAGACTTCAAAGAAGTGTGACTGGCCCAAGGTCACCCAGCAGCTGCATGTGGAGGAGCGGGGACGCGAACCCGGTTCCCCAGATTACGAGACTACCGCTCTTAACCACTACACCACACTGGCTCTCAAGTGCCCAAAGAGCTTCCCTGGGGATGGCATTCCACAACATTGGCACCACAACTGAACAGGCCATATCAGGAACAAGCCAGCAGTAAATCACACTGTGCAAGTTAACTCTTTATTAGCAAAAACACAATCAACATGAAGTAGTTACTGAGATTGAAGGTCCCCACCTCCTCATAGCTGCCTAAGTGCCATCTTCTCCAGTGTTTTTTTCCAAGCAACCAGAGACTGTGTCTGGCATCACCAATCTCTCCTCTGCCCTTTTCATGCCTCTTTTGTTTCCGGAAGACAAGGGGGGAGGAGGGCTTGTCACAGCAGGAGGGGGAGACATCTGTGACTTCACCAGCCTGACTCATCTCTGCCTCTTGACCTCTTCTCCCCTGCTTCAGCTTCTGTTGCTGCTTCTAGACTGCTTTCTCCCAGCTCATTAAGCCCTGTTACTTCTTCAGCTTCTGACACCTCCCCTTCCCAGTCTTTCCCCTCTTCTCGCAATGACCACTCATCATTGTCCTACTACCACTACCCAGGCTCTGAGCCTTCTTCCCATGGTGGTTACTCAGCTGGCTCCTCCCATGGGTCCCAACATTCCTCTGCGTCCAACCAGTCCATGAGAGGCCAAGCCTCTTGTCCCACGCTGCTGCTATTTGACCTCTAATGTCCAAGAACAGCACCATTTTCTTACCTTATAAGAAGCTGCTTGATACTGAACACTCAAGCCATTGGCCCATCTGGCTCATCACACACCTGAGTTTCAGACAGGAGGCTTTCTGAGTCTCACCTGGAGATGTCAGGGATTAAATTTACGGCCTTTTGCATGCTCCACCGCTGAGCTATGGACCTTCCCCGTTGTCAGAAAACTGATGGGGAGAGATTAACGGGTAGACATCATTCAATCTGTCAGCATTATGGCATCTTGCTTGGTTCTTTTAATATAATAATAATTAAAACAATGGCTGACAAGAATGATCTTGTGTTCAGAGACGCAGTAACAGCATTTCACTTTGGTTTGATCACAAGCTTTTAAAATCTCTTCAGTACCTAACACAGCAGGATATCGCTGACCTCCAAGTTCTAATTGCACTACTTACCTTCCTTATAACTTTATATTTGGGAACAAAGCACCCTTAAAGAGGCGATGTTCTAATGAGGGTTATCCTAATGGGACACAACATTGCTAAGGCCACCATAGAGGAAGCCCTATATCACAGAGAAAAGGAGAAGGATTCTTTTTTGCCTTTATAATGAGGGTGAAATCCAATTTATCCATTGTATAACCCCATTTAACCATAGAAAATGTTGTTGAGGACCAAAAGATAAAATATAGATCCTATGTTCTTCCCCCCACACTTGATCTTTTGTGTTTGATCATAAATGCTTATTGTGAAAGGATGTCTCATACCTCCAAGCTACACACTGTTTGCTACTCATTAGCAATTTATAAATGATATTTTCTCCCTGGTGACATATCTTTTGATATGATTCTCTAATAATAATATCCACCAATATTAAAATAAGAACATCCCCATGTATTGTGATCACCTTCAACCGCATTTCCTCACGAAAATTAAATTTTAGCACACCAACTGATATTGTATGCATATATTTGTCTACCATCATTATAAATCTCCTAAGGGTCTCTATAAAATGATACTTTTTGCCTCTTTGCAGTAATTCTACCTAATGCTCCAAAGCAAGAAACTAATTACATGCTGACTTTTCAGTAACTTTGATCTTCAGTATACCATACTACGGAGGTTTCTATAGGTAATCATATAATTATAATACACTAAGTAGGGTGAAATCAGCCATCAACTTCTTTTATTTAAATTGCATTAGTGAGCTTTATTGGGGAGGGGGAGAAACCTCATTTCATTTTAAAATATATTAATCGTTTCTCCAGCAGTTTGCTGTTTAGAATCAGCAACTATATAAGTTGAAGATATAAAGTTTCAGACTAAAATCTAATTATATACACTAATGTTTATAACAAATGTCTCATTTTAACGCAAGGAGCTTCATTGGAGGAAACTATGTGAGGAATTCTTCAAAAAATATGCTTAAGGAAGGCCAGGGATAAATGATAGTGTTGTTAGGAAATTACAGCGTTTTCTCTGGGGAAGTGCTGAGTCTATAGAGAAAAAAAAAGTTACCTCATTTTGCACTTTCATGATGAATTGGTTAGATACTTCCTGCACATACACAAATACTGAAAACAATTTGTGCTTTCAGCTGAAGTCTATTAGGGTATACAAAAAAATTCTAGGTTTTGCCTTTGAAAGCTGAGATTCTGACCTATCGTATTCAGAGGCACTGAAAGGAAACAATAGTTCTATATAGCTTTGTTATCGAAAGGCTGGCTTGCAGGAAGAAATGTCAGTCTCCCAGGTGCCTCCTGTCATGTGCTGATCTCAGATCTCTATGCACAAGCACATCATGCCCACCCAAACTATCCATCCATCACAACAAGAAAGGGATGGCCACATGACTGAGATGGCTCACATATGCAAGGATGTCTACCAGGTATGTGGAGCCTGTGGTCCTATAATCCCTCATTTTGGCCATGCTGACTGGGCTTGGCTGGCATCAGGTCCAGCAACATCAGGAGTGCTGAAGGATCCCCATTCGTTTTGTCAAAGGCATCTTTGTGTACATTTGGCTAACTCACCTACTTACTTTCAGTACAATATTGGGGGGCCAGCTCTTCAGCTTCCCAGAGGAAAGCAGAAAGACCAAAACCTGCCTTGCACTTCTTTGCTGCCATTTGCTTTTCTCCATAGGCATCTGGTAATTCAGTGAAGAAGAGGCGAAAATTGGGTGCCATTTTGAGGGTGGCTGAACTTGGTGGCGTAGGAAGGGGGTGTGGGGGTGTGGGCCGCTCCGGGTGTCATCACTGAGGGGGGTGACCATGGGGCCTGGCCTGCAGTGTGCTGAGCCACACGTCTCTCCTGTGGAGTGACGCGGTGGCTCATTCACCTGCAGACTCCGCGCTGCCCGAAACGGCAGCACAGGGCTTGCAGACTCCATGGAGGTTCCACGCAGCATGCTCTGTCCCAACTTGCCCTGCCCTGGGGTAGCTTGCCCTGCCCCCAGGTGTAGGGCATTTGTGCTGCCCCGGGCGCCTGAGCAGCTAGCTACGCCACTGGCTGAACCACATGGCTTCCCTATTGCAAAGCTTTGGTTCATTCTACCTGGATGATGTCCAAGCAAAGCTTCTTCCTGACTGTTCTCCATAGAGTGACATTTTAGATCTCCACAGGAGAAATGGCAGAGCCATATCTGTCCACAACCTTGCTACAAGCCTGTGACGGGCAATGATGTTCTTCCCTTCATTTGAATCAGGCAGACATGTATGATTCCTTGCGCCATCTTAGCTTTGCTCCAAGTTCATCAAGACTGCAACGCTGCTTTTCTTAAGCCTTAGGACAGTGGTTCTCAATTCCCCCCCCCTCTAGGCCACACTTTCAGAAAAAAAATAATGGTTGTGCCACACTGAATTTTTTTATGGATAAGAAATACATTGGAAAACAAAAAGAAACAATTTCTTAGCAGTGCTTGATTTATATGGAACACTACTTCTCATTACAATGTTGATTCTGTATTATGTGCTATCTGTCCATTTGAAAAGAGATGTAGGTGGTCCCAAGAATGAGGGGTGTATCCACATCTGTCCAATGGGTGAGCATAGAGGTAAAAGGTAAAGGCAAAGGACCCCTGGATGGTTAAGTCAAGTCAAAGGCAACTATGGGGTTGTGGCGCTCATCTCGCTTTTAGGCCAAGGGAGCCGGCGTCTGTCCACCGACAGCTTTCCAGGTCATGTGGCCAGCATGACTAAACTGCTTCTGGTGCAACGGGACACCGTGATGGAAGCCAGAGTGCACAGAAATGCCATTTATCTTCCCGCCACATTGGTGCCTATTCATCTACTTGCACTGGCATGCTTTCAAACTGCTAGGTTGGCAGAGGCTGGGACAGAGCAATGGGAGTTCACTCCATCGCAGGGATTCAAACCACTGACTTTCTGATTGGCAAGCCCAAGAGGCTCTGTGGTTTAGACCACAGTGTTACCCGCATCCCATATTGAAATCACCACTTCCTTCTTCACATGAAGGGAGGAAACAGGTATGGATAGCCTAATCAGAGGAGCATTTTCAAATGCATATCAAGTAATTACACCCAGCCTTGTAGACAGGACCTAGAATCAAGCTAGACTGAAAGCAGCATGTTAGGGACAAACATGAATGATTCCAGATTGAGAAACACTACATTTTTGTGCTACAAACAGATTAGTGCATATGCAGATTTAGATCTTCATTTCAGAAATGAGTGTTGCTGGATCGCAGTTCTGTCTGGAAGCAGTACTCCCTGACTTGCAACCCCTCATCCCAAAATGAATGGGTTGGGTTTTGGGTTTTCTGTGTTGTGGGAAGGACAGCTTGGCTATGCTCAGAGTTGGAGCTCTTTGTTCATACAAGAGCTTTTCACACTCCACAGCTGAATTCTGGTGGTGGAAGCAAGCAAATCCAGAGCTCTCTAATTATTTAGGGGCTCCTGTATTTGCTTCAAACTCACTTCAGTGAAGATCAGCCACCTGATTGTGGAAACAAATGAGAAACGGAAGGGAGTTTTCTATGGATAACTGGTGTCGCTGCACCGTGAGATGCAAGTAGCTTGTGACAATGGAGGGAAAGGCTCATAGTGCATAGCAAACTGCACCACCTTGCCCATTGAGCTCAACAGTACTGTTGTATTAGGTTATGGGATTCAACTTTCCACTTGCATGGCATTGTTCCCTATTGATTGGTTCTTGGGTAGGGTTAATAGGACACTGAATGCCCTCCATTCCCTAGGAAAATAGAGGTGCACACTGTTGACAAGGGTAAGTGGGGGTGTGTGTGTGTGAGCCTCTTTCTTCCATATTCCATTACATAAAGCTACAGCCTGTCACAAATTGGTTCTTTGTGAGCACTAAGCTAGTGGAACCTAATAACCATACCTCAGTCTGAGTTTCCTTTCGAATGACTCAGTGCTGTGGAAAGGAAACATCATGTTGTTTGTGAAACAGGGCTTTACCTTTACCACATCCCATATGTGTACCTTTGTTTGCCTAATAATATTCAAAGCCACAGAAAATCTGAGCCACACATTCACTTTAAAGCTGAACAAACAAAAAATTGTTTTGACTTATCATCAATCATGTCATGTGATCACAGGGCATATTGTGTGCAAATAGCGCTTGTTTTATCTGGAGTTTCAACCTTTAAAAAATTCAAAACAGTAAAGTTGTTTATTTGACCTGGGACTTGACCCTCCGATTTTAGCACTGCATTTTGACAAAGCGGTAGAAAGAAAACACATTTTGCTTTTAAACTCTCGTGGTATGAAGGAAAACCTGGTTTCCCGGGAGACTTTCCTTTTTTAACATACTCCTTACATCTGTAATTTAACAATAGGAACTTTATATTTCATATTTTGTTTTTACAGAGACGAAGAAAGGGAAAAGTGTTTACTCGGTGCAGTGCATGGTAGTGACTCTCTCATTATGAGAAACTGCAGACACAGTGTGTGCATTTAGCTCTGGGAATTGCATCACTTAAGGGCCCTGTGGTTAGACAGATGAAGCCAGACAGACAATAAGAAATAACAGTTGGAAAGCCGTACACATAAAATGTTTGCACAGATCCTATTAGCAAATCATCTGCCTTGGCGAATATACTTCTCATGCGCAGACTTGAATGTTGCAGTGGAGTATCTGCCTTTTCCTAGCAGTATAACCTGCCGGCCTTAAATTAATTTCTAATACAAATTAAAGATCCAGCACCAGCTCTGTGTCTCTCATGCACCTTTCCAGTAATTTTTAGTAGGAAACCATGTGACACTTTGGGTATTTCTCCGCCCCATCTCAGTTCATTGGCTGCGGCTTGCAGGGGGCAGGCCATCACGGAATGCAATTGCATCATATGAGGTGATTCTTTTATAGGACATTGCCAGGGGATGCATGGGGCAGTGTTGGATGGTGTTATGTATTGAAGTTCTCACCCTGGGCCAGCAGGGGGATACTGTAGATAGTTATGCAAATGAAGGATCGAAAGTGACATTCAGTGATTGGATAGTTTGTATGCAAATGAAGGATCGAAAGTGACATTCAGTGATTAGATAGTTTTAGAAAGTTGCTACAGTTACATTGTTCTGGAGCTCTATATAAGCAGGATGACTGAGCTCCTCAGTTCAGTTCTGTTCTGGCCTTTGAATAAACAAGAGCTGTTTGAAGAATCGCTGTGTCGTCTGATATGTTCGCCCACAACTTAACAGATAGCAGCAAGCATTCCTCCCTCATACATGGCTGCATCTGTTAAACTATGGTTTAGCACTAAGGTCACTAGTGTGGTGCCCACAGGGGCAATGATACCTGAAGGAGCGTCTCCACCCACATCGTTCTGCCCGGACACTGAGATCCAGCGCTGAAGGCCTTCTGGCGGTTCCCTCACTGTGAGAAGGAAAGTTACAGGGAACCAGGCAGAGGGCCTTCTTGGTAGTGGTGCCCGCCCTGTGGAACACCCTTCCACCAGATGTCAAAGAAATAAACAACTATCTGACTTTTAGAAGACATCTGAAGGCAGTCCTGTTTAGAGAAGCTTTTAATATTTGATGAATTATTGTGTTTTAATATTTTGCTGGAAGCCGCCCAGAGTGGCTGGGGAAACCCAGCCAGATGGGCGGGGTATAAATAATTTGTTGTTGTTATTTATTCCCTTTGGGATTTCTCCTGGCACTCATGAAGTCTCCGAACCTCCGCAATGTCCCTTTGTCATGAGGTGGTGAGCAGGGGTTACCACCCCGCCCCCAATATATACAGTGGTACCTCAGGTTAAGTACTTAATTTGTTCCGGAGGTCCGTACTTAACCTGAAACTGTTCTTAACCTGAAGCACCACTTTAGCTAATGGGGCCTCCTGCTGCCGCCTCGCCGCCAGAGCACGATTTCTGTTCTCATCCTGAAGCAAAGTTCTTAACCTGAAGCACTATTTCTGGGTTAGCGGAGTCTGTAACCTGAAGCGTATGTAACCTGAGGAGCTGTAGAAGGAGCTGAAAGAGGACGTTAGAAGAGCAACACACTGCCTGGCTTCCTCTTTCAGCTCAACACGCTACTGATTAGAGGAATAAAAAATGGAGCAATCGTGATGGTAGGAAGAAATGGAGAATGGTCTGGATAAACGGCGGGGGCACGAGGGGAGAGAAAGAGTCTGGAGTGAGAGGGAAGGGAGAAAAAGTGTGCACACAGGCACACCCCTATCTCTGAACCAATAAAATGGATCCTCTTGAAATTACTTTTTTTCTTTAATGAATCAATCGCCATAGAAAAGCATGGATCTGAGGCACTGTTCCTTATGGATCCTCATAATTTTTACAAAGGGAACCCCTTCAAAGCACTATGAAATCAAATGTCATCTCAATGCCAACAGATGTATTTTTTTAATGGTTTTTAGGGTGGCCATCTTCTTTTTCAGAGGGCTTCCCTCTTTTACACCCTATTTTTCTTTTCGTGTTCAGGATGCTATTTCTGTCCATCCACGTATTCTGACTGCGTGTGTGTTACATAGCTGCTGAGAACATTTTCTCCACCCTCTGTCCTTACCCTGTGGCTACAAGATGGAGAGTAGCCGTTCTTTTTCGCTCTTGTGTGCAAGGAGGATTGCACAAACCCAAAGGAGAAGGGAGGAGGCAGGGACAGAGGGAGGGTGAAGGTGAAAACAGGGGTACAACGTGGGACTGCGGAACAGAAGAGAGCACTGGCTTTGGAGATGGGGTTGGGAAGGTGAAAAGTGAACTTAATAGTTTCATGGGGTGGGAAGGGGAAGCTCTAAGGGGTTAATGTGTGGGGAGGTGGCAGGGGGTGGCGAAGAGAGAGCAAGCAGGGGATCAGGCCCTAGTTAAAGAAAAAGAAAGAATAACCTAACAGTGGAACTCAGCTACTATGTTTTGCAGTAATGAAAAAGAAGCAGAAGCGAAGAGCCATCTTTTGTTTATTTGAGATGGTGTTTTGAATTACCTATGCCGAAAAAAAGTTTTGTTACATTGCAGATTTTATGAAGACAATTAGCACTTGGACAGCAGACTGAGCAGACATGCAGGTCACCTGCTCACTTTCTTTCTCCATATGATGAGTTGCATTATATTTCTATTTATATTCTAGTAATTATGTATACATTTGCATAAATACATATAAATTAGCACATGCAAATCATATGCAGGGTAGTGTCTTCTCTTTTTGGGGTGTGTGTGTGATGCATATCTTCCCTTTTTGGCAGTGCATTAATAACCACCTAGTAGTGTTATTATCCGATGTTAAAACTATGAAGATTCATTTTTAAAAATTTATTTATTGGATTTATATACCGCCCTATACCTGGAGGTCTCAGGGCAGTTCACAAACAAAATCATAATATATAAAACCAAGTTAAAAACAATAATCCAATAAAAAAACCCAAAAGAGCCACATTCTAAAAGGGTATTGGATGTCAATAAGATCAACCCAAAGCCTGGTTAAAAAGGAACATTTTTTCCTGGAGACTAAAGGTGTATAATGAAGGCACCAGGCAAACTTCCATGGGGAGAGCATTCCACAGACAGGGAGCCACCCTCCGGACCTCTCGAGGAGGAGACACATGAAGGAGGGCCTCAGAAGATGATCTCAGGGACCAGGTAGGTTCATATGGGAAAAGGCGGTCCTTGAGGTATTGCAGTTCTGAGCTGTTTAAGGCTTTCATAAGCAGTGGCGTAGCAAGGTTACGTGGTACCTGGTGTGGAAAATTTCTTGTCAACCCCTCGATTGAAATTATTAAAAGAAGGAAAAATAAGATACAGTTGCAAGTGTTATTTTCTGTTTATTGTGAGCATAAACACTTAAAACCTTTTTTTGCGATGGGAATTTCTTATCTTAAAAAAAAATATTTTTGCCATTTTGTCACCCCCCTCAGTGATGACACCCGAGGCAGACCACACCCACTGCATCCCCCTTCCTACGCCACCTTGGATCCATGCATTTGTGATGGCTAGCAAGCATCAAATCTGTGGTACTTATTTGTTCAGTCCCATAGTGTAAGCCAGGCATGGCCAGACTTGGCCCTCCAGTTGTTTTGGGACTACAGCTCCCATCATCCTTAGCTAACAGGACCAGTGGTCAGGGATGCTGGGAACTGTAGTCCCAAAACATCTGGAGGGCCGAGTTTGGCCATGCCTGGTGTAAGCTTTGATTCGACAGTGTTATGTGGGACTCCATAAAAGTTTGTAATTTCAAGAGAATCTGTTTTAACAATACCGGAACCAACTTTTCCCTAGCCTCTTAGAAAAGTAAAATATGTCCTTACTTTATCTGTTTTTATACGTTGGGGCAGGGAGTGATGCCCCAGGTGGGGGGAGGGAAAGAAGCAATCAGAAGGATGGTACCTTTGCCATATGCCTTGCAAGGGAAATTAGCAGGGACATGCAGAACTGGAAATGGGAAAAGATCTCTCCAGAGAGCCTCTTTGTAGCATAATACAGGAGACTCTGGTGTACATATAGGCAACAAGTACATGGTAGTTTATATGCATAGATGCAAATTTAGAAATAATGGTTATAATTTAAACAGAAATATATCTCACCATGGTGGGGAAAGGCACCAAAAGACTTGTGTGCCTACTTCTACACAGGGCTCCCCCCCCCCCAGCTGGAACTCAACAGAATTTAGGTGGGTGGAACTTCTATTATAAGAGAACAAGGGAGGTGTTCATGGTGAGTTCTGGCTCCCAGTACGTTTCTGAGCACGATTCAAAGTGCTGACCTTTAAAGCCCTAAATGGTCTCGGTCCAGTATACCTGAAGGAGCGTCTCCACCCCCATCGTTCTACCCAGACACTGAGGTCCAGTGCAGAGGGCCTTCTGGCGGTTCCCTCGCTGCGAGAAGCCAAGTTACAGGGAACCAGGCAGAGGGCCTTCTCGGTAGTGGCACCCACCCTGTGGAACGCCCTCCCACAAGATGTCAAAGAGAAAAACAACTACCAGACTTTTAGAAGACATCTGAAGGCAGCCTTGTTTAGGGAAGCTTTTAATGTTTAATAGGTTATTGTATTTTAATATTCTGTTGGAAGCCACCCAGAGTGGCTAGGGAAACCCAGCCAGATGGGTGTGGTAGAAATAATAAATTATTATTATTATTATTATTATTATTATTATTATTATTATTATTACCTTTTTCTAGAAAAATAGCACTGCTTCTACTTCTGCTGAGCAGGTGCTGCTAATTGCTGGGGGGGGAGGGATTTCAAGGCTCCTTCTCTCCCTTGTCTTATGGTTCCTTATCTTGAAATCAGGCTTGGGCTGGAGGACACCTTCAAAAAGAGAGCTGCCCTCTAGCAGCCCTTCAAAACAGAGGACTGCCTTCTGTAAAGCAGCACACGTCACCCTAATCCATGGGGTTGTGTAATGTGTATGGGTTGCTCGTGCGTAAGTTGCCGCCTCTCCAGTCTTTGTTGCCTTGCTAAACCTTTCAGTCTGGGCAGCCCTTCACTTTGTGGCTGCCTCAGTCGCTAGCAGAATCCGTCAGTGGGTGTTTCTTAAATCTTTTCCAACATAAAAGTTGTTTGACACCCAGTCTCCTCCTACTCTCTCTGCGTGGAATTCTTCTGCACAGGGTGGGCGTGGGTAGCGGGGGACCCATGCTCTCCCCGCTGGTGTCCGGTGAAGAGTCCTGGAGCCCTCTCGCCGATTCCCCCATCAGCCCCCCTTTATCCCTGGTGTTGCGCTGATTTGCTTCCCCATCTGCGGAGCTGCCTCTCTCCCTGCTGGGCCCTTCTCCAGCATCATTTGAGAGCCTTCCCTCCGCCTCTAGCTCCGATGTCAGTTCTCTGACAGGTTGCAATCACAGAGTTGTTAAAGCTATAGACCTTGTGAGCAGTACCCACACATGGCTTCTCTAGGCACCCAAGGAAAGTGGACCACAGTTCAGTGTGGATGGGATGTTGCCATGCCGCAAGGGAACAAAGGCAGCAGAAAAGAAAAGCACATCGCTAGGCCCCACTGCCCTCAAAATCCAACAGATCTTCCTCTCTGCAGAGACACCACAACATTTGATTGCTTTCATTTCTTCAAGAAATCGGAAATTTTGCTATTCATGTCATTGGGGTAGGTTAGATCAGAACCAGGATGACAAAGTCCCCTTCATTTCTGTCTTCCCTGCAGTTTGGTGTGCAGCTAATTGTATCTGGATGAATAATTCTAATAAAGCTGTGACCTTTAATGCCAACTGTTGGTTTTAATTTTAATTCATAGGCAGTCGTCTCAGTGTGAGCTCTTCTTGGACGTGAGCAGCAGAAAGGCCACTGTGAATATTTACATTTACACACACATACAGGCACACGGAGGCACAGACACAAAACAAATACAGGCACAAGGAGGTATCCCACGGGGTGAATTCTTATATTGTAGATCTTTTAAAAGGGAACAGCACATTGCCGGCTTTGGAATAAAATTGTATCAATTCCTCCGAATCAAAGAGGAGTCAAAGGGATGAAAAAGGCATTCATAACTAGAAAGCAGCCCCCACAGCTCATGAATAGACTAATTATGTGACAGCCCCACAGGCAAATGCAAAGTTACCAACACAATTGCCTTTGGAACTCACAGAGGGGTCAGACACTACCCTTGGAATATTATCTTCTGTAGGAGAACACCTGGGCCCTGTACTTAACAGGGCTATTCAAAAAAACATAACAAGGGGCAAATAGGAGGTGGTAACAGCTGTTCAAAGCACATGGAAACTTGCCACGGAGATGATTTTGAAGGCTTATATCTCCCAGGTCCCCCCCCCCTCCTTCTGCTTTGCAAGAATCTACTGACAGAGGAGTCTTATTTTTTATTGTATTTTTTTTTTTTTTTTGCCAGAGTGCTTTCTAGGCAAAGTTGGCAAGAGATGGCAAGCCTTTATCATAGGCAGGAATTATTGATGGTTACATCGTTTGGGTTTGAGTGCCAGTGCAATGTTGAGACAAATATGACCCAGGGTTTTTTTTTAGTATTCTTCCTGGTGAGCTGTTTATCACGCATTCATCCCAATTTACTTGCAGAAAACTCATGCAGAGGTTAGGTTATAGCCGATCTTTCTTGAGCATTCATTCTGATTTGTGGGGGTTTTTTTGGGGGGGGGGATTATACAACAATGAGCATTCATCTTGCATTCATTCTGATTTGCTTACAGGGAGGTCATGCCACTTCCCATTAACCATTTGTTCACCCCACACTTTTCGGTGCATCTCTCTGTCACTTTCCTCATGGCAAAATGGTCTCTTTTGTTAAAAGTGGTTTTGTCGCACCTGGACACTTTAATCCACTTCAGTTGTGCAAATCTAAATCTGCCACCATGCTCTCGAATCCATCCCGCAAAATACCAACCGTGCAAAGGCACCCAAAATATGCCTTCCATTATGGCTTCTGTGGGGTTGCAGGAGGCACTGTTGCAACATCTGCCTCTCTTGCAGTGCTCAAGTAATGCTGAAAGTGCCATACCATTAGAGAAGAAGCTCATGCTGTAGTTACTTCATGTGTTAGCGCTTTACAATGTATGTGGGTATGTGGCCCTAATAAGAGCCATCAGGTTCTGCTTCAGAAAGGGTTGACAAAGCATAGAATAAACCAGTTATTTCCTGCCCAGATTCCAGGGGTGGATTGCAGGATCTGGAATGGATTCTACAGTCTGGCCTGAAGCATAGACCTCTCTGCCCATGCTCTAAAGCAGCCTTCCCAAGATGTGCTGGCTGTAATCCAAAACATCTGGAGGACACACGAGTTGGAGATAGCTGTTCTAAAGCCTTTGGTGTGTGGTAATCACAGTGAGATCGCTATCTCCCGCCAAGGCTGATGCATCTAGCAGAGACGAAGACTAGTTGAGTATTTCTCTGCATTTGAAGAACACAGAGTTTCTGTAAAGATTAAGAATATTTGGTAGCAAGGATGGGAAATCAACGTCACTTTTTGTGTTAGAAATAGCTGGAATTAAAACCACCACCCCCAGTTGTAGAATGTTTCACACATTGTTGATTGGGTGCTACCCCATTAGAAATAATAAAGCATTCTTTGTGAGTCCTGACTTGTCTGGTTAATTCACACATAATAAACCATTATCCTGTTACATAAATGTTTCATAGGTTTTGGTGGTTCTTTTTGTTTTGTTTGGGGTGGGTTTTTCTTTTCTTTTCTTTTGGCATTTGCTGTGCTAGGATCCATGACTATCATATGGTTTTAGAATTTATAATCTAATTCAATTCATGCTTCATTTCTGAGAGAGTCTGAAGTGATTCAGTATGTGTGGTTTTAACTAAAATAATATTTTGTTAGCTACTAATATCCCTATGAGATGAAGTAATACCATTCCGTGTTCATCTTAATTAACCAACATTAACTATCATTAGACTTTTATATGGTACAATGCACATTGCTTCATAACTTCAGCTTAGATCTCATCCAGCTAGATTATAATGCATAATATCAATCATGACTTCCTCTCAGCTCTCCTAATGCCTAGCTCTGGTTTGAAAAGTTAAGGTCAGTGTTAAGTGTTACACTTCAGATGAAAAAGGTAAAATCTATGTTAATTAACAGTGTTAATTAAATGTTAATCAGTTAAATGAAAGCATTTTTCATCCATTTCCCCCACTAAATTGTGGTCAGGTAACCTTGCATACATTGCTGGAGATGTCAGAGGAGTGTGTGATCACCCAGGGGAAGGAAGCCTACGACAAGTGCTGTTGCCAAGATAAAAAAAAAATTGCTTATCTTGCCCAGAAAGGTCTAATTTAAAGGAGGAGCCCAACATCCAGACTGGTACAAATAGGAAATTGCAACTTGCCTTTCCACCAGATGGCTTTGTGTCAGATGCAGGAATCATTCTAGACTTTCTGCTGCAGATTGCTTTCTATGGCTTATGCAAGGGTGTGTGTGTGTGTGGGGGGGGAAAGCACTAAATATGCAGCACACCCTCCCCAGCTGTACCCCATCTCTCCAAGCCCTACTTTGTATTCTGTTGAATAGTTTTATCTGGTTGCAATGTGATCTTCAAGTGTGACAATGCTCCTTGAGTGCAGAATATAAAGAGGTGTGTGCGCATAGAAGCTAGCCTACTGTATGAAGGTAAAAATCACATTTGTTGCTTTGCCACAGAAAACACCAATTTTTGCCAATGGCCCTGCCCAACATTGGCACATGGCCCTTGAAAAGTTCCTATAAGGGAATGCTGCCCTTATTCTGGAAAATGCTTCCAGCTTCATACGGGATATGAAGGAAAGGCATGGGCAGCATCAAGCCCACCTATCTCTAACATTCTTCAAACCAATGGGTGACATCCAGTTGTGTCTTTCTGCTGCAGGAAGGCTTTTGGGTCCAATGGAGGCTTCAGTGAGTGGAAAAGGTATGTGAGAGGAAGGATATTTTTTGGTGTGTCTGAAAACCTGGAGAGTCACTGCCAGTCAGAATCAACAATACTGAGCTACATAAGAATTGACCCAGACGTCAATGGGATAGCTGTGAATGGAAATAGTCACATTGTTGTTGTTATTTTGCAGATCATGTAGTCATTATGATCAGTAAAACTAGATAATCTTAACTTAAAATATATAAAAATACTTATGGTGCATTAGTGGAACTACAAATCAACTATCAACTATCAGAAATGCTATATATATATATATATATATATATATATATATATATATATATATGTATATATTCGACCAGCTATACAGAATAAGATCCATCAGACTACAGGCTTAAAAATCTGTCCCACATCTTTAACATATTTAGGAATATTAATCCACAAAAGCTTAAACTATAAAAATAAATTACAATCCCCTTATCAGAATGATTAAACTGATCAAAACTATTAACCAGATATTGGACAATTGGAATAAACTGAAAAGTATTCTTAACACATTTATTCATGGAGGGAAGAAAACAAGAACTGGACTCACTGCTATGTGGTAAAGCATCCTACTATTCCTGCCCCACCCACCTGGTGACACCATGGGAAAGGATTGGCTTTAAAATAAATCATGACTTCTATAGAAACACAAAGCCTATAGTAAGGGATTTACTACAGGAGAAACTTGCAGAAAGAACTCATGCACGGATACAAATACATCAGGACCATCATCTTATATCCATCCTGAAGGTTTATCAAGCAAGCCACACAGAATTTACCTAGTTTCAAAAATGTATTGAAACAAAGGAAATCTAATGATAAGAGTATAATGTCAGAGGTGTATTAAATTCTACTAAGGGAAACAATGGGCTCAACTGATAGCCTAAAAAATTGGTAGGAAGATGACACAGGAGTGCTCATTCATCCCCCAAAAGGTAGGCCATCTGGGCTAAAAGTCATTTCATTCTACTTCCACGTGTCTCAAAGAAATGCCTACAAAACTGTACACAGATGGTATCCGTCTCCCCAAAACCTGAACAAAATCACTAAATGTACAAGTCCAAAATGTTCAAGATGGTAGGGGGAGACAGATACTTACTTTCATATTTGGTGGATCTGTCCTGTAGAGCAAATCTTTTGGAAAAGGGTGTTCTATGAACAGTGGCGTAGCGTGGGTTGTCAGCACCCGGGGCAAGGCAAGTAATTTGGACCCCTAACCCTAACCCCCAGATGTTGCGCCCGGTGCGGCTGGCCCCCCCTGCACCCCCCACGCTACGCCACTGTCTATGAAGCAGGTTTGATTGAGTCTCAAACACTGACATTAGCCAGCAAGTACAATGGCTCCTTGGAGCTCTACTATCTTTTAAACAGCTTTGAACTTGTAGGAACCCCTACAGTGGTCTACTGAACCAGCTGTATATAAATTGACTGAGCAGCACATTCTTCAACAGGACTGAACAAATGAGCATTTTTGTAGTATACTTGCTTTAGCTACCTTGAATATGGAGTGAAGGTATGCCCCCAAACCTTAACTGGTACAAAAAGAGAAAGGCAATATGATTGTATCAAGCCAAATCTGCAACATAGTACAGTGATACCTCGGGTTACAGACACTTCAGGTTACAGACGCCGCAAACCCAGAAATAGTACCTCGGGTAAAGAACTTTGCTTCAGGATGAGAACAGAAATTGTGTGGCGGCGGCGCGGCGGCAGCGGGAGGCCGCATTAGCTAAAGTGGTACCTCAGGTTAAGAACAGTTTCAGGTTAAGAACGGACCTCCAGAATGAATTAAGTTCTTAACCCGAGGTACTACTGTAAAGGAAAAAAATATTGGGTTTTTGCAGTTGGCTTCCAGTGATTTCCTTGCTTTGTCTGATCTCACACACTGTCTATGAAGCCTAGTACACAGTGGCAAACTGAACAGTTGGCAAGTGTCAATGATTGAGATCCACCTGGACAGACTATGGCTTTCTTCCATAATCAAAGAAAGCATGCACCATCTGCATTTTATTCTTAGAGTATACACGCACTATAGGAAGTGTCAAGTGCATGAGTTCATGTCTTCACATAATGTATTTTGTTCTGGTTCCTGGGGCAGCAATTTTTTGGTGACCATGCTTGTGTTGTTTGTGGGGGAGAGCATTTCATTTTTTTATTATTAGTGGCAGATCACTTTTAGTGCAATATTATTGGTTTTGAAATGTTGCTTTTTCAAATTATTCTTGCATTTATATTTTACTTTTCCACCAAGGAGCTCAAGGTGGCATATAGCACCACCCTCATTTTATCCTCACAACAAACCTCTAAGGCTGAGAAATGGTGGCAGGCCTGAGGTCATGAACCCTAGTCTACCAGGTCCTGATCCGACACTGCACCACACTGGCTCATACAAGTACAAATAGTGCATTTGTATGTATTGTTTTTTTGGATGGACTGTTGTTAAAACCATGTTTATGGAAGACAATCTTACTTGGCTATGAGTGATCACCAAAGAAGAAGGCAATTTGGATGGACTTTATTGCTGCAAGTCACCTTGATACTCTTCTGTAGGACACGATGAATAAAGAAATAAAAATTAGGTAAGACAGATCACAATATTATATGTATGCGGTAGCAAATGAAAACTTTCAAAAAAATCTAACCCTGTATCTAACCCATATAGACATACCAAAAAAAATTATAATAATAAAAAAATGCATACTATCTGCTGTTGGAGATCTGCTCAATACCAGGCAAGATTTAGAGAAATCTGGGAAATAATAAGGAAAATAGATGGAATTACAAATGATACATTTGAATGAGACCCTGTGGTTATTCTGCTGGGAAACCCAAGGGACACAGTGCTTAAGAAATGACAGAACTATGGTAGCCAACAATATGCTGGTGGTGGTCCAACATAGCATAGCTGCCAATATGTCTGACGCTCTTTAGCCGACTAACTCAGTCCTGTTCTAGAGAAAGATGTGCCTCAGACAAATAATTATTTGTATTTTATGGCTCCCTGTATTTTGCCATTTCATATTTTGCAATGGAGTATCTTGAAAAGCTTTCATGGCCGAGAATAAATAAGTCCAAGATTTCGCCTCTGCATGAAAAACACACCTTAATATTGTTCCTGTTTAAGACATCAAAGTTTGCTATGTTAATTGCAGGACTTCCAACCACAACCTCTGGAACAGAAATAAATGATGCAGAGAGAAAAGAATTCAGTTACGTTACCTTATTTTAGTGCATCCTCCCCAACCCCCTGCCTGCCCTTTATGGGCTTTACTTTATCTTCAAACTACATCTGCTATTTTACATGACTGACTATCATTAAGGCAGTTCCTATTTTGGGGCTCAAGTGTTTGAAACCTTCTGGCTGCTGAGAGGATGCTTTTCAGTCTGAAGCTGCACAGCTAATGAAAAGAGGAGCTTAACCATATGTTAGGCCAGTGGTCCTGAGTTTCTGTTCTCGGGAGGCATTCCCCCCACCCCAGCATAGAAGATGAAACATACACTTACCCTGCCTAAATAGAGCCATGGACTGCCAACAATATTCCTATGGAAGGCAGCAAGTGTGTAACCAGCAGCCTAAGTAACTGGGGATGAGGAAAGATGTGATGTGTAAGGGACAGCCACAACATCCCATTCTTCTTCTATTGATGGCCTTGATATAACATCTAATCAACATATGAGACACACACACACACACACACACACACACGTGTACCTAACCTAGGCTATCCACCACCTGTATTTTCAGGTTTGGGGTCTCAACTAATGAAGGTTCACAGACAATTTGAGCATAGGAAGCTGCCTTATATTGAGCCGGACCCATTGGTCCATCTGGTTCACTGTTGTCTACATGGACATGGATTAATAGCCATTGGTGAGTCTGTAATAGAATGAAGGGGTGGGGTGGGGAGACAGACTAGGACTGGCTTCAGGCGAGAGGGGTCCTAGGCAAAGTCTCCTCCAGTAGGCCCTTTTTTTTGTGAGTGGGTCTGGTGGGTTTGCCTTGCTATAGTGGCAGTGCCCTAAGAGTTGGGTGAGTCCACTCACCCTTTGAATTTGCCACAATGACACAGAGCAAAGCTAGATCAGAGGCAATGTGGGAAATTAAAAGCATGGCTAGATTCTACTTCCTGATACTGGTTGCACAGATGTGTCAGTAAAAAAGTTTGGGGGCAGGGGGGGCAGTTAGCTGCCCAAGGATGTCAGGTGCTGATGAACACGCCCCGGAGGGGACAGATGGTGGATAGCTAAGGTTAAGAGGTGTGTGTGTGTGTGTGTGTGTGTGTGTGTGTGTGTGTATGTATGTATATATATATATGTATATGCAGGTTTTGGTGTCTTCGGGTGTCTTCCCGTGTAAGAGTCGGGGTGTCTGTGCGACGTTTCGACGAGGTCTCACTCGTCATCTTCAGGCTGGTGCTTTCGGCTTCTTGTTACTGGAACAGAGCAGAATCTGGTGTTTGAGTTCCTATAAATACTGTTGAGGGGTGTGGTGTATAGCCTCCAACGTTCTGGGCAGAGAGGAAGTTCCTAGATTAGTGTGCCTTTTCTTCTTTTGTTCCTTAATTACTTGAGGGATATCTTGAGTGATTTCATGAGTGATATTCTGAATACCACTGGGTGGGTCATTAAGTGTAGATTAGTTGCTAAAGCTTTCGTGTCTTGACCTCTTGAGCTTGTGAAGAGTTTTTCTGAGAAGATGGCTGTGCTGCATTTAGTTGTGCTAAATTAAGGAACAAAAGAAGAAAAGGCACACTAATCTAGGAACTTCCTCTCTGCCCAGAACGTTGGAGGCTATACACCACACCCCTCAACAGTATTTATAGGAACTCAAACACCAGATTCTGCTCTGTTCCAGTAACAAGAAGCCGAAAGCACCAGCCTGAAGATGACGAGTGAGACCTCGTCGAAACGTCGCACAGACACCCCGACTCTTACACGGGAAGACACCCGAAGACACCAAAACCTGCATTCCTGTACCCGTGAAAATCTACGAAAGCATATATGTATATATATATATATATAATCACCTACCAGGTAAAAAGCAAACCACAATAATATAATTATTAAAACATACTAAAAAACTTCAACAGGATTATACAATTTCATGGGTGCTGCCCAAAGCTTGGGAACAAGTTTGAGTGAGCAGGTTTGTACTCCACTGCCAAAACTCTTTGCCAATTCCATGAAAAGGGGTCAGTAGTTAATCCAAGCCAACCCTGGTTATGATACAGAATAATAAAATAGAAGGAAGTATCTCCAAATATATTTTCCCCCAGCACTGAGCCCCCATATATGCATGTGCAACCAGAAGTGTGCAGCTTCTAGATTCGATGAGATCCAGGACTGTGCATTCTGAGCGGAAATGCTCGTAAGGGGATTATATCCAATGTGGACAGAAATCAGTGTAGTGCTTCATTGTACTGAAGTACACAGAGCCAGTGTAGTGTGCTGTTTGGCTGGAGTGGAACTTGGGAAAGCCATGAAACTCAACGCTAAACCGGTTTGCTTGGACCCCATTCTAAGGGATAGGAGAGCACTGTAAAGGCAATTGGGATCCCACCAAGAAATGAAAGGTGGTGTTTCATTGTAGTAAAAAAGCACAACCTTGGATTCTCCGGGTTTAATCTAAGACTAAGTCAACCAAGAACAGCTTTCCTATGGCTTTTTACCCCCAGAAGAGAATCACTGGATCAGAAACATATAGTCTTCTCCTGCTGTTTGCCAATCAGAGTTACAAACCCAATGTGGCATGCCATGTACCCAGTGGCCCTGTAGTTTATTTCTAATTTTTTGTCCAAAAGATTCTAGGAAAATGCACACTTTTGAATCTCTCTCCTACCACTTTTAAGGTTAGGAGAAAATTGTTTTATTCAAGCCAACCATTGAAGACGGAAAACAGAAAGATCACTTTCCCAAATATGATGTTTACCCTTATGGCTTTGGGCCAAAAGGCTGGAGGTTAATTTCACTTCTGTGAAAAGGGCCAATACCACAGGTTACCTGCTATGAGTTATTTGCTTTAATGCATTGATTACTGGGTGAGTTCTTTGCCATTTGTTTTGCCAGATGTCAGATGTAATCATGGTGGTTTATTCTGACCTTAAGGTCTATTAATCTTGTTTTTTGGGGGGAGATTAAGTTAAGTCAGAAATTTTCATCTGAAGAAAAGCCTCCAGCTTCCAAAACAATTGAGGGATGGGTTCTTTGCTCATCAAAGAGTAACAGAGTTTTTTTTTATTCATATATTACATTGAGGTTGTCTTTGGCTTAAATATAGCTGTGTGGCATATAATTATAAAAAACATTTTCTAGCCAACAAGTAGTATTATGAATTATGATTATGATTATTATGATTATGATTATTATTATTATTATTATTATTATTATTTACATTTAATTAATTCAATTTGTATCCTGCCCTTCATCCAAGATCACAGGGCTGTTCGCAACATGAAAACACAAAATGAGAACACAAAACACATAATAACAAAAACAAACCAATACCCCCATTCCCACAAACCCATTTAAAAGCCATAGAATGTTAATCAGCTGAATGCCTGGTTATAGAGAAATGTTTTTTCCTGGTGCCTTAAGATATGCAATGAAGGCACCAGTTAAGCCTTCCTGGGGAGAGCGTTCCACAAATGGGGAGCCACTGCAGAAAAGGCCCGTTCTTGTACTGCAGCCTCCTAGACCTCTTGTAGAGGAGGCACCCAAAGAAAGGCCTCATATGGTTATTGCAGGATTTGAGTCGGCTTATAGGCAGTCCTTGAAGTACTGCGGCCCTGAGGCATTTATATCAACAGTACAATTTACATAGGAAGAACTACGTAATAGATTCTGCATTCTCTCACTTACTTTGTCACCAGTATTACTTAGACCCTATCACCTGCCTTCTTTCAATCCTGCCAGCTCCTATCTTGCCAACTGCCTTGCCACAATCCTTCTGGCTCTACAAAATGGCCTTCCATGCCATTTTCTTTACAAGAAAGGTAACTTTACAAATATGGCTGTGACCACCCCCTCACACACACACACTGAAGATGGGTGCTGGGTAATGTGGCCCCTATTATGGGTGTGTTAATAGATTAAAATCTTTCAGTGTATTTCACAGATTAGAGGTCTAGACTTAACTGTCTGTGGTAGTGTTTAAGATTAATCAACAGTGAGGTGTTCTACTGTGAAGGCTACCTGGTGTCCATTCAGAGGTTCAAAGTATGAGTGGCACTTCTGGACCAAACTGTATTTTTATTTAATTACACACTATGAGAATTTAATGCTCAGTGGTTTCATAAATAAGGCACAAAGTTTATGTTAAAGCACAAACTCTTTCCAGAGACACTCTTAAACAGGACTCTGCTAAACCAAGTCTCAGGTACACTTTCCTCAGCTAGAATGGCTAACCAGCAACACTCACTCAGCCCCTTATAGGATTTAACTTCTCCACAGAGAATAAAAATCAAGTGGCCCTGCCTAGCTAGCTGCATTCACATAGTCAGACTATGGCCCACAGACAATCCCTATCTGTCCTCTCCTGGACAGAAATTCATTATCATATTGCTAAATGGTCAGCAGCTCACTTAAACTCCACCCTCTTTCTCTTGATTGGCTAATGGTTTCACCAGCTCCCACTGGTTGCTGAGTCACCCGGAGGCAGACCCAGGGCCTGCCTGTCACTATGGTGACTGGCATCCCAGAGCATAAATGATACTGATATAAATGTTGACTTAGCAGAGGGGGACATGGTGCCTTGAGAGGGTGGAGTCAGCGTGGCCCCTTGAGAAGTCAGGGGGCAGGACTGAAAACTCCTACATTCAAATGTTTAAATCCATAGCTAGAGTGGCCTTAGCTAGCTGAGCAATCAGAGAGGTCTAATTTGAATGTCAGACACTTCGTAATAAGAAATCAAGAAGAAGAAGAAGAAGAGGAGGAGGAGGAGGAGGAGGAGGAGGAGGAGGAGGAGTTTGGAATTGATATCCCGCTTTATCACTACCCGAAGGAGTCTCAAAGCGGCTAACATTCTCCTTTCCCTTCCTCCCCCACAACAAACACTCTGTGAGGTGAGTGGGGCTGAGAGACCTCAAAGAAGTGTGACTGGCCCAAGGTCACCCAGCAGCTGCATGTGGAGGAGCAGAGACACGAACCCGGTTCCCCAGATTACAAATCTACCGTTCTTAACCACTACACCACACTGGCTCTCAAGAGAATCAAATAATCAACCGCAGGATACTGGGATATGATTAGCAGTGCACAGGAAGTTAGAATCCCATGAGGAAGCCACGTGGCAGAGCAAGTGGGTGGACAGGCATTATAAAAACCCTACAAAAATTCACACTCCTGTATCTTTCTCCAAGCATGACAGCACATTGTTTTCCTTTTTTCCCTTTTTTTTTTGGCCATTCCTTGACTTTCATTTCAGCTCATGCCTGAAGTGTTAGAGATGGAGTGCATAAAATTACGGCTACAGAGGGGAAATCGAACGAGGACGTCAACATGGGACCAAGTCTTTCGATAGTCCTTCAGAAGGCCCACTTGTAAAGGAAGTTATATTTGGAAAAGAGAGCCTTCTCAGAAGAAAGGGCTATTGAGTAAATCCCCCTGATATGTTTACAGTCGGGTTGGAAGGCAAAATGAAACCGAAGAAAGGCAAGGGCCGATGATATAAGCCACGAGTCAATCAAGCGAAAAATATACCTATGAGCCTCTCTCATTCTAATATTTGTTTTTCCCCCCTATGATGTTTTAATAGCATTCGGCTTGCCCTAAATGAATTCTCCAGAACTCTTAATTTTCTAATGGCAGGAACGGAACATATGAAGCAACCCCACACCAGCAGCGGCGAGGGCCAACGCCAGTTTGCGAGAGAGTTACGTTGCAACACGTGAGCGAGCTGGCTGTTTGTTTTTGCAAGGTTTAAAATATTGTTTCTTTACTTTTCCCTCTGACTCTCGAGAACTCTGGCATTTGACTAATTTGCCGTGTGTTTAAGGCTGGTAGCAATATTGGAAAAGAAATACGATAATCGCATGCTGCCACAAAGCATTTCTGTACCTCGCTTTCTTTTTCCAGCTCCAGTTTCACATGTGTTGGTTCAATGGAATATTCAATAGACATTTATAGGAAATAAATTGAGAGATGGATGTAAACCATATGGCATCTGGAGGTTTATTTGTAAAGCTCTTGCATCAAAGCTTTCTCCAGATCACACCATATTAGCTATGTTTTTCCAGTCCAGCAGAATAAGGAAGGTAACCACAGACTTCCTTGATGGAAAACACATGAACACCAGTGCTGATCTTGAAAAAGCTACCTAGAGGAACCGTTCGAGGAGCATCATTTGAATAATTTTGTAACAGGGATTGTTTGGACATGCATCTGACCCTTAAAACCAAAGATCCTTTGCTAGATCTTCCACCACTGATTCCTACACCAAGGAGCCCCTTTGAGGATTTAAAAAAAAATCTTCTGTGTAATGCCTGTCAAGTTCCATCATCTGTTGTGGCTCTTGCCTTGATGCTTTTCTCCTGTGGTGTGCCTGGCATACAAATATGGCCCAATGCACAAAACAGTTCAGCTAAAGTTAGGATGTAGTGGGTTTTGTTCCAGCGAAAGTGATGGCATTTCCAGCCTGAGCCAATAGGAAGCCTAGATCGCCCTATGAAATATATTGTGTCTGTTAGCACTTGTGGATTGGCAAAATTCTTCTGTACATTAGCATATCTTATGGGACCCCCAAAACTCTTCCATGTAGGTAACCAGCTTCCATCTCACCTCCCAACTTCCATGCGCCCTGCAGTGTGGTCAGAATCAGGTTTGGATTGAAGGCTGCAGGGGCGCCAACTTGAATAAAATATTGTGGGGGCCCAGATAAGCCCTGCCCCACATAATTAATCACATGACACAGTGCACACACACACACACCATTTGAATGGGAATGCCCCCTCAAATATTTTATTGTGGGGGCCGAAGCCCCCACCGCCCCTAGGAGTTGGCTCCTATGCCAGGCTGTGGTACGC
The DNA here is from genome assembly GCF_965113315.1 of Podarcis vaucheri. Classification (NCBI taxonomy): domain Eukaryota; kingdom Metazoa; phylum Chordata; class Lepidosauria; order Squamata; family Lacertidae; genus Podarcis; species Podarcis vaucheri. The sequence continues at coordinate 102,421,559 of NC_138760.1, forward strand.
AGGAGGAGGAGGAGGGGGAAACAGGAGGAGGCCTGACTGATGGGAACCTGGGATGGAGGAGGGCAGAAATCCCCTTTCCACTGATTTTATTCACCCTGACCTTCCTGAAGAGTGAAGAGCCTCAGCGCAGGCTGGGGAGGGTTTGAGCAGCCAAGTGGGGAGGTGTAACAGCAACTGAACAGGACGTTGCAGTCTTGCTACCTAGAACCAGGTGCCCACCTTTGCTGCTTCTGGCAGACCCATCCACTGTGATGGAGCATGCACTTGAGTTCTGGAGGTGGAGACACCTGAAGCAGGGCTGTAGCTGGTGATCTCAGCATATAGGCAAGTTCATACTCAGGATGTGTGAATCAGTCTATTGCAGGGGTCAGCAAACTTTTTCAGGAGGAGGTCAGTCCACTGTCCCTCAGACCTTGTGGGGGGCCAGACCCACCCTCTCCCCAAAGCACCCCCCTCCCAAAAGCAGCCCCTTCTCCCGAAAGGACCCCCCTGCCACCACTCAAGCCGCAGCCGCCAACACCGCCTCATCTTCGGCAGCATCATTGTTGTCCTGGGCCTCAGCCAGGGGTCTGTGGGGCACAAAGCCCATGCTGCTGGCCTGGGCGGCAGAGGCAGCCCCGCTGCCACCGCTTCCTCCCGCTCGGCTCTTGGCCATACATGGCCACCTCAGCGGGAAGGAAGGGGCATAGCCCAGAGGCACCTGCAGCCCACCCAAAGCCGCACCAGCATCGCGGAAGTCAGTCCCCACGCGGCGAGGCCTCCGCGCCATGCCAGTTTAGCACAGGGACTGACTGAGCGGGCGGCAGGGTCCGCAAGGTTTGTGGGCCTGATTAATGAGCCCGGTGGGTCACATCCAGTCCCCGGGCCTTAATTTGCCGACCCCTGGTCTATTACCTGTCCATGTCCCTTTTGCTCATCTATTACTCTGGTTCCTCCCTGCTTCTGCATTACCCCCTACATTATTCTCAAAACAAACAAAAAAACCTGCACCAAAAAATCCCATTTTAAAACACATGTAAGTATGCATTTCTAAATGTATTTCCCTTCAAAATCTGCCTTTCTAAATATATTGGATCTCAAAATATGACTTTCTAAACATGTTTACTCTCAAAATAAGCATTAAACATATTTTGATTGGCTATTTGAGCTGAGAGCTGCATCAGAACATTTGGAAAGTGTGAAAGCCAGTTGATAGCTCCGTTCTGATCTGCAAATTAAGCTGGCAGATGTAGATCAGGGCAGTTCATCTTGGAATTCATAAAGATCAAATTTCCCACGTATATTCACAGTTCATAGGGGGAAAGGATACCCTGGTACTAGGGAACTAAGAAAGAGTTGCAAGGATGCAGAAAAGGTAGCCCACTTTTTTTGGGTGTGTGTACATGTTTAGATGGGGACGCGGGTGGCGCTGTGGGTTAAAGCCTCAGCGCCTAGGGCTTGCCGATCTGATCGAAAGGTCGGCAGTTCGAATCCCCGCGGCGGGGTGCGCTCCCGCTGCTCGGTCCCAGCGCCTGCCAACCTAGCAGTTCGAAAGCACCCCCGGGTGCAAGTAGATAAATAGGGACCGCTTACCAGCGGGAAGGTAAACGGCGTTCCGTGTGCGGCTCTGGCTCGCCAGATGCAGCTTTGTCACGCTGGCCACGTGACCCGGAAGTGTCTCCGGACAGCGCTGGCCCCCGGCCAATAAATGTGAGATGGGCGCACAAACCCCAGAGTCTGTCAAGACTGGCCCGTTTGGGCAGGGGTACCTTTACCTTTACCTTTACATGTTTAGATAATGCAAGTAGGATGCGGGTGGCTCTGTGGGTTAAACCACAGAGCCTAGGACTTGCCAATCAGAAGGTTGGTGGTTCGAATCCCCGCGACAGGGTGAGCTCCCGTTGCTCGGTCCCTGTTCCTGCCAGCCTAGCAGTTCGAAAGCACGTCAAAGTGCAAGTAGATAAATAGGTACTGCTCCGGTGGGAAGGTAAATGGCCTTTCTGTGCGCTGCTCTGGTTCGCCAGAAGAGGCTTAGACATGCTGGCCACATGACCCGGAAGCTGTATGCCGGCTCCCTTGGCTAATAAAGCGAGATGAGCGTCGCAACCCCAGAGTCGGCCACGACTGGACCTAATGGTCAGGGGTCCCTTTATCTTTATCTAGATAATGCAAGTAGATGATGATGAAGGGAGAAACGAAGAAGGTTGCTAGAATCCTATGTAAGAGCCTGTTGAATCGGGTCAGTGGCCCAGTACTCCAGCCTCCTGTTCTCACAGTGGTCAACCAGATGCCTTTGGGAAGCCCCAAAGCAATACAACAGCGCTCTCCGTACTTGTGAACCCAGCAATAGGTGTTCAGAGGCATACCGCCACAGACAATGGAAGTAAGACACAGCCACAGATAACCTCATCCTTGTTGAATCTTTCTAATCCTTTATTAAAGCCATCCAAGTTGCCTTTTTCTTTTTAGTCCTGCATGCTGCCTTCACATTTTGAAGTGCCCAGCCTTTGCCTCTCACTTCCTCAATTTTTAAACTTTCAGTTGCCTTATACTTCTATGCAAAAACACCAATTTTCCTGGTGCTAGAAATAAAAAAGTCACTTATAATGAGTGGCTATGTTTAAATGATGTGTTTTTAAAAACCAAGATACTTTTTGTGCATATACAGCTATTTTATTTAACAACCACATTATTAGCAAGGTGGCACATTCTTAAAGGTAGCAAAACCTATTGATTTGTCTGAATGAGAAATTTGTGCTCCCAAGTGTGTTTGTTTTAGCAGAATAAAACAATCGCTTCCTGGAGTATGGCAACAACAAGTCTTAACATCTGAAATCAAATTAAATTGTATTCTCCTGCAGCACGCTTTATAAATCATAATGAAATGCTACAAGCCCATGTGTGTGTGTATGTGTATATTTATAAAAATGTTCATTTACCTTCCAAAATAATTTTCATTTTTCAACGTCAGCCCTTTTGTCGCCACTTAGTTCATTTGTAATGATTTTTATGTTCAACTTTTATATGAAGAGTTCTTTTTAAAAAGCCACTAGTTTAACACTTACTCGTAATTATAATAATTATTAAAAGAATAAGTCAAAGTTTCCTCGTTGTGGCTTACCTACCACAGGGTTGAAACTAAGGGACCTGCCTGTCTGAGGCTCTATGACATGCCTTGACATCAAGATCTACATTGAAAAAGAAAGAACACTTGTTAAGCAAAGGTAATCATGAAAAGAATTCAGATGCTAACTACGCTTCAAATAGTTAAAAACAATATATAAGACATAGCTGTCAAGCGTCCCTTATTTGGAGGGACAGTCCCTTATTCCAGCGCCATGTCCCGCTGCTGTCCCTTATTGAAGGATGTCCCTTAAATGTCCCTTAAATGATGTCCCTTAAATTTCAAAGGAAGCAGCTCCTCTCCCTCCCTCCCTGCTGGCTAGTTAATGCAAGCTGAGGGTTTTTTTGAATGCTGGACGCCATTTTGTTGCACGTGCTGCTGCAAACTTTGCAGCGCAAAGCCAGGCTGGGGAGCCATCTTAAGTTGAGGCTGCATAGGCCTTGTGGTGCATGTGATTCAGATTCTGTTCAGTTGAACCTCTGGTTACAAAGTTGGTTGGACAGTGTTCTCGAAGCTACCAGCATGAGTTTGACCAGACTGCAGGAGGACAGGAAGACTGGAGTGCCTGGAACAGGTGAGGCTGCAGGTCCCTTATTTTGGCTGCTGATCCCTTATTTTCAAGGCTGCTGGTCCCTTATTTTCAAATCTGTAAGTTGACAGCTATGCTATAAGAAGAGCCTGCTGGATCAGGCCAATAGCCCATCGAGTTCAAAATCCTGTTCTCACAATGGCCAACCAGATGCCTGTCGAAACCTACAAGCAAGACCTGAGCTCAAGAGCAACTCTCCCCTTCCATGGTTTCCTGTAACTGGTTACGCAAAAGCATTGCCAGCTCCAAGTGAGGTGGTAGAGCACAGCCATCATAGCTGGTAGCCATCAATGGCCCCCTCCTCCATGAATTTGCCTAACCCCTCTTTTTTCCTTTTCCTTCTGTGACGGAACTCCTACTTGGGGACTTCCCTGGCTTTTTTCTGTTCCACGTAGGACCAGTCTGGATAGCTAGCCTTGGTGAAGACTTGATGTTTTCATCCCCCAAATAGTTTTTGAGTTTCTGCTGAAATGAGGCTGCATTTTAATGTATTTTAACCTTGTTTTTAAGTTGTATTTCAATCAACTTGTTTAATATTTGGTGTTAGGCACCCTGAGCTCGGTCCTGGCTGGGGAGGGCGAGGTATAAATAATTTTATTATTATTATTATTATTATTATTATTATTATTATTATTATTATTGCCACTCAAGTTAGTAGCCAACTGAGGGAGGGAGTTCTATAGTTTCACAATGCACACCTTCCAATCATGTAATGTCATTAAGACACTGTGCGTTTTATAGGAAGGCAACCTTGCTCACCTTTGTAGGGGCTCTGAAGAACCCATTGCTGCTGCTGCAGGAATCCCAGGAAAGTGCTTCTTTCTGGAGCTTCACATATCAGCAGTGATTGCTTCACAGCCCTGCTGCCTTCCTTCTTTCCATTCCATTACTGGGTTGGGGTGGAAGCTTTGTCCCTCTCCTTCTGTGGAGAAAAAGAAAGCTTGCCCCCTGTTTCTCCACCACCACCACTGGGAAAAAAAGGGCCATTGAGATTGCGTTTAAAAGGGAAGGAAGAAGAAGGCTTCTCCTTTCCCTTTTAAGCCCAGTATCACCGAGACCTCAAAGGGGAGGGTAAGGCTAGCAAAGGCTGGCAAAAGCCTTTAGCAACCTCTCATTTGCCAATTTAAATCACCAGCCTCCAGCCTGAAGGCTCCTCCAAACGTCCGCTTGTGCCATGCCTAGAAAGCATGGGTCCCAGCCTGCTCTTTAGCAACCAATCGGAATGAATGGCAATCTGGGAAAATCCAAATTGTTGTTTGCTCCGTTGAGCTCTAAAGAGCAGTTTTTCCCAGGGGAAAGCAGTGGGATAAGAGGAAGTGTGGATAAGCCCTGAGTCCTGCTGCTTAGGGTAGAAACTGGGCTGCACAGTCAGTGCAGAATTAAACCCTGTCTTCCTGTCCACCAGCTGATACTACCAGTGATGTCTGCTGATGGCAGGGTGTGGGTTTGGAAAAATGGCTTGGTGGGCCAGTTTGGATCCCCTAGTAGGCCATGACTGGCCTGTGGACTGTAGATCCCCACCAACCACACCAGTTTACTGTGACATGCAGACAGGATCATAGAGCCCATAGGAATCAATAGCATTAGTCCACAGCCGTCCAAAAACATGACTGTGACTGCTGCAGAAATATGAGATAAATGAAAGGAAGCATGCCAAAGGTGCTTAAAAGGAGGAAAGCATTTAGAAGGTTGAAAGAAAGGAAGACAACTAGCTCATTTCATCAGGTAGCATCTCTTGAATTCTGAGGAAGAGTCCAAGGAGGTTTGAAGAACATACTGGATTTTTGAGAACACTTCTGGAAAGAGAAGTCATGATGGCTCACTGAACTAGCAGGATTCTTTGAGAGTCTGACTGCACGTGTGACAAATTATGTGATTAGCAATCATGCTGTGGGTTTAAATAAATAAATACATGTGTACATGCATACATACATACATATTAGGCATTGGAGGGCAATTGTCCTCAGAAATGAAGAACACAATGAGGGCAGATTTAAGCGCCGCTGTTTAATGTAAGAAAAAAATGCACCTCCCATGTGGCAATCTACAAGAGTAAAAAAAAGTTCCCATCTGCAGATCCCAAAGGATCTCTGGAAACTAGGCTCATGGGCAACAAATCGGCAGGTGGAAAATTAATAGAAGTTTGCATCTCCTGATGGTAGAATTATGGTAGACTTGAGGGTCATTCAGCTAACTTTATTGGCAGTAGATTCAGAATTAAGAAAAAAGGAAGTACTTTCCTTCATGATGCCTAATTGCAATTATGGCCCTTGGCTTAGATGGCTTTTAAAAAGGAGTTGACAACTACATGGAAGATAGTAATTCTTGTGTTCTTATCACAGGCATAAAGAGGAGGAAGTCCACATTTTATCAGCCTTTCTCCTTTTCTCTTCACCTGAATAATAAGAGTGTGTGAGGGAAAGTAGGGTGACAAATGGGATACAGGACTTCAGGGGTATTTTCTGCTCTGTGTTAGATTACAAATTATTATTAGTATTTGTAATTTTATCAGTATACCACTTTTCTTTTCAGTGGAGCCCAGGGTGGTGAACAACATAATAACAAGTACAGCAATGGTGCATAATAACAAAAAAATCAAAAAAAGACAACTAAAATAAATATATGTACTGTGACGCAATATTAGCACTGTTAAAAAAAGCCCAGAGCAAGAAAAACCAAAACATGTCCCTAAAAACAGGTGAACAAAAATGTTTCTAGGTGATATCTGAAATTTGACAGCATGGGAAACAATCAGCTTGGGGAACAACTATACTTCCCTGGGGACAGAATTCTAAAGTCAGGGCGCTGCCACTGAGATGGTACTGTCTCAAGTCACCACATCATGTGGCATGTCTTTTGGTGAGATCATGAGCAGAGCTTCTCCAGTTGGTCTCAGAGTACAGGCCACTCAGGAATGATGCTAGCTTCAAAAGCTGCTGAGAGCCTGAGGGCAACCGACAGGCTAGCACTCCCCCATCTCTCGCCCAATAAAGGTCATAATTCAAGGTGACCAAGGCTTCTTCAGTGCCCCACCTAGGCCTGAAGCCAGACTGAAATGGTTCTGGACATTTTGCTTCATTCGGACACTCCTGCAACTATCACCCTCTCCATCACCTTGTCCAAGAAAAGGATGGGAGGTAGTTTTTCAATACCTCAGGATGCTGTGGAAGTCAGGATGCCATCTGAACACATGTGTGAACCATAGAGGTAAATACCCAAACAACGGCAAACTTCATATCTGACATTTGGAATGAGAAATATTTAGATACTTGGAAAAGGCCTGCACCTGTGATTTTGGGCAGGATTCTGTCCTTATAATTCTCGTTCATTGACTTATTATCTCTATTAATATACGAGAAAACTTTTAGGAGTGCAGCATGCAAGACAGCATGTGTTGGACGCAACAAATACCTCTCATAAACTTCAGAGGAAATAACAGGTATGCCAGAAACATCACTTTAAAAATATGCAGCAGACTTCTGGAAACTATTAAAACCCAAATAAACAAAAGAGATTATACTTCAAAGAAATGTCAACAGTTTTTCCTTCTCCTAGAACAGAGCCGTTTTCTCTGATTCAGTCTGCAGCCACATCTGGAAGGTGCTTACTGCTTTATACATTTCTAAATAGTAAGATGTATTTATTGACTTTATGGAAAATAAATGACCAATAGATTTTACGAGACTTCCAAAAGAAGGCTAAATTCACATCCTGGTTTCATGCACATTCTTCTAGGAACAATGAAGAGTTTGTGAGGGGGGGGGGGGGAAAGAGTATTTCAAAAATCCAAGTTTTTGAAGGGAACTGATCTCCAGTTAGCACCATACAATCATAGTGTCACAGCTGACCTCAAAGGCCATCTAGCTGGTGCCAGAAATCACTGCTACAGCATCTCTGATGTGTGGCCTTTCAGCTGCTGCTTCAAAACCTCTAATGAAGGACAGCTCATCACTTTCTGAGGCCCTCTCTTTCACTGTCAAACAGCTCATCCCACCAGGAAGTACTTCCTAACATTTATTCCGAACCCCTTTTCTTATCACTTGAACCCAGCTGTTCCAGATGCTCCCCTCTGAAGTAACAGAAAACAAAACTGCTTCATCATCTCTGTGACAGCCATCTTCAAATATCTGAAGGACCATCATACTCCTTCAAACACTTTGCTTTTCCAAGTTAAACATGTCCCACTGCTTCAACATTCTTTTATTGGACTTAGGTTTCCAGGCTCCCCCATCCCCTTTCTGACTGAGTACACTATGCCTATCTTAGGTCTCACTACTTTCATGCTCTGGAACCAGAAGCCAACAAATTAAAAAATGAGGTCAGACAAGTTTTTGTTTTTTTTTAAAAAAAGGTTCTCCTTCAGAGAAATCTAAAATCAACAATAATTTAAAATAATTGCAAAACTGCATGGTATATTATATAAGCAATGACACTAAAGATCATTACAATCTAAAACATAAGCATGGATATTTTGACAAAAAGCCAATGAGAAACTTGAAGTTAAGAGTGACCTTATAGTTTTCCTGGTCTGAAAATCTGGTGAAAATGTTTGAGTTTTAAGTAAATAAAAGTAAATAAAGAATAGATATATGTTTTTCATATCCACAGCTTATTATTATAATTATTCTGCCCTGGAAGTGTGGAATATATTATTATTATTATTATTATTATTATTATTATTATTATTATTATTATTGCTGCTGCTGCTGCTGCTGCTGCTACTGCTATTACCACTTACAAAACATAAAACTAGCAAGAAGGTGCACATTATGTATCTTGGAAGAGGGAACTTCACAGCCATGGGGCCACCACCGAAAAGGCCCTGTTTGTTGTTCCTAGCCAGCCTGGCATGATTGGCATTAGTTGAGTCACGTGGGCACTATTGCTGCATGTGTTCTTCTCTGTGCCATTCTTACAATATCAGATGTTCCAAGTCACCTGGCATGAGATGATTGACACAAATCCTTGCCATGCCTGCACTTTCACTTCTGGAAGCTTATGCAAAGCAGACACAAAGACTTGGTTGGAGGGAGCAATAAGGAAGGATGATGCAGTGATGAATGTTTGAACCCATTCACTTGCTTCATTATAAACCTTTACACTCAGCACAATGCGACAAAGATACGGATTGTTATAATTTTCTTTTCAACCAATGCTTAAATTGCGTCTTTAAAAGTTTGAGCTGCACACCATTACTTCTCTGTTTGCAAAACGTAAGTAGATTTACAGAATGGTTTCAGATCTGCAAATATTATGATGACTTATAAGAGTAATCGTGCTAAAGTGCTAAAATTAAGCTCAACTTTTTTCTAGTAGCTTGGCTTCGTCTGTTTAGGTGGTCCAAATGCCCAATTTACAATTCATGTTAAGATCCTACATTGGTAGCAGACAGAGCCTGCAAAGTCTGTTAATTTGATTTGGGTTTACGATTAACTAGCAGTAGCAACTTTGCCCGTGAAAACTTGTGCCAAGAAAAATGATATCTTTGGTGACTTACCAAGTACTGAAATGTGGACAACAGATTTCCCCCCCAATCCCACGCCACAAAACTATTTTTAAGCAACAACAGTGTCTTTTTCTTTTTTAGGAGTCAAAATGTTTTAATAGGGAAGATAATGACAAGGTGCAAACTTTGTAAAATAGTCCAAGTTTTTTTTTAAAAAAATAACTTTGTTAAAGTACTAGAATATGTTGTAATTGAACAAAAACAGAATCCAAGCATTAAAAGTGTACAGTGAGGCCTGTGTAGTGAAAGGGAAAAAAGGAAAATAAACCATAATGGAACTGCTGCGGGATGAGAAAGCAATCCCAGCCTGTTTATTTATAAATGGTAACAAGTAGATTCTTTCGCGCTAAATAAACTAGACAGTAATTATAAACACAGATTCGTTTAAATTCCTTCCAACCTATCAAAGGAAATGAGTCCCTCTATTTTCCAAACATTGTTATTTGTTTATGAAGCCTCTTTTGGGCTTGATTTCATTAAAAACTAGGTGAAGTCAACATCTGAATTTTCTCCTTCCCTCCCTCCAAACAATGTGAATCTTGTTAAGCAGATCCAGGATAGTCATCATAACCCAAAAATGTGTGCGAGCAGGTTAAAGATGCATTTAGAAGAGAAGAAAGGAAGAAACCCTATAAGACAGTGCAAAGAAAAGGGGATTGTTTTCTTCTTCCATTACAGAAAACATTTAATACGGTGCGATGGAATGGGAGCAACCACCGACCACCAGTTTCATCCAATTAGCTGGTTACTGAAACACATGGTATTATTGCATTCTGCAAGAAAAGATCAGAAGGAACTTGGTTACAATTCAAATTATAAACACAGGCACTATAATGTCACATTTTAAAGCCATTAGTCTTTATCAGTAAAGTAAAACGGAGTTCCTCATTAAAGTAATGGTTTTATTAAAAAGGGTGATGCTGTTGCTCATATTCGCTAGTGTCACATATCAGATTTCCGCAAACTTTAGTACAGTCGACACTATTAAAACATCATTATTAGTGCTGTCATGCTTGGGTAGCTTGAGCTACAGTGAACTTCATGCATTTTCTTGAAAGTTGGCAGAAAAGAATCCTGGAACTTGGATCTGCGAAAAATGTGACCCAGAGTTTGGCATGAACTTCAGTGGAAGGAAGGTTGGTGCCGTTCACCTTGGTGCCAGTTGCCAAAGCACCACTCAGGTTCTGAGTTACTGCTACTCTGGCACTTGGTGTTGGGTGCCATTTGATGCCAAAATGACCAGTCACAATTTCAAACTAACGATGAATTGATAGACTTGGGTCCAATTTTCCTTCCGTGGCTTTCCTCCCTCCCGTTTATGGTCAGCATGCACTCCTGAAACACTTGCTTCCAAGACCCCATGTGAATGGGGCCACCTAGTCAGGTGAGTGGCATAGAAGCAATAAAATTATTACGATGGTGATGATGATGATGTCACCCTTGTGTGAACAGAGAAGCAACATGGGGCCCAAGCCACTGTAGAGGGCTTGGCTGGGTTTCATGTTGGATTCACTCACCTGCCCATACTGCTTGTGGGGTGAATTTGGGGGGCAGTATGGGCTGTATTTAGCCAGCTTCCTGATATTGACATAAGAAGGTCCCAGGTGAAAAAGTGCCTGTCTTTTCCAGGGGGCACTACTAGGCTTCTGCCTGTATGCTATAGGCCAGGGGTGGCTAACTCCCAAGAGACTGCAATCTACTCACAGAGTTAAAAACTGGCAGTGATCTATCCCCTTTTGGGGGGTTCAAGTCAAAGTTCTTGAGTGTTTTTAGGAAGGAGGTAAAATGTTGAGCTTTTTTTTAGGGGAGCCACAGTTGTTTAGCTTCTTTGGGGGGAGCCAATGATCTACCAGTGATCTACCGGTAGATCATGATCTACCTGTTGGACATGCCTGCTATAGGTGTATCACCCTATCCACCCTTACAGACGGATTAGATGCCCTGCTTGCAGGAATAGGATTGAAATCAGATCTTAGGCTAGAAGACACCAGCTTTTTCTTTTCCGAAGGGTACCCATCTTGGATCTGGCTGGCAGACAGGCAGCCATCAAAGGGAATGAAACGGAAGCCTTGAGAAATTAGGAGATGTCTCTTTCATTCCAATTGCATCTCAGAACAGAAACAGCAGGATAGAATGGGTAGAAACTCATCTCTCCTCTATTTTTTTTTTAACGCTCAAATGTTTACCAGCTGACCTTCCCCTTTACTACTGATCTGGGAATCAAGGTGCACACAATAAAGTTCAAACCAATCAACTGATTTCAGCTGTTCCTGTGCAATGAATTTCTAAAACATTTGGTCATTAAGGCCAATCTATATGCAGGTCAGTTTTTTTGAACAGGCTGGGAACAGTTTGGGAGCAGATGCCAAGGCACTGGCTCATGGAAAGGGGCTAGTAAAGAAATCTAAAGTCTGTTTATATTGGTCTGTCCCATCAGGTGCCTGCCATTCAACCTCCCTCCTTGTTCAGACAGATACCATTGCCAAGACTAAGTTTCTCTCCCTCACCTACCTCCCCCTCCTATTGCTCTGGGGCTTTCATTGTTAATTGGAAGATGGTACAGAGAGAAGAAAGGCATAACTAGGTGCTAAAGGTAAAGGGACCCCTGACCATTAGGTCCAGTCATGACCGACTCTGGGGTTGCGTGCTCATCTCACTCTATAGGCTGAGGAGCTGGTGTTTGTCCGCAGACAGTTTTTCTGGGTCATGTGGCCAGCATGACTAAGTCGCTTCTGGCGAACCAGAGCAGCGCACGGAAACGCCGTTTACCTTCCCCCTGGAGCGGTACCTATTTATCTACTTGCAGTTTGACGTGCTTTTGAACTGCTAGGTTGGCAGGAGCTGGGACCGAGCAATGGGAGCTCACCCCGTCGCAGGGATTCAAACCGCTGACCTGCTGATCGGCAAGTCCTAGGCTCTGTGGTTTAACCCACAGCGGCACTAAGTGCTAGTCATCTTTAAATGAGTAAGTACACATAATGTTATTTGTATGTCGGCTTTCCACAGTTCACACCATGCGCAAGGCAGTTTACAACATGGGAAAAAAATGCATAACTACAACGTAACAAAAGCAGGCAAGAGGACGGGTGCTCAGCACCAACACAATACACTTGCTGGGCTACACGGCACAACTAAACTGTCATAAGGCACAACAAGTTCTGAAATAAGATACAAACCTCAACACCCAACATCCCCCAAATACCCCAGCCCAAGTTCAGCAGCCTCGGCTTTTGGAGGTGGAGTCAGTCAGGGCCCCTCCCTCCCAGGCCAGGTAGGAAAAGGCCTGCAAGGCAGGGACCAGGTTTTCCAGGACTCACAGCCAAGAAGGTCTTGTGAACTAATTTCCTTGCCATTCTTCCCTGACATGGAATTTCCAAAAGTATTCAGGAATGCTTTGCCTATGGGAAGGGAAACCTCTTAAGAATAGCACAGAGAGCCACAAGTGCCAATCTAGGAACTCCAGTTGCCACTATTCTAGGATCTGTAAGAGAGAAGTGTGTGTGTGTGTGTGTGTGTGTGTGTGTGTGTGTGTGTGAGTGTGTGTAACTCCTCCTCTACTTACAGTGGCCCACCCACCTGCTTTTCATCCACTGATGTGGCAAACACCAATCTGTGGCTCTGTGGGTGGAAATCTCAGGGGGAAGTGGAAAAGGAAGGGTTAGGATTTCCCTCCCATGCAGTGGTAGAGGTAAGCCACCCATAGGGGCGAGGCGAGTCACCCGTAGGGGTGGGGAGCACCATTGGGCCTCCGGAGTCTGCCTGCCTCCTCCCACACAACTGCCCTACAGCTGAGGTGGGGGAACAGTGGGTGGACCCAGGAGAGACGAGACAAGTGGCTCAGGTGCGCTGCAGGCCCTGCGGTGAGTGCCGTCCAGCATTTTGTCACCGCCTTCAGTGGTGACACCCGGGGCGGCCTGCACCCACCGCACCCCCCTTCCTCTGCCCCTGCTCCCATGCACCACACCTCTCTCCACCCATTCCACCACTTTGCCATGGAGAAGCTGCAATGAATTCAAATCTCCAGGGCCAGATGAACTGAACCCAAGAGAACTAAAGGAGCTTGTGGATGCAATCCCAGAGCCTCCATTTATAACCTTTGAGAATTCTTGGAGAACTGGTGAGGTCCTTGCGAATTCGAGGCAGGCAAATGTTTTCCCCACGTACAAAGCATAACAAATGCTCAATAAGCAATGGACTTTGTATGTCCTCCTTGCAAACTTTGTGCAAGCAGTCTGGAACAACCTGAGATTCTACTCATCCAAGCGTTCTAGATATAAATGTGTTATTGCTGTCACTTTTGAGTGTACCCAGAGAAACTTTGAAAAAGCTAGTACACAAGTGCACATTTACACATATCTATGGATTGAATCCAGATGCTGAGAGCTGAACTTAGGCCCCATTGAAATCAGTGGGGAAGTTGAATTACACCCTACTGATTTCAATGGGGACCATGTGCATCTAACTACCCTCTATCTATTTAGATTTACACCATTGGTTTATCTCAGAGATGGGGAACCTGGGGCCCTCCAGATGTTGGACCCCAGATGTTGGACCCTGCTCCCACCAGTCCCACAACATCTGGGGCAGCGACAAAGGTCCACCATCTCTAGTCCGTCTAGTTTCATTTGAAACCAGCTGTGGCTTTCTGGGATTGTGGGCAAAGCTTTTCTCAGTCATAGTAGAGATATGGCCCTTCCCCTCTGTGTAGCTGAGGAGTCCCTCATTTTAGACTGCTAATGGCAACTGCTCACAGCAGTTCTTCATATAACCAGGGCAAGTCATAAGGAATGTCTTGGTGTGACGTGTCTTCCTAGGCAATGCACAATAACTTGGCTACAGCGAGTTTACATTCTGGATATGGACGCATACATCAATAAACTGGAATTTATATGCAGTCCCAACAAATAAACAGGCAGTGTGGACCGGAATGTCTAGCTGATGGAAAAACGAGACACCACAAACAAACTACAGCTTGATGATTAAAAAAGAAGAAAAAAAAGCCTGGGATTTATATGGCACAGCTGGTTATGTATAGTGCTTTTGTAAACCTACAGCATCTGGTCACTAATTTTAACATGCCTGAACAGAGTGAGATCTGTGAAGTTAGTGTGAAACTGAAGCATGAGCAATAGAAGTAGGCAGCAGAAGGGAGGGAACACCATATAGCATGCAAGAAGAGTCCTGCTGGATCATACTGAAGGTCCATCTCACCCAGTGTCGGGCTCCTAACAGTGACCATCCAAATGCCTCCTGTAAGCCTACAAAAGGGGTATAAGGCAAAAGTCTTCCCCGGTTGTACATCTTCTTTATCTAGCATTGAGAGGTTTACTGCCAGTTAACATGGGTGCTCTGGTTAATTATCATAGCTAATGGTCATTGATAGACCCATCTGCCATGAATTTGTCTAAACTGTTTGAAAAGACATCTGAATAAGTGGCTATTCCAAAGTCCCGTGGAAGCGAATTCCTCAAGTTGACTATGCATTGGGTGAAACGGTACTGAATCTAATCTCTTAAATTCACGCAGAGAGCTCACATAATAGCTCCTTTGCAAGTAGTATATGCAAAAAGGGAAGCCAGTTTTTACAATACTAAATGCCATCCGATTGTTGTACTGACCACACGTGCACAGCTCCTGATATAGTTCAATGTGATTTGAAAAGTAGATAAGAACACATGAAGCTCTCACAGACTTGTGCACACAGCCTTCAACTATCTAAATCAGAACAGGGTTTGATGAAACAATACCCAGACTCAATATAATAAAACAGTTTTTTTTAAAAAAATGGGTGTACGTTTTATACACAGTCCAGCAGCACTTTGTGAATCCACATTTGTGTGTAACTTACAACTTGCTTAAAGTATGCAAAATAAGTGAATGTGTTAGTTAATGAATAATCTGCGTAAATTATTCCTACTGCAGAATGGGGTCTGATCTCAAGCTCTCAAGCATTTAGACCAAATGTAATATATTTACAAATATATCTATATGGATCTATACAGATATAGATTTAAAGCAATATCTTCTTAAAAGATTTACACAGTTCTGCTGCCTTCTGCTAAATATCCACCTAGTCTTTGTTGGCATTTTGCAGTACAGTTAAAAATTCACAAGGCGAAAGAAACAGTAGAAGGGAAGGAAGGAAACAAGTGAAGAAGATGTTCTTGGTACTTCATCTAGAAAGAGACTAAAATAGAAAAGCATGTTTAAAAGAAAGGAGAAACCAAAGATCCTTCAGGCACTACTTGTAGGGTAATTGAGCCTTCTGTTGCCAGTCGATGACGTCTTCTTTCTCCTCTCCACCCTAAATGTTCAAAAGATATACAGCATTTCACCGTGAATCCAAAGAAATGCAGATATGACTTTCCTTAATGACAAGGAGGAATGCAAGTGGTTGGTGCTATTAAAGCTAATTGTACTGCTGCTGAGTTTAGCAAGGGGTGAGAGAAGCAGAAGGCTGAAGGGTATTCAGGTATTATAATTGAAAGAAGGATTTAAAAAGCCTTTCCCAAGAAAATGGGGTTGGAATCCACCCCAGGGTTGCTGTTCATTGCAGAATTGACACAGGAGCAGACCGACAACACAGCTTTCCTAATTTATTGCCAGTTGCAAGGTGGTAAACAATGTCCTGAAATCTCAGTCACTTAGGTTTGTATTCAACCAAGTTGTCCTGTTAGTGCAGGTTAGGACTTCCCACATGTACTTCTCCACATCCTGCTCTGGAGAGCTGAACAGATGGGGGCATGTGAGAAGAGAAGAAGGGTAGGAAGTGCCATTGCACAGAAAGAGGTTCCTGCACGATTACTTCGTTGGGCACAACCATGACTATTTCTAGTTTTTCTTCCATCAATGAAAACCACCTGGCATGAAAAAACCCATTCCACAAAACTGACCTTTCCCTGCCCCGCCCCCCGGTGTACTTGTTTCTTCCAGCCAATGTTAAGATTTTTTTGGGGGGGAGTGTCCAATGTGGTTTTTCAAGCAAAGCCCAGCTGAAGGAAGTAGATAAGTGTCCCTCTTCTGACATGCCAGATCTGGCTCCTTTCTGCTACATTTTAACACCCCCAACCCCCCCCACGCCTGGAAATGCTGTTTACCTTCCCGCTGGAGCGGTACCTATTTATCTACTTGCACTTTGACGTGTTTTCAAACTGCTAGGTTGACAGGAGCAGGGACCGAGCAAGGGAGCTTACCCCATCGTGGGGATTCAAACCGCCAACCTTCTGATCAGCAACTCCTAGGCTCTGTGGTTTAACCCACAGTGCCACTGATTTGCCAGAAGCGGCTTAGTCATGCTGGCCACATGACCCAGAAGCTGTACGCTGGCTCCCTTGGCCAGTAAAGCGAGATGAGCGCCGCACCCCAGAGTCGGCCATGACTGGACCTAATGGTCAGGGGTCCCTTTACCTTTACCACCCGAAAACACATGCAAATTGACTTAGGATAGAAAAATATGCCATAAAGCAGGTTTCTTGTTTTCTTAGAAGAGAGAACAACAACAATAGCGGCAGCAGCAGCAGCAACAATAATAACAAAAATATGAATATGAATATTTACAGTGGTGCCTCGCAAGATGAAAAGAATCCGTTCCGCGAGTCTCTTTGTCTTGCGGTTTTTTCGTCTTGCGAGGCATTCGTCTTGTGGGGCACCACTGTATCTTTCCCTTCCCAAGGAGGTCAGGGTGACAAGACAGTTGGGGGGGGGGAATATGAGAAAAAGAAATCACTGAATTTCTCTGGAATTTAGTTACAGCAGAAAAACAGCAACACAAAAGTTACAGGTCTCTAAAGGACAGGAAGATCCTGATCATTTTTAGTCAGTATGATGGGATTTTATTTCCTAGAGTTAAGTTTCAGATTTATAGGCATCTCTCCCCCACTGTCATGATTTTAGAATAGGTTTTATGATTTAATATGTTAACGTTTTGTGTGCCCTGCCTTGAGTTGGATATATTATTGAATTTTTGTTATTGTTTACTTGTCCCTGTGGCTCCATAATAATTTGAAAATGAATACACACACACACACAGAAAAAGCAGTTACAAGGCTTAGCTAGTACAGTGGTACCTCAGGTTACAGATGCTTCAGGTTACATACGCTTTGGGTTACAGACTCCGCTAACCCAGAAATAGTACCTTGGGTTAAGAACTTTGCTTCAGGATGAGAACAGAAATCAGGCGGCAGCGGCACAGCAGCAGAAGACCCCATTAGCTAAAGTGGTGCTTCAGGTTAAGAACAGTTTCAGGTTAAGAACGGAACTCCAGAACGAATTAAGTACTTAACCCAAGGTACCACTGTAGTCCCAAAACAAAGAACAGTCATTTCTAGTGGGAGAGGCATATTTCAGATGTGATCAGCTGAAATTAAAAGATGAATTTCCTTTTATATCATTGTTTCCAATATGATGGTGGAATGTGGTGAGATTCACATGCACACCAATTATAATAAAAATTATGAGACTGTTTTTAAACCTCCCACAGCATAAGCACAAGTAGAACTTTTAATCATATAACATTCTTAGAGAGGGTCTCCCTCTTTTATACTTGTCAACTGCCCTGGAAAAAATGGTACATCCTGTTTTTTCTCATGAGAGGACAATGGACAAAATGGTCACTGTGATCTTGTGCAATTTCAGGCTGCATTTTGGAGCTGCCCTAAGAAAAGTCCTTTTTTGGAGGCTGTGATTTTCATGGCTCCCCAAAACACATGTTTTTGGATGCTGTGGGGAAAAAAGTGCTTATTGCGGGGCCACGACCTTGCCAGAAGATGGCATCCCTGATTGAGACTGTGTCATGTCAGAAGGCATACACTTTGCATAACTCTTACAAATAGTGGATGCTTTGGGTTCAGAACCCAAAGCATCCACTGTTGGATGGGGGGGGGGGAGAGATCTCCATCCTTGGAAGCATAAAATAATTTGGCTCGTCCGTATTATATTCGCTATAGATTGCTTTAACAAAAACCTAAGCAGTCAATTTTCACCTCAGAATGAATGCTCCAAAAAGTAAAAGGGTGGATGTCATAACAGCAAAGTAGCAAATTAAAAACGTACAGCCATGTGCTCTTGGAAGCAATTTGTTCAAGAGGTATTTGCTGACTCTATGCACAGTGCCCCCCCCCGCCCTGTGGTCCCTGAATCTGGCCAATTTACCTCATGCTGCCCTCGGGTGGGAGCTAAGGCATTAAAAATGTGAATCTCAAACAATTTTATAGAATAATCAAAATATGTAATATTATGTAATGCTGGACCAACATGCAGCAGTTTATTTATCTACAGGCAACGATGAACCATGTTAGTAAGTTACTGTTCCGACTGTTTGTTCTCTATACACTGCGGCTATTTCCTCTCACCCTCTGTTTCGAACTGGGTCTCAAGCTTATAATCATTACATTATATTGGGCTGAACTGAAGCAGGAAGGCGTGAGATGCCCAAGTGACTTCCGAAACAGGAAATCATCTCTGAATATGTAGACAAGGCGAAACAGATGTTGTTCTGACCTCAGCCCATGCAGCAATCTCATGGCTGACGTGTTTACCCTCTTTGGCCCATGTAATGCATCTTTAAGCCAGGTTCTGCCACTTATCAGGTATCTCCATCATTTGTTTGAACAAACATTAATTGAACTTGACAGCAAAAGGGAGCCCTGGAGCAAAAGGGGAACAAAACTCGGAAAAAGAAGACTTTAACACCGCTTTCATTAAAAAAAAAAAGAAAAGCCTTCTAAACAAACTGGCGGTGGGGAGTGAGCAGTAAAGGGAGCAAGGTTAGCTAGTTAAACTCTTGACCCACATCTCAATGGAATATGAAAGTTCACTCTCTTCCTGAACATAAGGTTGAGTTACACAAATAAGTGAGGCTGCCAAACTTCAGGCCAGGCCAACCTGTTGCCTTAGGCTAAAAACGTGTATGTTTGTGTGTGCGCGCGCACACACACATTTCTGAATACCCATTGAACAAAGCAGTATCTTGTAGTTGCCTCCAGAAAAGAAGAAGCTTTAAGCGCAATGCAAGTGAATTACTGTATGAGATTCAGTGCAGTGGAACCAGAGAAGAGACACAAGTTCAAATGACAATTCAGCCACAACCTGGGTGGAAATCCCAGGCATGCTGTTGGAGCCCACAAATCTTCATTCAGGAGCAGCTACAGGATGACAGCCAGGAGGTGATAGGAGGGGAGGAGATGTTAGTCTCTGCTCAGTGCAAAACAGATTTCAGCTTCTGCCAAGGGCTGCTGCTCAGATCGCTTCAGACAGAAGAGTACCCATGTGGTTTCATTTTCAAGTGGTCATGACACTGCTGGTATAATACATGAATCAATCTAGCCACGTGTCCAAGGGGAACTTGTCAAAGCTAATCATATTTTGAATCCAGGTTTTCCAGATCTAAGCCCAGCACTTAGCACCGGCTGCCAGTGGTGCAGTCATTCACTATCCTGAAAAGTCAACATGCAGACTAATCTGCATTTCACAGAACTCAGTCAGTGGCCTCATCACCGTGAAACTTATTGCCTATGTCCTGGGGTTTCTCTAATCACACTGCTGCTTGCGGAGGGAACCAAATGAAGTGACATCATCACTTTGATTAAGGGAGAAGCATAACTGCACACCCACAAGGCAGAGAGAAGACCGAAAGGACACTTCCAATAGAGTTTTGTGGCACTGTCCTTCTTCTCTGACACATCCATCTGAGATAAAGTGTCTTCCGATCTGTGCATGTTCCTGATGGAGGGCTAGGGAGAAAAAAATAATAAAAGGAAGAAAGAAAGATCATCTTGCGAGAGAAACCCAAAGAGCAACTACTCTGACACTAGCAAGAAGGTTAATGAAAAAATACTGATAGCATGAGAGTTTTGTTATCGCTATGGAATAGGACAACACTGCCAAGACAGAGCGAATCTATATTTGTCAGACCAAGTGACTTCTACATGATAAAGGGTGTCCTACTTCGAAGGCTCTTTGAAACACAGGCTAAATGCAATGTCTTTGTTTTGGCTTGCAGCATATCTATTTCAGGCTATGGTGCTGTATAAGAGACCAAACAGTTTATCAAAATGAGGCGTATAAATTGAAATGTTTCTTCCAATTGGCTGGTTAGCTTGAGAGGTAACCAACCACAAAGATGTGGCTAGGAGCCCCAAATGGTGCTTCAGAAAACAGTCCAATTTGTCTCAGAGCACTTTGGAAGCCATCCGCTTTGCTTCTCATCCAAATCCCAACCTTGACTTGGGAAAACCAAACCTTATGCCTCCCGTTTACTATAACGAGGAAATCAACAACTGACAATTAATGTTTCTCCTTTGGACAGAATGTAATGGCATTTTCAGAGATATCAGCCCCTTCTGAGCACATCTTTGTTTGGGATTCTGTCCTGCCATGTGATGCCCAAAATCTCCCATGTGGAAGGTGTTGAGACATTGCTCCTGGCAGTTCTAAGTTGCCCATGTCTCACTTCCATAAAACAGTGTGCTCAGCACGCAAGCCTGGTAGACCTCTCACCTTGGTACTGAACATTAGCATCCCATTCTCCCATATGCTTTTGGAGAGGTGAGTAATTGCTGCAGGCATGTCTTGCCAGAAGAAAAATCTAACATTTGTTTACCTATCTAAGCACATGTGTGAGTATTATATTTTATTCTGAGTGGTGCCACAGTTTCTGGGCTTTGTCTGTCTAATCTGACATCCCCAAAGGTTAGGAAATAAGGAAAATAATATCGGATGTTTAGTCAAGTGTCAAGGGCTACAGCAGAAAGGATATTTTGCTCAAGAGACCACATGCCTCACATTTATTTACCGAGCAGGAAATCTTTACAACGGAGTGGCTTGTTCCTGCTGTAAGATATTGGGAAGCTAAATGAGTTGAATCATTTCAGAATCACAGGACATGTGGTTACCTGCCTGGCTGCAGAAAGAATATTTATCTTGCCACATCTGTTGGAGCTTCTTCCTGAAGAGACTGGGGGTGGGCGAGGGGGTATTATTTCTGTTTCAGTGAAACATGGAAGTGGAAATGAAGACAAACAGATCGTTTCATTGAAAGAGAGTAGCGATTAAGCCATTTATCCCACAATTGCCTCTCCTCTTTGTTTAAGCTACAGAAGAGTTAAGATAGGAGCACTGGTTGTTACTGGACATTTTTGTCTCCCTGGTGAGTTTCATTTGGTGGTGCACTGGCTGCTCATTTTAAGCAGCGTTGAAGCTGAATAGCTAATTCTCTTATCTACCTTTCCTTTTTGTTGTCCCCAGGTTCCTGGATAACAAAGCAATCCAAACTTTAGGAACCCAGTGTAATTTACATCAGGGTATATTATTCCCCCTTTCCAAATTCTGTAGGAGTGAGTCTACAGCTGGCTGAACTGGGCCAAACCTGGCAGAAGGAAAACAAGCCTTGACTTAAGGTAAAGGTAAAGGGACCCCTGACCATTAGGTCCAGTCATGACTGACTCTGGGCTTGCGGCGCTCACCTTGCTTTATTGGCCAAGGGAGCCGGCGTTTGTCCGCAGACAGCTTCCGGGTCATGTGGCCAGCATGACAAAGCCGCTTCTGGTGAACCAGAGCAGCACACGGAAACGCCGTTTACCTTCCCGCCAGAGGAACTGCTAGGTTGGCAGGAGCTGGGACCGAGCAACGGGAGCTCACCCCGTCATGGGAATTCGAACCGCCGACCTTCTGATCGGCAAGTCCTAGGCTCTGTGGTTTAACCCACAGTGCCACCCGCGTCCCTTCAGCCTTGACTTACTCCAGTGTTAACTTTCAATGGGTTGCTAGGTCAGGTGGCTGAGCTGAACAGAGTTTGGAATGGGCCATGTCTCCTACTGTCTCACCCCTCATCACTTCCCCAGAATGACCCCTTTTGGGTGTCTATCCTGACCTCTGTGCAGCCAGCTGCAGCTGGGCTGGCTGAGCTGGAATGGAGGACTTATGGCAGCGTACCTCTGGCTGAGCCAGGTTGAGTGACTTAAGGTGGCTCATCCAGGAATTTGTCTATTTCAAATTCTGCTCATCCTAGTAAATCTTGGCTTTGGTTAGAGCCACACGTGTGTGCATGTGTGTGCGTGTGTGTGTGTGCGTGCATGCGCTACTTTCCCAACAAGTTGTCACTGAAAACAGCTTACAATAGCAAATCGTCAAAAACATAGAAGCATATAAATAACATTCCAGTCAATATGGCAACCAATTGATCCATAGCAACCTAATATCAAAAGCACAATATTGTAGCAGTAAGGAATGGCAAAAATTATGAACAACTCAAATGTAGCTCACTACAAAACCATAGCAATCATTCATCACATACAAAAATAAACATTTCCAATTAAAGAAACCTATGAATGAAAAATGTGTCCCTCCCAAAAGTAAAAGTTAAGTACATGGAGTTGTAGAGAAGCAGCCATAAGATTCTTGTAAGCTCAGCTTACATAAGGCATATTATGAGCCAGCTCCTCTCCAAGTATCATGCTATTAACAAGACAGAGGCCCTGATTTTACGAGGTCCAAATATTCAACATACTGTATCTATTGACAATACAATCAGTATACTTGGACAGAGGGATGATACCTTTCCCTTCTTTCTCCCCAGAGTAGCAAGTCCCTTTGCAGGGTGATCTGCTGCCTGCCATGGTTCCAGGGGAACTATCACCCCCCCCACGCAAAAAATACGGCATGAGTCATCTGACACAGTCCCTTGAGAATGGGCTTCTCCTGGTACAGATAGATGAGGATCCTTTGGTCTCAGCTGCTGCGATTCAGCTACATGTTCCCCATAGGATTAGTTGAGGTCTCCACTCTATTTCTTCCTTGCCCTGGAACTGGAAAAATGCAGACATACTAACAGCCTATGGTGAGAGTGTTTGCTACGAAAACGGAAGTGCTGCCTAGTAAACACACCAAAGTGTCAAGCAGAGATGCATGTTTGCAAACAGTACAGTGGACATCTGACAGGGAGCTGTGGACAATCAGGATTCCATGGTGCAGCCTTTGCGTGTCCTGACACATCTGCTTGTCAT
Source organism: Podarcis vaucheri (assembly GCF_965113315.1). Lineage (NCBI taxonomy): Eukaryota > Metazoa > Chordata > Lepidosauria > Squamata > Lacertidae > Podarcis > Podarcis vaucheri. Next base: position 102,444,757 of record NC_138760.1, read on the forward strand.
TTCACTGTGTCTGCCATGCAACACTGGTGTATATGTGTCAAAATATTTTCTCTTTGGAAAAAGTATCTCAGTTGCTTTTTCTGGTTACCAAAATAACCTCAACAACCCAACAACAGAACAACAGTCCATGGAACAACAGCATGTACACAGTAGGCCTGCCAACCTCTGTTAATTTTTTGGTATCATCACTGTGAGCTGCGGTTGTTGGAAAAGCTGCATACAAATTTCAGATCAAACCAAATGCAGACAGACCATTTGATTGACCAAAAATGTTTCTCCATAGAAATCCATGGGCAGTGGAGATTGTTGTCCTTCCATAAAACTCACATATGTGCTAAAACTATACTATACTTCATAAAAGTTATCTCTGCCCTCCTTGTCACCCATAGCTCTGAGATATGAATCAGCCTTGGAAGAGTCAAGAAAGAAGATTTCCACTGGAATGGTCACAAGATGGAGGGAAACTCTTTCTTCTCCTGTTGTTGCTGCTCCTTGTGGTGTCAGATGGTGGTGAAATTCTAGAAGAGGTCTGTAGCAGTTTGTGTGAAGAACACAAATTTCAGAATGTAGTGGTGAAGAATGAGTTTTGCTATTGATCCTTCAGAGGCAATGAGCTTCCAATTTCTCCAGAGTCTTTGTTTTGGCCTCCTACTGGCTACTATTTTTTCTCATATTTGTTGCCCCATGGAACTAACTGTAAAATGAGAAACACTGGGTATTCTTTAGGGTTTAGTGTCCTGAGCCAGCATTTCTTTGGGCTCATGACCAAGCAAATAAAACCAGTGCTTAGAAAAATAGGAGATGACACACTCCTCTGAAAAAAGTTTCTGTAAGATTTTCCCGACAGCTTCTAATTTAGTCTGGGCCTGTGTGGAAAAAAATGTGTGTGAAATCATTGTACTGGTGAGGAATTTTAGAGTTTTCAAATCAAAATCTCCAAGCTGAGAGAAAGAAGGGGCTTGCCCCTGAGAAATACTTTGGCCTTCTCCCAGAATAACAGAGGGTTATGATCCAAAATAGGGTTAGATGATGTAAAGGTTTCCTGCCTTTCTTCCAAAAATACAGGAAATTATTGTTCTTTAAATAGAAACAGGCTAGGTTACCAATTAAAAGAATTTGGAGCAAGCAAAATGACATGGTACGAAATGGAAATATTTCCAGTTCAGACTTAAGGAAATCACATTGCAGAAGGTTGGAGAGATAATTAAGAAAGCACTCTAAGTGGGAATAAGACGTATAGATTGGGGAATAAAATACGATGTGATTTTCACCGGCGTGTAGAACCTGCCAAGTATCTAAGAGTGATAATTCTATGCCATAAATTTTTACTGGACTTTATTCTCCTGCCAAACCTGAGCATTTCCCCCCCTTTCCTTTTCTGGGTTCAAGGCTAGTACACTCCCTGGAACCTCACCAAGGACAACGAGACCTTTGAAGGAGGTGAACAGAAGTGCAATCTGTGTGATTGATAAACAACGCAGGTGAATTCTGGGACTTGTTTAGCCAGGTTTTGAAGTTCTGAAATTAACAATAGGGCATTGCAGGGGGTGGGGTGGGGTGGGTGGGGGATCTTATCACTTTCACTGGAGTTTGCACTTACAATATAAACCTGTGCAGGTTTACTCAGAAGTAAGTCCCACTGAGTTCAATTACACTTACTCTCAGGTCAGAAAGGATAGGATTGTAGGCATAAAGTGAACTGCCCTGAGATCTTATGATGAAGGGTAGTATATGAAACCAATCAACCAACCAACCAATAAGCAAGCAAGCAAGCAAGCAAGCTTGTTGGAATGTACATGAGACTCTGGGTTGGGGGTGCACTCCAAAAGCACTCAGGTCAGCATGAAACCCAGCAGATAAGATGTTAAGATGTTAAACTGGCTCAGTTTCAATAGGGATGGCCGTTAATCTGGTGAAATGGATGGGCTGCAAAAAGCTGATGGACACCTTGGATGTGTTGGGATATGTGCCAGGAAACTGCCACAACCCCTGCTCTGATCTTTAGTGACCCATCAGAGTAGTGGAAATACATCACTGACATTTTTATGAGAGCTAGCAGATACGACGATGGGTCACTGCTAATAACACTAATGGCTGATGTTTGTCTGTTGTGCACATCTAGGGATCTCAGATCACGTCACCTTTGAGGTGTTATTTTCTTATTGCAAATAAGGGCATTTTTGCATTTCAGGTTATGCAGGTAGTCCAGAACTCAAGGGCTCAAGAATTTCAACCCAATATCTCAGGCTTTGACCCCACCTTGGTCTTCTTTTAATACTTTTTCTTGCATAATGTATAATTAACTCGTGGAATTCACTGCCCAAAAATTGGTCTGATCTTCACTTATGTACCTAGATTATTTTAAAAGGGGATTAGATGAATATATAGAGGATAGGACTAGCAATGCATATTCACCATGAGAACTGAACAGATGTTTAGAAGCATTATGCCTTTCTGAGCAAGCAGCTGTTTGTCAACAAGCAATGGAAGAGAAAGTGTGGCTTTTCAGAAGCATTTGCCTGGCTAATGCTGGTCTGGTCCTTAGTCTGGTCCTGCAGCGATCCTCTTATGTTTACTCTTCTACTTAATAGGGACAGTCCAATTGTTCTGACATCCATCCCTAGGAAATTACTGTTCCCACATCACATTTTGGAAATACCTGTGTCAGTACAGGTTGCTTGAGTTGGCATTCCTTAATGAAGACAGAACTCATAGAGAAAAGTCCTCGGTAAAGTTTTATCCGGCAACTGAACAAAACAATGTTTAATTTGAGAGAAAGGCACAGAGAGGTTTTGGGCTTCTTAATTCAGGCCTTGAACATAGCAGGGAGACAAATAACCAAACATACTAGGGGGGAACACCCTCAGAACTACACAGCCAATCAAGGCATGTGCCTATCCCTGTCTCTAGAACTGAAGCCTCTTAAGGGAGGAGCAGGTGCATTTTGTCTCTAGCGCAAATAAATGTAAATGTGGATGAATAGTAAGACACCAGATGGTCCAGATTTTTAACCAAGACCCTCTTTTCTATGAAATAAGAGCTGGTCAGGCTATTGCAGAATAAATGAATACAGCATACAGCCAGTACGCACCTCCAAGTTCCGTTCGGAATGAGTTCACCTAAAATGAGCTAATTTAGGCAGGATTTGATTGGGCTTAAATCTGGTGATCTGAAGGTTGGGCCCATTTCAATCTCTAAGTCTCATCACACTCCTGATGATAACATCAGGAACTCAGTGAGGCTTCATCACTTCTAAGAGTGTGAGTTGTGAACCCTGAAATCCTTGGTTCAAAACTCGCTTCAGCCATGAACTTTTTTTGAAGCTGGCCTCAGGCTGGAACCACACATTTGGCAGGAACCCCAAGAGGCCATTAAATATTATCCTTGCTGCATGACATCTGCTTTTCTTTTAGAGGCTCCCGCATGACGGCAATAATGTTTCAATTAATCCACTATGAGGGCAGAAGCAAATTGTGTGTGTGTGTGTCGGGGGGTGTTCCGCATAGTGTCAGCAACCCTAGCAGAGTGCTGGCTGCGTGGTTAGGACCCACAAAATCGATCTCCATCCATATAATTTGCATGCTACCCAGGCTACTCACGAAAAACTGCCTGGGTTGACATTTAACACCACACCCAGAAAGCTGTGGTGAACAGGTGCAGACTGGAGGTGGGAGAACTTGTTTCAAAGTGGAGAAGTAGGGAATACTTAACCCTGCCCTGCTCCCCACTCCCCAAGGTGATGTTTCTGATATGCATTTGCTGCATCACAACCACAAACAGCTGTTAGGTGGGGAGGTGGTGCATGGATAAAGCACTGAAGAAAAGTCAATCATTGCTGCCGGCTGTAAATCACATGCTCCCTCCCACCATTTTGCAGCTGTTCAGGGGATCCCGGGGTCCTCAAGCCCTTTTTCTCAGCCCAACATGTAGTGCTGTGAAAGTAGTTTCCGTTCCATGTCAGCCCTCTCAACTATCTCCATTATGAAATTGGGTCGATGTAAGGATTACAAGTGGCACTCCTAGGGTTGGGAGTGCCAGGCAAAAGCCTGGGTCCCACAGGCCAGATTTCCTTCCCCACCATGGCCCCAGAGAACAACTGGGATGACAGAAGCAAGTTGGAGGAGGTGATTACTGGACAATTTATACATTGGAACAGTGAAGCATCAGGCTCCATTGTTGCTCCTTGGCCCTCGCTGGTCCCATGACTCCCAAAGTGGCTTCTGATTGGCTCGCTTTGCTGCCACTCTTGCCCTGAGGAAATAATTTAAATTGAAATGATGGGCATCCCACTGGAGCCTTGGCTACCAGAGCAGGGTAATCCTTCCTAGAATGTACCAGGAAGAAACAAATGAAAAATTATGCTTCCTCCCTGCCAAAGGTAAAACAGAAGCAGCCCAGAAGTAGGGAAGCTGAAGTAGGGAAGTAGGGAAGTAGCCCAGAACTAGGGAAGCTGTGGGCAGTGGGCGTGTGACCACCATTTTGGGATAGTAAGCAAGGGGCACCTTGTCCTGGCCTCTCTGAAACCTAGTGGTGCTTTTGAGGGTTGCTGAAGGGAATGGATATGAAGCAATCAAAAAGTGCTACAGGAAGTCTTTGCAGGTGGGTTGGAATTGTTACTTGCATAGGGCTGCAATAAATTTGAACAAATTATAACGGAAGCCTTATTTCTGCAATCAACAAATGAACAAACAAATGAATGCTACAAATTAAAGGTTTTTTTTAATCCTTTTCTCTATCAGAGTGGGGAGCAGTTGGAAAGATTCACATTTCATCTTGAACTTACAATCAATGCTTGAATAGCATTGTGAGCTTCAGCGCCTGTTCCTTCAAGCGCTAACCAATCTGTAGTTTAAAAAAAACACCTAACAAATTTTCATAGTATGCCTTCGGAGAGGTTGGTGCTTTACAGTGGTACCTCGGGTTAAGAACTTAATTTGTTCTGGAGGTCCATTCTTAACCCGAAACTGTTCTTAACCTGAGGTACCACTTTAGCTAATGGGGCCTCCCGCTGCCCCCACCGTGCGATTTCTGTTCTCATCGTGAGGTAAAGTTCTTAACCCGAGGTACAGTGGTGCCTCGCAAGACAAAATTAATCTGTTCAGCGAGTCTCTTCGTCTAGCGGTTTTTTCGTCTTGCGAAGCAACCCTATTAGCGGCTTAGCTGATTAGCGCTATTAGCGGTTTAGCGGTTTAGCGGCTATTAAAGGCTTAGTGGCTTAGCGGCTTAGCGGCTATTAGCGGCTTAGCGGCTTAGAAAAAAGGGGGGAAAGCGAAAAAAACCGCAAGACTCGCAAGACTTTTTCGTTTTGCGAAGCAAGCCCATAGGGAAATTCGTCTTGTGAAGCAGCTCAAAAACGGAAAACCCTTTCGTCTAGCGGGTTTTTCGTCTTGCGAGGCATTCGTCTTGCGGGGCACCACTGTACTATTTCTGGGTTAGCGGAGTTTGTAACTTGAAGTGTCTGTCACCTGAAGTGTCTGCAACCTGAGGTACCACGGTATTTGTAAGGTCTGCTGCTTCTAAATAAAGCCATGCTGGTGGTAGAGGTGGCAGTGACTGTGATTCATAATACGTAAAATGATCCATTCACATCCAAGGCCTCTCCCTCCCTCCCCACCTCTCTCTCTCTATACTTATTATCAGCTTTGAAAAGTTGACTTTGCTTCCAGCAAAGCTGTGAGGGAGAATTATCCACTTAAGTATTTCTATCTGTGTAGTGCCTGGCAGACACCATGCATGCTGAGACAAACAAGAGAGTCCCCAGAGAGCTCATCTGCTATAGGACTTATTTCATACTGCATCAATAATGTAAATGGAGATGTGAAGATAGCTCCCTATTTCTCTAAGATACGATGGCACTAGCGCAGGGAAGATGCACTCCACTTCAGTAGAAGTACTGGGGTCAGGTTTCTCAACTGCTGCCATCACAAGGCCAAGTGATTTCTTTTTTTAAAACTAAATGTGAGAGACAGATTTATTAGAATGATTACTTAATTAAAATAAATAAATATAGCCTGCCCTTAACTATGGAAAAGCCAAGCACCATAACCCAGTCTCTAAAGAACAAATGACTTATGTACTGGAAGATCTAATGTCATGGTGGATGACCAAACCTACTGACTTGGGAAATCTGGTCAAGGTAACAGAGGAAGCTTGTCACAGCTAGGAATGGGACAATTATTATTTTTAATTCAGTTTGCATTTAAAGGCAATACTTACCTAACAGGCAATTTTTGAAACAACACATAAACCCAAACACAGACATTATTTGAAATTCTGTTTCATGTTGTTGTTGTTGTTGTTGTTGTTGTTGTTGTTGTTGTTGTTGTTGTTGTTGTTGTTGCCTCAAATTAGACTTGCCAGTTCTAGTATTCTACTAAATCTTCTCAGGATCTAACCAAACAACCTGTAGGAGATCTCTCAAAGTTTTATTACTATTTTAAATCTAAGAGCAGTCACAAGGGCCTCCAAATTTAACTGAGCAGCTGTTAATAATAATAATAATAATAATAATAATAATAATAATAATAATACCTTTATTGCCATTGTACAACCTGTGTACAATGAAATTAAACAAGCCTCCCTCCCCCCTCCAACACTCAATCTCTTATCGAACAACACACCACCTCGCAAGTCAATTTCACTATGTTGTTTTCCTAACAGCCTAACAGCCCAAGGATAGAAGCTATTTTTTAGCCTGTTGGTATGGCTGATTATACTTCTATATCTCCTGCCTGAGGGTAGAAGATTAAAGAGGTGATGGCCGGGGTGTGAGTTATCACTGAGAATTTCACACATCTCCAAATGTTGCAATTCATTTATCTAGCCAAATGCACATATTAGTGAAAATAAGATTTTTAAAAATGCATTCTTTTGGAGAAAAGTGCTTTGCCAAAATATGTGCATGAGGCAAAATTGCAACAAAAACATGTCTGTTAATGTCATTGGGTCTAGTCTGATTAGAACATATATGGAGACTGTACAGCCTAGTATCTGGACACTTTGGCTAATGCTAGTTTAACAACAGAAAGGGGCAGCTAAATGGGCATTATGTCTCTTGCTGCTAGATCTAGAATCCCAAACAAGCCTTTGTACCCATATCCCAGCAGTTTTCCTGGAGCTCTGACATAACTTCCTTCCTGGTTAATATTTTGTCCTGCCATATCTAAAAATAATGGAAAGGCATAGGGGTACCTGAGGATCATGGCAAAGTTGGCCCGTCCTTTCCAATTGCCAAGAATAGGAATGTGCTTCAACAGGGCAGAAGTTACTGGTTGGGCCAACATGCACCAACACCATATCATCACTGGGGCTATGCAGGATTAAAGTTTTGGGCACAGCAGAAGGCTGCTAATTAAAGTGGTTCATGGAGGGGGTCTCTTTGGAAGTATGGGACATGTAGTCATCAATCCAGGTGTCTGGTTTGTCTTAAAACACAAGAACAGTCACCTAATGAACTGACTTCTTTCCCCACATCACTAAGTTTCATAAAATCCAGTTAACTTAGCCTACATCTGCCAATCTTTGTTGCTAATGAACTATGATTAGAATAAAATCTAAAAGACATAAATCAAAATCACCCAAATCTCTTTTTTCTGTCAAGACACATAAATGTTTCCTATCTTCCATCAAATTATTTTAATTACAGCTGCTGAGCATCACCATTATTTTTAGACAAGCTGCCTCTGCTGCTGTTATGGAATGTAGGGTACATATTCTCCAGTACTTGCTCATATTGTTACCTTATGTTATTAAATGGAAACCACTTGTTACAGGCATGACAATGTGCGTCTCATGATCTTGGCCCATCATGTGACATAAGCAGGAGCAGCTGATTTGCTGTCTCTACATCTCCTGTTTCCACATGGCCAAGTGGGCTTGGAGTGCTAACATATCACCTATTTGCAAACAGATCAATGTCCACACAGGAAGCTATCATATACCATTGGGGTCCAGCTATTCCAGTATTGTCTACACTGACTGGCAGCAGCTCTCTAGGGTTTCCAGGAGCTTTTCCACAGACATACTGGCAGCTCAAATTGAACCTGGCAGCTTTTGCAGGCAAAGTATGTGCTCTGCCACGGTCCTTTCCCAAATAAAATGGTTGAAACAGTCCTACAGCCACACAGTTTTCACCAGTAGACCCTGAATCCACATTCAGATGTATCATCCCTGTGGATGTTTCCATAATGGGAGAGTACACCAGATGGGAGGGAGGAGACAGTGCACATCCAGTCTCCTTGCAAAGTGCTGACATGAGAATGACATATTCCCCCCTCCCCTGCTTGAATCTGCACCAGGTAACATTATATAGGATGTAGCTTGATCATGGACAGAATGTTTCCCAGGCTTTCTAGGTTTATACTGCATGATCTCAGGCCACGTACATGGCTTTTATTGTATTTTATGTATAATTGTTGCAAACCACTCTGATGTGTCTTTTTTATAGCTAGTAGTATATAATTTTTTTAATTCATAAATAAATGTTATTTATGTATCTGATATTAAACATGAATATGTTTGTGCTTTCTTGTTTTGTAAGCCATTCTGAGAGCCTCTCGTGGCTATTAATCAGGTCCATAGAAGGATACGTTCTATGTTCCTGCATTGATATAAGCCTTTTACACAAATAGATAATGAATGGCTGCATGGGCCAGGATCTAACCAGGGATTTAAGCACAGGCAAAGGGCTAACACAGTCTCGTTGTCTTTCTTTAAAGCATTAGCCCAGTCTATTTTTTTGCCTACATTTCTTTAAGCTGCTCTGCCAGATCACAACTGCTGTTGAAACTCTTGCCATTAGCACTGGAGGGTCTGCGTTTGATAGTTCATCTACCTGCTCCCTGAAGAAGAGACCCTCTTACAATCAGTTTTAGACTGAGCTTCAGTTTATTGATCTGAAAGGACCCAACCCATTGCAGACAATAAACATAAGGCCCAGGACTGCTCTGCTTCAGGGGACATCAAGGGGAATTATATCATATGAGCATAGTGATAATTCTATCCTCCATATGGCTACATGACCTCTTCCTGTCGCTTCATGCAGAAACATAGGAAACTGTATGGAAGTTTGCAACACTCAAGAACACAATTCCCATAGCGACAGAACAAGGAAGCTGCCTGACACGTTGGAGTGTAAATACTGTAATGCAGAAGCCCACCACCCAATTAAACCAAGCAGCTCCCATGAAGGATTTGTGGTCAAGAGTGCTTAAGGCTATTGAGAGAGCTGGAGGAATCATGAGGGACTCATTCACTCTCCATATCTGTATTCTGACAAAGGCCATTCACAATGAAAGTCTTCAAAGGGGGTCCTTTATGAAAGCATTTGGTTTATGAAATGAGTGGTGCTCTGAACATGTATCTGAAATACTTGTCATTTATAACGTGACAATAGCAAGAGCCGCCTGAAAGAAACAGCTAAAATCTTCTCTTTTTTTTTATCAGGGAAGAATTTGTATTGCATTGGTGAAAGCCAAATTACAATAGCTGACAAAACATGAACGTTTAATCATGGTGGATTAGAAGAATGCTCACAAGGCGTTCAAAGGAATTTATCGTTATTCAACATTTCAGCTTGTGATCTCTTAACACATCTTTGGGGAGTCAATTCCTCTCTGCACTCCATAGGAAAGCCATGCACATGAAAAGGGTTAGATTGTAGGAAACTTAGTAAATAATATAACAAAACAGCTTTCCACTCTGTTCGACTACACAGCCATGTAAATGTGCACATCACTCCTATGCCTGCATGCTATTGTGTCATCCAGAAAATACACATCCTCCCTCGCATCTGAGATAATTGTTCCCTTATTGAACAAACTCCTTTAGATAAAGCAAAAAGGGTGCTGATTTCAAGATGACTCATCCTACCTTGTCAGCCATGAACGGTGTTTCAAAGCCTTGCCATACCTTTTCATGTAAACTTCAGCAGCAGTCACAATCTCATTTTGGTTCAAACGGATCAGGATTTCAAGTCAAAATCTTGAGTGCCGTTTGCTCAGTTAGGATAAATCGCTTATGCCTTGGGAATAGATGGTTCACAGGCTCTCACTGACATTGCACTCCTAAACACATGCATTTAGAAGCAATCTGCAATGATTTCACAGTTTACCTGGTCACTATAGCCCTGTTGAGGTATTTCCCCTTGACACAGTATAGCAGATTCATGGCGATGGGAGCAGGATCCTGATCAATGATGCTGTGCCCAATGCTGTTGCACCTCCAATCCTGCCCTAGGATGTCTGTATGTTTGCACAACTTCTAAAAGGGGCCTATGCCTTAACACACTTCCTAGGGATAAAGCTCCAGTAATAATCATCATCATCATCATTATTATTATTATTATTATTTATTTATACCCCGCCCATCTGGCTGGGTTTCCCCAGCCACTCTGGGTGGCTTCCAACAAAATATTAAAATACAATAGTCCGTCAGACATTAAAAGCTTCCCTAAACAGGGCTGCCTTCAGATGTCTTCTAAAAGTCTGGTAGTTGTTGTTCTCTTTGACATCTGGTGGGAGGGCATTCCACAGGGTGGTGCTGCTACCGAGGAGGCCCTCTGCCTGGTTCCCTGAAACTTGGCTTCTCACAGCGAGGGAACCACCAGAAGGCCCTCAGCGCTGGACCTCAGTGTATGGGCAGAAAGATGGGGGTGGAGATGCTCCTTCAGGTATACTGGACCGAGGCCGTTTGAGGCTTTAAAGGTTAGCACCAATACTTTGAATTGTGCACAGAAACGTACTGGGAGCCAATGTAGGTCTTTCAAGACTGGTGTTATGTGGTCTCGGTGGCCGCTCCCAGTCACCAGTCTAGCTGCCGCATTCTGGATTAGTTGTAGTTTCCGGGTCACCTTCAAAGGTAGCCCCACTTAGAGCGCATTGCAGTAGTCCAAGTGAGAGATAACTAGAGCATGCACCACTCTGGTGAGACAGTCTGTGGGCAGGTAGGGTCTCAGCCTGCGTACCAGATGGAGCTGATAAACAGCTGCCCTGGAAACAGAATTAAACCAGGGGTCAGCAAACTTTTTCAGCAGGGGGCCACTCCACTGTCCCTCAGACCTTGTGGGGGGCTGGAATATATTTTGGGAAGAAAAAAAAGAACGAATTCCTATGCCCCACAACTAATCCAGAGATGCATTTTAAATAAAAGGACACATTCTACTCATGTAAAAACATGCTGATTCCTGAACCATCTGTGGGCTGGATTTAGAAGGCGATTGGGCTGGATCCAGCCCCCAGGCCTTAGTTTGCCTACCCATGCTTTGGGCCACAGTTCATTGGCAGAGTGCAGGGTTTGCATGCAAACAGGTTAAATTCCTGGCATCTCTAGGAATGGCTAGAATAAAATATTCCCTGTCTGAAACTCCAGAGAGCTGCTGCCATTCAGTGTCAACAATGCTAGGCTAGATGGGCCAATGGTGTCATTTGGTATAAGGCAAGTTTCCTATACTGCTATCCATACAACAAGGGAAGGCTCTGGAATATGATTTGGGCTGCTAGAATAATAGAGAGAATTGCCTTATAAAGATGATGCATTTAGCCTCCAGGGGTTACGCCCTTCGTCTGAATCAAAGTCTTTCATACTCAATCAGCGAAATAAGGTTTGATTCAACTCTAAGGGAGGGGAGAAGACACTTGCTTACTTTCAAAGTTCAAGTAAAGACTTTTGCAGTGAAATTACCAAGATAGGAGGCAGATAAATAAAAATAAAAATGGAGGCATTGAATCCAGTGGGAGAGTGGGTAAAAAAAATATTTATACATTCTGTCATTTGGCTCTAATTGCTTCAAAGATTATTTATTTTTCTTTTTTTCTTTGAAAAATATGTTTAAATGCTGCAAGCTATTTTTTTTAAAGAAGGAGCTGGAAGGCATAATAAAAGCAAGCAAGGATATACTTTTCTGAATAGATTAATGTGAAAATGGTTCCGCTCAGGCTTTTCTTCCTTCCTTTCTTCCCCCACCCCACACTTCTTTTATGGACTAAAATACATTATTTCTGGTTTTTTAAATAGGATAATTTGTTATGCAGAAGTACTGGTTTCTTGAATCTTGAATAATCCAAATACCAGGAGTATTTGGGAACCTGCATAGTAGGTAAGTTTGTTTGTGGCTGACAGTGTAGCTACTTGCAAGTCAGTCTTGCTCAGACCATCCTGACTCTGTCCAGGTTTTCCTATCCAAGACTTCTCCCACTGCTTCAAATTCCCATGTGTGGCTTCGCATACACTGGTGGCTATTGCATCAGCAATATCATTCAAGTCAGACATTATGTCTGCTATGTATAAGCTATCATGTGGCAGCATGCTGTATTTTCCCACCCCCATGAACATGAGACAGAGGACACTCAGACCCAGACAAGGAAACAGAACAGAGCTATTGTGGCTAGAAACCATGGGATACCCTCATCCGCTATGAATTTGTCTAATCCTTTTTTAAGCATCATCCGACTTGGTGGTCACCATTATATTTTGTGGGAACAAATCCCCTGGTTTAACTATGTGCTGCGTGAAGAAAGAACTTTCTTTTGTTTATCCTGAATCTTCCAACATTCAGCCACATTGGTTCTAGGGTTCTAGGGCTTCCATGAGTTCTAGGATTATGAACGAGAGAGAAAATTGAGCATGGTTTCACCCTCCATTGACATATGGGACCCTGTGACTGCCTCCATTGGAATGTTTAAGACCAAAACCACCAACTGATTTTTTTCTTTTTCTTTCCTGAACAACTGTTAAGCTCTGTATTCCCTTTGTGAGTTTGTTTTGTTAACTGAAATTTAAAATCAATACAAGCTTTAAAAAAAGAAGCTTCTGATAAGCTTTGGTGACAAAGAGCAGCTTGCAAAATGAGTACTTAAGTCGTGCAACAATGGAGGCACTATTGTTGCTCACTCTCAATCTGTGCAGACGTCCAACTCTTCCTAATGCTCTCATTGCCCAGTGGATCATTCTTCTTCTTTCTTTGAATGTGGTGGCATTGTACTAGGTCAGGAAGGCCCAGAGAGACTCTGTTTAGGTAAACTTTCTTAAGGGCAAAGCTTGGCCTTCTTTCATTAATTGCAGAGTGTTTTTCTTGGCAGAGACACCAATGCTCACTCAGAAGGCAAGCCGGCATTCCCCTGGCTCTGCTGGAAGTTTTGTACGCAAACAGAAACAATGCAGAGCGAGCTATATGCAATCTCTTAATGTTTCTTTCTCCAGGCATCTTTCATTATTCAGCATATTTACCTTGCTTAACAACAAACTACTGGTAGCACAACAAGACAGGTACACTTGTTTGTAAACGATGCTCTCCCAGCAGACCTTAGACTGCTTTTTGATCCTTGTAGCATACAGATATTGTTATAGTGAGTGCTAAATAGATCAACACGAAGCACAATGTATGCTAAGTAATGAGTGTGGCACTTGCCCTTTGGAATTCCCTGCCCTTAAAATATTAGCCAGGTGCTGTAGTCTTTTCAGCCACTACTGAAGATCTTCCTCTCCCAACCAGCTTTTCAAGTTGAGAATGATCTTTCTCAGTCTACACCTGTACTGAAATTATTTTTAAGATGTTCTAAATGTAGTTTTTAATTGTTGCTTGTTCTTTGCTGCCCTGGACTCCTTTAGGAGGAAGGGCAGGATATGAATTTAATAGATACAGTGGTACCTCGGGTTACAGACGCTTCAAGTTACAGATGCTTCAAGTTACAGACTCTGATAACCCAGATATAGTACCTCGTGTTAAGAACTTTGCTTCAGGATGAGAACAGAAATTGCACGGCGGTAGCGGGAGGCCCCATTACCTAAGTGGTACCTCAGGTTAAGAACAGTTTCAGGTTAAGAACGGACCTCCAGAACGAATTAAGTTCTTAACCCGAGGTACCACTGTAATATAATAAGTATAAACCCTGGTTCTAACCAGTAGAAGCCAACTAACAGGGCATTAGCTTCAAGAACCTCTTAACATTTTCACTCAAAATATCTCCAGTCACAGAGAAAATATTGACTAATACATCAGAATGTGACTGTTTTTATGTCTTTATGTTACAGGGTGGTCCAATGCAAAAAGGCAGAGATCCTGCACATGCACAGACACACATGCACTTATAGATATATATAGATCGGTTTTAAAATCTGCTGAGGTTCTTTTTACAAACAAACGGTATACAGTACAAATTTTGTTCAATCAATTCATCAATCAATCAATCAATCAGTCAGTCAATCAATAGGCTCTGATAAACTGAATTTGAATTGGGCCAGCCTTTGATTTTCTTGACAAATGGCCTACAATATTTCCTAGCAGTTTGTTTTCATTTCTGGTTTCTCTTTTGCAGTCAGTGCATGCTGTGTGTGATCGGGTATTACTTATACTTGACAAAAAACAAACAAACAAAAAACCAACGTAAAAGACATTTTAATTAACAAGTATGCCCTGTGACATTTTAGAACGATATAGCTAATATTGTTCTAATATGGGGAAATAACGTTAAACAGGTCAATGTAGATCCAGCCCAGGTAATGGGGAAATGAAACCAAAGTGTCAGCCATCAGCAGAAACAATGGTGCCAATGGGGGACATATATGTGTGTGGGGAAAATATTCACACAATCTGTGTTTTAGCAAAAATTCTACCCCACTAAAATTGCTAGCTTCTATTGTGGATTAAATGAGAGAGTATTTTGCTCAGCTCTAATCCTAATTCACCATGATGTATAACTCAGAAAGCTCTGGTTGTAAATAAGCACAAACCAAACATGTACAAAAAATTTCTGCTAGTTGATAAGTCCCTTTTGACTGACCAGCGCTCCCCCTTCCAAAATGTAACAGTCACAACTCTCCTCTGTTAAGGGAAAAATTGTTTTCTTTTTTAAAAAAAATATGGCTCAGTAGAAAGCTATAGCAGGCAACATCGGTGGAAAATGTCTAAGGCTCTGTGTTGTGAAATGGTCCAGAATGAATTCTGCCCTCTTCACACACCACTTCTCCCATTGGATAGTCAGATCAGCAACCTTTTCCAGCTGAGCATAAGAGCTAACATTCTTTATTTCATTATTTACCATTAGCCACAGAAATCTTCTTCAGCAGGCTATTTGAGCCACGGCGTATTAATTTAGCCGGTCAGCAATTGTCTCAACATGCCTGGTTATGGTATAGTAGTAGAATCATTAGCTCCTCTTCTTAACGTGGCAGAGTATATGTCAGGGGTTCCACAATCCAGGATGATTCTGGTGTCAACTAACTGTGACACTCCATCAAACCTTGCATCCTGAATGTCACGGGGAGTTACATCCCTTCATGGGTGATAAAACATGGGCATTCTGACAAGCCCTGGTTTCACTGGCCTCATTGGCCTCACGAGGCTCATGTTACTTCATTGTTTTATAACCTAAATTGTCTCGCACTGGAAACGAGGGTTCATTTGAAGATTTTATTGTTAACCTTTAAGGGCTTTGGAGTTCTTAATCTACTCTAGCTACACTAGTTAAGTGAGGTTTATGCGCCAAATCATAATCTAACTCCAGTTATAGATTTCTGCATGCATGCTCTCTGGCTGGCCTGACAGCCGCTCGAAATATCTGATAACCACAGCAAACTTTTGTCTGGGTGTCAGCATCCATAGAACAGCTTCAAAGATCACAACTTTGAAAGTTAGTTTCATTTGTGTATATTATGTGGGCATGCTTTATATCAGGCTCGTGAAACACTCATTCATAAGTACCTTGGGTTAAGAACTTAATTTGTTCTGGAGGTCCGTTCTTAACCTGAAACTGTTCTTAACCTGAGGTACCACTTTAGCTAATGGGGCCTCCCGCTGCCACCGTGCGATTTCTGTTCTCATCCTGAAGCAAAGTTCTTAACACGAGGTACTATATCTGGGTTAGTGGAATCTGTAACCTGAAGCATCTGTAACCTGCATCGTCTGCAACCCAAGGTACCACTGTATTGTTATTATTTACTAAATTTGTTTTTTTTAAAAAATAATATTTATTAAAAGTTTAAGAATTACAAAAAGAAGTAAAAAAGAAAAAGAAACAGTAAACAATACAAATCAATACTTTACAGTACATATATAAAAAAATCAACAGACACAATACATCAAAACAAAAACAAAAGCAAAAACCATTAAAAACACATCCAATATTTCCATATCTTTATCTTTCATTAACTTGTTTCATCGACCTCCTCACACCTCCCTTTTTTGTATTCTAGTTATTAATTATTTCAGCAAATCCTTTCCATCTTTCACTGTTTTCTGTCATTTAATTGTCTTAACTTATTTTAACCTTATCTTACCATTAAAACCCTAAAACTTATTTATACTTAACTCCTTATAACATTTCTACTAAAGCCGTATAATTTCATTCCAACATTTTTCTAACACTCATTAATTTTACAATATTTCTCTAAATAAATTTTTAAACTTTTTTCCCGATCTTCTTCCACTGTCTCTTCTCCCTGGTCTCGGGTTCTGTCAGTCCTTTCTATCAATTCCATATGGTCCATCAACCTGGTGATCTTCTGTCCGAGGCTCTTAACTCTTTTCCATGTCCCTTCTGCAGATCTTCTTCATATTTATACATGCACTTTAATCTTCTGCTGATCTTATTCTTAATTTCCTTCCTTTGGCACTGAGGAGTAGAACTCGGGGAAACTCCAACCTAACAATGTCTTTATTCCTTCTCAACAGGTCAGCCCATTCTCCATAATCAGAACTAAAGTCCAAAAGATATTTCAGAGCATGTTTCAAAATCCCTCCAAAGCTAAGGGCCCCCACAACTCCAATCTCCCCCTGACCCAAATCCAGATCCCAAAAGCCAGAACATCCCTGGAGATCTGACCAACTTTCCTTCTCCAAACCAAGCGGGACTCCATCCCTCCAAATCTGGCCCTCTCTAGATTCAATCGTAAAAGGCCACAGCTTATATTCATCAAATTGCCTCTGCAAGGCCGGGGCTCTCTCCACTTGAATTACTTGAGATTCGACGACAGCTTTCTCCTTCATCTTCTCCACAGCTTGCCATGTCAAAACAGAATCCTGAATCGATTCCTGAGTAGTTTCTGTATGGGTATTCACTTTTGTCCCAAATCAGTCATTTTTTGTCCCAAATTGTCAATTTTAATAATCCTCACATCCGTCTTCTCATGAAGCTGTTCCAATAAAGGACTTGTCTTGCAAAATGCAATCACTAAGGCTTCTTCTGTCAACATTCTTGTCAAGGTCAGTCTGTTTCTCACGGTCTTTAATCTCTACAGCTGGAAAATTCCCCAGCTCCACTCCTGCAACAGTTTCAAAAGCTCCCTCTAGGGGAAACAATTTTCATTTGTATCCATCCTTTTAAACGCAGATCCAGCAACAAAGATAGTTTCAATTTTCCTTTTTAAGTGCAAAAGGAAACAATGGAAACAATATATTTCTCTTATTTAACTGTCTGTCAACATACGTTTATTCACAGTCAATGAACTTTCCCAAAACGTCGATCTTACTGACAGCCCGTTCCCAGGTTCAAAATGGTGGTAATTTGTCTTTCTTCACTCTCTCTCCTGCAGGCTTAGACGATCTAAATTTTCCCCCCTCTTCTCCTGCTTCCAAGGGGGGTTTAGTAATTTTAACCGATGGAGATTAAATCCTTTACAAAAGGCTTTCCAGACTTTAGTTGTTTAAAGTCCAATTGTCCACAGGAAAAAGTCAGCGCTCTCCGGCAACAGCAATGCGGCTTCACTCTGTGAAAGAAGCAGTCGATTCGAAGCACTGCGCCACTCACCCCACGTCGCTCCGGATCCCCGAAACCAGCTTTCCCCGTGAGTAGGGGAGGCGCAAAAGGTGCCAGCCGAATCCCACGTCCACAGGCTTCTCCCGCCTGTGGTTTTTAGTGGGTCTCCGCCTCGCCGTGGCGGTCCAGACCCTGATTTCCACGGAGCGGATTCCTCCAGATCGTTAAACCCTCGTTAAACAGGAATGTTTTCGCCTGGCGCCTGAAGGAGTATAATGAAGGCACCAGGAAAACCTCACTAGGAAGAGCATTCCACAAACAGGTAGCCATTGCAGAAGATGCCTTATGTTGCCACCCTCCAGGCCTCCAGACCCTCCAAGCGTCCCTATATTCCAGGGACAGTCCCAGATTGACAGAAGCAGTCCCAGTTTCTTATCTGATTCCAGAATGTCCCGCTTTTCCTTAGGACGTCCCGATTTTCATTGGGGAAATGTTGGAAGCTATGGAGTTATCTAACCCCCGAGCCATCTAAATAGTTCTGCTGCCATGAGCTCCTTAGCGGGAAGGTGGAGGCAGTAAAAATAACTAAATGGAGATCAGCTGCACCACAGGACACCAGAAAGAGTCCCCCTAACTCTCTGGCTTACAAGATTTCACCTTGAATGAAATTGTCTTTTCTTTGGCTAAGGCCTACAATGCGTAATAGGCAAATGTATAAATAATAAATACCTGGGTTGAGCTGGAAACTATTGCTCTTAGGAAGGAACGGGAATACTTTTATTAAACAGGAACACATATATTTCCCCCCATGCATATTACCTTGATTCCTTTAGGCATGGGCTGGCATCCAGCATAATATTACTTATGCAAAAAGATTTATTGTACTCTACACTGGCAGAACACCGGCTGTAGCCGTGATGGAACCCAGCCAACTCCCCGTCAGCTTACATGCCCTTCAACTAGAACAGACTCACCATTTTGCCTTCTCTAGCATAAAGGGACAACATTTTCTCTCCCCTGCTAGAATACGGCATTCCTGAAAAAGATACTGACAAATACAGACCTAAAACGACTCCAAGGTATTCTTCAAACACTTCCATGTACCTGCAACATATCCCCATCCCACCATGTTTTATATTTTGATAAGAAGCTGAGGTTTGGTTTGAGTTGATTTGGGTACAGTTCATTGTGGGAAAGTTTCATATAAATAAACTTGCCCACCTACAGCAGAAAGTGTTAGCACTGTCTATGGACCCAGCTGTTCGGATGCCTGATCATTGTCTTCCAAAGCAACTACTCTATTCCCAACTTAAGAATGGAAAGCGAAATACCGGTGGGCGACAATAGGGTTTTCCATGTGATTGGACTCCCACTTGAACTTCCAACAATAATAGCATTAAGTAAAAAAGCTATTTGAAATGTGATAGTGCAAAAAGGAAAGTAATATTTTGAAAAATGTGAAGATTGAAATAAAAATACAAATAATTCTAGATCTCATAGCTATGAATAAAAGTTTCATTGTACATGGATTTAATGCACTGGGTACTTACTGCTAATCAATTTCATTGGTTCCTCCCATGTATGTGTGTGAGTGTGAAAGAGAATTTCCAAAACAGAAAACAAAAAAGCCCTACGCAATTTTGATGCATACGGAGATTTTGCAACTGAAATCTATGCAGATTTGTTTAAATTTATTGAGTTTTATTTATTTCTATTCACAGCATACCCATCCCAAAGGCCCAGAGTAGACAGCAATAGATTAAAGCGATTGTAAAACATCCTGTTAAAATTAAATTAAAATCCAATTAAACAGCTAACTTAGCTAACCATCCATCAGCTTAACCCCAGACTCCAAATTTAATTTAATTTGATTATAATTTTAATTTGATTTTACCAATTGCTGTCTACTCCAAGCTTTTCTGGATATTTAAAACAGCTAATAGTATAATTTACTCCAATAACAAAATTGTGATATTTTTTTTCTGGGACAAAACATGGGGACTGGATCTGGCAGGAACCAAACACTGGTGAAACAATTTATATTTATACTTCTCAATTCCTAATCTTTCCAAAACTGACAGTGCATCCTCAAAGGCTGCTAACAAGTCTATTAAATAAATTTTTAAAATATGCTACTGTTTCAGAAAATGGGAAGTTACTATTGCAGTGCGAGAGTTTAATGCAGTAATCGGTGAAGGTGACAGATTTTTTTAAAAATAAATACATACACGGGCACTTTGCTGTCATATGTGAATGCAAGGGCTTTGTATAGGATGTTGTGTTCCCCCCACTGCTTTGCATGGGCCCGAGAAAAAGGTGGCATGGAGCATTTCCTCTCACCAGCCCCTGCTGTCAGGAGCTGTCACCATGTAAACTTTTATAGTCCTCTGTATGAGGGATCTTAAAATAGCCAAAAGCCATGGATCTGTGTATAATCGAATGAGCAGGATTTTTTACAGTCCAGAAATCTAAGAGAACAGACTGGCAATATGGTATTGCACAAGAGTGGAAATAAGGATGCCACTGAGAGGTTAGCTGGTAATCAGCCAAGAATTTATACATCATCAGAAATGGACGTCAGAGGATGTGTGTTGGGAATCTTAAGCCATGTGCCTACGTTCAGCAAAACATCTCACAGAGTTCCAGACCAGTTTTGCTGCATGCACAGAGAGATCTACAACCCTCAGCATATAAGAGACAAGGCCATTGTTTGCACAATATTAAACTTGGGGTGTGTATGTTGTTATTTTACAGGTCAACTGGGTGAAACGTTTAAGACTTAGCTCCATAGGTTCTAGGGACTTCTGACGTTAACATATAAGAGAGTGCTGGAGGTGAAATAGTTAAACAGGTTGCCCAGTCACGACCTAGGGGGGTGGAGTCAGTGGGACTATAAAACCAGCTCGGGGAGGGGCAAAGGGGAGAGTTTGTTGGGGAGTTCGTTGAGGAGTTTGTTGGGAGGTGGGTGGTGGTTGGAGTGGGAGTGAATTGGGCTAGAGTTGTGGGTAGGTTGAGTTAGTGTAACGAAATAGGCTGAGTCAGGAACAGTTAGGGGCTAGGCAGACAAGTGAATATCTGAGAGGTGGTTTAGTGAGTGAGAGCTGGTAGCGAAAGTGATAGGACTGGATAGGCACCCCATGAATATAATTGACTGATACTGTTTATGAAACCACACGCTTGTTAAACTGCAATAAATAAACAAAAGTTTATATTCCAGTTTAACCCTGACTGGACTCAGTATTGTCCCAGGTAGGGCCTGGGTGGTGGCAGTGAGGAATAAAGTGGTGGCACAGGGATCAATCGACGGTGAAATGTCTGGGAACCCTGTGTGATCGCCACAGGACTTTTCTGGGGAAGTCACCAGAGAGCACATAGCCATCCTTCCTCCCTTTGTTCTTTCCCATGTGATGGCTTTTTAAAAAAGTATTAGACAAATTCATGGAGAATACGGCTAACTATGTCTACTAATCACAATGTCCATGTTCCATCTTCCCTGTCAGAAGCAGTATGCACTTGAATAGCAGGCAGCGAGAGTGCTGTCATGCTCAGGTTATGGGCTTCCCATGTGTATTTGGTTGGCCACTATGAGAAAAGGTTCTTGAACTATATGACCTGCTCCAGTAGGTTCTTCCTGTGTTCTTACATCCATTTCTTCAGAAAACCTAGGGGGAAATGGCAACCAGGCACAAGAATCCAGATTCTATTAGCTGCCACCTGAATTTGAACTGTTACACAAATCTAAATCATTACAGTTGGCTGGTCCTAGGGACAAGGGTAGGGCCACCTTTCATATCCAAGAATACCCAAAGAGCCACCTCAATACTGTTCCCACCACCCATCTTCTTAAATCTGCCTAACTGGGGAACTGAATCAAATATTGCATTTCCTGCAGATACAATATTTCTGGCAGTTCCCTCATTGCGAGAAGTGAGGTTACAGGGAACCAGACAGAGGGCCTTCTCAGTGGTGCCCTTCCCTGTGGAACCTCCCTTCAGATGTGAAGGAAATAAGCAGCTATCCTATCTTTAAAATGTGAGCTGAGAGCAGCAAGGAATCGTTTCTCCACGCCAGAGGAGCTGGTGTTTCTCTCTCAAATCACAGGTAGCTCCACGAATGCTGTGGAGCTGTGAGCTGAGAGCAGCAAGGAATCGTTTCTCCACGCCAGAGGAGCTGGTGTTTCTCTCTCAAATCACAGGTTATGGGCCCAGGTATGTGCTGTCGCTGACAGATGACCACAGCCAGGTTGGCTGGTGTTTCTCTCTCAAATCACATAAAAGACATCTGAAGGCAGCCCTGTTTAGGGAAGTTTTCAATATTTAATGCTGTACTGTTTTTAACATTTGAGTGGGAGCCGCCCAGAGTGGCTGGGGAAAGTCAGCCAGATGGGCGGGGTATAAATAAATTATTATTATTATTATTATTATTATTATTATTATTATTATTATTATTATTATTATTATATCATCATCATTATTATTATTATTATATCAATGTTCATAACATGGCCCTCTCAGTTAAAACATATTACATCTCAATGATTTCACCGAACATCTTAAAAATATGCTCATATGTCTAAAGTAGAAACCAATAGGGTTCGACTCACCCACAGCCTGTGATAGCTATAGAATTAAGTCATAATCTCAACGGAGGAAAACAAAGTGAGAGAAGCACATGACCTGAGTGAAGTCTGTTTAGCACACATGAACATTGTTCAGTGAATACTGGGATTAGCAGGCCAATGTGTTAATCTGTGCAGCGGCTCTTACATATTTTAGTTGGAGAGTGCGGATTGGCTCCTATACATGTCCATCAGTGAGTCAGACCCATGTTTTCTCAGCATGAATCTGAATATGCAGACAAGGTAAAAGGTGCTGGATCAACCTGGGGGGGGGGGGGAGAAGAAGGAAAGAAAGAGCCATCAGTTTCTTCGCTATGGTTTCATATGCACATCACAGCAGCTGATTGATTGCAGCAGGAAATGGAAAGAATTGGAGGGCTGGAAATCGTTATTTAACAGCAGCATGTTGCAATGACAATAAACAGGGCTGCATTGCCTGGAAAAATCCTGTGACAACATGGGAGGAGGAAAGAGAAAAAGAGAGAAGTAAGTGGGAAATATCTGCAAAAAAATAAATAAAAATAAATAAATCATTTGCTGAATCCTGTTTAATTTAAAGAAGTGTTTATTTATTTCATCATCGTCATCATTTATTATTATATGACTTGTTCAAGGTCAATCAGTGAACAAACTTCATAACTGAGTGATGTTTTGAACCCAGAGCTCTTAGGTTGTAGTCCAACACTTCTAGCCACAATACCACCCTGGCTATTATTACATAGAAGTAAAGGATAGATGGTAAAAATCAGAAAGTGCCTTTTTTTTTTAAAAAAAAGTGCAGCTTGAATCAGCAGCTCCATTTTATATATAAAAATCAGTATAAAAACCAGCAAAGGGATGGGGCGGGACAGTGCAGAAATCGAAGTACCAGATAGATTGCAATGTAGGTTTCTGCAGGGTGAGGGTGTGGGTTGAAGTGGGAACAAGTTTCACAGCAAGGGTCAAAGGATATATAATCTTGGACATATTCAAGGTTAATTGTGAAAAGTAAAAAGAAGCAGCAGCAGTGTATTTTAATAGCATTAAAATTATCCCTTTTCTATCTCACAATAAGCAGAGAGGAGTAACCTGAGGAATAATTGCAGATGTCCTGAAGCACAGGAATGGAGTGGCACTCCCCTCTCTCCTTAAATGACACCCTTGACTTTTTCTCTATCTGCCACTGCTGATCGCAAGTGCCGGTCTCTGATCTCAGCTCTCAGATCCAAGGAACACTCAATGCCCAACTGGTTGTCGAGTGTCAGGCTGCCTCTGGCTGCTGTACGTAGGCATTATATGCAACGATGGGCGGCTTGAAAGATTGAGACATTGTCTTACTGACCATATTGACAGAATCTTGACTTTGCGAAACGATAAAACAATTCGTTGTCATAATTCCACATCATCACAAACAATGCTAATCATACATTAGCCGTTTGCTCTGTAAGCAGTCCGGCAGTTCTTTGGGAGACAGTCAATACTACTTATGCCAAATGGTGGCTTAAAAGCTGTGTGTCCACTCCCTGTTCACACAAATGGCATTGAAACTTAATAGTGGGTTTATTCTGAGGATTGATTGCCTTTTCCCTAGGAAGAGATTGCTGAGTCAAGCAGCAAAAGGCACAATAGCTGCGGTCACCAGAGCAAACTACAGAGGAGTTTACATAGTAGCAGCCATCCATCCCTTCTTCTAAGGACTAAGCTGTTAATCTCTTTCCGCCCGGTGCCATAAATCAGAACTAGCTTTACTGAGGTAAATGGAGATCCAAAGTCCTGACCTGCCAAATGATTAAAGGTTTGTTAGTTGATGAACTAGGCCAGTCTAACAAATTAATTTGTCAATTAATTAGTCAATTATTGATTAAAAACTCAATACATTCTCTGAGGATTTCCTTCCTTAGATCCCTCTTTTCCCCCCCCTTGTAGCTTTGGACAGTCTTTTCTCTCATAATTAACAGTGGATTGAGACACTGCTTTCTCCTCTACCCTTCTCAAAACACGCATTGACTTTTGTGGTCGCCACCTCTTGAAAAATCACGCAGAAATAGCTTGAGAGCCAGCGTGGTGTAGTGGTTAAGAGCGGTAGACTCATAATCTGGGGAACCGGGTTCGCGTCTCCGCTCCTCCACATGCAGCTGCTGGGTGACCTTGGGCTAGTCACACTTCTCTGAAGTCTCTCAGCCCCACTCACCTCACAGAGTGTTTGTTGTGGGGGAGGAAGGGAAAGGAGAATGTTAGCCGCTTTGAGACTCCTTTGGGTAGTGATAAAGCGGGATATCAAATCCAAACTACTACTACTACTACTACTACTACTACTACTCTTCTTCTTCTTCTTCTTCTTCTTCTTCTTCTTCTTCTTCTTCTTCTTCTTCTAAAAGGATCTAAACCATGTTGGGCTTCACACAGCCTCTGTTTGCTTGATAAAATGTGTAAATCCAATAATCTGCCTTGAAATGCATTCAGGCATCCCAACTGTTGAGCAGACTATACTGAACCATCCATTGGGCTTTCTTGCCCTGTGTTGTCTACATTGATTGGCAGCTGCTCTCCAGGGTTTCAAAAGGAGTCTTTTCCAGCTCCAACATGAGATGCCCAGTACTGTGGCTCATCAAGTGTTTGGTGGCCCACCCAACCAACTTTTGAGATCTTTCAACCCTTTCCTTGAAATACATAAAGCAAAAATATATAATGTAGGATGAGTCCTTCTAGGTCTGGAGAAAGTTGCATCTAGTCTAGTAGCTCCCATTCCTATCTTCCACAGCGGCCAACAAAATGCCCCTGGATAGACACATAAATGACAATTTAGTTATATTGAAGATAGCGTGGAATGGATCCTGAAGAATAAAAGTAATTAATAATGTTCACATGGCATGCCTTTCTTCTCAGTATGTCCTTTCCACACATCTTCAGCTGCCACAATGTGATTTACCATATCTGGAACACTTTTAGATCATGGTGACTTCAGGATGCAGAACAACTCTGATCTCATCACCTTAGGGTGCCTTCATAAGCAGGTTCTGGAGGGCGAAAAATAAAGAGGTGCATATGAGGCAGTTGTACACTGAGCCAGACAACTGATCCATCTAGGCTGGTATTATTTACGCTGACTGGCAGCAGCTCTCCAGTATTTCTTATCAGCTGCTATCTGGTCTTTTTAACAGAACTGACACTGGGGCCTGGATTCTGATGGCACCTTGAAGATTAACCAGTATATTGTGGTCTAAGCTTGTGTCCATCACAGGCCCATTTCATCTGTTGCATGCAAGGAAAATATGGAGCACTGGTGCTTAAAGAGAAACATGTTAAAGCTCCATTGATTTCAGTAGCAGAGTTATCGCCTGCTTAACCACTTCCCACTTTAATCAATAGTGCTTAAGTTTGGTTGCACTGCACCCATGTTATGCATTTCCCCCATACAGAGCTATGTTTAGAATAAAAGAAACACTGCTCATCCATATTTTCAAAACTGCCTGCCTGATTGTCTAATTCTTTGCAGGGGTTGGGGAGGACAATTCTGCAGTCTTTCTTATTCTTGCACATTGACTGTGGTTGTTGTTGTTGTTTAGTCATATCCGACTCTTCGTGACCCCATGGACCAGAGCACGCCAGGCACTCCTTTCTTCCACTGCCTCCTGCAGTTTGGTCAAACTCATGCTGGTAGCTTTGAGAACACTGTCCAACCATCTCATCCTCTGCCGTCCCCTTCTCCTTGTGCCCTCCATCTTTCCCAACATCAGGGTCTTTTCCAGGGAGTCTTCTCTTCTCATGAGGTGGCCAGAGTATTGGAGCCTCAGCTTCAGGATCTGTCCTTCCAGTGAGCACTCAGGGCTGATTTCCTTCAGAATGGATAGGTTTGATCTTCTTGCAGTCCATGGGACTCTCAAGAGTCTCCTCCAGCACCATAATTCAAAAGCATCTGTCAGGGGTTCAGGAGCAGAGGCAAGGGCAAGGGAGGAAACAGAGAGCGAGGGGGAGGAGGCAGAAGAAAAGATGAGTGATGACGACGACCCGAGATCTCCGAGTCTTTCCAGTGAATCAGAAGATTCACAGAAAGGAGCACCAGTGGCCAGGGCAAGGGGGGAGCCTAGGGGGACACACCAGGAAGATAAAGCCAGAGGGGACTCAGAGGGGAGCAGTTGGAGATCGGGACCAGCGTCACCGCCAGAGAGCAGGGAAGAGGAAGGGAGCCAGGGATCAAGTGCTGGCAGCTCACAACAGGAGGGAGGGCACGAGTCAGGAGTGGCCACACCTCCATCAGGGAGCGAAGAAACGGTCAGACGGAAAGTGGAAGGTTGGGCGCGCGCGCCAAGTTCAAATGCACAGGAAAATGACGCAGTAGGCAGCCCGGAGAGGGAGCCAGGTCCTAAAGCCCGGCGCAAGGAGACAGAAGGGTCCGGGGGGTCGGCGTCGGAGGAGTCCCGGAGGGAGGAGACCCCGGGGGGCAGAGGGACCCAGAGGAGAACAGTCAGGCGGAAAAGGTGGAGCAGGGCTAGGATATTAAGTTGGTGCACAAGGGGCGGAGACTCAGACGGAGCTTCGCCGATCTAGACATAAGAAGTAGAGTTGCACGCAGCAGCTTGAGAATGGAAACTGTAACTCAATAAAGACTTTACTTAATGATTGCTGGCTAGCGTGATCCTCTGTGAGCTAGGATCGGGGAGCAACTCTGACAGTAAGCTCCGTCCCATCTGTTGTGGGCATCTACGGCCTCACGGAGAGGAGAGAAAGCGGGTGCCTACTAGCGAGCTCACGAACGGCAGACCAACGGGCAAGCGGAGCGGGTCAATGCCATCATGCAGCAGTACCTGAGATGTTATGCGAATCAACAGCCTGCGACGTGGGTGGATTACCTGCCTCTCGCTGAGTTCGCCTACAAAAACACGAAGCACGTGTCCACGGGGGTCACGCCGTTCTTCGCCAACAACGGGAGGCACCCCAGAACCTTCCCGGGACTGGAAAGAATGGGGGAGGGGGAGCCGCAGACAGCAGATGCGTTCGCGTCAGAGTTGCAGGAGGTTCACGATCAGCTGCGGCGGCACCTGGAGCTGGCCAAACACGCATACAAGGTACAAGCGGACAAACACAGAAGGGTTGGCGAAGAGATCCAGGTGGGAGACTGGGTCTGGTTAGCAGCCCACGCAGTGCCAGCCAGGTCGTTGGCGAAGAAGAAACTAGGGCATAAGCAACTGGGGCCCTACCAAGTCGAAGAGCAGGTCAACCCGGTGGCTTTCAGGCTGGCGCTTCCGGAGGGTTCCAGGATGCATCCGGTGTTCCACAGATCGGTGCTCACTCCCTACAAGGCACCTCACAGATTTCAGGAACCAGGCACGGCACCAAGTCCACTCCGAGAGAGAACCGAGCGAGGGGGAGTGGCACAGGAGGAGCGCATCAACGAAGTCACAGAGATTTTGGACTCTAGATGGGGGGAAGAGGGGGTAGAATACTTTCTCGCCAAGGAGGGCACCCCGGCCAGTGCCAACAGCTGGGTGCCAGGCTACGCTCTAGACGAACCTCTGCTCAAAGAAGAGTTTCATGCCCTCTTCCCACACAGGCCCATGCCAGCTGATTTTTTCGACGACTGGCTTTTCACGCCCACACTTTCAGCCAGCACGTTCCGGGGGTTCGACTCGGACGAGGAACCGACACGCGACGCATGTTCCCCGGAGGGGTCACACTCGGGATCTGCCTCAGAACCCTCGTATTGGTGGGACGATAGACCAGAGGAGCAGTGGCGCAGAAAGTGGCTGGAGGGTCCAGGACGAGCGACGCCCCCAGGAGGAAGCGAGGGAGAGACAGACATGGACGTTTTCGGGGACGACCCGGGTTTCGAGCACGGCGGCACAGAGATGGAAGCGGAGGTGACCGTCGTCGACGAGAGCAGGGAGGAAGAACCGGAAGACTTCAGATGGAGGCCCGCCACGGGAAGCGAACTGTACCCGACATTCGTCCCCCTGACACAGCAGCACCCAGCTCCCGCACCGGAAGGAGGGGAGGGGGGAAGAGGGGGCTTCGAGGGGGGGATGGATGTCAGGGGTTCAGGAGCAGAGGCAAGGGCAAGGGAGGAAACAGAGAGCGAGGGGGAGGAGGCAGAAGAAAAGATGAGTGATGACGACGACCCGAGATCTCCGAGTCTTTCCAGTGAATCAGAAGATTCACAGAAAGGAGCACCAGTGGCCAGGGCAAGGGGGGAGCCTAGGGGGACACCCCAGGAAGATAAAGCCAGAGGGGACTCAGAGGGGAGCAGTTGGAGATCGGGACCAGCGTCACCGCCAGAGAGCAGGGAAGAGGAAGGGAGCCAGGGATCAAGTGCTGGCAGCTCACAACAGGAGGGAGGGCACGAGTCAGGAGTGGCCACACCTCCATCAGGGAGCGAAGAAACGGTCAGACGGAAAGTGGAAGGTTGGGCGCGCGCGCCAAGTTCAAATGCACAGGAAAGTGACGCAGTAGGCAGCCCGGAGAGGGAGCCAGGTCCTAAAGCCCGGCGCAAGGAGACAGAAGGGTCCAGGGGGTCGGCGTCGGAGGAGTCCCGGAGGGAGGAGACCCCGGGGGGCAGAGGGACCCAGAGGAGAACAGTCAGGCGGAAAAGGTGGAGCAGGGCTAGGATATTAAGTTGGTGCACAAGGGGCGGAGACTCAGACGGAGCTTCGCCGATCTAGACATAAGACGTAGAGTTGCACGCAGCAGCTTGAGAATGGAAACTGTAACTCAATAAAGACTTTACTTAATGATCGCTGGCTAGCGTGATCCTCTGTGAGCTAGGATCGGGGAGCAACTCTGACAGCATCAATTCTTTGGCGGTCAATTCTTCGGTGACTATGGTTAAGCAGGACCTATCGGTTCATAGGCACTGCAAATGTGAAGTCATGTGCAAGGCCCTCCCTTGCATGGTACCATCCATGCCCTCTGCCCAGAAGTGTCTCACCAGGTGGGCCAGAACCATTGCACTAGCTTTTGGGCAGGTGGGTCGCGGTTGCTTACCAGGAAGGAGAGGGGCAAGGTGGTGAGGGGGATGGCATGGTGCAAATGCACCTGCAGGAGCATGAGATTGGCTCTGCCAGTGTGTTTGCACTGTGCCAACCTCCCCACAGCCTCACCCCTCCCCTTCTTGGTAAGCAGCAGTGACCCACCTTCTGGGAAGCTGATTCCGCCCCCTGGCAAGCCACATCTGCCCCACCATAATATGTTTGTGCAGATGTGAATAGGGACACTAATTGACCAGGAGATGTGCCTGGCATGCATGGTAGTTGTAGTACATTCTCACGACAACATTTGGCACCCCCCACATGTATCTAACACCTGAATTATGCTTCTGTTGGTTTGCTAAAAAGAAAGTAAAGAAGGCAACAGGGAACAAGACACAGCAAGAGCCTCTGCAGTCCCACCCTCTCCCAATGCCATCCTGCATGTGCACACCCTCTAACAATGTAGTGCATACAGTCTAAAAAACGCAGCAATAGATTTCTGTATCTTCGGTTATGATTTTAAACATGTCTCTTACAAATGCACAGAAATGATGGGCTTGGGAATAGGTGAGCATTGAGTGCCTTGATATTATTTATGAAATTCTCTCTGCATTTTTCTCATTAGAGGTTATCTGTTAGGTGAAAGAAAGGGAGTTGTTTCCTGTGTTTATTTTCTCTGGAGTGTATTATTCTAAAGTAAGTACAATCAGTGTTTAGGAAAGAAATTGTCTTTGCATGATATAACATGAAAGGGGGAGCCTTGTCAGTGGAATTGCTCTGACAGCTCTTATAGCAGTTTATTACATGCCTTTTCACTCCACTTGATGGATTTGATTCTGAGGGTGGGCTTGTAAACTATGCTTTATTTAGTGCATTTTTGGCTACATGAAGCAGTGAAGTGAAATGGGCAAATGATACTAGACTTCATTTATTCTTTTTCAGTCCTTTGGAAAATGAAGGAAGATTCTAATAAGCTGCAATACTCTTAAATGCATATATTTACTAAAACCTTCAACCTTCAAGTTCAGAATGACTATTTTGAAACAATATGCGGAATGTAAACACATATCTGCCTTCCCCACAGCACCGTATCCTAAGCCTTGTGTGTTTGTAGAAAGATTGACCTTATATTCTCCCTACAGTTGATATTCTGAGTTCTGGAATAATATAAGTGATCCTTTCACTTCAACAGATTGTCTGTGAACATTCTGTGGCATCACAACCACAATAGGGATGGGGCAGAAATTTCATTCAGTTCACATTTAAAGGTGAACCTACCCAATTCAGGCTTTCCATAACAATATGTGAACAGAAACACAGCCATCCATCAAAATTAGCAGTTTTACTTAATTTCACAATGCAGTTCTCCAGATAACTGTTGTGGGTAAAAATGCATGTGCTAGAGTACAGTATACATAAAAATGCATATATTAGTGAAAATAGCAAGCAAAAATGCATTATATTAGGGAAATTGCTTTGTAAATATGTATATATGCGACAAAATTGCATACAAAATGTGTATTATATTAGGAGAAATATGCACTAAAATGCTGATACTGTTGAATTTTCACGATGACCTTTTTTAAACACAAACTGATGTGGAAATGTAGGAGATCTAAACTTGAGATCTGAGAAATGAGAAACCAAGAGAAATTAAAATTGGCAAATTCACTCAACCCTATATCATGCCCCATATAAAACACTTGGGTCCCATATTGATTTCATCTGACATTTAGTGCTTCTGTTTAAGTAGACCATACTTAACCTGTATCCTGACTGACAATTCTCATTGTGGTCTTTTCTTTTATATTGTGGGTTTGATTAATGGGTTTAATGTTGAGATCTAACAACAGGGCTTAAAAAGAAAGTTGAATGTAACAGAATGAAATCACAGCAGCTGAGCTAGTGGCTAGAGTGTGTCACAAGTAAATCACACCACACCCGGTAATAAAGATTTATTTATTTTTTAGACTTTTATATATGATACACCAAAGTATCTGGCTAATGTTAGTTGACTTTAAGTTCTGTGTAATTGTAAGCCTGAACATAACTGCACAAAATTATTGTGAGAGAAGCTCATTCAAAATTAGCAGCAATCCTTCAGATACTGAGTGGTAGAGCATATGCTTCAATCCTTGGCATCTCCAGGTACATCTAAGAAAAACACCTGTCTGGAATCCTGGAGATGGGGTGCTGGTCAAAGCTGATGATACAGGCCTGGATGGGCCAATGGTCTGGCTCATGTTGTTTCCAGGCGACCTGTTTATTGACCATTCTGTTGGATCAATCCATCAACTTCTGATGGATAATTTAGAAAGATTGAGTCCTGCATCACTTTTGCTGCGTGTGTGTGCCAGTATCCATACTCTGCAGAGTTACATCTCAACACAGCTCCTTCCTTGGAAGCATCTTTGGGGTTGAAGGTACACACAGTAGGCAGGAAACATGCCATAAAGATTCAGTCAAGTCTGGAAGTTTACTTGACAGGCATAAAAGCATATTGGTAGCAAATATATACAGACATTCTCCACTGCCATGGTCAAGGCATGCTTAGAGTCCAACAAGAGTCCAAGACTCTGTCTCGCCGCTTCTCTCACCACAAGGCACAAGCAAGAGACTCACAACAAGATACGAGAAGTGACACAGAACCATTGTTATCAGTAATTCCTGTCACACTGTGCATGTCCAAAGAACAGTTGCCACAGAAAATGTCCTCACATAGACAAAACAATCTTAGCCTTCTGCTGCTTCTTGAAACTTCTTCTCTGTCCTTCTCTGTTTCTGGAACAAATGATTCTCACACACAGAGAGAGGAAAATCCAACACATTCATCTTGATTTGTTTGCCCAGAGATTCCTACCACTTCCCTAACCAGAAAAAGTTCAGTTTGGAGGCGGGGAAAGTGGGTTTGCTGCCCAATAGAATTAAATTGTGTGACCTAATTTTGCTGGCATGTGATTGAATTGCACCCCAAGGTAGCAGCAGCCAGGAAGCACCCTCTTTATTAGGCAGCTTCCTATGATCCTGACTTAACTCACCTCAAAAGGTTCATGAACCTTGGTGAATCCTGACTGAGCTCTTGGTTTGCAACAAAAGACCCAAGAAAGCAAGTTTCACCTTGCTGTGAAGTTCCATTCAGGAAAGCTGATTGTAGCTCTAGGGTTAACGTTCCACATGTTTGGAGGTGAAGCAAAAGTTATTAAAATAAAGTAGCAGAATGGAAACTCCCTCAGAGCAAATGGCTGTGTGTGGCATCTGCCCTCTTCCTTTTTCGTCGGCTCTCTCCCTTCATCGTAGCACAATAATGGCAAAGCACCACAGTTTCAGATTTGGCACTGGGGTGTGGGCCATGCCCAGAACTCCCAAACTGGAGTGGAAAAAATGCACAGGAGAAAACATGATAGGAGGGTTTTGAAATGTGTGCATCTGTTACATTCAGGAAATGATTTATGTCTACAAAATTGGCTTCATTCACTCAAACCGTAGCCTACGGTAAAACAGAACACACCTTTAATGCTCCACTTTCTGATGCTCTTTGGTATACAGTACAAAAGAACTGTTGTGGATGTCAGGAGGTGAAGGCGAAAGAGCAGGGTATGGGTGTGTGTTGAGGCAAACAGTTGCATACTTCACTGGAAACATTTGCATATTTCACCATTTCTCCTGATTATTTTTGTTTTTTTAAGTTTAACACACAATAATAATTAGGGGTGGGAATCACCTTGTGTTGCAGAAGAAAACAACAATGTTAGCTTTGAACTTAAAAGCATAGCAGGAGGAAAAGCGCATTCTCAGAGGCATGAAAGGGCAAGAGAATTATCAAATATCCTTGTCACACTTAACACTGAACTCACATTCTTCAGGCAGCTAATGCTTTTGGTACTTATTGATTCACTGTACTGATAATTACAGTAGGATCGATCGGTGTCTTCTGTTTATGCATGCACTCTGGATTGTGTTGGGAAGTGAGACTTTTAAATGATAATCTGCACGTGTGCGGAGTCTGAGGCAGACTTAATTTTTTAAAAAAATCCTTCAGATTCAACAAGAAGAAATTCTAAATTCAGTTTTCCGGGGGGGGGGGAAGCCCACTTGGGCTGTGTACACAGTCATTTACTCAAACTCCAGTGCGTTCCCTTTGCTGGTGTCTGAAGCTGAGTACACAAGATATTAGCCACAATCCACATGTAGTTTCTTGAGAAATGCTGCTGTTTGAGGCATTTCCCCTCAGACCAGCTTCCATCCGATTTGAAATGTAAGCCGCCGTTAAGCTGAGGCGTGTATGTTTGAGACATCCACAGATAACAGATGTGAATTTATTTTTCCTCTTGGTTTTAATATATCTGTTTGGGGTTTTTGGAGGTCTGTCTAGTTTTTGTTCGGTTGGTTGTATGTTGCTTGCTTACAACCAACCAACTAAAGCGACTAACAAGTTGTAGTTAATAATAAAAAATAAATAGAATAAATTCATTGAAAAAGTTGCTGGGTTTGTAGAGGTGTGTGGAAATAAACAAAGTAATGCGCCTCAGGTGAATATATGCCCAGTCCCTCCTTGGTGTGCACAGCAATGCAGCTTGAAATGCAGTCAGTGAGGGTATTATGATTGACCTCGCTGCATTTCAACCTGTTAATGCATGCAAAGCCTTGATTTCCATTAAGTGCCGCTTTAGTTGCATCCTTTGCATTAGGGTTTTGGGCAGAAGAGTGAAATTTTATTTCACCTTTCCTTTTCCAAGGGTAGGAGTTTTGAGTCCTGCAATGATAAGAAGAAGAGAAATGAAGAATGGTGCCTGGAGACATATGACAGCAGCCTCTCTGTGATCTTCTGGATGAAGGGCAGCATACAGCTTGAATAAGTAAAAAATAAATAAGTAAAATTATATGGAAAAGTGCTTTGAGTTTACTTTTTGCAAAAGTGACTAATAAGTACAATAAATAATCAAATAATAATAATTTTGGCTGATTCCCCCTTCTCGCTGCAGCCTCATATGATACCGCCTGCAATGCTTGGTAGTTCTGACTGAGTGTCAGGGACTGGGCAGAGTAGAAGGAATGGTGGAGACTGCCTTCCCATCCTGACCCTTCTAGGGAGAAGGAAGAGGAAGACAGTATAGATCTACAACAGGGGTTTGCAGGAGGTCACAGCTCAGAGGCAGATGAGGGGAAAAGGTGGGAAACAATGGGAGAGCCAGAGCAGCAGCTGGCTGACCCGTTGTCACTAGAAAGCACTCCAGACCCTCCATCTCCCATAACCCGGCGAGCCTTGAAAGTAGGAGAGCAAAGAGCTCAAAGACAGAGGGCCCTTAGTGGCACCCACAGAGGAGATGATGATGATGACGAATGAAGACGTGGGAGAAATGTGTGTGTGTGGATATTCATTCGGAACAACATCATTATCCAAGAGGCTGGGTTCTATAGCTTCTCTCTGTAAAGTCTGAAATAAAAAAGGATTGTAAGAAACTTTTCCTTGTCTTTATACTTTCCTGTGCAACCAGCCGGGAGCTGCTGACAGCATCCTGACACTGAGAGGCTTTAGCAGGGGACACAGGCAGTTGAAGAAAGGAAGAAGGGAAGGGAAGGGAAAGGGCCACTGCATGAACTTACCTTCCACTCATGCAACTTGGTAGGCAACCAAACCTAACGAAATCTATGACTTGTCCCATCTTAAAGGATAACAGCAAATAAACGACTGAGGGTGGTGGTGGGATCCAACGCAGTTGAAACATCTAAGTGGTTTTACATTTCCCTTTACATTTGGGAAATTGTAAAACCTGTTTTATAAATTATATATGGGAAAGGCTATTGATGGAATAATCATTTTTGTAGTACATAGAAAATTAATTCTTTTGACAAGCAGATGCTTTTAAGAAACATTTGTTGAAAGCTTACATTTGTGTGGTTCTAAACTGTGTCATTATTCCAAATTTGGTTTGCTGGACAAAAAACAAAATTAAATGCAATTTACAACTCCAGTATTTCAACATATGCCGCATTATGCATATTTCTTCCTGATATATACAAATACACACACACACACACACACACACACACACACACAAAACCATTTCTGCCCAGTGAAGGAATGAATTCTACCAACCAGAAGCAAGTTACTGCACATTAAAATGGTCAAAATCCAGAACAAACGTCTACTATGTAGCTCTTAAATTAACATATGCTCACCATATGATTGAACAGGAATGGTCCAAAAAATGACCCTGGATTTAGCCAAGTGGACTTAGCTTGTCCACATGAAAGTATCCTTATTTTACAATAGTCTTAGCAAGATCACATTTAAATCAAGTAAATATCCTAGGGTTGCACTGAAATAAATGATTTCTAGATGCCAGACTTTGTTGTTTTACTTAAAGAAAAAATATATGAAATGAATCCCCTTTCATGTGTATTTTTCTTTATAGGTAGAGAAAATGTATCCTTTTTTTCTTCCACCAACATTCCTTGAAATTAATGCTAATATATACAGTTGCTGTGAACCATATTTTGTTTGATTATGTTAATCTATAATGGTGTTAATTTCCTTATATGTGTGTTTATGTGTTTTAGAAACTTTTACAGTATCATGTTGGATTATTTGAGTCTCTGTTTGCTCTTCTGAAGTTGGATTCTAGCATAGTATTATAAAAGCACAAGTGCAAAGAGGGAAGCCAAGCTGGATATTGCATTTCGCTATTAAAGAACCGGCTTCTTAAGTTCTTAAAGCAAAAGGAGATGTGGATGCATTTCAGGAAGCAAGTGCACACACAAAGGTCTCTGCATCCAACCTTGGGCTCTCCATATGTCTTGGTTCAGGTGCTCCTGTGTGAGACGTGGACCGCAAGCCTATCAGTGTTTACTGAGAAGCAAGTCTTACTGTATTCAATGGGGACATAAAGAGATTAGGTACAATGGTGTATTTCTACTGAGTTCAGTGGCACTCCAGGACTCCACCAAACTGGGGAAGCCAACACAATGCCCTCCAGATACTGTTGGACTCTGACTCCCATCAGTATGGATGATGGAAGCTGTAGTCTAACAATATTTGGAGAGCACTGTGTTAGCTACCCATGCTAATACAGGTCAAGCCACAGGCTTAATAATAATAATAATAATTTCAGCTGATTGAAGCACCTGAAGCAGAGAAGTAGGCATATTTTCTTGTCTCATGCCAATGACCTGGCCAGAAGGAGGATAAGAAACTACTTGAAATGGAAGCCATAGGAAGGAGTTATAACACTCCCCCATGGAGTCAGGTATATCACACTTTAAGGCAGGCATCCACAAACTCGGCCCTCCAGATGTTTTGGGACTACAACTCCCATCATCCCTAGCTAACAGGACCATGGTCAGGGATGATGGGAATTGTAGTCCCAAAACAGCTGGAGGGCAAGGTTTGGGGATGCCTATTTTAAGGCATGCCAAGAAAACTCCATGGACATAAAAAAGGAGAATCTTTGAGAAGAAAGTGAGTTTCCAAGGCATGCTCTGGTTCATGGGGTCATGGAGAGTTGAACACGACTAAGACTAAACAACAACAACAACAACTTTAAGGCAAGGCACGTCAAAACAGCAAAAGTGCAAAGCATGGCCCACAGATCCCAACAAACCCCTCTATTAGGGTTGGAGAACCCACGGCCCTCCAGGTGTTGCTAGATTGCACCTCCCATCATCCCTGACCATTTGTCATGCTGGCTGGGGCTGATGGGAATTGGAGTCCAGCAACATCTGAAGGGTCACAGTTTTCTATCCCTCCCCTATGCAGATCCAAGGGACAGGCCTTGCTGTCTGAGGCAAAGGACCACATGGTGCTTCCCCCATTTAATGTACAGATGCCAAACGGAATGGGGGCTGAATCTTACTGCAACACTGGCGACAGAGCATCCTCCTCCATTGCTCCTGAGTACAAAAGGTGGGGTACAGCACAGGCTACGAGGTACGTATTTTTCCACACCACCCCAATCTCCACCAGCGGTGCACGGTTCCAGGTGCTGACCACCAGAGATTGTGTTGTCCTTATGTCACATGGTTTCGTTTACACATTTATACGACCTGCACCTAGATGGAGGAATCACAGAGCACTGAGGGTCTGGCTTTCCCCAATATGGGCAGCACTGGATTCAAGGGTCAGCAAAAAGCCACCCTCTGTATCATCCTCAGCTCCCTTAGAGTTCTTCTCCTCTTTCTCCTTCTTGCTGCTAACCGAATCCAAGGACCTTCCCCTGCCTACGTCACTCAGAACTGAAACCCTTAACCTGGCCTTTGCCTCTGCTCACTAGCACCCAGCAAAGAAGTGGCCCAACTCCCCCTTGCCTGACAGTCTGCCCCTCTGATGGTTTCATTGATGGGCCACTACTAGTCTTTGTCCTCTGCTAATGGCACATCCAGCTAGCTCCGCTGTGTGGCTTGGCTCACTAGCATAACTCAATCCAGGGGGTTTCCGTGTTTGATAAAGCTTAATCAAATCTGGATTCATTCTAACTTTCACTAAATTGTAACACATATCGGGGGCTCTACCCCCCCAACTCATAAGAGTACAGTTCTGACCTTCAGCAGAGAAGAATGCTCTGAGGGGCTCAGAGGGAAAGGACAGGGGTCTGTTGTCACTATACCTTAGCACCAACCACCATATGGGGTGGACCTGTATGAATCTGCAGACATTGGGGTTATGCAACATAGAGAAGAGGCATCTTGTAGAAGAAGACACATGTCATCTCTCCCCTAATGTCCAGAACGCACAATAATAAAGCCCTGAATCGTGGAATCCAGATGGTGATCTTGTACCAGAAACAAATTGTAATGTGAAAATAATACCCTCCAGAAGAGGGCCGGGTGTGACACAGGTTTGCAAATTACGGGATCCCAGTATCTCAAAAGGAAGCCTAATTTCCAACTGACAACTTTAATAGTTTCCCAAACTAAGGTGTTTTATTCCAGGTTTGGTATCATTATATTATTCTAAAATTACTTTTAATTATATGGCATTGATATATTTTTATGACAGCGATGTGACAAGGGTCAAAAATTATAAAATAATTGCTCCATGAATGTAAAATGAGAGAGATGTCAGTGTGACAGGAATATAATGGGTTTGCCACAGCATCCAGGCTGTAGAATGTGGCATAAAAATATACCATCCCAGCTGCTGCTGAGTACATATCCATATCTAAGTATTTTCTCTCAAATTTTCTGTGAGCTTTCAGCTTTGATGACTTAGTAAGGTCTGCCTCTCTTTCTAAAGCTGTTTGGGAGGCTAACTGAATAGTTTAAGGAAAGCTTGCCAAGATCACAGAAATGTTATAGAGATAAATAGGGATAAGTGAATTTTTCTTAATGTAATTTTTGAATTTTGCTGAATGGAATAGAAATGTAGAATTACTGCCTTGCTATTATCTACCATACATCTTTTTCTCCCTCTCTCCAAACTACAAAGTACACATACATTCTGTTTAGAGGAATGTATATTCCCACTGGCCGCCCAACATTAGGTTGGAAATAAGATAGATTTACTTCCGAAATCTAGAAAATATTTTGGTTCGTTTCTGAGTCAATCTGAGTTCAAAAAACAGCTTTCCACAGCCAAGAGGGCGAACGTGTCTGTGTGAAGCATTCACAGCCAGAGATTGTGAGGCCTTGCGAATATCCATGACTCCTGGCTGTGAAAAAGGGGCAAACTTCATACAGCCAGAAAAGAGAACATTCCTTATCATGCAAAACCTTAAAGAGATAGCCCTTTCTGAGTATTTCCCCTCCTGTGATTACAACTCTGTGTTTGCATGTGGGGAGAGGGGAGCTGTGTCCCTTGGCCCTGTCCTCTCCACCCTATACCTGTCACCATGCCCTGCTACCTTCCACATACTGGAGGGAGAAGTTCCAAAGTGGGGACGTGTTCTATGTGTGTAAGGTAAAGGTAAAGGGACCCCTAACCATTAGGTCCAGTCGTGGCCGACTCTGGGGTTGCGGCACTCATCTCGCTTTATTGGCCAAGGGAGCCGGCGTACAGCTTCGGGGTCATGTAGCCAGCATGACTAAGCTGCTTCTGGAGAACCAGAGCAGCGCACGGAAACGCCGTTTACCTTCCCGCCGGAGTGGTACCTATTTATCTACTTGCACCTTGACATGCTTTCAAACTGCTTGGTTGGCAGGAGCAGGGACTGAGCAACGGGAGCTCACCCCGTCGCGGGGATTCGAACCGCCGACCTTCTGATCGGCAAGTCCTAGGCTCTGTGGTTTAACCCACAGTGGTCTAATTCACAGATGGCAGCCTCCACACACAGCACTTCAGTTCTTTTCCCTACAATGTGTAGAAGATTGTTAGGCTACGCAATGGGGATGCAACCAATGGAATGGGGCTAGCAAGCATGACCCCAATCTCATGTGACTGCAATTGTGTGGAGGTGAGCACCTGAACAGGGCTACACATGAACACTTGGAAGTTCCTGTGCCTGGAACAAAGGAAACTGCCTTATGCGGAATCAGATTAGTGGTCCATATAGCTCAGTGTTGTCTACCTTGACCGGCAGCACCTCTCTAGGAATTCAAATAGGAGTTTCCCCCATTCTTACCTGGAGATGCTAAAGACTGAACCGGGAGGTGCATGTAAATCAGTCACTGTACCACTGAGCTTTGGTTGGCCCTTCTCTGCAGTTGAGAGATCCTTGTGCCCAGTTTCTAACTAGATGTTGTTGTCCCTGTGGCTGTCAGAAACACGTGTGAGGGGCAACAGTGCTGGATCTTGCTTTCTCTATGTTCCAAAGTTGTGTGTGTGTGTGTGTGTGTGTGTGTGTGTGTGTGTGACACTCTCATTAATACATTTCATCTATCAAAATGGGTAGCAGGGGAAAAAAGCAAATGTTTCTGCGCTGCACCTGAGCCACTAACTCTGATTCATTTGGCACAAGCTTTCATAGATAGCTGCTCCACTTAATCAGTGTATGTATGGGGAAGTGGTTAGCTGGTAGGAATATATACACATGGATTGAGGTCCATAATTGGTCAATAAAGACATGCACTCTGGTTACATGAAAATCACTAAGGGAAGCAGCGTATCATTCAGCATCAGCAGCATTCATAAGACGGGATTCAAATAAAAAGAGAAAAGGTCTTTCTCAGTAACATCTCAGGGTGACATTTATTCAAGATGAAGGGTTTGATTCAAAACTGAATTGATCCAGCTTAGATCAGTGATACAACAAAAGTCAATGTGTAGATCTGGAGTAACTCTATGCAGGTTGCCCGCTGATCTTTCTGTGCACAACTGTGGCTGTGAATGTCTGACCTAAGCAACTTCATATAGGATTGTATTTATCCATCCATAGGACACTTAGTGTACATTCCTAAATATATTTGATAGGGCATCAAGGCCCACTGAAAAGATTAAGCTTACTTCTGTGTTGCACATGCATAACATGATGTTGGAGTGTGCAACTACCACCATCCATCTTAACAAACTATTGTTGTTGTTTAGTCGTTTAGTCATGTCCGACTCTTCGTGACCCCATGGACCAAAGCACACCAGGCATTCCTGTCTTCCACTGCCTCCTGCAGTTTGGTCAGACTCATGTTTGTAGCTTTGAGAACACTGTCCAACCATCTCATCCTCTGTTGTCCCCTTCTCCTTGTGCCCTCCATCTTTCCCAACATCAGGGTCTTTTCCAGGGAGTCTTCTCTTCTCATGAGGTGGCCAAAGTATTGGAGCCTCAGCTTCACGACCTGTCCTTCCAGTGAGCACTCAGGGCTGATTTCCTTAAGAATGGATAGGTTTGATCTTCTTGCAGTCCATAGGACTCTCAAGAGTCTCCTCCAGCACCATAATTCAAAAGCATCAAACTATTATCTTTTTTTTAAAAGCAGGCAACAGACTATGACAAATTTTACTCATGTAAGTCCACAACTAAGGTCTTGTAAATCCAGGAGAAATCTTTGGATGTGCATAGTTACTGAATGCTTAGCCCACATCCAAACCCAGTGATTTGTCTGCTGGAATAGAAATGCCATTTGGACATGAATGGGAGTCCCATCTACACACAGCTTCTTGTCATCCTAGTTTTCAGTTTATAACCATATGAGACACACAAATTCCTCCTAAGAATTGTTGAAAACTTTGTTGAAATTATTTCACCTAAGCATAATATTCTAAATTTGTATTGAATTCGTCCTTATATGTGTGTTCATGTATGTTTTGTGTGTGTGCCTGTGTCTGTGTGTGCAGACAGTGGCAACTTATCCTTGATACTGAATGACCACTTGGGTATATGAATATCATCACTTCACAAGTTTGCAGCCACTACGTAATTGTGACCTGCACCCAATTGTTATTGCAGTCTATTTTTTTGTTTAAAAATTACTAAATGGAAAAGCCAAGTAGATACATGGAAAACACATGAATACATAATTTTAACCGCTGAAAAGCCTATATATCTGGCAAACATTACCTAATGCATCCCTTAGCAACACTATTCCTTGGTTATTTGAATTAGTCCACTAGTGTGTTACAATATATAGTTGGAACAATATTTTATCCAAATTCCAAGTTAGCCTTTCCATTCATAGTTGGCCCAAAAGAGACTTCTGAAATGGAAAAAGAACAGAAATAAACCTAGAGTCGATTTCTACGGAGAGCTGCCAAACATCTGTTGAAAGGCAGCAGGGTCTTTGAACCCAATTCCCAGTCACCCAGTTACCCAGTTCTGGAATTTGGAATGGTTGATTACATTTCTCGAGCAGACACATACTGTGTAATGTCCTACTTGGATGTGTTCACTATGATCAATCCAAAACAAGTAACATTAGAAACAAAATTATATAGCGTCATGGAGTGCAAGAGTCCAAAAGGACTGCACCAGCAACACTAATATTTTGTTGCTGGTGTAGCCACAACACAGGGAAGTCTTCCAGAGGGAGCAAATAGACCCTGCTTAATGCTTTTCGGTATCTTGCAATAGTTCTGATTTTCCATTTGTTACTGATTGGTAATTTAGTCTTGAGCAGGTATTAAAAGGGAAGCTTCAGAAAACTTTCCTTAGAATTTTTAGCATCTATGCAGAAATGTTGTGTGTGAACTTGATGCATCTGAGTGGCAACCCAGCCAGATGGCTGGGGTATAAATAACAAAAACGATTCCTATTATTATCTGAATGGGGTGGGCAGGAATGGGTCAAATCTTTTCAGTGTCTGATCTCTACAAACCATCCAGAACTGACATGCAGATTATGTTGCTGCCCTGCCCATCAGCATGACAGAGGGGAACAACAGAGCAGTCGGCACTATTCATAAAATCCATAAAAGTATTGGCAACTGCATGTCTACTCAGAAGTAACTCTTACTGAGGTCAGTGGGGCTTACTCCCAGGGAAGTGGATACAGAACCACAGCTTTAAAAAAGCAGTGCTGTATTCTTCTGTAGTATTCCCATAAGCAAGAAAATGGCTTTACGCATCCTTCTGTAGAGTTTGGGGACTCGCATATATACATGGACCTCAGCCTGTCTACTTCGGTAATATTTCTTTGAGGAATTAAGATGAAATCTGTGTTTCCATTTCAATCAGACATGAGTTTACAGGAAAAGTAGCATGTTTCTCACTGTCACCATCAAACTAGTATAAAGGGAAGGTGAGTTCTGAGTCAAAATTGTGGTATTTGATGTTCAAGGTTTGTAGACCAAATATACTGAAACTACTGTTAAACTCCTAGGCAAGCACACAAAAGAGTTATACATTTTAGCATACTACAATCTGCAGCAGTTCATCCATCCCAGATTTTGTTTAGGACTCAGGCCCTCTCTATACAAGCTGGTTCTGGTCAGGCAGCCATGATAGCTTCTGGTGGGCTTTGTCAGCTCTACAATTCTATGATTCCATGTGTTTGGTACCACTTCTCATTATTTTATTGGCTTCCTGAAGAATGTTACACAAGTATTCAAGGACTTACTTAGAAAGAAAAGGAATTCCATGTTTAACTGGATTTTTTAAACTGGATTCATAGTGTCATGGAACTATAGAAAATGCAGTGGTGCACAGCTTGGGGCCTGTCCAAAACAGTTTGCTTCCTGTACTGCCAAAAATAAAAGAATAAAAAATTGTGCTGCTGAGTAGCAAAGGTTGGTTATTTTGACTCCAGAAACACCTCAGTATGGTCTTAGTAATGATGGGAGATTACTATCATGCAGATGTCCTGCTTGTGGGCAGAAAGGGTATCTTGAGGAAGCCATCTTATCAGGAAATCCATTGTACAGAATGTCAGAATCAGGCCTACAGTTTGGTGGCCCTCTCATTACATATCAAACAGGCGCTGTTATCTGTTATCTCTTCCATAAAGCCATAAAAATATATATTCCAATGGTATCTGTATTGGACCTGAAATTGTTTTTTATATAAGTACAGCTGTACCTTGGTTCTCGAACAGAATCTGTTCCGGAAGTCCATTTGACTTCTGAAAACGTTCGAAAACCAAGGCTCGGCTTGCGATTGGCTGCAGGAGCTTCCTGCACTCAAGCGGAAGCCGCTGAAGCCGCATCGGACGTTCGGGTTCCAAAGAACACTCACTTCCGGGTTTGTGGCAATCGGGAGCCAAAAAGTTCAAGTCGCAAGGCGTTTGTCAACCAAGGTACAGCTGTAGATGATTTAATAGTTTTATATATGTTTTTATTATGGTTTGTTGTGATACTTCATTGGAAGCAATTCACACATGAAATTGCAACAATAAAAATAATGATAGTATACACCTACCTTACACTTTATATTACTGAAGGCTCACAGCATGGTTTACAATATGAAAAACACAAAACACAAAAATTCACAGTGTATTAACAAACAAAAACAATAGCTGAAGTCTTGCATTGTCTGGCTTCATCA
The DNA here is from genome assembly GCF_965113315.1 of Podarcis vaucheri. NCBI lineage: Eukaryota > Metazoa > Chordata > Lepidosauria > Squamata > Lacertidae > Podarcis > Podarcis vaucheri. The sequence goes on from NC_138760.1 coordinate 102,488,848, forward strand.
AGGGTTCAGAGCACTACTTCAATCAAAAACAACAGGGGGAGAGAAGGGGAATAAGATCTGCAGTTTTCTCCTTATCTCTGCCACATTTTAAACAGGGGTAGGGAACCTCTACCCAACGGGCAAAATTTGGCCTGGCAGGAATCCCAGTGCTTTTGTGAACATGAGTAATCCTTTCCATCCTAAAATGCATGCTATTGTTTTATCTTTGTTTGCATACAGCTGTTATCAGTCTTGCTGCTTGATAATCTGAATACTAGAATATATTTTCAGGGTGGCACATAAAATCCACAAGGACATTTGTCACTATCAAGTGAGAAAAAAAATAAATCTGAATTCTGACTTTGCTGCAGCAGGAAAACAAGCTGCCAGTAACATCATCTGAAGCAGATGGTAAGAGCTATCCGGAATATTCCTTCCTGCATCGCCCTGAAATAACAGAAAGCTACACAAATGTGAAGTGAAGAGAAGTGAGAAAGATGAATATAGTACCGGCTTATCATTCATGACTTCTTAGCAATAGCTTTGTCATAGCGGATGCGCCAGTTTCACAGCACATATACGAGGCTGAAGAAGATGGACGTAACGTTTGTAGAGCAATCAAAGTGCCCTCGTTTGGTTCACTTCAAATTTACTCTTTAGAAATAAGCCCTGGGGGAAAAGGCTATCAATGTTTACCAGCCATGATGACTATGTTCCCTCTTCACTGTTGGAATCAGTATGCCTTTCAATATTGGGAATTACAAACTAGGAGAGTGCAGGTGTGCTCAGGTCTTCCATGTGGTCTTCCCATAAACATCTGGTTGGCCACCATGAGAACAGAGTGCTGGACTCGATTGCCCTTTGGTTTAATCCAACAGCAGGGCTCTTTTTGTCTTCTTGTGTTCCAAAGTGCTGTTCATTATTGCCATTTGCCTAGACCCCCATGATGTCACCAAGGTATCTCCTGCAATTCCCAACTTTAAAGCAGTTCTGTAACAATGGATGGGATTCTAGTCATCAGTCATGTCAGTAGAACAAATAACTAATTTAGATCCTCTGAGCAAAGGTGAGTTGAAGACAACCCCATACCTGCTTTTACCTCACTATAGTTTTTTTGCCATGGCGTGGAGATGTATAAGATTATTGCCAGGTGTGGAGAAACCATTACCTGTTTATGGATTTGTTTGATTTCTTACCCACCCTTTACCCTAACGTCTCTGGGCAAGTTAAAATATTTCAAATTTCAATATTAAACAACCAAACAAAAGCAAATCACATTCACAGGAATAGGGGCGGTGCTTAAAACTTACATCTCATGTGTCAAAGGAATTGTGTCCTCGGCATTTGATGGAAAGTGCCAGAAACACTTTTGTGGGGAGGTAATTCCACAATTTAGGAGCTAGCATAGAGATGACCCTCTTCAAAGGAATGTCCCCACCTCCCAATTCTGAAGTTGATGGAACTTTGAAGAGGCCCCCTCCCAATGATCTTAACACCAAGAGGGTCTGGATGGGAAAGGCTTTTCTCTCTTTCCCATAATATTAGAACTCGAGGACAAGGCAGACAAAAGAAAGTATTCCTTCACATAGTGAGTAGCTGAACTATGGAATTCACTCCAACAAGAGGCAGTGAGGGCTACCAACTTGGGTGGATTCAAAAGAGGATTGGACCTATTTGTGGAGGATAAGACTAGTAGCCAAGATGAGTATGCTATCCCTCCACTGTCAGGGAATTGCAAGTGAGGAGAGTGCTGTTGCGTTCAGGTCTGCTTTGGGGCTTCTCATACTGTAGGCATCTGGTTGGCCACAGTGAGAACAGGATGCTGGGTGGACTATTGGGCTGATCCAGCAAGCTATGCTTAGGTTCAATTGTTGTGGGAAACATCCTGCAACAGAATAATAAAATTTGGCCCTGGTGCTCATGCGAGTGGTCCTGTGTAGCTATGGAGCTCCACTTGAGCAGAGGTTGCACCATTCACTTAAACTTTGGGGAATGCACCATATATCAAACATCTTGTGTGTATGGCTTTCCCTGACATTGATATTAACAATTTGCTAGTCAAGTCAAATGTTGCATATGCATACTTAGGGGACTGGTCAAAAGATAGTGTTAGAGCACATGAAATGTAAAGGAACCCTGGAAGGTTAAGTCCAGTCAAAGGTGACTATGGGGATGCGGCACTCATCTCACTTTTATGCCAAGGGAGCTGATGTTTGTCCTCAGACAGCTTTCTGGGTCATATGACCAGCATGACAAAACAGCTTCTGGTGCAACAGAACACTGTGACGGAAACCAGAGCACACGGAAACACCGTTTACCTTCCCGCCGCAGCAGTACCTATTTATCTACTCGCCCTGGCGTGCTTTCGAAGTGTTAGGCTGGCAGAAGCTGGGACAGAGCAACAGGAACTCACTCCATCACGGGGATTCGAACAGCCAACCTTCTGATTGGCAAGCCCAAGAGGCTCAGTAGTTTAGACCACAGCGCCACCTGCGTCCCTTGTTAGAACACATGCTAGGCATCCAAAAGGTCTTAGAGTCAATCTCTGGAATCTTTGTTCAAAAGAATGTCTGCTAACAAGGCTGGGAGAGACCTCTGTAACAGGCCTTGGAGACCCCTGGCTACTCAGAATAGACAATAATGGGCTAAATGGACTCAGTAGCCTGACTCAGTATAAAGCAGTCATATGTTCATATATCACCTGAAAATTGCTCACTTTTTCATATTCAAATGTAACTAAAAAAAATGTTAGCTAGCAGATTTAGTCCACAGAGGAATAGGTAAATGCTTTGAGTGCTAATACTTCATTCTATAATTGCTCAATCTGGCCCATGAAAGAATCAAATGTGTTGCGGGGTTTGGGGGGTAATTGATTGTAACACTTAGGACACAAAATAAAAAGAAACTGAAATGACTTACAACTACCAACTGTCAGCGAGAGGCAGAAATGTACCATAATGCAAAAGCAAGTGACTTATTAGTATTATTTTTCTTGTTCTTGATCTAGGTCATCAAGTAGATTAATATGTATTTGCAAGCTGTTCATTCATTGTACAGGCACACGTACATCACGGTAAATATCTCCCATGGCACTGATAAACTCTCAGAGGCTATAGGCCAAGGTGTTTCTGCTCCAGCGGAGACATTTGTGCCAAGTACATGCTCCCGGTGATATAGTTAAAAGCATTACACTCAAAATGCAACTTTACAAGTCTACTGTGGTCTATAGCTTTTATTATTTCCGTGGTGGACAACTTGCTCTGCTTCTATTGTCAAGATGTTGTTCGGGGGAGATCTGTCTTGGATTTGGACTTTTGAGAAGGCTACACCACATTTCTCTATAAACAAACAACACTGTTGGAGCTGGTGGAAATATTCTCCAAAAAATACCGCCTCTTCGACCCCTAAAAGGTCTCCATCTAGAATTTGCCATCACCATTTGGAACTTGCAACCATCATTTGAAATATGCAGCTGAATTGAAAATATTAAAGCATACAACAAATATTAAAGCGTACGACTTAAACTCTGAATTATGTTCTCCCAGCCTTTCTGTTTCAAGAGGTTTATTTGTCTTGGTCGCTTTCTCATGCTCCGCTTATCTTCTGTTTTGTCTTGCGGCCTTTCCAGTGTTATGCAAGTAGTCAGAATTCCTACTCAGTGCGAGTGCTTTGCCACAGCGAGGCATTCTTGCTTTGCTGCCAGCATCCAATACTCTTTCATGTGAAGATAATAGTTAGCGTCCTCTGCCTTACTCTTGCTCCACTATATTGGTAGGCTTCATCTACAGGAGCTTTGGGCAACCTTGTGCCCTCAAGATGTACTGGACTACAACTCAAAGCAGCCCCAGGCAATATGGAGGAGAAGCCTGTCAGCAGCTAATAGGAATGGCGGCTGTGCTCTGCCTCCACATTCAGAGGCAGTAATGTTTCTGAATGCCGGTTGTGAGAAACCATAGAAGGGAAGAGTGCTCTTGTGCTCAGGGCCTGTTTCCCAATTTCCCACAGGCATCTGGTTGGTCAGAGTGAGAACGAGATGCTGGACTAGGTAGGTGGACCATTGGCCTGATCCAACAGGTTCTTCTTACGTTTTTATGTTCAGGACCATGCTGACTGGAGCTGCTGGATGTTGTAGTCCTGGATGTTGTAGTTGGTGAACACTGAACTTTGAACCAAAACCTCAGCCCGCTTCTCCAGTGAATAGTGCAATCCTCTGAGCAAGCTTGCTGAAAAACAACTGTATATGATTCCAACTGAAAAGCAGTATCGCAGGGCATAATGACATTACAAACATTTATGAGCTTTATACCAGTATTGCTGTCATGGCTCCCCATCCCAAGAATCCTGGGAAGTGTTATTTGGTGAAGGAAGGTTGGTGCTGTGCAGACACCATGGCAGAACCAATTTGGTGCTTCCATTAGTGTGTCTACACAACACCCAGCTCCTTTAATTATGGTTTGGCGATTGCAACTGGTGCACGATACAGGTGTGGGAGCTTTATTGGGCCTGACAGCTATAGGCCACAGAATGCTGGTACTAGAAGATCTGCACTGGGTTCCCATTTGCTACCATGTCTAAATCAAGATTTTGAATCTGACATATGAAGCCTTGAAGGAGCACATCTTCCCACACCATCCTGCCCATGACTTGAGATCCACTGGGGAGACCCTCTTGACAATTACTTAAATGAGAGAAAATCAGATGCTTCTGACCCACCAGGGGGCTTTCTCAGCAATAGCACCCTGGTTAAGGAATGCACTCCCCACACTGTTCCCAAGAACCACCTGGCACCAATGTTGCATAATTTTAGGTGGCAGCTTAGGACATGCTTCTTCAGCAGGCATCAGGTGAGATATAGGTAAAGAGATGGCTGGTCCAAAGTGGGTTCGCAGGTACTGCTACACACTGTGCCACGGACCCCTTTAAATAGGGTGTAGTTGGAGGGTGCTGTCCCATCACCAATGTTGAGGATTCAACCATCTTTTTGGAACCAGTTCCTGTATGTAGAATTAGTGGTGTGTATGTGCGGTGTGTTGCCATTTTGCCATTTGCCTCAGTTAGCAAAATATATTGGTCTCCCTCTGGATGCCTTAGAGCAAATCAGACCATTAGTCCAGCTAGCTCAGAATAATCTACACTGAGTAGCTATCCTGGCTTTCAGGCAGTGGACTTTCCCAACCATACATGGATGCCAAGCATATTCAAGACTTCATTTGCACCATACATTTAAAGCACATGACTTCCCCCCAAAGAATCCTGAGAACTGTGGTTTGCTAAGGGTTCTGGGAACTGCAGTTCCATGAAGGGTAAACTGTAGCTCCCCAGCTTTTGGGGGGCTGGTGGGGGTAAGCCATGTGCTTTCAATGTGCTGTGGTGTACACATAGCCCAGGTCACCCATCCCCCCATCTTTGTGTATCCCTCTAGCACCTTATTTCCTGCAACCAGAGCTCTGTCCCCACAGTCTCTACATATGCCCCTCTAACTTTGCTTCTTATAGCCTGAAACCTGAACATAGCTTCCCCCTACTTTAACAATACTAGGAGACAGAATGTGTGAGTGGGTGTTTGCTGTAGCAATACGGCCTTCCACTTAAAATAAAATATCTAGTTTTAGTTGTTTTTTGACAAAAGCAGGCTGCTGAGGAATTTTGCTTTGGCCAAGGATTTATGAGTTACGTTTCAATCATGTTATTGTTAATATAATGCTAACAGGCACCCATGTAAGGTAAGTAGTTATTTAGGCTCTAGCCAAATAAACAAGAGAACACTAAACCTCGCTGTTGATCATGGTAATACCCTCACTGTTATTATGAACGATTACCATTAACTGTTGTTGATAAATAGTAATATTGCACCTTATGTCTTTCTAAGCTGTGACTTTGTGAAGAAGAAGAAAAAATAAAGAAAAATGAGAATTTAAATTCCATATCGTGTCAGTCAACATGTAATCTAATATAAACTGACATATACAGCTAAAAGGTATGCATTAACATTAAGAGGCCCAAACTCCTATGATTAATATTACAGCGATGAAAGAATGAGAGTACCTAATTTTAATCCGCTTGTTTATCTACACAGGGTAATTTTTAGATCACTCGGCATGTTTTAATAGCAAGCATAAGATAATATCCCTTCTGCAAGCCCTGACATTTCCAGTTACATATACATAAAAGAGCAATGGGTTATGTTTATTGGACAGGTATACAAATAGCAAGCCATCATACCCATAGTTTATAAAACGTTATCTATTAATAAGAAAAGAGGCTCCACAGACGTATAGGCTCTTAATGTTTAGGTGGAGTATTGAGTGTTTTAACTTTAAATAGAACAGGGATCTCACAAAAAGTGGTCAAAACATAGGTTTGGCTGCCAAAGACAGTTTTTGCCATCGTAAATCTTAGCCTGACAATGCCACAAAAGCCTCTCTTTACCTAAACACTGCTGAGTTAGGCTTCTCATTCCTTGATTGGCTGATAGTCACTATGACAACTGATGCCACAATTAGACAAGTCCAATTCCACTTTCAAACATGCGCACAGTTCATTAATTCAACTGGACGTTTTGTTGATGGTACATTATGAGGGAGATATTTAATACCACTTTGAGGGTGGTTTTCTATAGCAAAATGAATTATACGAGCTAAGGAAAACAACATCATCTGTTTCTGCAGTAGGAGTTCCACGGCATATGGAGTGCCACAGGTTCGTCATCTGGAAACCCAGCCACATTCTTGCGGTCAATGACCTAACAGGTAGAAGATTCAGGTCTATCATTTGGGAGATAACTTGCATGTGAGAAGGTTGCCGCTTTGCATCTGACTTAGTAAATATGGGGCAATATCCAGTGACACCTGCCAGCTTGCACAATAGTAAATATGGTCCAGTGACACCTGCCAGCTTGCCCAATTTCCACCATGGGACTTCCAGTTTCTCTTCCCACCTCCTCCAGCTCTTTCTGAGCCCCCACCCTTCCATTGCTTCCCAAATTCTGCTCTGAGAAAAGAAGATACTGGGGGCATGCAGGGGATTGCATAGGAGAGGAGAGGAGAGGAAAGAGAAGCCCCATCGTGGGATTGGACAACCACTTGTGTTGCAGTGCATCTCACTCACTGGCTAAGATGTGAACTTTGAACTTCACGTATGCTATATGAAAGCTTACTTCAGATGATAAAGCATGCAGCACTATAACCATATTGATCACAGGGTTAAGTGATCACAGGTTTCTCTTTTGAGAAAGAGGTGAGGTGGGGAGACAACTCATAATTGAAACTATGCAGTCTGGGCCCTCCAGGTCCAGTTATCATTTTGATTATAGTCTGGTTAAGTCACAGGTTTTGAGCAGTAACACAACACAGATTTTCTTTTCCTCAGGATTTGTTTTCTCCTATTAGCTAATTACTGTTTCTTCTTGTCTTTACTAATTTAAAGCCCTTTAAAAGCATGTCAGGGGAGTGCAATGTCATTTGCAGTGCTTTGTGTGCCCAACAGGCCAATGTTATATCCTGACACGCCTAAGTGTGACACTAATGCGATTATCTATATTTTATAGGCCATAAACCAAGCAAGTTTAGAATCTCTGATGATTCTCACGCATTATTTGTCCACCTCCATCATTCTAATCACTTGTCCCATTGAAGGCTTCACTGTCCAAAGAATTATGGAAGCAGATGCAGGGGTATATAATCAAAGAAGCTGTCAAGAATCATTTTTAGGGGAATGAAGACACTCAGTGCTCATTTCCCTGAGTAGATGTTGTTTAATTAACAGTATCACACATGGGAGCCTAACAGAGCCACTTCCCATCTGCAGTTTGGACAGCTAATAGCAGATCTCTCCGTCCTGTACTTCGTTCAGGTTCCAGCCTCAACGTCAGCCTCTAGAAGGGCAAGCAAGAGTGTTCCTCAGTGGCTACACGCCACAAGACGCTGTGCATTCATTAAAAAAATATGTATAGCAAGGGTTTGAAAGGGCATTCAAGCTTTCAGATTTTTCTCCTCAGCTTAAGGGCTAGAAGTTTAAGAAGGAGAATGAGAAAGATAGCTAGGATCTTCAGAATTATTGCAAATGACGTCTTACATCACAATCCTGCATATGCCTACATAAAGTATGACCCAACCAGCCATAATGGGCACGTTCTACCTCAGGTTTTGGGTGGCGTAGGCCTCTGAGTACCAGCTGCTGGGAAGGTGGGGAGAGTGCTGTTGCGCTAAGGTTTTGCTTGGGAACTGCCCGTGGAGATCTGGTTGGCCGCTGTGAGAGCAGGATCAGGATACTGGAGCAGGATACTGGATACTGGCTTTTTGCCTGCTCAGATAAGTGTGTATAGGACTGCAACCTTAGCTACTCAGACAGAAGCTGAAGGTGATAATAAGGCAAGAGACTTGCACGTATTGCTTGTAGTCTGGGAAAATAATGTGGCTTGGACAATACCTCATATAAAACTGTTTTAACCATTAACTGGATATCCCCAGCTGATGTGGACAGACTCCTCCAAGCTGGAAAGCCCACCACTTGTCCTCTTGACCCGTGCCCGTCCTGGCTGATTAGAGCGTGTCCAGACGAGGTGCGGGCCCCCCTGGGTGATATCATCAATTTGTCCCTTGGCACTGGGATATTCCCAGGGGAACTGAAGGAGGCAGTGGTGCATCCGCTCTTAAAGAAAACATCATTAGATCCTTTAGATCTATCCAATTACCGCCCGGTTTCGAATCTTCCATTCCTGGGTAAGGTGATTGAGAGAGCGGTTGCTGAACAGCTTGGTAGGTTTCTGGATGAAACATCTGCTCTCGACCCATTCCAGTCCGGCTTCCGTGCTGGTCATGGGACCGAGACGGCTCTGGTCGCCCTAACAGATGATCTCCGCAGGCAGCTGGATCGAGGCGGGTCGGGGCTGCTGATTCTTCTAGACCTGTCAGCAGCCTTTGACATGGTCGATCACGAACTCCTGGACCGCCGCCTTGCCGACGTGGGGATCCAGGGCACAGTCCTTCAATGGCTGCGCTCGTTTCTCTCCGGTCGGGGACAGAGGGTGGCGCTTGGGGGGGAATTGTCATCGCGCCACTCCTTGGTGTGTGGAGTGCCTCAGGGTGCGATTCTCTCCCCGATGCTTTTTAACATCTTTATGCGCCCCCTCGCCCAGCTTGTCCGGAGTTTTGGGCTGGGTTGCCATCAGTATGCCGATGACACCCAACTCTATCTGTTGATGGATGGCCATCCTGACTCGGCCCCAGATACACTGACCAGATGTCTGGAAGCTGTGGCTGGATGGTTACGTGGGAGCCGGTTGAAGTTAAATCCTTCGAAGACAGAGGTCCTCTGGCTGGGACGGAGCGATATGGGATTGAGGGGGCAACTCCCGTCTCTTGCGGGGGTGCAATTAGTGCCAGCATCATCCGTGAAGAGCTTGGGTGTAATCTTCGATACCTCCCTCTCTATGGAGGCGCAGATTACAGCTATAACAAAGGCGGCAGTTTTCATCTCCGCCAGGCTAAGCAGTTGGCTCCTTATCTCTCTCGCCCTGACCTAGCCACTGTGATCCATGCGACGGTCACCTCCAGACTGGATTATTGTAACTCGCTCTACGTGGGGCTGCCCTTGAGACTGACCCAGAAACTCCAGCGGGTGCAGAATGCCGCAGCGAGACTCCTTACGGGGTCTTCGCTGCGAGATCATATCCATCCGGTGCTGTACCAGCTGCACTGGCTCCCGGTGGAGTACAGGATCAGGTTTAAGGTGCTGGTTTTAACCTTTAAAGCCCTATACGGCCTAGGACCCTCGTACCTACGGGACCGCCTCTCCTGGTATGTCCCACAGAGAAATTTACGGTCTGCAAATAAAAACACCCTAAAGATCCCAGGCCTCAGAGAGGTTAGGCTGGCCTCAACTAGAGCCAGGGCCTTCTCGGCCGCGGCTCCAATCTGGTGGAACGCTCTGTCACAAGAGACTAGAGCCCTGCAGGACCTGGCATCCTTCCGCAGGGCCTGCAAGACAGAGCTGTTCCACCAGGCCTTTTGTCAGGGCGCAGCCTGACCCCCTCCTCTGGCAATCTGCACAAAAATTTGCTTGATGGTTGCCATTAATTTGATTTTAATTTGATTTAATTAATGTTATAATGAATGTTTTAGAATGTTGAACTATTTTTATTGTTGTTAGCCGCCCTGAGCCCGGCTTCGGCTGGGGAGGGCGGGATATAAATAAAATTTATTATTTATTATTATTATTATTATTAACTGAGCCAGGCCACAAGTTGAGGAGCCACAGGCTTCATGATTGCCACGGGCCCACTCCTTGATTCTGAGAGGGTAGAATTATACATAAAGGTTGATCTGCACATCTTAGGTTTTGTGCTGTTGTGTTATAAGCAAAGGACAGGCTTGTTATAAGCCAAGGAGAAAGATAGAAGATTTCTACAAATGTGCACCTCACTATAGTATGCACAATCTCCCCCAGGTTTTACACAGGAAGAGAGGATATAACACCTTCTGTTGGTGTTTATATTTAATGTTCAAAGCTTCTCTCATACTATTTCCAGGAATGAAATGTGTGCTACATCCTCTTCTTCTGCTGGCAATGATTAACCTTTTTTTGAGGCTTCAAAAGACCAGACTTTAGTCATTCCTCCTAGTTAGTGGCTTCTATGGGTGACAATTGCAATGTAATATAATGAGGCCTACTTCAGCTTCCTGCCCAAGTTGCCATGGTTATCCCAGGCCCTCCTTGCAGTGAGGCTCCAATTTTTATTGACCAATCAGAACTACAGAATCGACAGGATGTTATCTAGAATGGCTAAGCAATCTCCTAGGTATGTGTAGGGCAATTCTGCATTTACTCAAGAGCAGTATCACATTTTTAGCGCCGCTCCTAACATCACAGCCGCTTCCTTCAGCAAATGCATATTCTGCACAGTTGTCTGTAAAGGAACTGCAATGCACAAACTCTTGCTCAAGTGCAAGAGCTTCGTGCAGTTGTGCAGGCATACTGAGCAAGTAGGGGCTCATGTACGGCAATTTCCAGACAACTTTGCAGAAAGTGCAGTTCCTGAAAGAATAGGTTGCATTGTGGGGTGGGGGGGCCTCACTCCTGAGCAAACACAAAACAAAGTGTGTAAGCACAGCTGGCATACAGGGGAAAGATCCTTTTCCTGACAGAGGTTTACAAACAAATCACAGGTTCCAAATTAAGATTCATTATTGAGAAGAGGAATGGAGATAGAAAGGATGAGGAAGTAAACTGAAACTAAGCAATGTCAAAGGGAACTCTCAAAATTATTTGTGAGGAGCAAGGATCAGCCATGTCTAGGGCTGTTGTGAGCCAAAACTTCTGTAAGGCACCAGTTTGGGAAAGGCCAACCTTGCTTCTTCTTTTTTTTCATCCCCAGTTGATAACATATATTTGACTTTTGTGAGCGCTTAATGAAATTAACTTAACGGTTAAATGATGAGGCTGTCCATGCTCTTATGAAGAGGGTTTTTGAGTGGCATTTTTTTGTTTTACTTTTTATATTTTTATGTGTTCCTGTCTTTCTTATGAATTTGACTGTAGTGTTTTATGTTTTGAATCTTAACGTGTAACTTGCCCAGGGATCATTAACTGATGAAGGATGGGTTAGAAATAAAAACAACAACCTGTGACACTGCAGAGGTTTTTGGACTTCAACTTCAGTCAAATCTACCCAGTGTGTGGCCAATGGTCAGGGGATTATGGGAATTATGGTCGGGGGATTATAGTGGACCACAGGGTCACAATTCCTGACTTAGGCAAGAGAGTGACTAGGGAGGCCTTTAGTACCTTTCAACAACCCCAAAATGTAGAAGTAAAATGTCAGAACTGGCAGAGATTTCCAGACTTTTACTATTAGATGAACCAATGGGGTGGGGTGGGGAGAGGGTATTCCAGCTCTTGTACATGAAGGGCACTCAGGGCTGTTTTAAGCATATGCAGTGCCGGGATACAAAGATCCGCCCAGCACCCCCCCCCCAGGTTGCCCAGTCCCTGGTGCACAGGAGGGCAGAGCCGGCCGGCCGCCTCAGCGTCTCGCTGGCTTGGTTGCCCCCAAACTTGTGGGATGTAAACACAGGAGCAGTCAATGACAACATTCCTAGAGTGTACATGGAGAGGGATGTCTGTCCAGCAAGCAGGTAAACTTCCTGGGGACGGACTTCCTCCGCATGTGACCAGAGGTGGGTGTGGCCTCACCTGTGCAGGTAATGAGAAAAGCACAGGGCAGGCAGCCATCTCTCTCTCTCTGCCATCACCTTTCGAAGAAGCAGGATGCCCTCTTGGCTCTCAGCCAAGAGAGGAGAGGGCTATCTTCCTAAAAGATAGATTCTAAGTGTATTTTACCTTTTTAAGCCTGTCTGCCGTCTGGGATCATATTGTGAACAGATCGTGAGTAAACTCTTTTATACTTTTATAAAGACTGTGTTGTGTCTTGTATTTTAAGAGGGAACAAAGGGGAAATTACCAGAGTAATTATTATAGAGGTTCTAGCGAACCTGTGCACACGTTACCGTTGCGAACTTAAAGGGGAATGTTTATAAACTCTGCTGATATTTTGGGAACTTGTTAGCACAAGTTGGACAAGGATATAATTAGTCAATATATCCTCTCCTGCACCCCAGAACATTCCCACAAAACTCGCAGCGCAGAGCCGCCTGCAGCAGAAGAGCCTGCCACGGTCCTCTGACTCCTGGGCGGGCTCTTCCCCAGACTCAACTCTTGGGCCCCAGACTCTCAGCCTGGCGCCCCTGAAAGCCCGGTGCCCCGCACCCCTAGCGCCTATGGGTAATGTCAGGGAACTGACATCGGAGGGAGAGGCGAAGGGGAGGCTCCCAGATGATGCTGGCGAAGGACCCAGCAGCAGGGGGAGAAACAGCTCAGTAGAGGGGGAAGCCATTCAGCGCAACACCAGGGATGAAGGGGGGCAGACGGGGGAATTGGAGAGAGGGCTCCAGGACTCTTCACTGGACGTCAGTGAGGAGAGCCCAGGTCCTCCGCTACCCACGCCTTCCCTGCGCAGAAGACTCCCGCGCAGTGAGAGGAGGAGGAGACTGGGTGTCAAACAACTTTTATGTTGGAAGAGGTTCAAGAAACGCCCACTGACGGATTCTGCCAGTGACTGAGACAGCCACGATGAGAAGGGGCTGTGCAGTCAGAAAGGTTTAACAAGGCAAATTAACCGAGAAAGGCACCAGCTTACGCACAAGTAACTCATACCTATTACAGGTAAGATGGCCCTGAGGGCACTTGAAATATAGATAATGGGTGAGCTAGGTCATTGTACCAGGAGCATTGACTTTTTGTTTTTAAAGAGGGAGGCATTTTAAAAAATTAAAAAACAGATGTGAACTGAAGACATTTCTATTTGCCCAGGCTTTCACAATTTTATATCAGTGTAAGTAACAAGCTGTTAGCAACTTTAATAACATTTTTTTAGTGCTTTTTTATTGTATGTATTACATGCCGTACCTTGCCCATGGCTCTTCTAGGAATGGCAGTAAACAAGCTAACAACTAACAACAACATCTTTATTCTGATTCTTTTCTCAGCATACTCCCATCCCTCTTGTGTCCTATTAGGATTCCTTAAGATCATGCAAGAATGCCTTCTTGATTATTCATATTTTATGCAGAGACATCAGGAAGCATGGAAGAAGGAGTTACTTTCCAACCGTGACTTGCCAAGTAAGCCTCATCTGGATATCAGTGCAATACATTTTCTGAGTTGGGCCTTTGCTTCTCTGGGCTAAGCCCATTGGATTTGTTTGGGACATTTAGCATTTGTTATGATATTCACCTGGTATTTAAATGCACATTTTATGCGCGCCGCTTTTGTTTTTCAAGTGTTGTTACAAATCCCAGATGTTTGGGCTGGGGCAAGCTACAGCCCTGGATAAATAATGCCATAAAATAAAAATTACCTCAAAGAGCATCTGAAAGAGTCCTTGGAAGTGTTTTCATACTCCCGCTTTTCCCCTCACTCCCTCTTCACATTCATGCAGAAGGCAGGCTACAAATAATTCAACAAGCGTGCTTGAAGAGAACACGCAAAACAAAAGCAAGAAGCCTAATAGAAGTGTCCGTGTTCTTGAGTTCTGCAGCACTAATGGATGTCTGTCTGCAGGGATTCTTGGGGCAAGTTGAAATGGAAGGCCAGATTAGTGGACTGAGCCTCATTTCCCCATAGCATTGTCTTTTGGTGCTTTTTCTTACATTATATCTTTCTCCTCCCAACCCTGCTCTGGTAGAACAAGTCACCTTCAGTTTGTTCAGACCAGCAATTCAACTTCAACCCCAGCACCAAACTTGGAACCCCACTTTAATTTCCCCTGAATACATTATTGTTCTTTGTTCTTTCTCTTCTACTCCCCTTCCTTCTTTTCCACTCTCTCTTAAAATACGACCCAACAGTTACAGTGATCAAAGGTTTATGCCAACCTCCCCCAATTTGTGGCCATTCAGCCATTGGTGGATTACATCTTCTATCTTCCTTGATCATGTTGGCTCCAGATTATGGGAGCTGGAGTCCAGCATCTGGAGGCTAATGGCTTAGAAAGGCTGGCTCATGTCCATAGGCCAGGGATGTAGTAATTCAGGTCGTAGTAGCAGATTTTTAATATCAGATTTCAGAAAGAATAGCACGAATCCTTAAGAATTCCTGGATTTGAAATGGCTTGATAGAGTTTCATTCCTAGCTAATCCAAGCCAATGGCAATGGCAGTTAATTGTTGGATAAAACCTTGGGTAAAAGTTCTAAAACTGATGGATAATGTTGCACATATTGTTGCTGGAACATCACCAATCTAGCATTATTCCAATGACTTGATGCTCGGCAGAGAGGCCCTGTATGTATTCCAGACTTCATGGAAGCTGCTGTATATTCCTGTATTTTTCCTTTACACGTCAACAAAACCACGCAAGTATTATTAAAATATAATGTTCCTGCTCCTTCTTTTGGTGTGTGTGTCTGATTAGATAAATATATTCTGCAACCTATTTCCAAAACAAGTGTCGCTTCTCGCTAGGCTGGACTTGTTATGTTGCATCTCTGCACATTAAAAGTTAAAAATTATTTAGCCTGATTTGTTAAAATTTTCATTAATGGCAATTTATGTCACTCAAGCAAACCTCCTTAGGAAGAACATGGCATGCTTGTACAAACCTATTATGAGAGTTGTCAGAAACATTTGTCCTTATGAAATATAAATAGACAGTGTGTTAGATGATTTAGTACGGAATCAGTTATTCATTTAAAAACAAACATGTTTTTTTAATTTCATCTTTCAGCAAACCAGGTCATGTCGCTTTCAGGCTAATGAGAATGCATTTGTAAATATCACAGGGAACAATATATTCATTTTTGATGGGGTAGCATATTGGCAGGACAAGAGCATCATCAGCTATTTGGAAGATGTAAGGTCTCTGACAGAGGATATATCCTTTCATGCTAAATTATCATGCTAAATGGGTGGCTCTAGAAGACCACAGTTTGTCCGTATAACAACTTGGTACAGTAATTCAGTTTTTCTAATGCATGCAAAAAACTCTGCTTCACAAGCCCAGTGTTGGCATTCAGAACATGTGAACAGTAATCACACGTGGTGGGAGAACAGGGCTGTGTTCACTGGCTCTGCTCCCATGCAGGCCTGATCCTGACACCTGCACATTGGTGGCCCACATCTGTTGGAGGGATCCTTCTCCATGTGATTTTGAACTTGATTTCAAAGATTTTCACATCACATGGAGAGCCCACATGTGTAGAGCAGGAACACTTGGGCAGCAGAAGGTGTGGCCAACAATCAATTATTGTTCACATAATTTGCATACCCAAACAGGGCTTTAGGATATCAATGAAGTAATTATTTGCATTATTTGCATATTTCATGTATCTATACATTTAAAAGAATACACAATCTGTAATTGTTTTGAACTGTGAGTTGGAAAAACACAAAATCCCAAACAGGCCTGTTTATACAGTCTTGGTTCCAAGTGCAACAGGACTGACTTACAGACCCTCCAAGTGTCCCTATTTTCCAGGGACATCCCTGATTTAGAGAAGCCACCCTGGTTTCTGATTTGATCCTGGAGTGTCCCATTTTTCCTTAAGACACCCTTATTTTCACCGGAGAAATGTTGGAGGGTATGGGTTTACCCTACACAAATGTTATTTAGATTTACTTTCCAGCTGCAGGGATCTCGAAGAGTGGTAGGGACATCTGAACACTCTACCACAGGCCTAGCCTCTGCTGCGGGGGTGCCACCACAAATACTTTGTGAGCATACAATGAAAGGCTACTATTGATGCCTTTGTCCCTTGCACATTGTAAAAAGTCACACAGGTCTGGGAAATCCACAAAAGAGATGGATGCCTGTGGCATGAAACTCTGATCAGGATTAGTTGCTTCCATCTCATCTGGAGTCTGGATTGTGCTAGGTCAGTTTGTGTTGATAAAAGCTTTGCACAGCTCGATGACACAAGACCAACCTATAAGCAGATGTAGCACTAGCACATCTTGGCTCTTCCTTCACTTTCGCTGCCTAGCTCTGCTGTACCATTTGTGGTGAAATTATGCAGTTTCTGTATACTGCGAACATTTAAAGATGATTGCGTATTAGCATAACTTGAGTTTACGTTTTCTAATTAGAATTAATGTCGGAAAGATCTATTGATGCTGATTCCGAACATGAGTGCTGAGCTTCACAAAACTCCAGGAAAGGGAAGTCTTTTCTGAATCAACTGCTACACTCTTCTGCACCAGACTTCCGCAACCTGGTGCCTTTCAGCTCCCATCACCCTTGTCAAGTGGCTGTGCCTTGAGAGCTGCCGGGGAAGTGCCATTTGCTCCTCTGCTTTAGGGGGTAAAGTGTCTTGGACTGGCCAAAGGTCAAAAATAATGGGAATGATTTATCACTGAAAGCTTGAAGTTGCATGATAATCATGCAACGTATCCAGCTTGAGGATGGAAAAGTGCTTTCAAAAATTATTGAAGGGCACAGAGCATAAGAACAGAACAAGAACCTGCTGGATGAGGCCTGCTGGATCTAGTCCAGCATCCTGTTCTCACAGTGGCCAACTAGATGCCTCTGGGAAACCCACGTGCAAGATTCAGGCACAAGAGAACTCTTTCCTTCTGCTGATTCCAGAAACTGATGTTTTGTTTTGTTTTAATCATATTTATTAAATTTTCAAAAGCACAAAAGATATAGAAAAACAAAAGAAAAGAAAAGATAAAATACACTTTAAACCTTACTTTCATTACCAACTTTCTGGGACTCCCCCCTCCCCCTCCCAACTGTATTCCCCTTTCATTACTTTGGTTCTACAAGCTCTCGGTCCCAGTTTAAAACTTAATTTGTTTAACCCATTATCCAATTTAAATTATACAGTCTTACCACCATCCCACATCATTAACAGAAAAAGAAAGAAAAGATTTTCCCCCAAGATCCACCCCAGTTTCCTTCCACGAATTCCCTTTTTTGAACACGTCCAATCAAAGTAACATGATATACAAAAGTTATATAAAGATATAGAAAATAAAAGATATATATATAAAAAAAGTTCAAAAAATAGTTACATAGCCTTTGGATTCCAAATCTCTCCCCCCCCTTCCCCGGTTTGAATTCCCCATGTCCATCAGTCTGTATGTTGTCAACCTGGAGGTCTCAAATCCATGGCTAGATTTCTCCTCAATTCCCCCTTGCCGGTTTCCTTTTAATTTATTTATTTTAATGATATTTAACTTCAAACGTCCAATCTAAAAAAGGCCTTTAATTTCCTTGATCTTTACCGCTCCTCCCATTGTTCTTTCCATGTCGTAGTCAGTCCTTTGTTCTTTTTTTTCCTTCCCTCACTTTCTCAGGTTTCTTGTCCTGTTCAGCTGCTAAAACGTTCTAATTCCGAAATCTGGTGCCTCTACAGAGGTTATTGTTGTTCAGGAACAAAAACTTACATCCAGTCCCTTCCTTTCTTCAATAGAAGATTCTATTGTCTCCTTTATTATAAACACCTCTGTAGACAAAATACTGTTTCAGTTTTGCAGCTTTCCCAGAAGATAACAAGTCCTGTGCGAATCCAAAAGTATTTTTCCACTTACGACCGTTCTTGTAATGTCCCGAAACCCCTCTAGGGGGATTGTAGTAACTTTGTTTCCTCTAATCCAAAAGTCAAGTTGTTGTTCCTTATTTTCGACAGTTTATATCCAAATTGTAGCAAATTGTAACAAAATTAACCAGCAAAGTCCTCATAACAAAGTCCTCTTTATATTCTCCAACTTTGACAGCTACTTTGACAGCTGTCAAAGTCTCCGTCTCTCTACACCAGGCTCTGCAAATCGCCCCGGTTCCCAGGGGGGGGGTTACCTTTTCCTTCTCACCCTCCACTCTTCTCCTCCAGCACACTTCTTATAATTTCCCATCGTGGAATTTAATAGTTTTTATCGAAAATATGCTTCTCCTTTCGACCTTGGTTACCCAGTCCTTGTTTTAGAATGTTTACAGTTGGGGGGGATAGACTTCCTTTTTGGATCACCCCCGCTCGTGCCGAATCCGAAAAAATTCTTTTTTTCTCCTTTTAAACCCGGTTTCCCAATTACTCACGGGTTGTTGTTGATAGTCCGAATTTTCAATGGAAGAAGTCAGCGCTCTCCGTCGAATGGCATGCGGCTTCGCTTGGCAGGGAAAGCAGAGGACTCACAGCACCACGCCACTCCCCGGCACCCGATCCGAAGCCTTTAAAAAGGCTCCTTCACGAGTCGGGAGGGCGCTAACGGTGCCAGCCGAGTCACCCATGTCCACGGGCTCCGTGCCCGTGGTTTTTAAGGGTCCCCGCGTCGCCGGCGCGGTAGGACCCAGCCCCTGCCGAGCAGACTCCCTCCGGAGCTCGGAGGGAGTCCGCCATTCGGCGATGGCGCCAACCCGGAAGTCCCCCAGAAACTGATGTTTGGAAGCATTGCCTCCTCCAGCTGAGGAGGCAGAGCAGAAGCATTATGGCTAGTGGCCATCTATAGCCATCTCCTCCATGAATTTGGCACACACACACACCCTCCATATTCCATATGAGCAAGCAAGAAGTATTATCACATTTCAAGGACCCATTTCAGCTAGACAAAAGCACTCAAGGAGGCCACATAGCAGGGTCAGTGAGGTCATAGTGTGGTGAGTCCTTCTGAGGGCCAGACTGAGAGGCCCAGAGGACCGCTTTCCCTCCAAAGACTTGAGGTTCCTCACTTCAGATCTCAAGGTTCAATCAGGTATATAAGGATGGAGACAGTCCTCCAGATACTGTGAGTCGTGTAGAGCGATGTACAGTGGTACTTTGGGTTACAGACGCTTCAGGTTACAGACTCCTCTAACCCAGAAATAGTACCTCAGGTTAAGAACTTTGCTTCAGGATGAGAACAGAAATTGTGCGGCAGCAGCACAGCAGCAGCGGTAGGCCCCATTAGCTAAAGTGCTGCTTCAGGTTAAGAACAGTTTCAGGTTAAGAATGGACCTCCGGAACGAATTAAGTTCTTAACCCGAGGTACCACTGTATGTTGGCTTTCAGTGGGTCCAAGATGCCTGTTAAGGGTCTTGTGTTATCAGAAACCTGTCTGGGATTACCAGAGATACAACAGCTAGTGACGAAACAGAGACTGGCATGGGGCAAAATTCAAGGGCCAACTGGGCCATGATTTTATTTATGAAATTTATACACTGTGTGATTGTAAAAATAATAATAATCTCAAAGTGTTTTACAAAGCATTTTATGTGTTGCTCCTTTCTCTCGTCTGTATAATAAGTATTTCCATGTACAGCTGTGTAGTTGGGAAGAGATTAAAGAAAGAGCGAAAGGAAAGAGAGAGAAAAACGTTTGGGCACCTACCTTACTGTCAGAACCTTGTAGGGCAAAAATAAGTCGCCCAGTAAATGTATCTGTTTGCCTTAGCTATGCTGAGCATCTTTGGGCACACTGTGAAGGTGAATCTAGAGCTTTTCCTGCCTCTCAGTTTTTGTCTCCACGATCCATTTCAGGTGGATGTAAAAATCCAGCCCGATATTTACTTTCCACCTGAGGCAAACATTAGTGACTGAAGCCTATGCAAGTGTCAGAGAGGTCAATAAATCCTTCAACTTTGTTAAATGTGGAATAAAGGAAAGGAAAAAACTTGAATTAAATTTGTGTGCCCACTTGAAATGGTCTCTGGCTGTGCCTCTGAACCTGTGCTGGATTTTTGCATGAAAATATTCTCTTTGTCCCTAACTGGTGTTCTCCTTCAAAAAGGAGTCAGGTTTAAAAAGCTGGCAATAATGTAAGATTTTTTAAGCAAACAGTTCAATATTTCTTTTAATATGATCTCTGTATTCAAAAGCTCTTTGATTTCTCTCTCTTTTTTTCAGGCTTTGAAATGGTACCTCTGCTTATATAAAAAAGGGCCATCCATGATTTTCGTCCTTTGTTCCTTTATGAGCTTTGTCACTGGTTGAGCGACATGTTGCGAAAGCCAAGAAAATATTTTTTCTAAAAAAAAATAGAAATTGCAAACTGTGCTAAATACACCTTTTGTTATGTTTAATATAAAGTTCACTATGAAGACCTGTATTGAATTATGCATTAATTTCTTTGCCAAATAATTCTTCAATTTTTTTTGAAAAAAAGAATCTTAGTTTTTCATACAATGTATAATAATTAAAAGTGAAGCAAAAGAGGCAGCAATAAATCAAGGACTATAATACAGTAAAATATTATAATTAATATTTTAGCATACGTTTTGATTACTTTTAGAATAAGCACAAGAAATATCAATTAGAATATATATTCAAACACTGCTGCTTTTGCCCATTATACTGGGGAAAGGGGCTATTTTTAATTCTGGATATTGCATACAAAATAATACATAGTCCCTAATTAAATATAAGGCTGCAATTCAATCGAGAGCTTCTGCTGATGTCACAAATAATAAGCGCACAGCTCGAGGTATCAGTGAATGGCAGTCAAACCCAGAGATTGAATTACAACTTCAGCGTTCCGTCTGTGGATCTGTATTGTTATTTGTAATAGATGGAAAATGATTATTATTATTTTTAAATACAGACAAAAAGAAGGAAATTTGACTTCAAAATCTGAGACTAGGTGGTAAAAGATTAGAGTGCATGTGATTATAGAGAATGCTGCCTATTGGAAATTGAAATGTAGAAATGTGCGAGAATAATTCCAGTCTTTTACAGTCTATATTCTGTTAAGTATATAATGGGGTATACTTTTCTTTCCCTTTCTTTCTGCTGCCGTGGGCTAGGCTTCTCTTCTTCGGGGTTCAGTTGGTAAAGGGGGAATGGGGAACCTGTGTTCCTCCGCATGTGGTTGGGCTCCAACTCCCAGGACTGTCCACTGGCCAGGCTGGCTAGAGCTGTTTGGAATTGAGTCCAGTAACACCTGGAGGGCTACAGGTTCCCCATCCCTGATACAGATTTACGCTTCAACCCAGGTAGGGCAAACATCCATGGAAGGATGCTGTAATAGGTATGAGTTACTCGTGCGTAAACTGGTGCCTTTCTCGGTTAATTTGCCTTGTTAACCCTTTCTGACTGCACAGCCCCTTCTCATCGTGGCTGCCTCAGTCACTGGCAGAATCCGTCAGTGGGCGTTTAGAATCATAGAATCATAGAGTTGGAAGAGACTACAAGGGCCATCGAGTCCAATCCCCCCTTTTTTTCCCTCAACCTTTTTATTGAAGGTATATTGTCTGAGCTTATAAACACAATTGACACTAAATTACAGTATTTTAGGAAATGCAATGAATGTACAGACTTAAAAGTATCATATATATTCTGGAAGTACCAGTAGTATCAATATATTATCTTTTCCCTCCCAACCCCACAACCCTTTTTCCCATTTCCAAAACAGCGGTGTACTGCAAATTGAAGTTCAAAATATGTCTCTTCACAAGCCAGAGGCTGCTCTGTTGGCGGGGCTGCCTCAACTGCTTTCACACAGGTTTCTTGAACCTCTTCCAGCATAAAAGTTGTTTGACACCCAGTCTCCTCCTCCTCTCACTGCGCGGGAGTCTTCTGCGCAGGGAAGGCGTGGGTAGCGGAGGACCTGGGCTCTCCTCGCTGATGTCCAGTGAAGAGTCCTGGAGCCCTCTCTCCAATTCCCCCGTCTGCCCCCCTTCATCCCTGGTGTTGCGCTGAATGGCTTCCCCCTCTACTGAGCTGTTTCTTCCCCTGCTGCTGGGTCCTTCGCCAGCATCATCTGGGAGCCTCCCCTTCGCCTCTCGCTCCGATGTCAGTTCCCTGACAGATGCTCACGCACATGCATCCAGTTCATGAGTTGTGCATGCAATAGGTGTTGTGCATCCCATTCCAAGGCTAACCATGACAGCAGGGACAGATTCCGAGGCCCTTGCCGAGAATTCATTCAGCGCAAAGCAGCCTCTTCTGCTTACTGTAGGGTTACCAGACGTCCCCATTTCCCGGGGACAGCCCCGGATTTGCAAACTTGTTCCCAGACAAATTCCATCCCCGGAATGTCCCCGGATTTCATGTCCCCGGGAAACGTGGCAGCAGCGACAGCAGCGGCAGCGGCAGTCTCAACAACCGGGAGCCAGCCTGGTAGTGCAGTTGGCTCTGGCTGGCTTCAGGAGCTGCCCACTGCCGTAGCGCCTGACATTTTGCCTCACTGGAAGTCCCTATATGATATGTTGTGCACAAGACACATCATATTGGGACTTGAAGTAGGGGATGAAGACACGGTGCTGGGCGCCAGCGCCGGGCGAGAGCTGCGCGGGGTCATTGAGCTCGGTGTGCCGCTGCAACTTGCCACCCAGCTCGCCATCGGCACCGCTGCCCAAGGCAGTCGGCTCGGCCTCCGGGTGGTGCTTGGGCGGCTGTGGCTGCTGCTCAGCTTCACCATTGTGCTCCTCGAATTGCAAGCAGCGGCTTAGCTTGTTGGCCAGCTTGTCATTGGCCATCATAGATGAGAGGCAAGCAGGAGACGAGCTGATCTGGCCCAAGTGCTCTTCCTCCCGCTCGCTTGCCGCTGGCTCTGCCCCGGACCTACTGACTGGGTGCACCACAGCCTGGATAGGTGGCCACTGGACGATGTCTGCGCAGGAGATGCCCAGACAGGCGGGCAGGGCAGCAGCATGGGGGGGGGGTTCTGCTAATGCTTACTCCTGAGTAAGCCTGTAGGGAATCGCAGTGCAAGGAAGGAGAGGGAGGGAGGGGGGAGCACAGCTAGCGCTCCAAGAAAGGCTGGGACTCAGAGGATGGCCACGCAACAGAGGGACCACAGAAGAGAAGATATTACTTCTTCTTCTTCTTCTTTAATAACTTTTTTCCTCTTTTAAAAAAACATTTATTTATTTATTTATTTATTTATTTATTTATTTATTTATTTATTTATTCATTCATTCATTCAGTCAGTCAGTCAGCCAGCCAGCCAGCCAGCCAGCCAGCCAGCCAGCCAGCCAGTCCCTGGATTCATTGAAATAAATCTGGTAACCTTAGCTTACTGGGCAGCCACCTAGGTCCCTGCATCTAGCACAAAGCTACACTTTGGGAAGGACTCTCTGCGCCCTGCTTCTGACAAGGCCAACTGAACGGTTACCCAGCTGCTAGGGCAAATGTAGCAACTTGTGCACTGCTTTCAGAGCAGCTTGCACTGCTGCTTGAGAGACATCAACTCCGGAGCAGTGTTGGCCTGGCCAAAAAAGCATCACGTAAGGCCCTCGCCTGTTTCTCATTTGATAGGTGCCTCTCACAGCAGAACGTGGAACACAGGAAGCTGCCTTATCCTCAGGCACACCACTGGTCCTTCTAGTTCATTATTGTCAACACTGACTGGCAGCAGCTCTCTAGAGCTTTAAGCCAGGAAGATCTGAAGGTACCCGGGACTGAAGCTAGAACGCAGAGTGTGCACTCTTCCACTGAGCTATGGCTCTCCCCCTAAATATGAAGGGATGCTGCTCATTTCCTGGATGGAAGAAGCACCTGTCAGGTTAGAAGTAGTCATCAGTCCCTTCCATACAGCAAAAGGGAAGGGAAGGGCGCTGTGAAAGCACAGCAGAGTCCATTTGAAGCCCATAAACTATCAGTTATCCTGAGCAGTAGACAAATCATCTCTTTAATGCTGTTTTGGAAGTTCATATGAAAGGAAGGTTTCGATACAACACTTTAGCATTCCATCTGTGGATCTGTATTATCATGTTTTTAATTATGTTTTAAGTTGGAAGCTGCCCAGAGTGGCTGGGGCAACCCAGTAAGATGTGTGGGGCATAAATATTATTATTATTATTATTAGTAAAATGATCATTATGGAATGGGATGTTCCTATTTTCATCGGAGAAATGTTGGAGAGTATGGTACTGTTATTTGTAATAAATGGGAAATGACGAGGATGATTAAACACAGACAGAAATAAGGAGATTTGACTTCAAAATCTGTGACTTGGTGGTAGAAGATGAGTGTGTGTGTGTGTGTGTGTGTGAGCATAAAAGGAAACTTTGAAACGGCAAACTGTGGCTGCAAACATTAACTGTTGCTTGAGAAACGGTTGTCCCGTGGTCATTCCATTTTAAAATGGTATTTTGAGTGAGAAGAGGGGTTGTTGAAACTTGAAGTTCTGTTTTTATAACACAGAGGACAGCAAAGTATAAACAATGAAAGAACAAACACACCAAAAAACACCCAACACCCAAAACAACTGTGCAAGCAAGCCTTACTGATTTTATCCACATCTTCCAGGTGACTCACCATCTGTCTACCTGCCAACATCTGAAAATAATAAGTTATAGTAAAGTTATTAACTAGAATGACATGAACTTTGAAGTAGCTAAACCTAAATTAAATATAAGCATTCCAAACAGCTTGAGGCTAATGAATGTAATAAAGACTCACTCACCCAACTTCATCCTTGTTTGTTTCTGTTTTTTACCTCTCCCCTTTGCCCATGTCTCTCATCCTAGGTGGTTGTAGACAAAGGGAGGTTAGTGGAAATAATGGAAAGATTATATTGCTATGAGGTGTGGGTTTTTTTGTTTGTTTTTTGTTTGGAAGGGGGCAGGTAAGGCTGAATGCCTCCCCCCCCTTATAATTCTTGGACTAGCCAAGCCAACTTCCTGGTGATGTGATAACCTAGCTAACGGGCCATTAAGGGAACAAAGGAAGTGGATCTGTGCCAGATGAAAAATGGATGCGGCCCCTTCCCTCAGCTTACAGGTTGTTAGAAAGACAAAAGGCCAGAGTAGAGAGCTAAGTGATGTGTGCTAGAACAGTGTTTCCCAACCTTTTTTGGGCAAAGGCACACTTGTTTCATGAAAAAAATCTCGAGGCACACCACCATTACAGCCCCGTGACGTCAGCGCGCAGCGTCACGCCGGGAGGGACATGAATTGCTAGCAAATTACATAATCACCTCCTTGAGGGCTGGCTCATCTTCTCCGAAGGCAGAACCCCATTAATTAACAGCACAGACTCACACCATAGCCAAGACGAGGGGGGGAAACGTCAGTCATGCACAGTCATGCACATGTGGGGGCTAAATGAGGACGAAGACCGGGCAGAGAGCAGGGTTCAAATCACCCCACCTGGCCAGGACAATCGCTGGGTGCTCCCTTGGGCCACTCGCCTGACCCACCTCGCAGGGCTGTTGTTGCGAGGATAACACGGGAAGAACCACGCGCGCCCCCGGGAGCTCCTTGGAGGAGAAAGCGGGTGATGAATGCAATGCACAAAATATATGAGAGGCGACCAGGTTTTGCAGGTGAGGGGCCCCCGCCAGCCTCCGCTTCCAACACCCGGCGCAACGACGCCGAAGTTTTCCCCCGGGCTCGGCTCGGGGAGCAGCGCTGCTCCCCCCCGGCTCTCTCTGCCGCCCACTGGGGACCCCCCTCACCTGCCAAGTCCAGAGCGGCGGTGATCTAGTGACGGCGCCCCAATCGAAAATTTGACTTAAAAAAAAATCTTTCACATTTTTTAATTTTTCCCGCGGCACACCAGGCAACATCTCGCGGCACACTAGTGTGCCACGGAACAGTGGTTGGGAAACACTGTGCTAGAAGTTAGAAGAAAAGCTGCAGAGTGAGAAGCCAGAGAGAGGCAGAGTAATGCTTGATTTATGTTTGGATCTAAGGCTGCAGGTATGGGGGAACTCTTGGGAAGTTAATGCTGTGAACCCCTCCGTTGTAGGCTCAGGTTGGATATACAGTATGTGTAAATAAACCATATATTATAAAGACACCACAGTCTCCGTTGTGCCTCATTCTGAAGGAAACACGAACCCAGGATAAGCTCCTAGAACCCCTGGAATCTCACATTGCTCAGAGATTGGGGTGATGTGCAACAGCATCTATTTGTCAGTTACAACCGATAGACACACCTTTAAAGTGAAACACCTCAGAAGTTGGAACAAATTTGCACCATGCAAAGAAAGGCTTCCCCTGCTGTCAGTTACTGCCAGTTGCACCAATTTACAGCAGATGAGAATGTGGCCACAGAAAGCCTCTCACCAACGTAATGTATATATATGGGAAATCCCTTTGCACTGCTCATTGTCCAGAATAAATTGCATGCTGAGTGCTTTGATGCCAACACGATGCTCTGTCTACAGGAGTTTCTTTCCTACGCAGTCTTAGAAAACCCAGACATTAACCTCTGGAAAAGAAGCAGCAGCGCATTAATCTATTTTTACCACACTGCCTTCCTTGATGAACTCATACTTTGCCCACAAATTTGTTATACTTGAAAAAGCTACTAAACGGAGGTTATGTTTGCCAGATCGCTCTCTCTTTTTATTTCATTTTGAAAAACCCCGAATGCCTTAATGAAATGAAATAAAAAGGAATGCAGGTAACAGTATTAAAACCAAACCTGTCACTCAGAAGAATCAAGGACACCAGATGCATGTTCGCCGTTGTGCTTCCATGTACTACATTGCCTGTCTTTCAGCAATGCTTGCTCCTTCCTCCCAGCTTACCAGGTGACATTAAAGGAATTAATATCCCCCCCCCCAAAAAAAACCTTTTAATAGCAGCTGTCAGCATGCTGGCTCCAATGCACCCTCTATAAACGTTTGAAAAAATAAAATAGGTCCCCCTACAGCTGCAGGCCCCAGACCTGCGCCCCATAGTCCAGCCCCATCAGTGTCACTGAGTGCACAGATCTTAGAAGCTTAGAAGGGGAGAAACCATTTCATACAAGTTTAAGAAACATTGCCTTGGCATAATGAGACAGTGCTGAAGATCTTGTTTATTTCATAAATAAAAATAGGCACCATTTGTTAGTCTGCGGTGGAGTTGCTTGTTGAGGAATGTTTCTGGCAAGCTGGCTACTGGAAGATGGAATCTGCTCTTTAAACAGAATCTGTCAAGTTTATTGAGTCTCTTGGGAGAACAACCCCCCCCCTGCATTGCATCTCACTTAGAAAAAGAAAAAGAAACTCCCTTTAACGTGAACTTTGAACTTAAAATGCTAGCATGTTGAGGTTTTTTTAAAAAATATCATTGCCATGCAATAAGAGTGCCCCGTTGCTACTTCCTGAAGGTTTGCTCCATACCTATTCTGTGGTCCCTATGTATCGAAAGAGAGAAACAGATGGATGTACATATTGGAGATACACATGGACCTTCCGTTGACAATCCTGGTCAGGATGCTGCAGTGTTTGATGATGATCTGGAGACAGCAATGATCTCCAGATCTTAGCAGAGAAAGGTCTCTGCTAAGCCCGACGCAGACCCCATCCTACGCAGGCAGCTGCTTGTGAAGGGGAAACAGAATGCTGTCACACCTTTGAGAACCTAGCCATTATTCCAATGAGGAAATAATTTGTAACAAACACCCTAGAAGGTTATTGTTGCCACTGATTGACTGGCTAAACCCTGAAGAATACTAGGATACAAATAATATTGGCTTAGTCAGGGGCCATATCAAAACACAGCCCTGCCTCCAGTGGCAGGAGAGGAGAAGCAGCCAGGACAACTGCAGAGCAGGTAAAACTTCTACCATCTTCCTGTCCTGCTTTTGCTGCTGCTGCTCCTGAAGGGAGAGGAGAGATGCCAGGCTTCCCCTGAGGGACCTCCCTATCAACCTTCCTGTCAGGAATTATTGATGGGATGGAGAGTTGTTGTTTTTTAATTGTTGGGTTGATGTGAATGTTTTTTGGGGCTGTGTCAGTGTGGAATTTTTATACTTATCTGTGAGTTAGTGAGTGGAAATGTCTGCATGGTTGTTGTTTTCTTAAAAAAATGTTCATATACTGCTATTTTTTTATTATTGTTATGGGCGGGCTGGTGGGCTTTATTGGGTTTTGTTTCTCCTAATGTATTATATGGCGCATTAGTGCGTTGCATGATTCCTCCCCTCTTTCCTGTATGCATGTGTGCATATACTGAGAGACACTTTGGCTGACAAGTGACTAATAAGTTTAGTAAATTTAAAAATGTAAATTAAGAAAAAGACATGGGAAGGTAGCCATTCAGTGAGAATCATGTTGCTGGTTAACCCTGAAGAATCAAGGCTGGCAACATGAGGGCTGTGAGAATCCCTTGCAGAAGACTGCAGTGCCTAGAGACAACGAGCCAAGTTGCGTATCCACAGCAGTGACCAGAAGAGGAAAGAATAGATGCCATGCTGCATTTGTAACAGAGAAAATGGATGCCTTCATCTGCCCCAGCTGCAAAAAAAAAGTCTTTCCCATATCAGTCTCTACAGCCACAGCAGGCGCTGTAACTCTCCAACGGTTTGACTTTACCCCCCAAGGCACACTCCTCCATTGTCTCCCAAGACAGATGGATGCCAGCCAATCTGAATCAATGGCGTATTCTGTAACACGAAAATCCAGTGGTACGGGAGTTTTATTGACATGACTATGTTCCAAGAAGCAATAGCGCTGCTGGTGATCTACTCATCTGGAGACTTGTGTTCAGCTATGTACACCACAATTCGAGAACGATGATGGCAATGTAGAAAGGATACGAAAGAAGCCTACAGGAATGAAAAAGAATGGAGGGCACATATCACGTTAGGTTGATGGGAAAGTTAAAGGGGCAAAGATACTGGCAACTTCTGCAATTTTCTTTCTCCCTTCCATCGCCCCCCTCCCCCCAGAACACAAGATGAAAAAAAGAGAACAACTGCCAGTGCGATTCAGTTAGGTAGGGCAGAATGTGAAGCAATGGGTTCAAGCTACAGGGAAATAATTTAGTCCATTTGTAACCCAGAAAGGAGGCCGTCTTCATAGAGGCACCCACCCGTTTTTCAGTCCAAGAACCGTGCTCCCTGGATAGCTCAGTTGGTTAGAGTGTGGTGCTGATAATGCCAAGGTTGCAGCTTCAATCCCAGTAGGGGGACAGCGGCATATGCCTACATTGCAGAGGGTTGGACTAGATGACCCTCAGGGTCCCTTCCAACTCTACATTTCTATGATTCTAGGATTCTGTACAACTCTCCAAGGGCCACCTTCCAGTGGAGGGTGGGGCCAGAGGCAAAAGTGGGTGGAGCCATGAATGCACACTTTGTCTTTGTGCAGTAGGCTAGTTTCTACACTCTGTCACATGGCTCATCCTATTCTCCATCCATACAAGCAAGGTGCATGATCAGAGTCCAAATGCACGTTACATTCAGAGAAAAACCACCCAACGTGCAAACAGGGCCATTGAGAGCATAGACTGGGGAAAGCTTTCAGGGCTAGACAGAGAGAAGCCTGCGGAGGGGGGAACATTTGTCCCTGCGCCTGAGGTTCCCCATTCATGCCCTGGGTTATACTGTATACATCCTCCCCTTTGTTTTCATTTCTCTACCAAATGACAACTTTTATTCTTACTATTTAGGGAAAGCGTTTTCTGGCTGCCGAGTTTTTGTGATTTATTGCTGCTGCTTGAGATTGTGTAATTGCTATTTAAATTCTGTTTGTAAATTGGCTTAATAATATCTTTGGTTTTGACTCTAGCTTTGGTTGATTCTGCTTTTAATGCGGCTGCTGATCTCTTTTTAACCGATGTTTATTTGATAATTGTTGTGGTTTGATTCCTTTTAACTCGAATACTGCTTCAAGTGCTTTGTAAGCAGAGAACATGACTAATACGTTTTATAGATGCCTACATACATGCACATATATACATAACAGGAGTGACTTCCTAACTGGAATATATATGAATGAAACATGCTAGTTGGGGAAGTTAAGAAGCTGCCTTTATCAGAGAATTATAGTGCAAGCCAAACCCAAGATCGGCTGGGAGGAGTAAGTTTGGAATAGGGGAATGTTGGGCTCCACTAGTGTAATTCACTCATCCTGTCTCAGCCTGGGATACACCAACCTACAATCTACAATCCTACAGTCCTACAATCTAGCATAGCTAGGGCTATGTTGTCTCAGCTAGTGGAATTTAAGTGAAAGGAATTTATGCTGGCATTAAGCTTCCAAAGGGGGCATTCCAGGGGCGGGCAAACCTTTCAGCTCAGTCACATGACCTGTCAATACAATGGAACTTGGGTTGCAATTCAACTCTGTTTTAAAGACATGCTTCCTTTCTGCCAGACTCGGGGCAGCTCTGCTGACAGTAACCCTACTCCCGAACAGAGCTTGGAATAGGGGTGACGTACGCTGGATGAACCTGAGACCCCTGGGTATAGAGCGGTATATAAATTCAATAAATAAAAATAAAAATAACTTAAGCCAGGGTAAATTCCACTGGTTTCCTATGCTTATGATTTCTCTGCAGTAAAGGAAAGTTGAACAAACTCTGAAAAGTGTATAGGATATTCTGAATAAGAGAAGGGGGCCTGGATTAAATGGCCCACAGGGTCTCTGTTCCAGTACAAGGATCCCTTGACCTGGACCTGCGATATTTTCAGAAGGCAAACTGGTTTCCTTATACGTGCAGAATCAAGTCTTCTGTATTCCCCGGTAAACGAAAAAATTCCATCCTGGCCTTAAAATTGGGAGTCATCCAGAGCCCACAGCTCCGCACCAGAGCTGGAAATCTTGCAGTATGGGGACCCCACCCAGCCACCTAATCATGCCTTGAGCTATTAATAATATCCATGAAAAACAAATAAGTGGAGGCTTGGAAACTGTTTGTTATGTTCCTTCCATTCTCTTAAATACATTTTCATGACTTTATAGGCTGTCCCTGTCAACTTTTTTTTTAAGTTTCCAGGGGAATTTCTTTTAATTCATTTTTTTATTCGTTTTAAAATATATAGAACAAAATTACAACCAACAAACTTCCCCAGAAACCCTCCCCCGCCCCCGTACAACGGGTCGCCAGTTTTAAGGTAAGAATTATGTTATTCTCTCCACATCACCCCAGTGATTCAGTGCAACGTACGAGTAAAGGTCAGAAGAACCTGGTGGTGCTCCAATTTGTCCATGCAGATGGGAGCACACTAATTATATACAAAATCACGAGGGCCATATTTGCAGCTGGCAGTATTTTTCAGTCTGTTGTTGTTGGTATAGGCAATACATTTCCACTATATAGCACAAAACCTTGTGGGGTTTTTTTTTTTTTGGGGGGGGTAGGTATCTTTATTTCATGTGTTCTTTTTTATAATATAGCTATATAGCTGGTGACTTTATACCAAAGTTCAGTAACCAAATCCTGCAGCTTGTCCCCAAATCCCAGTGCAATTGGGCATTTCCACTCAAGGTGGTAATACGTTCTGCCACGTCCACAGCCACACCAACAAAACAGTCCCAGGATCATGAGTGACAACTGGACTAGTGCCCTACACTATTTGTACAGGAAATGCATACTGGAATCCTGATGAATTTTCACGAATTGTTGCAGAAATATACCGTATAGAGCTGAATTTAAGACAGGGAAATTTGGAGAACCGAAACTGATCCATTTGTCCATTCCTAATAGCAAGGCATGTGGCCACATTCTGAGCCATACCTTATAGTCTCCACTCACTTCTCACATTCTCCCAGCATGAGATGACCAAGTCTCAAGGCAGGAGAAAACTGATTTTCAGTAGGCAAATGGATAAGTAATTTCAGAAATCATCTTCAGCGGTAAATCATTTCTTCCTGTGAGGAATACTGTCCAGAATGGAAGAGGTTCCCTCTCTGAACTCTACCACAATAAGGGTCTGGGTAGATCCTTTTCAGTATATTTCTAGCAGACTCTCAAACGGGTTTCAAAAAGACAAATGCTCTATCAATGCAGATTTCATACACCTTTTTCTCTCGACATGAATAATAAACACGCAAGTATATGTGGACATAAGCACATGTACGAATATCACAAATCATGTCAACCCTCGGAAACTTGCTTGGTTTTACTTTCAAATCAAGAGCAAAACAATGTGTTAAACAAACTACAGAAAATCTCTTTAATTCGAAAGTAAAGCAAGCCACATCCTGCTAGTTTTTCCACACACAGAGATCAGATTTTAAGCTACGAATATTGAATGGAGAGGTATGAACCAGCAACTGCGTTCATATATATATGACAAGTCCCCAAAAGACAGGAAGATAGTTAACAGTGCAATTTTTCGTCAGCGTAAACAAGCAATTCCTATTATCACTGCTTTAAGGCTTCCTGAATGCATTATAAGTATTATATATAGGAAATTATTGAAGGCTGTTGACCTGTTTTCTTAACCTCGCAATGTATAAGGCAACATGAAAAAGACGAGGCAGAGTTTCTTAATGTGATGCACGTAAATAGTTTCTTAACGTTTAAGAAAGCGAGTGCCTCGCAGCTAACGATAAGTATGCTATGCAAGGGGTTTTACTGCCGCCTTGTGGACAGTTCTTGGGCCTAGCAAAAAGCTTTCAGGGCTAGCAGTTATGCTCTGAAGTTCAGCTGCGCACAGCCTTTTAGAGGATATCTGTACAGTTTGTCTATGAAGTGTACAATCTTTTTGTGGAATAATTTTGCCTTAGTAGGAGACAGGCAAACACAGGGAGTGGGGGGTAAAATAATAGGTCTTGCGTGAAGAAACAGGCTCCCCAGAGCAACTACCAAAACAGGAGTCAAGACTTGTTTATTATTTATTAATATTAAAGTCTATGTTGTTTTCATTATTGAACAAGTATAATTCAGGACACATTTTCAGGTGAATTTCTTGTTATTACTGGTTCTTGTTAAGCTGAAGTCTTCAAGGACAGTTGTAGGGATAGTTTCATCTCATTTGT
This sequence comes from Podarcis vaucheri, assembly GCF_965113315.1. NCBI lineage: Eukaryota > Metazoa > Chordata > Lepidosauria > Squamata > Lacertidae > Podarcis > Podarcis vaucheri. The sequence continues at coordinate 102,521,940 of NC_138760.1, forward strand.
TAAGTAAGATCAAGGAAGCCAGAGGGTTGCATACAATAACTGAAGTATATCAGTAAGGTTTATACTGTACATATACAATGGAAACAAATTCCTTATCTATTAACTTTACCATTTTCAAGCATTCATTTATCCACATGACTAATATCTCATAAAGGATGCTGTTTTCACTCCCTTTGTCGCCCCCTCAAATTGGGTTAGAATTCTTATTTTAAACTGGTTGTAAAATGTGCAGGAGATGAAAGGGGGAAGTCTCTCTGTTTATTCTCACAATGTTAACTGCATGGAGAAATGTGTCAAAAGGGTTTGTCATCCACACAACAGGCCCTTCCTCAGTGTAATCCTGTTTACAGAGCATTCCAGTACACAGATGAAATTGTAATATATTTTTGTTTTGTTTTTAAAAAATATATATGCTGAGAAGAAATTCTAGCTTACATTCTGTGCGAATGTCTGGCATTGTTCTGCTTTTGGTATGCAGGTCTTTGCTTTCCTTTTTATTGCAACAGATATTTGCTGGAAATATTTCTGTACAATCTGCAGCACTGTACAACCATGTTTGATGTTGGGAGGAGATTTCAGCAAATAAGCATTGATTACTAGCAGCTCATCTGAATAAGTTGGAAAGGATAGATCAGGGATGGGGAATCTGTGGCCTTCTAGAAGTTGCTGGACTACAACTCCCATCATCCCTGACCATTGGCTGTGCTGGCTGGGGCTGATGGGACTTAGAGTCCAACAAAATCTGCGAGGTCACAAGTTTCCCATCCCTGGTTCAGATAAAATTCAGTCTTGTATTTCCCATTTGTTTCTAATATATTAGAAGACTCCCACCACCACCACCACACACTAAATCAGGAGGGCAAGCTGCTTAAGCAGCAAACATGCAGTTATATATTTGTTGGATTAGCCAGCCATCATATATAATCTAAAGCTTGACAGACATGTTTTCTAAGATCAGTGTGGTGCAGCATACAAGGCTTGTTACTAGGAAAGGCAGCCTTGGGCACTTCTCTCTCACACACATCTTAATTCAGAGCAGTGCTAGACATTTCAAAGCTGCTGCTGCTCCATCTCTTTGCTCCTCCTTTGGAATATCTAGCACGATGTGATATCATGATGTTGTGCACTGGTCTGCTTCCAAAGCTGACAGCCCAAAAAGTGAGAAGGAAGCGAGATGGCTCACAGTGCACTGTTCCACAAGTCTTGTTGAAATAAATATCACGCAGAAGAGAAGGAAGGGGAGTGTTGGCGGCTTTCTCAATGACCTGGCTTGCACATAACACTAAGCCATACTTTGATTAACAAAACATGAGTTCACCAGATGGCAAACCACAGCTTGTTTCTCTAAAGTTAAGTTTTTCCTCTGGCTGTTCTTGCCTCATTGTGCCTTTGTAGCCAGGTATGTACATGGGATGGCATGTGGGCAAACCATTCTTGGCTAGGCTACAGTGTTGGGTTCACACATAATACTAAGACATAATGAAAACAAACTTTGGTGGGTATTCTACTAATGCATCACATCAGTGAAAATATTTCTGCTTGTGCAATAGGACTTTCCTGCCTCTGCCCCCCCCCAGCTGCACATGGGACATGTACTCTCCCCAAATCTGTTCCAGGGGGTTGAGAGAACCCCTAGAACAAATTTAAGGTATGGGGGTGGGAGAAGGGGCGAATGATCTGTTGCACAAGCAGAAATCCTTGCATCACAGAACAATTGCCTTAGAACATTGGATTTCACCTGATAACTTCAGATGGTGGCTTGTTGGCAGTAGACAAACCATAGTTAAGCTTCTGGACAGGGTTCACACATACTGCTAATCTATTGTTGAAATAAGCCTAGTTTATTAAAGCATGGCTTAGCATTATGTGTGAACCACACCAATGTTCTGCTCTTACTTTCCTGCATTGTTAAAGCTTCAGAATAATGGGGGGAAATATCTTTGTTTATAGGCAAATAGCCTGATCAGCCATAGTTAGCTATGATTAAGCCTCACTTAAAACAACACTTTCTTAGTTTTCTTTTTATAAAAGTACATAATTTTCCTGGAAATTCCCCTACACCTATATTTTTATTCAACAGCAGAATAATGTAATTTCTGCTGCTGGATTTATGCAAATTATGAGCATTCTGTAAAACAGCACAACAGCTAACTGCAATAATATGCTCTGTGCAGGAGACCTTAAAGACTGCTGGTGCATAACCGCCTTTCTCTAAAGGGTCAGCAAAGCCCAAGGCTGAATTATTTTCACTAATTCAAATGAACAAAGAAGTTAACTATATAAAATACCATGTAATAATACTCTAGTTATTTATATTAATCCCAAATACCAATATACAATAAATAACATCGATGAACCTCACAATATGTAAGGCGAATGTATATTAGAAATATATCAGGACTCAAATATATCTTTTCTTACATTATTTATTTATTTAATTTACTTATGAACTGCTTTAATATTTTGTTAAAGTCCTGAAGTGGTATAAAAGAAAAGAAAAGAGAAGGAAAGCACACGAGATATACTAAAACAATATTAAATACAATCCTATGGCTTCACATTGACCAGTAATTTATATTTGACCAATATCTCTGAAAATGCTTAGCATGCACCAAAAACATTAAGTAATAAATGTATGCCGTATTTCCAAGGGGAGAGTATGCCACATAACTCGTGCCACCACCAGGGCTGCTGAAAGGTGGTTACTGGGGGTACTAATGTAACAACCCCACAGATCTTCCTTCCTTCCTTCCTTCCTTCCTTCCTTCCTCTAACCCCACTAGAAACAAAGTTATGAAGCAAAATGTGAACATCCCCTTCTAGGCCATTTTAGCAAGATGAGCCAGCCTGACTGTTCCTACTTTTTTTAGCCAATGAGTGAAGTCAGAGCGGTAAGTAGAAGCAATGATTGACGAGCGTATTGTGCCCACTTGGTGAAGTGAACCTCTGGGATCCTAAAGAACTGCTATTTCCCCCTCCCTTTAGCAGACCTTTCCTGCTTCTCTCTCATTTTGTAGTCCTTGGAATCTCTATCGTCTTCCTTTCCTTAGGAATGAGGATGTACCTTTCCTGTGGTGCATTCTTCTGAGATCAGGTACTCCCTAAAAGTTACTTTCTGCAAATACCACTACACAATACATATGGGTGGATGTTAAAAAAATCACAGACACACCCCAAAAAGGCAAATGCAAAATATGAAAACTTTCCAAGGAGGCTAGGCACATCAGAGATTTTATTACAGGGGTGGCCACTGGTTTATTCCACTCCACTTGTCTAAGACACTTGCCTATATAATCTTAAACAAATTTTGTCCTCTTTTGCAAGGGGGGCAGGGGACCCAATCCAAGCACAGTGTACAGTGCCCAGAAAATCCTGTTGGCACCCCTGGTAGTTACACTGCACCATAGTGCTATACTGTCAGGTACATCTGTGCTATTTATTGTATATTCTGGATTAGGATATATTTATTTTTAATTTATTTTAATGTGTTTATTTGTTCATTTATGCTGGTTTATAGTTAAGGCTAGATCATTTGTTTGGTTTGCTCATTTGGTCTTTTCTAGTACATAGAAGAAATAAATAAGGATTTATTTACTGACCTAGGATGCCAGTTCTACACATTTTTTGTTACTTTCTGCTTTTGAGTGTTGTTCCCCACTTTAAACTTCTGGGGATATGTCAGATTAAAAATCCAAAGAAACAAATAAATGCACAATTATTTTGTCCCAGAATCAGATCACAATGAAAATAACAAAGACAGCAAGAAAATGATTCATTCTGCTTTGGTTTTTCTTTCTTTCTTTACAAGCCCGATACTGCAAAAATGTATTTAATAATCTTTAGACCCTTATGCATTTCTGAATCTTCCACAAGCTTTCATAAAAACAGCCTCAATATACCTTGGCACAATATACAGCCGAGTAGCAATAAAATACAAATTTTCTGAAGTGCTGGCATTTGAGAAAAATGTCACAGTTTCCCAATCTTATCCAAGCTGATAAGTCTTCAGGATGTGTTTCCTATTAGAAAATGATTTTTTTCTAGTGGTCTTCCTGCTGAGTCACGACAACTTGGATTGGTCATTTTCATGAAACCCACTATAGATTTCAAGCTCCCACAGAGTCCTAAACATGTTATGCTCTTCCTTCCTTTCATTTTTTTATATCAAAAAATGGTACTTGAGTTGAAGGAAAGACAGAAAGGAAAGCTTCAAGAGAAATACGCAAGAGTTTCTGTTGTGCTTTATTTCTATTTTTGTTTTCATATATAGGCAATGATAATAACAGGCAGTCACCAATGCAGCTAAAATGCTTGCCTGCAGTGAATCCTTCCAATGGTTACCAGCGAGGGCATAAATTCATCTTCAGTTGTCCAGTTGTGGCACCAACACACAAGAAAACCGATTCACCATTCACCACGGGTTGGGTAGCAAGTATGGCTGATCCTGGGCGGTTGTACATAAAATGCTGCTTGGTCCTAAGGAGGCTTAGATTATTAGGATGAGGCTGAAGGCCAAATAATAGATCTGAAAAATCTACACCCAACATTGATCATTTATGTAGCACAGGGTCACAAACAAGGTACCAGCAGGCTTTCCTTCAGCACTTGTGAAACGTCTGTTGGACTACACCGAAAATCTGTAGGACTGAGCTGAACTTTAGTCATGTTTGATTGCCACATTCTCTGTTGGGGCATAATGGTTAATGTCTGTGCATTGCATGATTAATAATAATAATAATAATAATAATAATAATAATAATAATAATAATAAATTTATTATTATTTCCCCAGCCACTCTGGGCGGCTTCCAGCAGAATATTAAAATACAATGATTCATCCAGTATTAAAAGCTTCCTTAAACAGGGCTGCCTTCAGATGTCTTCTAAAGGTCCGATAGTTGTTTATTTCCTTGGCATCTGATGGGAGGGCGTTCCACAGGGCAGGTGCCACTACCGAGAAGGCCCTCTGCCTGGTTCCCTGTAACTTCGCTTCTCACAGCGAGGGAACCGCCATAAGGCCCTTGGTGCGGGATCTCAGTGTCCGAGGGGAGTGAAATCTAGCAGAACATTCTGGTGTATTGATGAAAAAGCCACAATTCCACAGCACAATAAGTAACGCAGTGTAAAAGGAACTTTAGAAAGCAGGACAGAAGGGCTGGCTGTCATTCACTCGCCTGTTTATTGGGATGCTTGGGATGCAGCTAGGCTGCCTGCCTACTTTCAAAATGGCGCCCTAAGGAGGATGGCGCCTTGGGAGCCATGTTATTGCTGCTCCTCGGGGTCATTTTCAAGACAGGCAGCCCAGCTGTGTTCAGAGTGCACCACAAGTCCAAGAGCTTGGGTTAAAAGAGCAAAAAGGCAGGTAATTAAAATAGATATAAAAAGTAGGATAATAAGGTGATGATGCCCGGCCCTGTGGGACCACAGACCTCTACCTTAGCATCCACACCTAGCAGGGCCACTGCTGCAGGGAGGGTGGCAGGAAGGCAAATGGGCAGCAGGTCAGTACTTGGGTCCCTTTGAGACCTGGGATCTGGGCAATAGTACACCCTGCATTTGCTTGCTGGTGGCCCTGCTTGGGAGTAAGTCCTACTGAACTTAGTGGGACTTATGCTTGAGTAAAGACGCATAAGAATCCTACAAATTTAGTCTTGGTAACAGCAACTGACATTCCTGAGCATACCTAGACTCCAGACTTTCAGAATTACAAGCAGTGAAGGTTCTTCCTCCCCCCCCCCCTAACTAGCATTCCCTCTATAAAAAATGAATGACTTAGCCCAACAGACAGTCATAACTCATGAGCGAAAGAGATGTGATCAACTTTTCATAGTTACTTCTGTATTCAACAGGTTTCTTAAGAAGAAATATTGGTTCCATTTGCCATTAAGCATTACTCAGAGCTTCATTTGGCTGGCCGATTTAAAAAGGTTTAGCATATTCAACACTCAGGCAGTTAGGGTTTCGGGAAGGCCTCAACATAATGTCATTAAATGTTCAACAATGACTTGAAAATAAGTAGCTTTTGGAAGTTATATGTCTTTGAAGTCTCATTAATTAGTCATATCATCGGGAATGTATGGCTAAAGTAAATTACAGTGTTTAAAATATCTACTCTTTCAATGTGAAAAATGAAAGAATCCAGCTACCTTGTCTTTATACTAATGAAGATATTATTAATTGGTTTAGCAAAAACATAGATCTAACCATAATGTGCAACAGTTATTAAAGATAATTAACTACAGATCATTGGTTTGAAACATCTAGTCCAAAATGATTTCTGAAGGGCACATTATTCTATGAGATAAAATAATTAAATTTCTAACTGCTGCATAAGACAACTGTGGCCTATCTAGTGTTTTAATTTCTTTTGTTCTACTCACATGGCACTCTTCTGTTTTAGATGTTGAAAATGCTACTAGTGTTTAACTATGAACAGCCTCTGTAAGTGTGTAAGACTGAAATGTTTCATGTTGGAGGAGAAATGACTGAAAGAAAGAGATTAAAAATGACAGCCCTACTAATAAAACCACACACAGAGAGAGACAGACAGCTACATATTTTCTTATGAGAAAGGAAAGCAGGTTAAGAAGAGGGTTGGGCACATTCTTGTTTTAAAATATTCAGAATACAAAATGGCCACACAGATTGTATCTAAGCAAACATGTTCCAAGGAGAAAAAATACCCACAAGTATAAACTTTGCTAAATATTTGCAGATTGAAAGGTAGTGGAATTGTACACTGGCATCCAAAATAAAATTAAGCAAGTGACCAAGGCATTAAAACCAAAAGAAATTTATATCAACAATACATTTTAAGGCCTAACTTTGTAAATAAATATCCACCAACCACCACCACGCTCCATAATAGATTTTTAAAAAAATATAGATTGCAAATAAAAAAGCTGGTCTGTATTAATGAAATGACACAATGCGTAGACATAATTTGGCTGGGGAAGTAATTGATTTCAAGGCAAGATTTCCACTTCATGGCCCAGATCCAGAGCAACCCTTCATGTGAACACATGGAATATTACAGGGAGAAAAGAGCCTGAAGAGGTTTAGAATAGGAAAAGCAAGTGCAAATATCAAGCATATTGAGCTATACTTCCAGAAGCCATTCCTACTGAACATTTCCTTAATAAGCAGCTAATAATGGTATGAAAAGCAAGAAATGGCCACTCCTACACAGTGCTATAATAAGGCGAGAAGAAAATTAAAGATAGAACGGCCTGCCTAGTAACAAGCTTCTGTACATGGGCTTCAATGCACTATTTCATATGGGGATTGCTGCGTGGTTTTACTGGAATAGGAGCAGGGCGAGATTAAGACATGACAAGGCCCTAAGTAACGTTTTGATTAAGAGGCCCCATAGCATTTTTAAATTAAAAATTAAAAAATGTGTACTATTCCAATGGAACGGACAATAAAAATAGAAATAACAAACTGTTGTATATATACATAGGCAAGGATGCAACTAAAAAGAACCACCTGAATAAAACATATATCTTTCAATTGACCTATCTGCATATGAAATGCCTTTAAATTTAGTAATTTTTCACCTTTAGAGGCCCCTCATAATCTGAGTCCCTAGCCGAAGCTCACTTACCTTGTGCATAGCTTAAGAGGTGGGGAGTTCACATGCACCGTCCATTTCAATGGTACAATGAAGATGGCTGCCAGTGGTGAGCCCAATCCAGGTGTTCTCTGTGAATGGGTGAAGAGGGCAGCTGGGTCACACATGCAGACCCCACCCTTCTGCATTCCCATCCCTGCTGTAGACCTTCCTGCTCAATACAGAAAGTTTGGGGTAGAAAAGGGGTGGCTGGCGTGTGATGGGGCCCGTGTACTGCAAGGAGAATTGCCTGTGCAGGCAGAATACTTGAACAAGGCCGTGAGTCTTCTTTTACATCATATGCAAACAGCAGTCACTGGGCCAACCCTTATTTTCCATCATTTTTGGCCTTGTTAGGTCACACACACAGAGAATATACCGTATTTTTTGCTCTATAAGACTCATTTTTTTCCCTCCTAAAAAGTAAGGGGAAATGTGTGTGCATCTTATGGTGCGAATGCAGGCTGCACAGCTATCCCAGAAGCCAGAACAGCAAGAGCTGATTTCACTGCACAGTGATCCCTCTTGCTGCTCTGGCTTCTGGGATTCAGAATTTTTCTTCTTCTTGTTTTCCTCCTCCAAAAACTAGGTGCGTCTTATGGTCTGGTGCGTCTTATATAGCGAAAAATACGGTAGATCAGGGATGGGGAACACTTTTCTGCCTGAAGACCACATTCCTTTTTATGCAACCTTCCTAGGCCTATAAATTGGGTTGGGCAACAAATATAAATTTTAGATATGTGCAGTAGGCTAGTTTCGACACATACTTGAATATAGCAGAAATTTAGCACTCATTTCGGAGTTGATTGCGTCCAGAACAAAAACCCATGTGCCACCCCGTGGACCTGGAAAATCACAGGAGTTTTGCACTGTAATTTTTCAGTGGTTTTGATGGATCACTCTGCTGCTCCTCACATAACAAAACTTAATGAGGAATTATTGTGCACAATTCTTTTCTGCTGTTTTCATGGGTGCAACATGGTGGAAGGGAAGTGTGCGTGTGCATAAAGAGAGGGGGGAAGTGTCCCATGATGCTCACTGTTGTGTCACACCACACCCACTGATGTGAATGAAATTTAGTGTGACATAGCAGCATATCAGTCAAAAAGCCTCAGTTCCAACAGGTAAATGCAGTGTGACAGGAACATTAGAAACCAGGACAGAACTCTAGAGTTAACAGCTAGCAAAACGAATGCAGTAATCCCCACATTTGAATGCACACTTAGGCTGGATATAGACACATCAAAAAAGTGTTTCAGGAAAACGCGTTCTAAACTTCATAAAGGGAAATCACGTTGGTGAAAAGCTGGACTCCACAGCGCCATCTGGTGTCACAGTGTTATAACACATATAAAGCGCTTTTTCTTTACCAGTGTAGCTGAGTCCTTAGCTGGATTCAAATTCATTTGAAAAAATATGATGTCTCAGCCATACTTGGGGAAGATCAAACTGTTAACCGCACGCACACTTGGCTCTACAAACCCCTAATGTGGACTCATGCTTCAGTCGCTGCTCTGCATAGGTAAGGAAGCAGCATACCTCAGAAATGCAGCAAATAGGTTTTACCGTACTTTTCCACATCTAAGACTAGGTTTTTTCCTTGGAAATTATGCTAAAAAGTGGGGGTCGTCTTATACATGGATAGTGCAGAGGGTGGACATTTGATTGGCTGCTGCCGCGGCTGTCATCAAGGGCAGGTGTTGACTGGCTGATGCTGTGGCAATTGGCCAGGCGATTGGCCGGCGAGGGGACAGACAAGAGGCAGATTTTGCGACACGTGTGGGTGAGCGATTTTTGGCAATCCCCCCTAAGAAAGCTCAACAACCCTTGGCAATCCCCCTCCTATTTTCTTAAATTAGAGTCCCCCCAAAATAGGGAGCGTCTTAGACACAGAAAAACATGGTAATTTGAAAAGTTATTCTCATCATTTTATTTAGACCAAAAGAAGGGAAAGAAAGTACTTAGCCAACTGTTAACCTCCGGCTTCAGTCTGATTATTCTCTCCTCTATGACCACAAGCCTCCAGGTCACTTGGTAACCTTCCAACGTGAACTCCAAGAGGCCTGCCTCAGCTGCTGCTCTCTTGTTTATATGGCTCCCTGGCATGAAGTAAATATGAGCCATTTGAGTTCTCTCAATATGCCAGATGATGTACACACTGGTGCATTTGAAAATTTCATTGCAGGGGAAAAATATGATTCATATAAGTAGGGAACGGGCCTCTGCTGGCCTTCACTGCTCACCTATAACTGCCATTTTGCTTTCTGTGTGAGACATAGGTTTGCTGCTTCAATCTCACCGTGGAAAGAAGGGATGCTCAAGAGGAGCACTCAGAAAAAAAGGAAACTTGTGACATTTTTAAGCTGACTGGTGGAGTGAAACGTTTGATCCAGTGGGTCAGGGAGCAGGAAAGACTTTTAATGTATGTAATAACAGCAGCATGGACGCTATTAGCCCAGAAATGGAAAGAAGATAAAGTCCCTACCAGAAAAGAATGGCAAATTAAACTCTTGGACTATGCCGAAATGGCAAAATTGACTGGCAAGCTCAGGAACCAAGAAGACCAAAACTTCAATAAGGAATGGGAAAAATGTATAATTTATATTGGAGACCACTGTAAACAGATGAAAACATTAGCAGGATTGCAATAACACTTGTAATGTAACAAGTACTATGGAGATAATGGAGTTATTATTAAAAAACATGGATTACTGAAAAAGATGCAGTAGAAAATATTTAACAACGAAACCCATGGAGGGTAATGTGGGAAGTTCAGCGATTTGGAGGAATCTTTTAATTGTGGATGTGTGTTATGATATTTTTTTATAATTTTATATTTGTAAAATCAAAGAAAATTTTTTTCTTCTCCCTCCTCTCAACCCCTGCGGGTCAACATTGATAGGTGGGTGTGACCACTCCTTGGTCAAATATATGATGTCATGCAGTACACACAAAGAAATCACTATGTAAAAAAGCCCTTGCATTGTTTTGGATCTGAAGCAGCCACTATGGGATCCCATGTGCTTGTAATTACCTCCCAGAATACCTGTGCGATGCAACTTCTCTTATTTCACTCAATTCCCCTCTCAAAACAGACATTTTGCCCAAAGCCTTGGCCACCTTGTCTTTATGCTTAGCCCTCTTCCCCTCTGAAAGTTCTTTGATTTTGTAACCAACATCCGCCCAAAGATTTATCTGCTAGGGATGTTTTTACCGCCTCTAAAGTTCTTTTACCGACAAAGGTCCGTATAGTTAAAGCTATGATGTATGGAAGTGAGAGCTGGACAATAAAGAAGGCTGATCACCAAAGAATTGATGCTTTTGAATTATGGTGCTGGAGGAGACTTTTGAGAGTCCCGTGGACTGCAAGAAGATCAAACCTATCCACCTGAAGGAAGTCAGCCCTGAGTGCTCACGGGAAGGACAGATCCTGAAACTGAGGCTCCAATACTTTGGCTACCTCATGAGAAGAGAAGACTCCCTGGAAAAGACCCTGATGTTGGGAAAGATGGAGGGCACAAGGAGAAGGGGATGACAGAGCACGAGATGGTTGGACAGTGTTCTCGAAGCTACCAGCATGAGTTTGACCAAACTGCGGGAGGCAGTTGAAGACAGGAGTGCCTGGCGTGCTCTGGTCTATGAGGTCATGAAGAGTCAGACATGACTAAACGACTAAACAACAACAAAGTTCTTTTAAAAATGTCAGAGTCAAATACTTCAGTCCTGTGCTCATCAAAGCAATATTAGTAAAACAGATATTAAAAAACCTGAAGGAGATCTTTGTCTGGTACCAACAAGACATTGAGGTGGGCACCAGCCAAATCTCAACAGGAAGAGGAATCCAGAGCTGGGGTGCCATCACTTGAAATGTTTTTCCCCCTAATAACCACCCACCAAATCTCAGATGGCATGGGATCATGGGGAAGAACCTATGTCGATGATACTAAGTGCAGACAGGGCTATATAGAGACAGTTGATCCTTCAAGTACCTGACTTCGAGACCTGAAGGACTTTAAAAGTCAAGACCACCACTTTAAACTGGGCCCAGAACTGACTGCTGAATTGATAAGTGTCTGAACTGGGCTTAAACTTTAGCACCTGGATGAGCCTATAATGACTGATCAATCTGTTAGTGTATGTGCCACTCAAATCTGCACCATTTTAACAGACAGCCTCTTACGTTCCCTATGAAAAAAAAAATCCCATCCTCAAACAATTAAGAAGAAAAGGTCTGAGCTCAAGGCTCTGTATTTTCAGTTAATGGTTTTGTATGTGTGATATTTGCAGTACTACTTATCTTTTTTCTTTTCTTTTTTTTAAACCCCTCTAATCAGCACGGGTAAGAAGAATGCAGGAGTAAAGATTTAATATAGATGCTCTCTCTAGTGCAAATTTGGTTGTCAACGTTGTTTACATTTACCAAACGCTGAATTTTTTTAAAAGTGTATGTTTTGATTATGTTTCACGTGGGGGTGGGGGAAGGGCTCCTCAGGCAATCCTAAATGTTACAACCAACTAACATTTCATCTTTATCGTTTCCAAATAACAAGTTAAAATTAACTGCTTCATCTTCATACAGCTCACTCCTTGAGTAGCTTAAACTTACTTTTAACTGTTACATGCCAACAAAACAGGTTGCTTAATTGATTTGACCTTTCACAGTATTTTTAAATTTTCAATCTTAGTTTCATTGTTCCATCTGGCGCTTTAAAACGACATCTGGTTAACTGTACTTAACCAGCTGATCACTGTACAGTTATTTTTAAATGTAATGTATGCTTAAACAGATGTTATTTTTATAGATGCAGATCTAAACTGCACTTGTATACGTGCAATGTCTGCATAAGCTCTTTCTGCAACTCCAATGTTGACACCAAAAATTATAAGCCAGGATACTTATGAACTCTACTATTACATTACTGCACGTGGGCTGTTTTTTGTGGGTTTTTTTTTTTTTTTGCAGCCTGTTAGGTAAACATCAATTCAGTTATTTTCTCTCTCTTTGGTGCACATAAATAAAACATTAGCATTTAGCTGATAAAGAGAAGTACATTTATACATACAACTGCTGTCAACAAGAAAAAAACCCCAAGAATTTATGGAACAAATAGTGAGAGCAGTGTGTGTGTGTGTGTGTGTGTGTGTGTGATCTGTCCAGAAATCCAACAAAGCAACTTTGTGTATCTGAGTGGAGTTTCACCTTTGCTGGCTATGAAAACAGCAAAGAGCCTTGTGCATGAAACCAGGCTTGCTGTATCCATCTGAGGATGAAACCCTGCATATTATGCAGTCAGTTTATAGGTCAGGTGAAGTTTTCAAGTGCAACAACATCCATAAACATATTGTTGCATCTATATGATATACATATTAGGCATGTACAAATCTGTCGCTTCTTTTGCTCTGTTTCGCATTTGTTTGCTTGTGGTTTCGTTCCCTTCCCCACCAACTGTAATTTGTAATTTGACTTTATGTTTGTTAAATCCTGCCAATATGCTTCTCCCCCCCCCCAGGAATTATTATGCAGAATACTGCATTTTAAGATTCATTTTACAATGCAGGTGACAAAGATTGCATTTGGGCTTCTCCTTATACCTTTTCCATTCTTTCTGTCTGTCTATCTATCCCTGGAGAGCTGCTGCTGGTCTGTGTAGATGGACCGGTAGGCTGGCTCAGTATAAGTCACAGAACCATAGAATCAGAGAGTTGGAAGGGACCACAAGGGTCATCTAGTCTGACCCCCTGCAATGCAATGTTTTGTCCAATGTGGGGCTCAAACACACAACCCTGGGATTAAGAGTCTCATGCTCTACGAACTAAGCTTCCAATGCTCCTATTGTCTTCTGTGAGAAACACTATACTTTGTATGTGAGCATCCTTATTGTCCCAGCAGTTTAATGTCTGGATTATTCCTTTCTTTACTGAACTGGTTTGGCCGGTTCGTTGATATGAGAATGAAAAGTGTCTGCTGCTTTGTCACAAATGTCCTTGTGTCTAAGCATGCTTTTATGCAGTGATGGAAACAATGTCTTCTACTGTACTTTAAAGAGATGGGGCTATGTTGCTTCATTTAAAAAATGGCAAAAGCCAGCAGAGAAGCAGCGACCATATATTCAACTACATCCTTGCACTGGTAAAAGGACTTCCCCTGCTCTCGTCCCCAACACTTTCCCAAATTCTGTTCCTGAGAGTTGGAGCAGGCAGAAGCCCTTTCACTACTGAGACAACTTTATTGTATACAAGTGTAAGAGTGTATAGCTGTATGTGCTCTGAACACTATATACACAGCCAAGTATGCTGTTATAGTTGCAATTATATTATTATTATTATTATTATTATTATTATTATTATTATTATTATTATTGCATGTGTCTTCCTCCCTTCCTGCGAGGGTATAAGACCTTTAATTTATTCAGGTACATAAATCCTAAATCCAGAGTTTATCTCCTAGGTTTATTGCAGAGACTAGTTCTATACATATTAAACTTCTTAAAAGTTTGGAGGGGTTAACGGACTATGTGGCGTACTGTACATCCTGTCAGATTAAATTCTTTATGTAACAGGATGAAATATTTTAAGTTTAACATAATATACAAGGCCACAGAAGTACGTTACACAAAGGAAGTGGCCGCAGTCTTTGAGGGCTTTTTTTTTTTTTTTTTTTGCCTAGAACTTTAAAGCATCATTCTCAAGGTTAAAAATTGCTGTTATACATAATACCTCAGTAATTGATAGACATTTTCTCTCTCCAGAGTCCATTTTCTGTGAAAAACACCACATAACATCTGTTCATAAACAGTCCTTCTGTGAGAACACTGACACAGGTCTTAGGCTTCTCCCGGCTCAATTCCCCTGCCATACACAGATGGCATGGCGTATTTATACAGCTGAATTCCTTGTAATATGAGCCTGGCTATATCTTCAGGTAGGACCATAGGCAAATGTGCTTAAGCTGTTCCCACCTCCCTACATCAAGACTGACACAAAGACAAATTGTAGTATCACACCGTTATGTAAGGTTGGCTTCCAAATCACCTTCAGAAATCAGCACATAATTCTACAGAGACAATGGCATTGATTGAGATAACAAGACCTCCGTGTCTCACTTTAATATACTGTGTGATTGAACACACAAGGCTATTCAGAAAGACTACATTGTATGCCTTTGCCCTTGTAAGGAATTCCAGTTTAATAGTCAAAATTAGCATTCAGTTTAAAAACAAACTAAGAGCTACCAAAAAAAAAGAGGGGGGGGGAGGCATACAATAAGTGAAAGAAGAGGTAACAAATAGCCAGCCTGGGGTAAAATGTGACAGATGTGAGTAGCCGTGGCATGTTATTACAGTCAAACTCCACAAATGCAAGATTCTCATAGGTGAATACGTATAAAAGTGGAAGGACCTCAGACAGGTAGGCTGTTGATTGTTTATTGACTGCTAGACTGGTAAAGAAAAAAGGATTTATATGTGTTGTATGTGTGATATACATTTATTATTATTATTATTATTATTATTATTATTATTATTATTATTATTATTCTGTCCATCTGAGTGGGCCTCCCCAGCCACTCTGGGCAGCTTCCAACAGAATATTAAAAGCACGATAAAACATCAAACATTAAAAACTTCCCTAAACAGGACTGCCTTCAGAAGTCTTTTAAAAGTCAGATAGTTGTTGACATCTGATGGGAGGGTGTTCCACAGGGCAGGCACCACCACTGAGAAGGCCCTCTGCCTGGTTCCCTGCAACCTCACTTCTCCCAGGGAGGGAACTGCCAGAAGGCCCTCGGAGCTGGACCTCAGTGTCCGGGCTGAATGATAGGGGTGGAGACGCTCCTTCAGGTATACTGGGCCAAGGCCATTTTGCCAGCAGATGGCGTCGTGGAGTCCCGTTTTACTCTCCCTGTTTTCCCTGTTTAAATGTACAACGCTTTAAACTGAAAAGCCTCTTTGATGTGTCTAGATCCAGCCTCTGTGTGTATGCGGAGGTGTAGTTTGTTTGTAAGAACCTGTGTGTGTGTTTTCGTTCAATCCCGGTGGGTTGGCCCAAAAGAGTTTGGTGAACAGCCAACCTCGCTGGTTGGCGGGGGGTGGGGGTGGGCACCCAGGGAATGGAAAAAGACGGCAGGCACCACTGTGTCTCCAGAGATACCTGCATGGGAATGGTCACCTTTCTGGCTGGCCACATGGTGGCACAGCTGCTGCTGGTGGTGAGGTATATACAGAAAATCCCACATGCGCCTCTACCAGGGAAAAGTGTAACAACAATAAAACAGTAATACCTCTGGTTACACACCGTCCTCCTTGTGAACACTTTGGGTAAGGAGCTCCGCTAACCCGGACGTAGGTGCTGCTGGAAGCCAACTTTGCCCCAGGAGGCGAGTGGAAGTTTCGCGCCAGAGGCACACGTGCAGCAGGAGTCCCCATTAGCGAAAGCACGCCTCATGTTAAGAATGGTTTCAGGATAAGAACGGACATCCAGAACGAATTAAGTTCATAATCAGAGGTACCACTGTAATGTAATTAAGAATTTGCTGCCCTTTTAAGACACCCCAAATGTGGTGTAGAGCCAGTGTGGTGTAGTGGTTAAGAGCAATAGACTTGTAATCTGGTGAACGGGGTTCGTGTCTCCGCTCCTCCACATGCAGCTGCTGGGTGACCTTGGGCCAGTCACACTTCTCTGAAGTCTCTCAGCCCCACTCACCTCACAGGGTGTTTGTTGTGGGGGAGGAAGGGAAAGGAGATTGTTAGCCGCTTTGAGACTCCTGAAGGGGAGTGATAAAGCGGGATATCAAATCCAAACTCTTCTTCTTCAAATCAGCTGCCCGAGGCAGCCACCTCACTCTGCCTAATGGTAGGGCTGGTGCTGGTAGGAGAGCCCATCACTCAGTGAGAGAGCAATGCTTTTCCTGCAGAAGGTCCCATGTCAATTCTGTAGCATCTCCAGTCAAAGGATCCCCGTTAGCATGCCTGTGCCTGAGACACTGGAGAACTCCCCTCTCAGGCTTTACCAAACTTAATGGATCTGTAGTCTGATTTGTTAACAACACAGTTCATATATTTTCTATCCCAGAATAATTTCTCAATCTGACAATTATTTTTTTGAAAGACAACAGCAATATCATAAGCAGCCCTTATTTCCCATCATTTAATTACTTGACTCAAATGGGGGTTTCAAATTGTTTCGACATACATTATGTTTCTTGTACACCTGTTGAAGTTCCTTTTTTAAAAAAAAATTTACAAACCAACATTTTATTTGAAGGGCACATCTTTGATTTCTCCATTAACATTTGGTCATTATAACACTTTGTTCTGTTTATTGGTACATTTCTTAATCATCAGGTTTTCGTGTGGTTTATAGTCAGTGTTTTGTTTTGCTTTCTATATGTTTAGGTAAAGATGCGCTAAGCAAAATAGGTGACTGGTATTTCCTCCGCACCTTGAACAGCAAAATGATCCTGAGTTCCCTTTTAAGCTGACCTCTTGGGGTACTTCCAGACGGTCACTATTTTCAGGTGGGATTCATACACATACCAGCAAATCCAGGTTGCACAGTTAAATTTGCCCAGCAAACCTGCTTCCCCAATGACTTTTTGCAATAAGAAAAGTGATAGGGAAATGCAGTTTAATGTGTGGGATAACGTTTGATTGACAAAGCACCGCCTAACCTCCTTGCATACCTACCTAATTTGCTGTTTCAGAGACGTGTGGCTTTTGAAGGAAGTCTGTGTTTCGGCTCCCATATTTTTTCAGAAAGTGGGAATTAGGTCAGTTCACCTTTAAATGCAAACCGAACCGAATTTCTCCATCATCCCTAGTGCTCTTTTGTCTGCGTAGTTCTAACCTTTGCATGTTCAGACATATGGTTTGAGGTGGGCTACTGCTATCAATATATCCAGTCTCTCTTGTTTTAGATGCAAGAATCATGATTCCCACTAAGAAAGCTGGTCCAGTAAGAGATATCACTTGACAAATTTTGTATGATAATTATATCATATAATATTACTGATGAACAAAAGCTGATGTCTGAGGGAAACTTTGTTTTGATGGAACATGATAATTATAGAAAAATACACTGTATATAGGTTAGTGCAGAAAACAAAAGTTTTCAAAACTAAAATCTCAGCCTAACTTCTGGTAGTGCTTTCTCAGAGTTCATTCCCAGAGTCAACTTTACTGACTCAGAGTACGTATGTCCCCATAGCTCTAATGACTGGGGAGTTAATTTGTGCTAAAGAAGATATTTGTTTTATATTTACCTAATGATTGGCTCCCCCCAACATTACTGAGTAACATAGAGAACTTCATAAGCTATTAAAATCAAAACTAGATATCTAAAACTATAAAGGGAGTTGTAGCACTCAGTGATTTTCATTGATTTCAGTGGATTTTTTGTTTGTTGGCCTCTGTCTGTCTCAAGAGACAATGGAGTGTGCCTCTAGGGGTGAAGTCAAACCAATGCATTTAGCAGCACCGAAGTGACCTCCCCGGGGCACAAGCCTGGGCAGTGTGTATGGAGGTCCTGGGCTGCCCAGATGACAAGACCCATCTCTTGGCCTCACTGATGTGGTCCAAAGGAAAGCAGAGCAAGATGTTTGGGACTAGCTTTCCTGCAGGAGTTTCTGGAAGGAGGCATACAAGGCACCATCCAACCGTCTTAGGGACTCCAATCTGGATTTGTGTAGAGTTTACTCCTTAGCCTCCTCCCACCCCAAGATATCTCGCAAGGCAGTGGAGAATTTCAATGGATATATTCTGAATACCACCCTTGGTTTGGATCTCAGTAACTTGTGAAGAGGTTTTGTAGGCTGCAGCTCAACTGAGGCCCAGCAGATGCCTTACTGGAATTGAGTTTATTGAATGACATTTTGGCATTTTTATTTTCAAATTTGACTTATTTTGGTAAGAATTTTGCAATTAAAAAATGGTTTTTTTGGCTACCATTTCAAAGAACAATTTAAAATGTAGTACGATTTATATCTTCTTTTATTTTGTCTTCCTCCTTTCCCCTCATTCTCACAAAATTTCACTCAGCCTACAATTTCTTGCCCTTCACTTATTCCCCTTGCACTTCTGCCTTACTGCCAATTCCCTCCCAATCTTCCCAACCACCATTATTACAAATGTAATGCATGTTTGAACACAAGATGAGAATCTGTGTCTTGAATATGTATTTTATTTTACAGGCTACAATACATGTTTTAAGGGGGATTGCAAGAATGATGTGAAAGGCTAGATTTAAATTACAACTGAAAGGTGCAAACATAACATAGGCATCACTCCCCATTTTAAAACAGGTTGCAGCCTAATAAAAGCACTTGTCAGCATCTACAAAACAGTGGACCAGGAACGCAGTGCATTCATGACACACCATAAAAGTCTCTGCCCTCCCTCCACCCCTGCCCCAAAACAATTTGTTTTCTCCACTGAGGCAGAAAGAACCCAAACTGAACATAGGCTATCCAATGGGCAGTAATGCTTTTCAATCACCAGATCAAATAAGTTATTACAACCAGGATCTAAGGCAACGGCAACTAGCCATTTGGTTGTGTGTGCCACAAGGACACTTTTCTTGGCTTCCCACTGCACAGTCAATACTCTCTCCCTTGCCCCCAGGAAATACGTATCTGACCTGCTGGGTTGATGAGTTTCAGTGGACTGATCTCTTGCTTGAATCTGTTCTTATCTGTAGTCCCTGTTTATGGTTTTATTGTATGTAAATAGGTTTATGTGATTGGTTTTCACATTTTTTTGTTAACCTTCCCGGTAGTGGACAGCGTTGTGGGAGCAGCTGCACCCACCTGACCTCCTGGCAGTTGTGTCACTGGGAAAGAGAGGGGAAGGGGCAAGGCAACAGGGAGATAAGGCTGGTCCAAATGCACCAGCAGAACCAATCTGGTTCTCCAGTCTCAGAGTTCCCTAGGCAGAGGAAATAATTGTTAAACTACCTTGAAGTCAGGGACCATGCTGCACAGATGAGGAATGGTGGGAGTCTTCCTCCACTCCTGATCAGGAACCTGAATCTTCCCAGGAGCAGTGGGACAGTATAGATTTGGAACAGTGGTTCACAGAGGGACATAGTTCAGAAGACAAAAGTTGGGAAGAACTGGGTGGTGAACAGCTAGGAGAAGAAGAACTGGGAGAGAGAGAGAGAGAGAGAGAGAGAGAGTTCTCCAGTTCTCTGGAAAGTGTCCAGCTGATCAGTCCAAGGTCATGTGCACAGAAGGCACAGTGGTTGCAAGATCAGGTCGCAAGGCAAGGAAGTGACTCGGAGGGAAGTGGGTGAAAACCTTAATTGGGAGACCTTTACTCCAAGAATGGACTCTGTTTTTTCACTGTGATCATAAAAATCTCTTTAAATGGTAAGAGACTATTTTTGCTTTGTTCTGCTTATCCACGGCCAAAGGGAGGGAGGAAGCCACTTCCCCGAAGCCTGAAACTTGAGAATTGCAACTCTGAAGGTGTATGGGGTCTCTTAACTGTTCTTAGCACCCATAACAAACTATGGCTCCCATGATTCTTTGAAGGGGGAGCTTTGAAGTGTTTAAAGTGATATAATACTGTTTTAAATGTATAGTGCAGATGAGACCATAAAATCCCTCTGCTTGCACCACCTAAGGCACCCATGATCCCCACTTATGATCATTTTTAACAGCGTTAAAGTAATTCATCAATTGCACAAGTAATCTGTGCCATATCTTAAGGATCATTGTTGGGAATGGTAGTTTGTTTTGTTAACTCACTCATAAATGATCTGTGGAAAATTATTACTATTTATTACATTTCTATAAGGAAACATGATACCGACTTTTCAGGGAATGTTGACATTTTCCAAATAGTAACACTGCAAATAGATTTTGCGTATTTCTAGAAGAATCTCTCCAAACCAGGTGAGTGGATGAGATAATGGCATTGCAAAGGTGCATTGGGACAAGTAATCTGAACTTCACAATGACTGACGAGTTCTGAATTGGCTATAAGTACTCAGGTCACAGTATGTTAATTCAGTGTACTGTCTCAGGGGAAAGAGTAAACAAGCTGTTGGGAATTATGAAGAAAAGCAAAAGCAAAAGATAAGCACGATGCTCTTATATAAATCCATGATGCGCTGAAATTTAAGAATAAAGTCATCAGGTATGGTCATTCCATCTCAAATGAGATATAGTAGATCTGGAGAAGGTGCAGAAAAAGGCAAGTCAGGTGGTAAGAGTCTTTTAAAAAGAATACTAACAAAGGTTTAAACTATTGGATCAACTGAGACAAAACATTAAAAAAAACCTTTATTTGTAAAATTTATTGCATATGGGTATATCCTGCCTTTCCTCCATAGTAGTTAAATACGTACTTCTTCACCCTTTTTACGGTAATTTCCACAACCACCCTATGAGGTAGGCTAACCATAGGTCCAAGCTTCATAGCTGAATAGGAATTTGAACCCAGGTCTCCCCAATCATACTCCAGTGCCCTAACCCCTGCATTTCACTAGTTCTTACTGAAACATAATAATAATAATTTTATTATTTGTATCCCGCATATCTGACTTGGGTTGTCCCAGCCATTCTGGGCAGCTTCCAGCTTATGCAAAAACAGTATAAAACATGACACATTTAAAACTTCCTGAAGGGTTCCTTGCAATCATTTCCTGGATCTGAAATCCAAACAGAGCAGTGGCTGGCATTCCACTTATGCACAAAGGCAATCCCTGTTCCATTATTACTTACTTTGAAGGCTGGCGAACTGAATTCTGGAAAGGAAAATGGGGTCCCGGACTCCTGAGGAGTGTAGTGTCAATTGCTGACTAAAATTAAAGCTCAGATATAATGCTATTAAAATCATGCACTGGGAGAACAGTGTGGGGAGAGTGATTATCATTTGAATTCCCTGTTCTGTCTCTGCGATTTGAATGCAGTCCATCTGCAGCTTCGTTTCAACATTCTATTAAGGGAAGTAGACTGTTGGATGTGATTCCTTGGCTCTCCAGTTGCATAAAAGCTCCTTTTCAGAATCAGGTGAATTTAATATGATCTAGAGGACAAATCCCTCCGTCCTCCCCCCTCTTCACTCTGTCTCCCTCCCTCAGATTATATGTGTGAATAAATTTCCTCGCCAACTTAAGTGTTTTCAGGATCAACCACTTAGCCTGCATGCATTCCAGGACAGGGACCTTGCCTTCACGCTGGTCTCTAATGCACCCCAGCACAATATTAGTGCTATAATAAATAACAATCCCTTAGCATTAGGTGGGCATCTCTCTCGCAATCAATTTCCTGATGTTGCAGGATGGCGGGCCTCCGTGGACTTTGATCCTTCCGAGATTTTATGTTTCTATCATAAGAGAATCATAGCGCATAAGCACATTTTTACTAACGCCATAAGTAAGGTGCCAATATATATTGCCCTGATATAAAAATGAATATTAAAAAGAATGGAGAACCGTTTCGAGACCAGGAGAAAGAATAGAATAGCCACAGTGGCAACCCTTTTCAGGGATCTGAAAAAAAAGAAAGGAGCCATTACAAAGAGCTTTTTTGAACCAAAACGAAATCTTTTACACGCTGGTTTTTTTTATTCTTGTATCTTCCAGTTATCTCTGCTCTCATTCTACATACACACCCATTGTAATTATATACCACAATCAGATAATTCATTCTGAGTCCCATCCCTAGTGTGCTTCTTCATTCATTCCAATGTCGGCAGGTGATGTTCACATGCATTTCTTCCTGCGCAAGGAATGGTCTCCTCCTGTGCAATGACTGGGGATGCTGGCACGGTGCAAGGAATCCATGCGGGCAGCTGACAGCATCAGCCCATGACTTTCTGTACAGCAGTGAGAGGATTTATTTTAGCACCAATGGCCAAGGAACAAAATCCAGCGGCTAAACTTGTGCTTAGAACAAAAGCCAAGTAAATAGATGATGACAGATGACTTTCTGTGCAAAGGTTTTGTCATTGTCATGGGATCTTTATTTTTTGACTCTGCAACCCACACCGTTTACAAGACTCAGTGGTAAAGGCTTTGCAGACAGAAGATCCTAGTTAAGACCCTGGCATTTCCTGTTAAAACAAGCACAGGTTAAAGGGCAGGAATGTTGACCATTGCCTGAGATCTTGCGAGAGCCACTGCTACAAAGCTGAGGTATGTGGACCCATAGTCTGACTCAACAGATCGCAGCTGAACCTTTGTAGTTGTTGTTTAGTCATTTAGTCGTGTCCAAATCTTCATGACCTTGTGGACCAGAGCATGCCAGGCACTCCTGTCTTCCACTGCCTCCTGCAGTTCGCTCAGACTCATGTTAGTAGCTTCGAGAGCACTGTCCAACCATCTCATCCTCTGTCGTCCCCTTCTCCTTGTGTCCTCAATCTTTCCCAACATCAGGGTCTTTTCCAAGGAGTCTTCTCTTCTCATGAGGTGGCCAAAGTATTGGAGCCTCAGCTTCACGATCTGTCCTTCCAGTGAGCACTCAGGGCTGATTTCCTTCATCATGGCAAAAGAGAAATCAGATCTGAGTCTGCAAATGACTATTCTTGCCTCTGCAAGCATTTGAAATGTGTCTTGTGCCCTTTTTATGTGTCCCTGCCCTTTTTAGAAAAAGCGATTCTTGCATGATGAGAGGTAGAGACTGTTACTGTGAAAAGCTTAAGGAAAAGTGTACCTTTTCCGTTGTGTCTATCACTGAAGCGATCAAGACGGAAATAATTAAGCCTGGTTCAAGGACTCCTTTGTTTGGGGATACAGAACAACAATGGAAAATACACACGAGATTGTTTGCAACTTTATATGAACTGATTAGGTACGCTATGGATATTTAGAGGCTTGTCAATGGATAGCTTGAGGGCATTTCTAAAGTACCCGCAGTTCATTTGAACTTCAACAATTGCATTGTGACTGGACAACATTAAAAATGAACCTTGCAGCACGCCCAGCATGGGTAGATATGCTAAATCAATTAGATGCAACAGTGTCTGAAAAGCTTGTTGTCATCTTCTGTGGTGTCTATTACTTCTTATTGTTTTAAATAAAGCAATGACAGCTTGGCCACGCCAATATATCAACCACTAATTTCTCATCCAATTTTATTTGAGTAGCGGGTGTAAGATGAGCTGGAGGTCAAGGGACAAACTGTAAGAAATTTCTTATGGAAGACTTAATGGTTTTAATGAGACATGTTGCAACTCAGAGATACTATCCATACAGGATAGCAGTATTTGCAACAGATTCTGTCTGCAGAAACTACATTGATTTGCATGTTGCCTTTCCATTACAGTGGTACATTGGATTACAGACACTTCAGGTTACAGATGCTTCAGGTTACAGACTCCCCTAACCCAGAAATAGTACCTTGGGTTAAGAACTTTGCTTCAGGATGAGAACAGAAATTGCACGGTGGCAGCGGGAGGCCCCATTAGCTAAAGTGGTACCTCAGGTTAAGAACAGTTTCAGGTTAAGAATGGACCGCCGGAACGAATTAAGTTCTTAACCTGAGGTACCACTGTATATCATACCCTTCAACTGTCCTAATAAACTCAGGACATCCCATTTTTTGGGTGTCGTGGTCCTGAAAGATGCACATCTTTTGGGGCTGTGTGAGATTGCAGTGCCCCCCAAAAGTATGTTTGGGGGCACTGCGATCTTGCATGGGTCACGTGACTCACATGGGAGCACATCCTGATTTTCCATGGTGACGTGTTGGAGGGCACAGGAGGCTGAATGGGGCACCTAAAATATAGGAAGGGACAGAAGCAGCAGATCAAGGAGCTTGCACTTTGCTCAAAGTTGCCATCATGGAACAGGGTGTGGGAGTTAGTCTGCCATCCCCAGAGCCCTAGAAAGTAGCAGTCCCATTTCCTTACGCTCTGCACCTTTCTGCCTCCATCCCATAGTGCAAGACTGGAAGACCTGGCTGTTAATATATATTATTTCAAGGTCTAATCAGTATATTTTGCTTCACTTGTGTGTGAATGTAGTCTAGGAAGTTAACGAAACATGAGTCAACTACCTAAATCCTAAAATATAACAGAGATGTTTATTTTCAAATAATGGAAAAAATTCTTCTCTGCCCGACTTGTAGGAGGAAGCTGTACTCAACATTTCACCATTGTTTATTCTTAAATAACTAATCATCCCTCCTTGATCTTTCAAAAGTTCCTGGCATTTCACTGGTTTACACATTGATTGAATACTGTTCCCAGAACTGCAGGTGGCATGGTGCCAAATGCTGTGATAATCAGTTGTAAGATTTATTCCAGTTGAGAAGTATTATAAACATAAGGATTCATAAGGTTCAGTGTTGAAGATGAATACTAATGCTTTCCTTGAGATGGGTGAAAACCAGTGCTCTCTCTCTGTCTCTGTCTCTGTCTCTCTCCCCCTTTCCCTCTCTCTCTCGTTCTTTCTCTCTCTCTCCTTCTCTCTTTTACCTCTGTGAACTTCCAATCTGAGATGATGCTAGTCTTTACAATCTCCTTCTGCAGATAGAATTCATTTTGAAAGACAACCTCATTAAGCTTGGTTTGATATATGCATTAATAATTATCAGAAGTTTTTACAAATTAAAATACAGCTTTCCTGTGACATAGACAGTATTTTTTTTAAAGGATCGTAAGAAAATCCATAGATTAGGTACTCGGTATTGGATCGTTATGTATGTTTTCTACAATAGGATGTATTAATATCCTAGTAGAGGGCTGGAGAGCAGAAAGATTCAAAAGCAGAAGCAGGGAAGAGAATTCAGCAAACCAAAGTGAATGGGAGGGGGTTTGGGATTTTCTTTGGATTTTTAATGTATAATGGAAAATATTTCAGAAAATACAAAAAACAAAACAAAAAACAAAACAAAAAACCAAAACCCTCCATTGAGGGAGAGAGTCCTACATTAGCAGCAAAGCACATTTTTGCATGCCTATATCTCAGAGGTGCTACTAGTCAGAACTGAAAACATTCAGGTAGATGGACAACAGGTCAGATTCAGTATAGCTCCTAATATCTTCACAATAAAACTTTCATAGGTTATAGAACCTCAG
This sequence comes from Podarcis vaucheri, assembly GCF_965113315.1. Lineage (NCBI taxonomy): Eukaryota > Metazoa > Chordata > Lepidosauria > Squamata > Lacertidae > Podarcis > Podarcis vaucheri. Next base: position 102,547,571 of record NC_138760.1, read on the forward strand.
AGATCACACTGACCAATGTACCCATGACTGTTTAGTGAACAGTATGCTAATATTCTCATTTTCCATTAGTTCAGAGAAGAGAAGCCAGTTTTCTTAACTAACTACAATGCAATCTGTCTGGAGTATCCTACCTGAAGCCACTTTTAGCTAGATATATGGCATACAGTCTGTTTGAAGGAAATTATTATAACCCACAAGCCCTGGTGAGCTGGTTCTTATGATTCCTGGGCCACATGGAAGTTAATTCTTTGTGATGTAATCCTATAAGCCTTGGTAACATCCAGAGACCTGAACCAAGTGGCCCAAGCAGTTTCTCTCTAGAGACTCCATGAGGAAGCAGGTTCACACTGCTTTGGTAATATTATTGGAGGGATACAACCACATTGTCGCCCCAGCTGTGTTTTCTGCTTCATTTGAACACCATCAGAATGCAGCCACACTACACTGGGTCCCATAGTTGTTCTTAATTACTTGGTGTGATTTCTAAGGCAATCTTTGGAAAGCAGGGGATGATATTTTTCTATCCATGTTTGGCCCAGGATAGAAGGCAAGTACCATTACTTGGAGACAAATTGATCTCTCCACCCAACACCCTCAACACACTACAGAAAATCTCATTATGACAAGGTTTGATCTAGTATGCTTAAGTTGTATAAATGGTGTCAGATAATTCAAGAAGATATATGGAAGCATTATGAATCCCTAAGGCTTCTACTTTTACATCTTGATTCTCTCTCTCTCTCTCTCTCTCTCTCTCTCTCTCTCTCTCACACACACACACACAGAGAGAGAGAGAGAGAGAGAGAGAGAGGGAGGGAGAGACCCCTTTATATATTCTATTGAGCTGAGAGTGGGCTGTTGGTATCGGTGTGAAGAGGATCCACTGCAAAGTGACATATCTGAGAGATAATGCAATACAAAGAAGCACTTTATTTATTTATTTATTTATATATAATTTTTTTAATGCTCATTCACTCATTCACAGGGCAGTGGGGTGATGGCGCCATATTTCATTTTCATTGTCATCCAATCAATGCATTTTATTAATCTAATTTGGCTGAAGTACAATGTGCTGCATCTATTGATGCCATGTCAGTAGTCAGTAATGAAAGGCATCACACTGTACTTAAGAGTTTCACTTAACAATCACCGATCATTATAGCTGAAGATGATGGATATTTTTCAAACGTTCTGCCTTTTCAGCACTGGCTGAGCCCAGTTTATTGCTGTGTTCATGGGAAACTTTGGATAAATTTCCCTTGACAAAGTATTAGCGATAGGAATTGGCAATATATAATACAAAACTACATGCGTGCTTGCTCCAAATTTATGGGTGGAAATAAATATCATTGATCACATGGGATAATAAATATCATGGATCACAGTGACCTCTGGTCTATTGATGGACCACTGCTTCCCCCAGCATGTTTCTAAAAAGTTGGAAAAGGGCATGTGGGTCTTTTGTAGCCGTCACTCCCTTGGGGAAAGAGGCAACAAGTAAGAACAGTCTCAGGGTTGGAAATCAAAGGCAGACGAGCCACTTCTGCCAAATGGAATAATTGCATGAAACTGATAAGGGCTGGATGTGGCAAACCAGACAAAACAGAAATGTTTTCAATCTGTAGGGCTACGAAGCAATTGATCCAGTAGCGCTGTTGATTAATCCTGCTTGGAGTAGCACTCTAGCTTGTGGTGTGTGTGTGTGTGTGAATGGGGGATGTTCCTGGATCTAACCTTGCTCCAGATTTCCAAGTGGAGACAATGGCCAGGATTGCCTTTGCCCAGATTTATAAGATACACCAACCTACATAACGTAGACCTGGCCTTGGTCACATACCCCTTAGTTACGTCAAGACTGGATAACTATAACTTGCTCTGTGCATGGCTGCCTTTGAAGACCACTTGGAAACTTCAGTTGGTTCAAAATGCACCAATGGGGATATTGACTGGAGCCAGGTTTTTGGAACTTATGACTTCATTTTCATACCAGCTGCACTGGTTGCTTCTCCATTCACAGGTTCAATTCAAAGAGTTGGTTATTACCTTCAAATCTCTTAACAGCTGAAGGCCAGTGTATGTGAAAGATCATTCCCACTGCGGATGATCCTGCCCATTCATTGGGTCAGTAGGAAAGAGCCTTTGCATGTCCCACTGCCATCAGAAGCCTGGCTGGTGAGAACAAAAGAAAAGAAGATTTCTCAGTTGCAGTGCCCAGGATCTAAAACTCATTAACAAATTCATCTCTCCCATCATTATCCATCTTCTGACATCACTTGGGCTGCATCTACACATCAATAAAAAAATGCTCTGAAAATGCTCCAGAAAAAAACCAACAACATTTTAAAGGTCACAACGGGAAATTTCAGAGAGTTCTGATTTCAGCTCTACAGTGCCCTCTGATATCATAGTGTTATAACACATTTAAAACATTTTTTTTTTTACTGTAGCTGAGTCCTTGTTGAAGACACACATGTTCCAGCAGGCCTGACCACTGTGTCATTATTATTTGTACCAACTCGGACCCTGCAGTCATCATCTTTGGTGCTTCTTACTTAGTGTGCCTCTTCCACAAGAGGTCTGGGTGTGGCAACCAGAGAACAGGCCTTTTCTGTGGTGGCTCCCCAGTTGTAGAATGCTTCCCCCAGGGAGGCTCACCTGGCACCATCATTATATATCATTAGGCAGCCAGCAAAAACGTTACTCTATAACCAGGCCTTTGGCCTTTAGCTATCTGTGGCCTTTTAGAAGGCCTTTTTCATGTATTGCTTTTCCCCTCTTTGTTTTAATGTATTCAGTGCGTTTTTTCTGGGGAGACACAGGGATACGCATACCCTTAAACATTTTGTGATTCTAATTGGTGAAGAATGTATATGTGTGTGTGTGTGTGTGTGTGTGTGTGTGTTTTCTTCTCTTGCATGGTGAATTGTCCGTTCCATTGCTTTGTACTTTTGTCCATTTACTGTACTGTATTTATTTCCCCCGATTTGAACTATAAAATAGTGATTTTCTTGAGTCAAAATGAGAGTACCCCTAAATATTGTTTTAGAAAAAAAGCACTGAATGTATCTCTGTGTGGGGCTTTTGTCTGACTATTGCACTGGATATATGCTTCTAAAATTATCCAACTGGACTAAAGCAGATTGGCTTCATCATCTTCCCTTTCCCCCTAATTGTTTAATGATGTTAGCCACCCTGACTGCTCCATCTTAGAATGACCGCTCCCCGCTTAAAACGGGGGGCGCCCTTTGCGTGGGCGCGTGCAGCCCCTGGATCTGGAGCGGCCCCAACAGCATAGGCTTGGCTTTGCCTTCCCTCAGGTGTGATACCTGGAGGTCTCCGCCTACCTCAGTCAGTTGTCCAATCCCACCTGGGGGAAGCGTTGCCAAGGAGACCAGGCCAGGTAGGGGAGGGATTACCTGCCCACACAATAGAGGGAGGATCTTACCTAGGAATCCTCACTTGGCTCCAGAGCTTCTCCCACCCTACCCACCCTCAGTTAATGTCTTATTTTGCAGGTTAACTTTTCTTCACAGGTTCTGCAGGTTAACTTTTCTTCACAGGTATGCGGGCGCTGCTACGTTAAGGTCGCTGTTAAAGGGCCGGAAAGGAATTTCCCTGCATTGGCAGGTTTCGCCTTTCCCGTAGCAAAACGTCACAACTTTGGCGGTATCAGGCCTTGGGCGGAATCCTTTTGTCCATCTTCCTCTTGCGGCGGCGATACCAGGGTTCCCCGTTAAAGGGGTTTTCTGAAGGGAGGCTTTGGCCGTACACCGAAAGGTTGTCATTGCTCTCCCCTGCGGCGGCGGCGTTACGGGGGCGGCCATCTCTGCTTGAACATATGTTCTCCAGAGCCGGCCCATCCCCCCCCCACACACTGGATAACCCTGATGCTCCCTAGGTCCCCGGCTGGGGACCAGGGAGGGAGAACGCCCAATGCCTGAGCCAAGGTCTACCCACATTTGAAATTTAATAAAGTTGTGGCCAATTTAATCCCATAGCACGTTGTCTTGAGTCGTTATTCCACATGACGGGGGGACCGTGCAGGATCTGGGGACTCCGCCTGCCCACGCAATGGAAAAGCATGTGGGTGGGGAGGAGGGGAATCCTGATAGATAGATAGAGAGAGGAGATCTGCGACCCAGGTTCCTTGGGTCCCTGGTGGCATTAGCAATATTTGAGGTACTAGCAGAGCCTAAGCTAAAATGAAATCGGCAAGCCTTTGCCTTTTTCTCCCCTGTTCCTTACTACCTATTGCAAAGAAAATTCATAAGGTGCCCCATAATTCAGCTATAAGAACTTCTGGGAACCTGTTAATTATCTCAACAGGTCAGGAATGTAATGGCATTGGTACCCTTTAGTAACACACTATAATTGCTGGACAGTAAGAAACTCATTTCTTCATTAAGAGGCCAAGTGGATCAAGGGCGGATGTTCAGCATTCTGCTAGAGGCTTGGGGCGGTGGGTGAGTGGTGGTGGGAGGGAGTCCCTGAGATGGGACTGAAGAAGTTTTCACCCAATACCATTTATAGCTAAAGGCTCATTCACACTTCCACTCATCCAACAAAAAAACTGGGGGACACCATGTGGACATCATCCAAATCACCACTTAGATTTTGTGTTAAGTCCTTTATGCTCTACATGTCACGGTCTGGGTTACAGGCAGTCGGAGTCCTGGCTTGGTACGTCAGGACCGGGGTAGAGGTCAGGAGTCAGGAATCAGGAATCAGCAGTCCAGGGTCAGCAGTCCTGGGACCAGGACGTCAAGGGTTGAAGAGTCAGGAAACCAGGAGTCAGAAAGCCAAGAGTCAGGAAGCCAAAGCATAGCTAGGTGGGTAGCATATTTCTGTGGCAAAGAGCCAGAGGGAAATGCTGGTCTTATATACCCTTCCCGGCCCTTACCACCAGGTGCTAAAGTCTTCTGTCAAGCCTCACCTGTGCGGCCGCGCCTTGCCCTTCCAAGCTAAACTCAGGAAGGCCCCAGTCCTGCGAGACCCTACCAGTCACAGGGCCTGGCTCCTGCAAGCACTCCTGACACTACAGTGAGGGGGGAAAGTATTTGATCCCCTGCTAAATTTGCCCGTTTGTCCTCTGATGAAGAAATGACCAGTCCATAATTTTAATGGTAGGTTTATTGTAGCTGTGAGAGACACAATAACAACAGGAAAAATCCCAGAAACCCAGAAGACAAAAGTCAGAGATTGATGTGCATTATAATTGACTTATTACTTCTACTTATTTCAGGGCAACTAACAATGATGGCCAAAGTTTACTGTTATTCCTTACGTGGCTCCCAGTTAGTAGTAGTTGCAGCTAGCTAGCATTTCTTTTAATGTGAACTTTCTGATTAGACCCATTTATTATTTAGCATCTCCTTTTCTCTCTTCCCCTTGAATATCAGAGCCATTTACAAGTAAAACAGATCTCCTCGTCTCTCATCTGAATCAATATCACAGTTCCCCCACCATCAAACTTACAAAAAGAGCAGCTGATAATCCCCAAACAAGCAAAAACCTAGAGCAGCAAGACCACAAATGAGCAATTGTTTTCCATTCGTGCACTTCCTTCAGATTTCTGGGCTCTCAGAGGCATGAGCCTCATGTGCTATTTCGAGAGATTTTCTGCACCGTTTGTAATTAAGTCTTCTCAAGGCATTCGGGGCTTGAGGGAGAAAAAGTTACAAACAAGAACGTGTCCATCAAGCAGGTTTTTCTGAGCCCTGACAGCTCTAAATGCAGGCAGCTGCAATACAAGCTTGTCCTCAAATCCTTGACAATGACCTTAACCCCGGGGCGAAAGATAATGTAGTTGCTATGGCTGTTCTACAACGAGTGTGTACTGATCAGAGGCTCATGATAAAATATGTATATATCTCTATATTTCCCTTCCTTTGTAGAGTATTGTTGGCTGGTAACTAAAGTGATACCATAACATTATCTCCATGACAGTTTGAATTCCACCTCTCCCCACCCCCTCCCGCTCTCAAAACACAAAACAGCCATCTAGACCAATCGCTCTATAGTGTCTTCTGCATTAACCCTTCAAGACGATGTCTCGGTATAAGAGCTGATTGCAACCCCTTTAAGATGTTCTGCAGTTCATCCTAGAAGAGTAGAGAGGGCTGCCATTACAGCACTTGTTGTTGTTGTTTAGTAATGTCCGGCTCTTCGTGACCCCATGGACCAGAGCACGCCAGGCACTCCTGTCCTCCACTGCCTCCCGCAGTTTGATCAAACTCATGCTGGTAGCTTCAAGAACACCATCCAACCATCTCATCCTCTGTCGTCCCCTTCTCCTTTTGGTGGTGAAGCATTGTGAGCCACTATTTGTCTAGCAGTCCTTTTCAACATCATGAGTTCAGGGCGTTCTTCCCTACACCAAAGAGATCGCATATATTTTTGGCTTGAGCAGAGGGTGGACTGGGTCTTGTCAGAGAAGAAAGGCTTGGAAATTAGGCTAGGGAACTTGTTCCATTTATTGCTGTTACTATTATGTTGTTGTTGTTGTTGTTTAGTCATTTAGTCATGTCCGACTCTTCATGACCCCATGGACCAGAGCATGCCAGGCACTCCTATCTTCCCCTGCCTCCCGCAGTTTGGTCAGACTCATTTTTGTGGCTTCGAGAACACTGTCCAACCATCTCATCCTCTGTCATCCTCTTCTCCTTGTGCCCTCCATCTTTCCCAACACCAGGGTCTTTTCCAGGGAGTCTTCTCTTCTCATGAGGTGGCCAAAGTATTGGAGCCTCAGCTTCAGGATCTGTCCTTCCAGTGAGCACTCAGGGCTGATTTCCTTCAGAATGGATAGGTTTGATCTTCTTGCAGTCCATGGGACTCTCAAGAGTCTCCTCCAGCACCATAATTCAAAAGCATCAATTCTTCGGCGATCAGCCTTCTTGATGGTCCAGCTCTCACTTCCATACATCACTACTGGGAAAACCTTAGCTTTTACTATACGGACCTTTGTTGGCAAGGTGATGTCTCTACTTTTTAAGATGCTGTCTAGGTTTGTCATTGCTTTTCTCCCAAGAAGCAGGCGTCTTTTAATTTCATGACTGCTGTCACCATCTGCAGTGATCATGGAGCCCCAGAAAGTAAAATCTCTTACTGCCTCCATTTCTTCCCCTTCTATTTGCCAGGAGGTGATGGGACCAGTGGCCATGATCTTCGTTTTTTTGATGTTGAGCTTCAGACCATATTTTGCGTTCTCCTCTTTCACCCTCAATAAAAGGTTCTTTAATTCCTCCTCGCTTTCTGCCATCAAGGTTGTGTCATCTGCATATCTCATTTTTGACCACATCCAACTTACCCAGGTTCATGGTTCTTACATTCCAGGTTCCTATGCAATATTTTTCTTTACAGCATTGGACTTTCCTTTCGCTTCCAGGCATATCCGCAACTGAGCGTTCTTTTGGCTTTGGCCCAGCCGCTTCATCAGCTCTGGATCTACTTGTACTTGCCCTCCGCTCTTCCCCAGTAGCATGTTGGACACCTTCCGACCTGAGGGGCTCATCTTCCAGCGTCATAACTTTTATATACCTGTTGTCTTTGTCCATGGAGTTTTCTTGGCAGGGATACTGTAGTGGCTTGCCGGTTCCTCCTCCAGGTGGATCACGTTTGGTCAAAACTCTCCACTATGACCTGTTCATCTTGGGTGCCCTGCACGGCATAGTTCATAGCTTCTCTGAGTTCTTCAAGCCCCTTTGCCACGGCAAGGCAGTGATCCATGAAGGGGCCATTACAGCACAATAGTCATAAAACTGAAATTACAGCTTTTTCTAGGGAACAATAATATTGGTTTAAAGGTGCTGGTGAAGCTTCAGTTTCTCTCAAGGAGACACAAAGTTTTCAGGCAAAGTCCTACTGGAGCCACAACAGTTCTACAATTGTATGAGTAGCCAGTGGTACCAATAAATGTCTATACCACCTGCTTTCCATGCAGAATGTCCCAAGTTCTGTTCCTGGTATCTCAAGGCAGGTCTGGGAGGTACATCTATTTGAAACCCTGGAAAGCTGCTGAAAGTGTAGGTAGGTGTAGACATTATAGTTCGCTCCAGATGTTGGCGGACTAAAGCTCACATCAGAAAGTGTCCTCTGAGAGTATCAGATGATATTTCTGTGGATCTTGCGGCAACATGAAACTTAGCTTCTGGATATTTATACTTTGCCAAATGCAACATTATTTTTTACTTGCATCTCTCAAATTCAGCTATGGAAATGAGAAAGCAGTAGCCAAAGCCATGCATCTTTTAAATGTCACAACAGAAAGATGTAAGTCTGACACATGGAAGTGGCAAAGTCCCAATGCGCCTCTGCCAGCGCCATGTATCAGGCTCCCATCTGAACATTCAGACATTATGAAAACTCACGTCTTAAGTCGTTTTATTCTTTTTCGCTGTTAGCACTTACACACAGTCAGAGTGCAAAAACTAGGCACACATGTTCCACTGTGGGTACGTGTTCTGGGATTCAATAGAAATCCCAGATTGATGTACATGTCGTGTGTGCAGACCAGGATTGTGGTGATGACCTAAATAGGGTTTACACAAGTTTCCCTTTCCCCACATGGTAATTCATGTCCAGGTGGCTATTTCCTGCTTTGCTGTGTGGATCACATGATTGGATCCTACACTCCTTGAGCAGAAATAAATGCTGATAAAAAACAGGCATAAAATTGGACAGTGTGTTTGTGTATGTGTGACAATCCTGGGGCAACGTTTTATTTTTTCAGTGCTACCAGTGGTGGCATTTCTAATCACTGGCCTGCTGTTTAGATTGGTGCTGTGCCAAAACCTGCCCTCTTTCCCCAACAAGAAAGGCTTGCTGTTTTCTTCCTCATCCACAGGGTGCACTATCATTTCTTTAGAATTTCAGTGGGTATGGGCTTGAACTTACCTTATACTTCCAAGGTAGGCAAGGGTAGCAGTTTTCTCCCTCTTTCCAGTAAATGAGTCTCCAGCACTCAATACCGTCCCATGTTGGCCTGGGCTTCCTGATCTGAAAATTCCCCATGGGAGGAATGACCTCATTACTTCTTTTACTGGACTTTAATTTACACAAAGGAAGCCAGGGAGGCTGTCTGTCAAGTATCTTAGATCAGTGTACTTGCTGATTATTTTTTTTGAGAGAGAATCCCTTCCTTTTACCTTTCCTTTTGCCTTTAAACAAATCTTGCTGCCCCAATTTCCTCAAAAGGAAAAAGGCCTTTAAAAATAAGTGGAAAGAAACAGGTAGTAGGTGGTAGGAAAGACTCTTCTCTGCCCGAGAACCAAAGCTCTGGAAAACTGCATCCAGTCCAAACAAGCTTAGGGAAGCCAAGATGGCGGCCTCCATATATTCTGGACTACAACTCCCAGCATTTTCAAACTTTGGTCATGCCAAGTGGGGTTGAAGGGAGTTGTAGCCCAAACATCTAGAAGGCACCACGCTGGTGACTGCAGTAGCAGACAATACTGGGCTAGATAGTAGTATACCTATTATAATAATTATTTTTATTTATTCAATTTGTACACTGCCCTTCATTTGCAGATCACTGGGCGGTTCACAACATAAGGCAGATCCCTACACTCTGTGTTCATTGGACAGCTCCACTTCCCATTTCACGTAGGGAAAAACATGAATAAGGGAAAGACTATTGGAACTGTTTGCTGGAGGAGACTCTTGAGAGTCCCATGGACTGCAAGAAGATCAAACGTATCCATTCTTAAGGAAATCAGCCCTGAGTGCTCACTGGAAGGACAGATCATGAAGCTGAGGCTCCAATACTTTGGCCACCTCATGAGAAGAGAAGACTCCCTGGAAAAGACCCTGATGCTGGGAAAGATGGAGGGCACAAGGAGAAGGGGACGACAGAGGACGAGATGGTTGGATAGTGTTCTCGAAGCTACAAACATGAGTCTGACCAAACTGCGGGAGGCAGTGGAAGACAGGAGTGCCTGGCGTGCTTTGGTCCATGGGGTCACGAAGAGTCGGACATGACTAAATGACTAAACAACAACAACAATTGGAACTGTTCTAAATTTGTTAGGCCTGTGCAGGCCACTTCACAGCTGATGGAAAGGACAGATCCATGTTTTCACAGCATATCAGCGACACCTTTTCTGGATAATTTTTGAAGAGGAAAATTCTCAAGAAATTCTCTCCAGAAGCAATTAAAAAGGGGGCAGATCGCTTACGCTCATGGGCATAGCCGGGGGGGGGGCAGGGGGCAACTGCCCCCCTAGATCAAGTAAAACAATAGAGATACTTAACTGACCCATCACGTGGGTACAGCCCCCCCCATAACAAAAGTCCTGCCCCCCAACAAAACCCTGGCTATGTCCATGCTTGTGTGCACCTGCTGGATTTCACTGCTTGATCTAACATGCAAAGCTCCTTTTACACTTAGAACTCTTCAGGAATGTCCTTAGTTTTATGATCCACTGGTTCCATTTGTTTCCTCAGGAGCATAGGCCAGGCTCAGATTTCAAATGGTTATGGGATAAAAATGCCCCTTCACTATGACATGGCTCAACAGTGGTCTGCAGATGTTGTTGACTATTGTTTCATAACTTTATGGAAATACCTGATCTTTTTGCTGTCTGTGTTTTGAGCAAACAAAACCGAACATATAAATTCTCAGGAACGTTCACAGACATTGCAGAATCTCTCTCATTTGTCTCCTTTAGCAAAACCACTAAGGAAAGAATTCATGCTTTTTTTTTTAAAAAAAAAGTATGTTTCTTTAATATGCTTCTGAATCCAACTGGAAACACATATAGTGGGGAATGGGTTGTAATTAATTTCTAACATTTCAGCAGCAAACAGTTCATTCTTGGCACTGGGAAAGCGTAATGAAAGTGTTAACTTTGGAGCCTTGTCAGACAAATTTTATAAACTTTGCCAATGAACTTTGAATTACCCTGCCCCTTTCATATTTTCCAGTTAACATGCGTATATCTGCTCCTGCCATGTAATCAACTGATTGTTACACAAGCATTTTCTAAAGCTATGACAAACTCAGATTTATGAGGTCAACAGGTTCAGACTTAATCCATTCAATAGCTGCAATTTATCGTCTGATGATAATTGTATACACAAACATTGTAATGATTTAGATGACATAGTGTAAAGATGAAATCCGTTTATTTTAAAAGGGTTTCTAACCTCTAAAATATGTTGCTGTGAACACCTTTCTGGGGCCGCTTTTAACAACATGGTTATTATTGTTTTATTGATCAGGTTTTTATTACTGATTTGACACTTATATTTCACGTTAATCGAAAAAGGTGTAATTTTTCCACAGGAAATTTAACAAGACTATGACTGTAATTAATTATATCATTACTGTGTTTTCAGTGCATTCCATTTAAAGGGGTCTGGAGAGGAGTGCCTAATTCATCATACATTTATTATAAGGAATATGTAAACCTCTTTTAAACAGACAGAGAGCATGATCCTTTTGGAGGAGATGGGATATGACATAGGCTCTATATTTATAGATTCTTGCCTTTATCATGACCTGGTTTTTATATATATATAATGACAGCTATTTTGGAATGGGATTGTAAATTAGCAACTTAGAAAGCCTAGGCAGCTTGCAATATTGCCATTGGCTACTCTTAAAGCACTAATTAGCGGTCATTCTCTAATGCCTTCCATAGATCAAGATCTACAGAGACTGCAAAGAGGGAAGAGGTAGCAGGGCAAATAACAGTGAAAGTTTCAAGCAGACTTTCCAGGAGTCCTTCAATATGCACTCTCAAAGCACCATTAAATATTACTGCAAGCACACTTTTCAGGAGACACCAGCCGCTACATTTATATATCTTCCCTAAACATAAAGCAATGCTTGCTTGCGGTGATAAACTGTGTACAGACTTTAAAGCATTTAGCCAAATGGTGAAATTTCAATTGATCTCCAGTTTATTGCCATTGATCTTTTCCAAATGTAACTATATTTACTCCGGGGAAATATAAACCTGTATATAAACACGGGGACATAATTTATGTCCTCAGTCAACATAAACTCCATAGTGGGAGTTGCAGCCCTGTGTTGTGGAGAAACCAAATGCAAAAAAGAGGCCTCTCTTCCATAAACTCCACTCCATATCCAGGTTTGTGTGATATTTATAATTTGTAAACTTATCACATACATTCCGATTCCATTCTTGACATATTGCCACATATGTCTAATTCATGTGTGTAATAAAATATTATAAGTGCATATAAAAACACATCTCTCAACTTACATCTGTGTCTTCTAAACACTTCAGCATAAATAATAATCACTTTAGAGACGTGTAGCTGCATGCATAATTATAGTTCTCCACTTATTTTTTTATTTTTTAAAAAAATGTTAGGCTTCAAAATTTAAATTTCCAAAGCGTACCAATAAGTATTTGAAAAAGTATTGGTTCTGAATCTTGGATCTGTGCACAATTTTATTCTTGGTACTAGTCTCAAAGAATTCTGCTGAACAATCCCATTCAAGTCAGTAATGTCATGGCGGTTTGAGAGAGCTGATGCACACATAGTTCTCCCCTGTTTTCAAGGTCTCCACCTTCCCACTCATCTCAGTATGCCTTTTCTGGTGTGTATGTGCCATTTTGCTCTCTCCGTTGAAATGAATGGGGAAGCACAAGTTTAAGTATTTTCTGGACAACAGGATTGGATGCTGAATCTTGTGCATATGAAGTGCAGTTAAACTGTGAGCGCTACAGCATAGAAACACCAACACATTTTACAGCAGACCTTGCACTCTCTTGATATGAATGGCAGTTGTACAGCAGTCCGGCTGAGCAGCTAGAGACCAGACTGCTTCAACTGATTTCACTGCAAAATACGCTGTAGGAGACGAGGGTTTCGTCTGCATAGATTAGAGTGCTGTTATGTTCAGATGCTGCCAGTGTAGTGTAGTGGTTAAGAGCAGTGGACTCGTAATCTGGGGAACCGGGTTCGCGTCTCCGCTCCTCCACATGCAGCTGCTGGGTGACCTTGGGCTAGTCACACTTCTCTGAAGTCTCTCAGCCTCACTCACCTCACAGAGTGTTTGTTGTGGGGGAGGAAGGGAAAGGAGAATGTTAGCCGCTTTGAGATTCCTTTGGGTAGTGATAAAGCGGGAAATCAAATCCAAACTACTACTACTACTACTACTCTTCTTCTTCTTCTTCTTCTTCTTCTTCTTCTTCTTCTTCTTCTTCTTCTTCCCATAGGCAGATGATTGGCCACTGTGAGAACAGGATGTTGGACTAGATGGGACATTGGCCTGATCCAGCAGGCTACTCTTACGTTGCTATAAATTGAAAATATTTAACGTAAATATTACGTTGCTATAAATTGTGGTGGAGTCTCCTTCTTTGGAGGTCTTTAAGCAGAGGCTTGACAACCATATGTCAGGAGTGCTTTGATGGTGTTTCCTACTTGGCAGGGGGTTGGACTCGATGGCCCTTGTGGTCTCTTCCAACTCTATGATTCTATGATTCTATGATTCTATGACATCTAAGTGGTGGGATGCTGGTGACGTTTTCTGAGCTCAGTCTTGGAGATGAATTTTGAGGAGTTAATAAAAGTCCTCATCAGAGCAAAAGTGAGATGAACAAGTCCTCTGATTCCTAGCTTCCTCCTCCCCTGCTTCCAAGACCATTCCATTAGCCCCTATCCACAAAACACATTTCCTCCTCCACTTTTCACATCTTCAAAGTGGTGAGGAAGGACCATAGCTCAGGGCTAGAGGCATGCTTTGCATGCAGAGGATCCCAGGTTCAGGCCCCAGCACCTTCAGACTGGCCTGGGAAGTACTCCTGTCCCAAACCCTGGAGAGCCGTTGCCAGTCAGTTTTGAGAATACTGAGCTAGATGGACCAATGGTCTTTTTTGGTATGTAGCAGCTTTCTAAGTTGGTGGTGGGAGCAGCAGCACAGTCACCGTAGGCATGGGCTTAGAGGCTAGCAGAGAAGGTTTGGCTTATAGCGCTCTGTATTGTGCCACATTCCCTGATGGCATTTTCTAGAGTTCCAACAAAGAGTCTGTCAATCACCTTTATGACTTTGCAATAGAGACTTTGCTTTTCAAAGGTATTCATGGATTTCCTGTAGGGCAAAATCAAGAAAATCCAGGACATTTTCTGCCCCATTCTGAAGGTTCTGAGAAACTGTACCCTATATGCCGCCCTCTCAGCCTTCCCTGTACCCAAAAGCTTTCCAACCAGTCCCTCTCCCCCAAACAATTCTCCCTTTCCTTCTGTTATGTTGCAAGCACCAGATGTAGCAGGGGCCGATGATTCCCCACCCCCACCCCTTCTTATATCAGTCTAATATACTGATTAGCATCATGCTGGGGAATAAAAGGAAGTCTGGGAACTCCGAGAAATCATATTTGTTTAAGGAGCAGTCTAATGTCCTATTCTTCACACCGTCCCAGGAATAGGTTCACGAATTGTGGTGAAAGATGATTGCATGTACTATGGTAGCTGAATCCCACAATGGAGAGAATAAGGATGGATATTAAAGATTTAGAAACAACCCTCAATTGATCCCAAGCTTTTGTTTTCACCACCAAAGCATACAGAACTTTCTTCCTATCATCCCCCCTGCCCCATGTCGCTCAGAAGATGTCAGTGCTGGGGAATGAGCAATTGTTAGCAAGTGAGGAGTCTTGGGTTTCCAGACCTTGAACTGTGAGGCACATTTGGTATGTATATGTAGATTCCTTTTTATTTTATTTTTGCTTCTAAGCATGTTTCAATAGTTCAGTTGTACAGTGTGAATGTGAAGAATGGAAAACGACCAAGCCTTGCAAAAGTCATCTACCAAGCCTTTTTTATTTGACATAATACGGTTCTTAAATAGTTGAAAAAGGAAGGATTTTAAGCAAGAAATTCACAAGCAGGCATTAGAGAGCTGGAATCTCTTTGCAGCCAGCATGTTATGCTTATTAAAGCACTCTTTGTTATCTTCACTCATGGCAGAAACTCCAGTGAATAGTTCTTCTGGAAACGATTTCCATTTTAAGGCCTGAAAAGTTAAAACTTTAAATGTAACTTTGATCAGCCGGGCGTTACCAATACATCTGCTCCTTGAGAAAGGCATATTTGCACCCACCCGCACTAGTTTCACATTCCAATCGTGAAAGAGAAACAGCCAGTTAATATATGCTTATGAAACATACCATCTACATGGATTCTATTTACTTTGCAAGGGATTGTAACAATGGGGAAAAAAAAGGTTAAGGAGAGGTTTCCCATGAGAACACGGGACCTGTATTTCTTAATAGAAATGTCAATTCTTAGTACCCAGCTATAGCAACCATTTTAATATTTAGGTGAGATGATCACTTATCATGGATGGAACAAAGGGGACCCTATTTTTATTTTGGCTTCTTTACAAAAAAAAATCACTTTTGACTCACCGGATTTCCTGATTTACCCCCTTAGCAAATATAAATGACCTTGGACTGAAATAAGTTCAAGGGGTGATGTTTTAAGACAACTATGTAGCATTTTCTGATTGGCAGTGGGCTTTTTAGGGGCGGGAGGAGGATTTGATGCCCTACTATTGCCTGCTAACAGTTTAGTAAGCTAATATTTAAACTCTGACATGAATATTTCAGGAAGCATGAAACAATTCTTCCTGCTATTCTTCTTGCATATCTGCCCTGCAGACTTCCTGTTTTAACATTCATTTCCTCTTGCCATGGGTCAATGGGAACTGTAGTTCTATGGTGAAGGTTTTCTCACAGAGAAATATCAGCACCTTTTCCAAACTATAATTCTTAACATTTCTTTGTAAAACCAGGGCTGAGCTGAATGTTCTCAACATACTTTTTTGGCTCAGATGTAGTGATGGAATGGCAAATACTGTAATTAAAAAGGCAGTTTGTTTTTTTTACACTGTTTACTTGGTGCTTTTGCAATCACTGTCCTCCCATTTGCTGCCACTTCCACAGACTTCCTCACTTGCACGTCATACAGACACTTATTCCTTCTCAAGTTATCCCATCTAATTAGGAGTCACATAGCAGACCATGATGCCATGCAACAGTTAGATTTGACTATTTGCTGACATCTCTTAAGGGTAAATGGAGCCTATCCAAAGAGAGGAGAAAACTTCCTGTACAGGATATATAATCCTAGCCAATCAGGTACCAGAAACATTCAGGGATGACAGAATGAACACCTTGGCAGTCCTTTCACAAAAAGCCCTAGAAACATCACTGAAAATCGGTTCAATTCTAACAAAAAGTTCCATGAAATAGGACTTTCCTTCAGATCAGCCCCATAGAAAATTAAGACCTTTGTAGTGTAGATATGCCACTGTAATAGTATGAAAAGCAATAGCTTGTAGATCAGTAGTGTTGCATTTGCTGGAAAAAAATTAATTTCAAACCGCAATCCTACCCTATAAATCACAGGAATGGTTCGGCACAGCTTAAGAAGTTTTTTCAGTTAAAAAAAAATGTGTTCCCTGAAATTCATTAATGATATCATTTTACTAGCCTAAGTAAATATTCTTCTTCTTATTTTTTAATTTTCCACCCTTGTTGCCTCTCTTTTAAAAAAAGAAATAGCCTCTAGGAGAAAGGTTTATTAAGATACAGTCAGTTTCTGAGCTATGTATTAGTTAATGTAGTGGAAATGGAACACACACACACAAAATTATTTGTTTGGCACGAAACACAAATATTAATTGCTGCCCAGGGAGCAGCACCAATTCAACAGTGTAGATAACATGACATTAATAAAGCTTGTTTGTAATAACAGCACTGGATACATTAGGGAGTAAGGCATCCTGCATTACAGCTATTTAGAGGATGCTTGAGATGAGAGACGCTGCATTTGGCTTCCATGCCACAGGGAACTAATAGACTTAATTTTAATAATTAAGTTGGAGTACTCATTTCAAGTTATGTAACAAAACAAATGTTTGTTGTCACAAGTGTTTGGTATTTGTACTGTGGCCTGATTTGCACGTAACACTAAGCCATGATAGGCTTTGTCTGAAAGTTTGAACCCAACCCAGCAGATGAACCGGTTTGTTTTCTCAGCAATGTGATGCTGTGGTTTGTTCTAACTTACAAGCCACAGCTTGTTTAACTATGGTTTGGCTGGGGAAGCCCAGTCAGATGGGCGCGGTATAAATAATAAATTGATGATGATGTCTCATTAGCCGCTGGAGAGATACCAAAAAACTTTGGATGGATTCTGAGGATGATGTGACGCATTTTTTAATTGGGATCCGCCATTATGGGAGAAGGACGTGTTGCAGAGATAAACAGTCTTGGGGGAGGTGAGCTCTTAATTTGTTATTATATCTGTACTTCAAGTCCGATTTGGCAAATCTCCCCTAGAAAGACTAATGTTTGATGCAACCTGAGAAAATTAATGAGCAAACGCCCAGATTTATTTTATCATAACTGAGTGAAGATGGCGTCTGCCACCAGAGAAGGACTTTTGGATTGATTCGGCATAAAACCAGCTTGTGAAGATATTCTGCAAATAACAGACTTACCAGCTGCAAAAAAAAAAAAAGGAGAGTCATACAAATTTCACACAGAAGCACATTATTGTTTAATTCAACTTGCCTGTGGAAACAGCTCAGAGGCCACGAAAGAAGGAAGGATAACAACAGGAAGATTTAAAGAAGGAACTATTGGAAACTCAAGGCAGTAGAAACATAAGATGATTGGAAACCCACTGAACTTGAAGCATGGGAAGCCCCAACAAAAATTTATAATTTGGCAGAATATTTGGACTATATGATAGGTATTTGTATAATTTGGAATATTTAATGTGATTTGATTGGATTGTTAAAATGGAAAATTTAATAAAAATTATTTAAATTAAATAAATAAATAAATTGATGATGATGATGCCAGAGAGCAATAGTTTTTCTTAACTGTGGTTTGCTTGCCCACCTGACTCAAGATGCTCACCATGAGGCAAGAGCAGCTGGAAAGCTAACCAAGATTTGGCAAAACAAACTGCGGCTTATTTGTTTGTCTGTGAGCTCCTGTCATGGTCTGCCACAAGCACCGTCTCCAGCACTGTAGATTCCATTCTGATCCCTGGTATACTAGGGAACTAAGGAAAAGGAAAAGGCTTGATGATGACTAGAGCACAAGTGGCAAAGATGACTTGCTAGATCCAGGTTTGGGGCAAGTCCTCTTGGGTGACAGAACCCCTTTCCCCCACAAGATTCAAAATCACAAAATATGCAGCAAAGTGAAGCGTGGAAATATAGGCTGTTAGACCTTTAAAATAAATCCCCTTCTAAGCTGCTTCCAAATTCACCCCACTTCCCTTAGCATAGAAAGAGACCACACATTTGGCAAGTTAAGCGTTGTTTACTTACAAACTCTTCAAAGCTCATATTAATGTGCTTTCCCATACAACAGTTAGAAAACGCAGGCGGTGAATCAAGATAGCTTGCTTAAGCCACACAGTCCAAACTTGGAACCAGTCTTGAAGTTAACAGGCACATCTGGTCACAGACACAGAGCATGGAGCTTTAAATTAGGGGCATCACTGCCGGAGAGGGCGTGGCAAAATACAGGTGAGGCCAGGGCTGCATGAGCACACTGGTTGGAGCACTGAATTGGCTCTGCCAAGGCAGCTGTATAGCCCCATCCTTGCTGCTGTCTCCCCCTCCCCTTCTTGGTAAGCGGCCGTGACACCCCCTCCAGGAGGGTACTGCTGTGGCTTCACCCCACCAGGTGAGCTGCTCCTGGGCAATTTTGGTGGTGAAGCATTGTGAGCCACTATTTGTCTAGCAGTCCTTTTCAACATCATGAGTTCAGGGCGTTCTTCCCTACACCAAAGAGATCGCATATATTTTTGGCTTGAGCAGAGGGTGGACTGGGTCTTGTCAGAGAAGAAAGGCTTGGAAATTAGGCTAGGGAACTTGTTCCATTTATTGCTGTTACTATTATGTTGTTGTTGTTGTTGTTTAGTCATTTAGTCATGTCCGACTCTTCATGACCCCATGGACCAGAGCATGCCAGGCACTCCTATCTTCCCCTGCCTCCCGCAGTTTGGTCAGACTCATTTTTGTGGCTTCGAGAACACTGTCCAACCATCTCATCCTCTGTCATCCTCTTCTCCTTGTGCCCTCCATCTTTCCCAACACCAGGGTCTTTTCCAGGGAGTCTTCTCTTCTCATGAGGTGGCCAAAGTATTGGAGCCTCAGCTTCATGATCTGTCCTTCCAGTGACCACTTAGGGCTGATTTCCTTAAGAATGGATGTGTTTGATCTTCTTGCAGTCCATGGGACTCTCAAGAGTCTCCTCCAGCACCATAATTCAAAAGCATCAATTCTTCGGCGATCAGCCTTCTTGATGGTCCAGCTCTCACTTCCATACATCACTACTGGGAAAACCATGGCTTTAACTATACAGACTTTTGTTGGCAAGGTGATGTCTCTGCTTTTTAAGATGCTGTCTAGGTTTGCCATCGCCTTTCTCTCAAGAAGCAGGCGTCTTCTAATTTCGTGACTGCTGTCACCATCTGCAGTGATCATGGAGCCCAAGAAAGTAAAATCTCTCACTGCCTCCATTTCTTCCCCTTCTATTTGCCAGGAGGTGATGGGACCAGTGGCCATGATCTTCGTTTTTTTGATGTTGAGCTTCAGTTATGTTGTTATACACCACTAATGTTATGTTGTTATACACCACTAATGTATATGACAATTGACCTTTTACTCTAGGATGATACAAATGCCAATATAGCTAAAACCGAGTATGATGCCATAGGGTTGTTTATTTAAAACATCCCCACGGTTTGAATCCTTTCAGGTGGATCGTGCAGCTAGGATATATCATATTTACAGTGCAGAAGGAGGGGGTGATGCTTTTTTGATTTGTCCCAATTAACCTTGTAACACAACGTAGTGGAATGGCTATTAATGACACTAATAAGATGCAGGGAAGACAATGCATAAAACATCATTGGCATATAAATTAAATTCCTATACACAGATACCTTTATGCACTAGAGATGAAGGAAAATTATTGCGAGGCAATTTCATTTTTTGGTGTGTGTATTTTTTTTTAAAGCTAATTAGAAAGAAAATGCAATACCTTTTCCACCTCATATCCATCAATGCTAGAAACCAATCTGGGCACTTACTGATGAAATGTTCCCATTGATATTGCTGTGCAAGTCAGGAAATTAATTTTACGATTGTTCTCCTGGAAGCTACAGTTGCTGCAAATACTTTAATGTCTTACCTTTGACTGTGTACTGGTTTACATTTTAATTTGACCAGGTTTGCATGCATAAATTTCTTCTTCTTTTTTTATAAAAAAAATCCCTTTCTTTAGAGCAGGTTTCATTAGCTACAATATGTGCAAAATAAATAAATATATCCCTGTGCATGTTATCAGATCTTTGAGTCTATTGGATAAAGTGCACGGGTAAATTGGAAGATACATTTGTAGGTACTTAGGATTGGTTAGAACAGAAATTATATACATTATATATATATATTCCTAAGTTTGAGCAAATCTTGTAAATGAATTCTCCGCTTGACCGGAACTGAGTTCTGGCGAGTTCTAGCTGGGGAAAAAACCTCTGAGAAAGATTTTATAGTATTTGGAGTTTTTTAGTTTAGAGAAAAGGGAGTAAAAGGGGGATATGAGAGAGATGTATAAAATTATGCATGGTGTAAATAGGAATAAGTTTTCTTCCCTCTCTTGTTATATTAAAATTCAGGAATGTATACTGGAGCTAGATGTTGGCAGATGCAGGACAAACTAAAGAAAGCGATTCACACTGTACACAGCTGAA
Organism: Podarcis vaucheri; assembly: GCF_965113315.1. Classification (NCBI taxonomy): domain Eukaryota; kingdom Metazoa; phylum Chordata; class Lepidosauria; order Squamata; family Lacertidae; genus Podarcis; species Podarcis vaucheri. The sequence continues at coordinate 102,568,328 of NC_138760.1, forward strand.
CTATGGTATTTGCTTCCACAAGTGGTGGTGATAGCCACCAACCTAGGTGGCTTTAACAAGGTATTGGCTATCAATGGCTACTAACCATGATGACTGTGTTCTACCTTCCCTTTCAGAGGTAGGTGTGCCTTTGAGTACAAGTTGCTGGGATCTCAAATCGGGAGAGTGCTGTTACACTCATGTTATGCTTGGTAGCTTACCATAGACACCTGGTTGACCACCGTGAGCAGGGGTGTAGGAAGGGGGCGGTGGAGGCACATCGCCCCGGGTGCCCTCACTGAGGGGGGTGACATTCGACGCACCGCCAGCCCATGACTTCCAAGCCTATCACAAGCCGTCGGGGTAAGGGGAGAGCTGTGCCAGTTTGCCAGTGGCATATCCCCTTCCCCCTTTGTTTTGACAGCTTGGGGGAGAGGCTTGGGAGTCGTGAGCGGGCGGCACGCTGAATGTCCACCATGGGCAGCTCACTCCACCCCTGGCTGCAGGGCACGTGCACCGCTCCAGGCACCCGAGCGGCAACAACAACAACAACAACAACAACAACAACAATTTATACCCCGCCCTCCCCAGCCAGAGCCGAGCTCAGGGTGGCTAACACCAATAAAATTATAGTAAAATCATAATTGGGGGGGGGGGCTAATTTAAAATACAGGTTAAAATGCAACTTAAAATGCAGCATCATTTTAAAAGTAGCCCATAGTTCAAAACCATAAGGGCAGGGAAACGTCCAAACCAAAGGCCAGTCAGAACAGCTATGTCTTGCAGGCCCTGCGGAAAGATGTCAAGTCCCGCAGGTCCCTAGTCTCTTGTGACAGTGCGTTCCACCAAGTCGGGGCCAGTACTGAAAAGGCCCTGGCCCTAGTTGTGACCAATCTAACCAACATGCGACCTGGGAGCTCCAAAATGTTGTCATTTGTGGACCTTAAGGTCCTCCTTGGGGCATACCAGGAGAGGCGGTCCCATAGGTACATGGGTCCTAGGCCCACGTACCTACTGGGAGGGCACCCTCCACGCCGCTCCCCCCTCTCACCACTCCTGAGAGCCAGCGAGGTGTAGTGGTTAAGAGTGATAGACCCGTGATCTGGTGAACCGGGTTCACGTCTCCGTTCCTCCACCTGCAGCTGCTGGGTGACCTTGGGCTAGTCACACTTCTCTGAAGTCTCTCAGCCCCACTCACCTCACAGAGTATTTGTTGTGGGGGAAGAAGGGAAAGGAGAATGTTAGCTGCTTTAAGACTCCTTCGGGTAGTGATAAAGCGGGATATCAAATCCAAACTCTTCTTCTTCTTCTTGGGAGCACGCCCGCCTGCCCTGGGCAGCGCTGGCATATGTTCCACCACTGACTGTCAGGAGAGAATACTGGATTAGAAGGGCCTTTGGATCTGTCTAGCATTTTCTTCACTATCATGCATACCCATTACATGTTATTATTTAGGAGCAAAACTATATCTCTTACCTAAGCAAAATCATCTCCTGGCTCAAATCTTACTGACAAATTTGTCCACTTAACTATTTCAACTTGGTTGTTAAAGGAGACCACATTGCCCACTTCAATCTGCAGCTTCCTAGTTTAGAGCCCTACCCCCTTTCCCTGCATAATGCGCCAAACAGCTTTAAATCTCCTACAATTCTGTAAATGCGGTATGTGCCTTTGAGCAAAACGGGAGGCTTTGAAAAGCTTCCCATGACCATAGTTAACAACAAACTGATTACCACGCTGGGCCTTCTAATAGCATTTCACTTTCTTTTTCACTTATCAGAATTATAATAAACAGATAAATTACACACACATCCATAAACAGCTATGAAAGCGTGGGAGGAATAGTCCGAAAATCACTTTATCAAAAGAGTGATTGGATCTCAATGGATACTAGAAATTATGTGCAGTAACAGTAATAGCTCATGGCATGACTTATAGTCATCTGGAGATGTAGGAGGCAAAAGCATGGGATACCTAAGACTCACTCATATTATTACAATCATATCCAGCAGTGCCATTTATTACTTCTTTAAAGTACTAAATGAGTTGAGAGTACAAGCAAATTTTGTATTTAAAAATGGGCTTTTATAATTTTGAGTTACACTGAGCACTCACCCCAATGGTACTTTTTTATAGTTGTCTTCGATTGTTACATAAACTATATTTATCCTCTTTGTATTTCACATGCAGTTACCATAAACTGTATACTAGCCTTATATATACAATACTACAGCCTTTGGTCTCTCTCAGTGAAATGTTAAAGGGGGGGGGGGCTGGTAAAATTAGCTGCATTACAGTGAGTAGGGGAATAAAGTAGCTATGAAAACACCTGGTGTAGATAGATGACCCGCTAAAGAGATCACCCTCTTTCCCTATGGGTCGTTTGCAGGGAGGTGGATTCCCACCCCCTTTGTTTTCATGGGTGCAGCCAGTTAAAATCCCTATTTCCAAACAAATGGAGTCATGTTTCTCCATTGTATTTGTCTGTGATTGTTTCACTTGCAGTAGAAAATCAAGGCTCTCTGATCCACGGACAGAAGTGGTGAGAGGTGAATTTTGGAATGTGGCCCTTCCTTGTATAGCTTTTCATACCTGCTCTCATGGGAATCTGGGCCAGATTCTTTTGGTGGCAGAGGTGATGCTATGGGAATTGCAGAGAGGGGCTTTCCTCCCTCCCCTTCCATTATTCCCAGATGGCTCTCTGACTGACCAGAGTCTTCTATGAATTGAGGGGCAGCAGGGCATGCAACCTCTGACATATCTTTATTTAATTCAAACTTTTAAAACATATATACCACCCTTCATTCTGTTTAGAATCTCAGGGGGGTGGTCAATCAGTTGTTGTTTAGTCGTTTAGTCGTGTCCGACTCTTCGTGACCCCATGGACCAGAGCATGCCAGGCACTCCTAGTGTTCCACTGCCTCCCGCAGTTTGGTCAGACTCATGTTTGTAGCTTCGAGAACACTGTCCAACCATCTCGTCCTCTGTCGTCCCCTTCTCCTTGTGCCCTCCATCTTTCCCAGCATCAGGGTCTTTTCCAGGGAGTCTTCTCTTCTCATGAGGTGGCCAAAGTATTGGAGCCTCAGCTTCACGATCTGTCCTTCCAGTGAGCACTCAGGACTGATTTCCTTCAGAATGGATAGGTTTGATCTTCTTGCAGTCCATGGGACTCTCAAGAGTCTCCTCCAACACCATAATTCAAAAGCATCAATTCTTCGGCGATCAGCCTTCTTTATGGTCAATCAGTTACCTCGCAGCATAAATACAATAACAACAAAACCACAGACAGAACCCTTAATAACTTAAAGCCACACTTGTTAAAATGTCTGGGTGAACAAGAATATTTTAGCCTGGTGCTGAAAAGATTGCAGCATGGGTACTTTGGATGAAGATGTCTTAAGGCAGCCTCGGTAGAAGATGCGGAGCAGGCTTGAGTCTCTGCCACTGCAAGACAAAATGGCTTCCATTAGAATGAACAGGATGACAAAGAAGCTGCAAATGTGGAAATAGTTCATGAGAAGCTTCCACTGGAGGGACCCCCTTCTTCAAAGTCCTCTGAAGTGATGGCTTTTCTCCCCACAAAGGGAGGTACCCTGTTTACCTCAGCTGCTAGGCATTTCTGAAAGTGATCCCTGAATCCTAAATAGGGTGTGTGGTTAAATTTGGTTTGGCTCAATAATGAGGTGAGCTGTTTTCCAGCTTTTATGGAAATGACTCAACTTACTTCACAGCCAATCTGATGTGAGTCATGGGTGGGTTGCCCATCTTTAGTTAAAACATAGGTTCTTACACCAAAATGTATCGCCCAAATTTATATGTTGCTAGCCTGAGTTGTAGTCTTACAGGACCTGACATACGGGTTCCAGAACTACAGGAAAATATTATGTTCATAGTATGGCGAACCAACTCAGCAAATACAGAAGCTTCTCACAAAAATCAGGATGGACAAATGGTCTTGCTAAATGGTTCTTGGTCTTGTTAAATTTTGAATTTTTCCAGTCTAAAGTTTGGTTCACCACATTTCTGCATAAATCTGCATTAAAAAAAAAGAAATGAAAACCAGTCCTCCTGAAAACTGGTTAGCATTTCAATGCTTGTTTCTTTGAATTTTGTATTTCATTTTCCCTGATACAATGCACTTTTGTTTCATTAGTACAGTGGTACCTACAGTTACAAACGCCTCAGGTTGCAAACACTTCAGGTTACAAACTCCGCTAACCTGGAAGAGTTACCTCAAGTTGAGAACTTTGCCCCAGGATGAGAACAGAAATCGTGTGCTGGTGGTGCAGCGGCAGCAAGAGGCCCCATTAGCAAAAGCACGCCTCTAGTTAAGAAAAGTTTCAGGTTAAGAATGGACCTCCAGAACGAATTAAGTTCCTAACTAGAGGTACCACTGTACATGCATTTTTGTACACCTTTTGGAGTTGGGAAACGCCACTGTGAATTCAAAAGAAGCGCTGTGCTTTGGATTGCACATTGTTTCTGAATTAGGTAGGCTCTCCTTAAAATGTGAACTGAACCAAATTTCTTCCCATTCCTGTAGTCACTACTCTCAAAGACACACCTACTTCTTGAAATGCCAAAGTTGTATGAGTCAATGGCCATTGCAGTTCTCATACAGAGAAGAAAAGGGCCATGTTGCTCAGTGCATCCTCACAGAATAAACTCACATTTGGTGACTACAAGCCCCATGTGGTGCAGTGACTAGAGTGCTTGCTTTGGACCAGGATCGAATCCTCATTCAGCCGACAAGTTCCCCAAAGTAACATTGGGCTCTCTCTCAGCCTAGCTTACTTGTGAGCATAAAATAAGAACTCCAGTGTACAATAGCCCTCAGCATGCACTACTCATGTGTAGGTAAGGCTCAAGGCTCCATGCTTGGTCCCACACCCCAAAATCCACTGATCATGCAATCCTGAACCCCCATTCAACATGCTTACCCTTTAGCTGGTGTGATATAGTGGATCCCAAACTTGAGTCTCCAGCGGTTGTTGGACTACAACTCCACTGGACCTGCTAGCTAGGGATGATGGGAGTTGTAGTCTAACAACAGCTGGAGACCCAAGTTTGGGGAACACTGGCAGTGCCAGACTAGGACCTAGGAGAGCAGGGTTGTAGTACCTACTAAACCATGAAGCTCACCTGCACCAGTCAAAGTCTCTCAGCATAACCTACCCCACAGGGTTCTTGCAAAGAGAACTATAATTACATTAATAGAGAACTGTAAATGTAATAAGAAAGAAATATAAAATAAATAAATACATGTGAGTAATGTGTGAAGAGAGTCATTGCCCGAGGTCTCTGGAGGAAGGACTGGTGGTTTTTAAGCAGGGGTTGAACAGCCTTCTGTCATGTATGATCTAGTTGTGAACCCTGCACTTGGATTGGACTAGATGATCCTCAGGGTCCTTTCCAACCCTATAATTCTATGATACTATGATTGAAGGAGAAATCATGGAGCCTTGAACTCATGCTGACAGTATGTTGGGACTACACAGTCTGGCAATAGTGAGGTTTGTAGCTGGCCAGGGACTATGTGAACATGTTTGCTAGGGAATCTGGGAGATTATTGGTCTAAACTTTTAAGTTATTTCTATGCCTGTGTCTATTCTGATGCAACAGAAAGGCCTTCCGAAGGAAACATTGGAAATCTACCTCCTGAAGCTTCAACAATCAACACACAGGGGACAGCAGCTTTTCATGCATATGGTTCTCTTGCCGTGTTTTTGTTTGTTTGTTTAAAATAGCTGCAACAGCAGCAGAGAACTGGTTCCCTCACCCCTTCATTGTTATATAACTGCAAACCAGACAGCAAGGATGTTATTTGTTATCTGACATTTTAAAGTGCCCACTGAATGGGGCCTGAGGAATCAAAACATCTGTATCTCTCTGTGTGTGTTTAAATAAAAATAAAAATTTGTCATCTAGTTATATATGTTGTTTTTAAAAATCACAGCTACTAAGTGAACCAACGAGAAGAACGGAGCTGCTGAACAACTAAATCGAAATTAGCAACCACGCACCCATTGCCAAGGGCAACATTCGCTCAGCAGAGGATATGATAATGACAGATGAATCCTTGTTCCCAGCCTAAATTCTCTCTTCTCAACAAAATAAATGCACAATGTCTTAGATATTTTCACCCACACGCCAGTCACCTCCCTTCCAGAGCAGCTGCTGGAAATGTTGTCAGTGACGGCCAAGGAAGGTACTGTTTCCTGTCATTTTTCTGACAGGGTCGCCCCAATTTTCAGCTGACAGCGGTGAATTTTTATAGTTTCTCATGCCTTTTCTCTCTCCTGATCCTCCTTTGCCCTCTTATCTATATTTTTCCCTGAGCATTCTGGTTCATTTCTTCATTTCCCCCTTCTCCCTTCCCCCTCCGCCATCTTTTATTCGCTTATTACAGTCCACATCAATTCACATGTTGATACTTGGACCCTCTATCCAACAGCACCTTCAAAAGTAATGTAATTGGCCCTACATGCAAAAACCACACAACACAACCCCTTTTTGCCCAGGTTCCACCGCACAGACTTCATTGTACAAACATATTTTGCATATTTTCCTGAAATGGATACTTTTGCATTGCTTATTACTTAAATCTGAAGAAGACTCTGTTGCCAAGCATTGTGATGCATGTGGGTCGATGGCTGGGGTTGTTTTATGTGGGAGAACAAATGAGGACACTGAAAGCATGCACTGATGTAACTGAAATCATTTGCCTCCCTTGTAGTATTTCTCACTGCAAAGCAGGAATCACTACAGCAGCTCATGGGAAAAATAATACTTTAGTGGCACCACCTGAGAGAAGGAAAAAGCCACTGTGAAGTTCTCAATAAAGTCTGGAGCAACAACTAAGTTTGACTCATAGTAGACCCATTGAAATTAATGAATGTCCATTAATTTTATTTTTTATTTATTAAATTCGTATTCTGCCCTTCATCCGCAGAACTCAGTATGTCTACTCTGAGTAGGACTAACTCAGAATTCTACCTCAAATCTTGGCTCTTGAGGTGCCCTTCTGCAGGCAAAAGGGCTTGCCTTAACTTTGCTCAAGATTGTTGCATGAGAAAAGAGAAATGATAAACAGAAGTGTGCTCAGATGAGCACAAGGGGCTGAGCTATCTCTTGCACAACACCTGCTAGTACAAGGCATTGCGCAGCACCTCAGAAAGTGCGCACAAGATGAGCTTAGAACAAGCAAAGCATTCTGCTAGATCAGGGGGTGGAGAACCCTTTTCAGATCAAGGGTCAGATTCCGACTGGGCAAAAACACCGAAGGAGGGTGAAAAGTAGTATAGGCTGGGGAAAGGTCATGTAGTTGAGGATGAGGTATAGACAAGGAAGAGTCCCAAATGTCAGATAGAGAGGCTGGAGAGGTCTACATTTGGCTACTAGGCCTGAGGATCCCCCACCGCTGTGCATGCCACAGCACTGCCACCAGAATTCTTCCTATTGATGTGTCTCTGGATCCAATCTAAACATTGCAGCTTTGTCTGTCCTAAATCGTGGTCTGTATATTATACTGGCCATTCCAAAATGCACTATGTCTTTGACAATCCTCTTTCTGTACCAAGCTCCCTTCACATATGATTAACATGAAGGGACAACGCAGAACTGTACCTCATGCCCCACGCCACTGGCATGTGCTTCCCCTGCCCCCACCACCTAGGGGCGTCCTCAGGTCCTGAATCCTTGTAGAATTGGGGTTCCAGGGTCTGGAGAACACTGTGCACCTAGGCTTCTCTATATCCAGACAGACATTCAGGTTAATCCAGAGGCAGGGAAGTCATACATTGCCAAGGATCAGGCCAGAGGTTCAGCCTCACAGCTGCTTCTATCCCTGTTGCCCCTTCACATGAGTAATGTGTAAAAAGGGTCTATCTATCTCTTAGGTGAGCGAGTCCCTCACCCCAAACACACCGTGCATTTTCCCAAATACCTTGTGTATGTGTGTGTTGTGTTTGTGTAGTGGAATACTGTGGAAATGTAATGCATGAAGTGAGCTTCATTTATCCTGACAGTAGTATCATTGAATCATAGCACTGTAGAGTTTCAAGGGATCCCAAGGGTAATCTAGTGCCACCCCCTCCAAGGCAGGAATCTCAACTATAGCATCCCTGGCAGATGGCCATCCAGGAGAGTATACAATCTTCCAAGGGAGACTGTTCCACTGCTCTTAATATAATAATAATAATAATAATAATAATAATAATAATAATTATTATTATTATTATTATTATTATTATTATTATTATTATAATTTATACCCCACCTATCTGGCTGAGTTTCCCCAGCCACTCTGGGCGGCTCCCAATCAAGTGTTAAAAACAATACAGCATTAAATATTTAAAAAATTCCCTAAACAGGGCTGCCTTCAGATGTCTTTTAAAAATAAGATAGCTGCTTATTTCCTTCACATCTGAAGGGAGGGTGTTCCACAGGGAGGGTGCCACTACCAAGAAGGCCCTCTGTCTGGTTCCCTGTAACCTCACTTCCCGCAATGAAGGAACCGCCAGAAGGCCCTCAGCGCTGGATCTCAGTGTCTGGGCTGAACGATGGGGGTGGAGACGCTCCATCAGGTATACAGGACTGAGGCCGTTTAGGGCTTTAAAGGTCAGCACTAACACTTTGAATCGTGCTCGGAAACGTACTGGGAGCCAATGCAGATCTCTCAGAACCGGTGTTATGTGGTCCCGGCGGCCACTCCCAGTCACCAGTCTAGCTGCCGCATTCTGGATTAATTGCAGTTTCCGGGTCACCTTCAAAGGTAGCCCCACGTAGAGCGTGTTGCAGTAGTCCAAGCGTGAGATAACTAGAGCATGCACCACTCTGGCGAGACAGTTCGCGGGCAGGTAGGGTCTTAGCCTGTGTACCAGGTGGAGCTGGTAGACAGCTGCCCTGGACACAGATTTGACCTGTGCCTCCATGGACATCTGTGAGTCCAAAATGACTCCCAGGCTGCGCACCTGGTCCTTCAGGGGCACAGTTACCCCATTCAGGACCAGGGAATCCTCCACACCTGCCCGACTCCTGTCCCCCCAAAACAGTACTTTTGTCTTGTCAGGATTCAACCTCAATCTGTTAGCCGCCATCCATCCTCCAACCACCTCCAGGTACTCACACAGGACATTCACGGTCTTCACTGGTTCTGATTTAAAAGAGAGGTAGAGCTGGGTGTCATCTGCATACTGACGAACACCCAGCCCAAATCCCCTGATGATCTCTCCCAGCGGCTTCATGTAGATATTAAAAAGCAAGGGGGGGAGGACAGAACCCTGAAGCACCCCACAAGTGAGAGCCCAGGGGTCTGAACACTCACCCCCACACCACTTTCTGGACACGGCCCAGGAGAAAGAGCGGAACCACTGTATAACAGTGTCCCCAGCTCCCAGCCCCTCTAGATGGTCCAGAAGGATGTTATGGTCAGTGGTGTCAAAGGCCGCTGAGAGATCCAGTAGAACTAGGAAACAGCTCTCACCTTTGTCCCTAGTCCACTGGAGATCATTGACCAGCGCGACCAAGGCAGTTTCAGTCCCATGGTGAGGCCTGAATCCCGATTGGAAGGGATCCAAATGGTCCGCTTCTTCTAGGTGTGCTTGAAATTGTTCAGCAACCACCCGCTCAATCACCTTGCCCAAGAATGGTAGATTTGAGACTGGGCAATATTTGGCCATATTGGTTGGGTCTAAAGATGTTTTTTTAAGAAGCTGTTTAATGACCGCCTCTATCAGTGGGTCTGGGAAGGCTCCCTCATGGAGGGAAGCATTCACCACCCCGCAGAGCCCATGGCCCAGCCCTTCCCAGCTCACTTAACAGCTCTGTTGTCTAAATTTGCACACACAGCCTTGTTATTTATAGGCCCATTCAGCAGATTTATTTTAGGCACTGCCTAACATAAGCCATTGGGGTTCCTTAATATTATCAGAAACTATTGAAATGAAAACACTAATAAATATCTTCATGGAGGAGTGCTTTGTGCAGAACAAATTTTATTTCTTCTTCAAACCAATTTAGAAAGGCTGTCTCTCTGGATTAAACTTTGCCACAAAAGATCTAGAGGTTCACAGATCTTATGTAGGAAAGACCTGGCTGGCCAACAATGCAGAGCTCTGGAGACAAACCATGTTTAGAAAGGAGAATGGAACAACAGCGTGGCAATGTTTATGTCAGGCATGGAAAGAAGAGCCTAAAAGCTCATCACGATGAAATGGCTGTGTATTATAAAATAACCCGCCTCTAATTTTAGAAACACAAGGGCTGCCATTTCTATTGTTAAATTTAATTAGTATTTTTCCTAAATAATGCCCTCTTTCTATGCACTATTTATACTTGCTCGGAGAAAATATGCTGTATGCTGCGCCTTGAAAGGTAACAGAATGTGGGAGAAGCAGCCTGAGACTGCACATTTTGCCGAGAGAAAGAGAACAACTCTGCAGAAGATGAAAGTTTCTTTAGCAGGATGTTTTCTTAGTACTAGTTCTTGACATTGGTTTTAATACATTGGTCTGTCATTTCAGAGCCACAACATACATTAGGGGAAAGAAATGGAATTTGACAACAAAACACTTGGAAAAGATTTCTTCTTCTTCAATAAATCTATCTTCAGGAGCCTCTCCATGAAATAATGTTGTTAAGTTCAAAGCCAGGTTCTTCAATATCTCCCTTCAAACAGCTAGGATCCTGACAGGGCAATTCTATATTCAGATGTAACTCACACTGAGTTCAATGGAGCTTACTCTCAGGAAAGTGGGCATAGGATTGTAGCCTTAATGGTGCAGATGGTTGTGTTTTATTAACTTGTGTTGCTAGGGCAGGATGAGAACATTTTAAGACACACAAAACCCTTCTGACTTGGTGATTTGTTGAATGATATCTTTTATTTTATTTTCAAACTCATCTGTAGTCATTTTCCATTTTATTTTATTAATAAAAGCAGGACATTTTTTTTAAAAAAAAGGTTCTCCAATGATCCTGGGGAAAGCCAATAGTCCTGTTAGAGATGGTACCATTTATTTGAAATTTATCAAACCAGACATAAAAGAGGAACAAAAAGCATGGCTATAGAGTACAGTTTTTGTGGATACTAGAAATTATTAATCCATTCCAGGAATATGTAGTTCTATTTTAGGGAACAAACAATTCCTGGACCTCTACATGGGCGCCTGGAATACAACAGCCATGAAACCAGAAAGGGGGAGGTCATCTTTGGGTTCAAAGGCCTGTGGCCTTTTAGTCAGGTAATCTTTGGAAATCAGTAAGTATTTAAGACACAAAATTATAACAGAGAATGAAAAGGGTAGAATGATCTTCACTTTGTTCATACAGTGGTATCTCGGGTTAAGAACTTATTTCGTTCTGGAGGTCCATTCTTAACCTGAAACTGTTCTTAACCTGAAGCACCACTTTAGCTAATGGGGCCTCCAACTGCCACCGCTGTGCAATTTCTGTTCTCATCCTGAAGCAAAGTTCTTAACCTGAGGTACTATTTCTGGGTTAGCGGAGTCTGTCACCTGAAGCGTCTGTAACCTGAAGTGTCTGTAACCCGAGGTACCACTGTATAGGAAACTGTTATCAAACTAAGGAGTAAAGAGAGCTGTTGGCCTCTGGAAATTCCTTTCCCCTTCAAAGATGCTGAAGGGTTCTCACCTGGTCTCCTATTAACTTTTCCTGCCCCTTCCTGGCTAAGAAGGTGAGCAGTTAACCTATTTAGTAGCATCCACTCTGAAACCCCTACTGCCTCCAGCTTTCAGTTCAAAGTAGGTGTGTGGGGGAAACCCCTACCCAAACTCAGCCCATTTGTAGGCAGGCAAACAATTCTAACTTAGCCCCAAAGTGACTGGGGCTGATCAACCCCCTGACCACACACTCTGACACTGACGTGTGCTTGTGTATTCCGGCATTGTTGCACCTTCATCTTTCTAGCTGGCCGCACACGGCACTCCCAAACTGCAGCATCGCACAGCTGGAGGGAACAGACATGTCATCACAACCTGCCAAAGTCAATTTACTGCAATATGGACCATACTCGTGTAATTAGAGAAATTGTAGATTTGGAGTGATACGCAGAGAGCCTTCAGTTAAGGAGTGCAGAGCTCAGGATGCAAACATTACACTCAAGATGGTGGGCCAGCTGGGTACATCCTATGCAAACCGAGTCTGATCCTTATGTGATAATGTAGCCCTGTACTCAAACTTTCCCCTTGCCATTGCCCTACTTCTTCTCTGTTTCCGCCATTTATCAGTAATGGATGCAATCCGTCTCTAATGAATTTCTATAGAGATGGATTTCAAATTAGATGGTGTTCCTTTATTCCCTTTTCATCCCCCTTGTTTTCTTTCTTTCTTTCTTTCGGTGGAAATCAATAGCTGTTTTTATGGTGGTGGGAACAACTACACTGTTTCTCTCTTCCAAAACAGGATGGTTCCTTTTATAAACAGAAAACTTTACATACTAATTGCTGGTGTTTGGTGTGGACATTTCACATTAGCCTTTTCTCTTCCGTGGCCCTGCTTGCCTGTCTCTGATAATACGTTCTTAATTCTAGTGTCATTAATCTCTTCCAGAAAACAGATTTCTGGAAACAACTATAGGGGAGGAAAGATTCTATCCAGATATTTCAATATAGGCATTCTTTTTTTGAAGGGAGGACAGGATATATTTGTGAATTATTGTTTGGGTTTTTAACATTGTAAGTTGGTATAATTTGCCTGGTTTGTACCTTGAAGGGTTTTTGTTTTTTAAGTCCCTGTTCCAGGCCAACATATGTTTTAAGCCCATGCTGATAATGTTCTTGAGCTGCATTCATCGGTGATATTTGTAGAGAGCTTCTTGGTATAATTGTAATTCATAAGTTGTCTGCTGCCCTGTGATATGGGCATAATTGTCTCTGGACACTGTAAGCAAATGCAGCCCTTGTCAGAAGGATTGATAGTAAATGTTTTGGGGGTTTTGTTTTTTGTTTCAAAATTAAGTGTCGTGTTTCCCAATACTGCACAATTGAAATGGGACGTTCCTCTGTGTTTCTAGGATGAGTTTTATCCAGTTCAGCAAACAGTTTACCCCAGACACTTTGTCTCACCAAAAAAAGCAACCTTTATGTTAAATTTTACATTAAGAGATTTGGGTTTGATTTGTTGTTGCTGCTGTAGTTCATCATAATCAAAAAACAAACTCTCATCAGCCATGATAAACCGGATAAGACTTTCCTGAACTCTAAATGATATGGTAATATTATGTATTAACACAAATTGTAACTGGTCATTAACATGCCACATGACCCTTAGTCATTGCTCTATAAATTATTAAATAATAGAAGAGGAAATAAATCTCTTATCCTTATCAAATCTGCATATGGCACAAAACAGGGACGGACAGTTAACACCACAGAAGAACAGAATAAAATTCAAAATGACCTTGATAACGGGGCTATAAATATGAAATTCAACAGAGACAAATGCAAAACTCTGCATTTAGGCAAAAGTAAAATGCACAGCTATAGAGTGGACACCTGGCTTGGCCAGAACACATTTGCAAAAGATCTTGGAACTGTAGCCAACCACAAGGTGAAGATGAGCCAGCAGTGTGATGCAACTGTAAAAAAAAAAAAAAATGTCTATGCAATTTTAGGCTGCATTAATGGAACAATAGTTTCCAAGTCACAAGTTCCATTTTTATTCTCCACCACTGAGATTTCCTCTGGAGTCCAATTCTGGTGTCCGCACATTAGAAAAATCGGAGAGAGTTCAGAAGAGGGTTAGTGAAGATGTTCAGCAGTAGCAAAACAAAGCAAAGGTTTCAGGAACTGGGTATGTTTACCCTGGAGAAGACAAGACAGAGGATAGACATGATAGCACAATTCACATGCACAGATACGATTGAACACCTGTCCTGAGATAAATGGGGATGAACAAATCTGCAAATTTTGGCTACTCACAATTTTTCCTTTTCCAGTCTTGAATTCCATTCACCCTGCTTGCCAGCAATTTCCCCAAATGCAACACACTTTTGTGTGTTGTTTTGTTTTCTTTTTTAAAAAATAAGTTCTTAGTTATACACCCATATCATTTTTCATTTTTATACAGTAATTCTTTTGGGCTTCCCACCCAGTATTTCATGACAGTTCTTTGTACATTTTACATAGCTGCATATACAATAATTCCTTCACCTTATTTTCAACCTTCTTGTGTCCTTTACGTTATCAGAAGTCATCCCCTACCTGAAATTTATATTTAAGGTCAGTTTTTTGTAAGTATTCCCCTAAATACTCCCATTCACTCATCATCTGTTTATCATCTATATTTCTTATTTTGGATGTCCGATTTGCCAGCTCTGCTTATTCAATTAGTTTATTTAGCTATTGTTCTTTCCCTGGGATCTCTGTGTTTCCAATATCTTGCATATTCTATCCTTGCAGCTGTTGTTGCATAGAAAAATAGGTTATAGGCTCTTTTTGGTAGATTCCCAATTATGCCAAGAAGAAATGCTTCTGGTTTATTATGGAATGTGAATTTGATTTTAAAAAACCCAAAACTCATTATAGACAGTTTCCCAGGATTCCTTTGCCCGGTTGCATGTGTGTTGTTTTCATATACATTTGTGTGCATGATATATACATTTTTGTAGGCATTTCTTTGGTTGGACAATTGCATTGCAAAATTCAGAGAAGGGCTAATTTCAAAGGATGGCTATATTTTGGGTTAGAAACGGCAAGTATTGGCTTGGCAAGTGTGTTAGCAAATGAGTTTATTCCCCATCCATAGTCCTGAGGGTGCATAATAGTAGTATACCTCACTGTGTGAAGGCATAGCTAGGTAAAATCTTTACCAACATGGAAGGGTATGAAAAAACACAGGTGGGTGGCAGAGGAGAGGGGTTCAGCATATTCAAAACTGACATGAAAGTCAGGCTTTAAACAACCAACTTCCTCACAAAGGGAGAGACTAAGACATAGACCCACTGAGGTCAATCCTCTTCACAGCACACAGATTATTATCTCTATCACAGTTTCCTTCTCCCTTCCCTGTGCAGCACCCCCCACATCTTTTTTGTCATCCTAAGAGATATCTATAGTATGTAATGATTCAGAATTAATCTCGAGTCTCTGGATCCTTTAATAAATTCAGTTACACCTGAGGAATCTAACCAAGACATCTGTTCATGAATAGTGAGAATTATTACCAAGTCCAGGTGGGAAAGGCAAGATGCCATCTCTTCCTGAAGTACTTCCCAACTGAGAAATCAGCTGTCTCTTAGCTGAATTTTCTTGTGTCAAGGTTTTTTGGTTCAGTCTCTCTTGGGGCTCCTTACTAAAAAGGCCTTCCCCTCCTCTAACGTGTTACATTCCCCCTAGAATGGCTCAAGAAGGGGCCGCAAACCAAATCCGCTCACCACCTTTAGCATATAAACTAAGATGGGCCTGAATTAATAGAAATGACTGCTCTGAAATTTCACAAATCCCCTTTTAATCATTCCTAGGCTTAACTGATTCAACTCCCCCCTAACCTTTCTCTTGGTCAAAAATTAACATTTCATTAAACAAATCATAACCTAGTCCCTAGTTTCTAATATCTGATATACTTGGAAATAATCCTCCCACATCAAACAGTGAATGTTTCTAATGCTATGGGAAACTTTGGGGTACAGTAGAATTCCTAATATATGAACATTTAGCAACAGAAACATTTGGTTATATGGATTTCACTGTATGATCTTTATAGATACATGTTGGTGGGAGGCAATGAATTTTTTTTGTTTTGTTCTGCTCTTTATCTGAATGTTTTAGTGGCTCTTTATATTGTACCATCTAACATGTTGAGATGCTTTAATACGTCATCTGCAAATATGCTTTGTGTGTACATCCAGCAGATGTTTTACTAACAAAAGGTGTCATACAGGTATGCTCACCAGAAAGCCAGGGTTAGCTGTAGCAGCTTATTAACTGTTGCATCGTATGCAATGAGTGAAGTTGCATTTTCGGTTACTCTGAAGAACTTCAGCCTACACTTGGTATGTCTAGACATAGCACAACACTTCTACTAACATCACCCATGTCTCCTACAAGTAGGCTTACTTCTCAGAGGATTCTTATCCAGATTTCTCCCCTTATTTTGGAATTATGAAATACAGTGGTGCCCTGCAAGACGAATGCCTCGCAAGACGGAAAACTCGCTAGATGAAAGAGTTTTCCGTTTTCGAGGTGCTTCGCAAAATGAATTTCCTATGGGCTTGCTTCGCAAGACGGCAATGTCTTGCGAGTTCCTGCTGGTTTTTTCCCTCCCCCCTTTTTCTAAGCCGCTAAGCCGCTTATCAGCTGATCCGATCAGCGGATAAGCCGTTAAAAGCCGCTAAAAGCAGCTAATAGCGCTAATCCGCTAATCCGTCAATGGGCTTGCTTTGCAAGATGAAAAAACCGCTAGACGAAGAGAATCACAAAACGGATTCTTTCCGTCTTGCGAGGCACCACTGTAACTGATTCCAGGTGAAACAAATGTATTAGGAATTATTCATCCTTCTGATTTTATTTCCAGATTTTATACCGGGCACCCTGTATGCAATTTGCCATAGATTTTCATTCCATCAGCTCATTCAAAGTTTGATGTTATGTTATGTGAGATTCTTTTGAAATTAGTTTTTCATGCTGTTTTACCAATGCATGTACACATCAGTAAATCATCACATCTCCCAAATCTTGATGAACTAATATGTGGGTATTAACCTCTTCCAGACTGATTTGTTGCATTGTTTTATCCATTTGTTTGCCTTCACAAGCAATGCAGATGTGGGGTGGGGGGCACAAAATGCAAACAAATGGAAGGAACAGAATTGGATGTCAGGCTACTTGTGCTTCACTTCCGGAACAAATTTTAGAAATGTTCCTAGATATTCCAGAATTCAGGAAGAGTAGAATGCATGGGAGAAAATTGAAGGAAAAATAAAGGCGTGCAACTGGGGAAATCCTCTCATCCTTACTTATGAGGTCAACGTTCAATGGCTTCAGGAATCATATGGCATCTGATCTTATAGAATCAGGTTGTACTAAGCCATAGCTTCCTCCTCTTCCGGGAATATATTGGCAGAGATATCCAGTTTTGTCTTCAGGCAGCATTCTGCCTCTCCCTTCCCCGCCCACCATGTCTCATTTCTTCTCTAAGTTTCCCCATATATTTTCCTAAATATCAAAAGCAATTTACCTGTGCTGTCTCAAAAACATAAACACTCAGCAGCTTGGCCTTCTGGAAAAGTTAAGTCAAACTTTTGATCTGTTTCAAATATCATGTTTAGATGATGCACGTCATCCTCTTGGAAATGTGTAATCCGAAAAGCAGACCTTTATTGCTTTGAAGCATGCCAGCTGCAAGCCCTGCTGGATTTTCATTTTTTGCAGGTTTCAAAATAAGCGCTCTGTTGTTGTTGCGTTTAAGTTGATTTTGAAGTTGTAGCTGTGGTCTGAAGCAAACGGCTGTGTCAAAGTAGGTAATGGACTATATGGCTCCTTATGGCTCACGAGATTTTCTCCTTGTGCAGAGAAAGCATGTACCACTTGATGCATATGCACCAACGGTGGTGTGCATCGGTGTTAAGCGCAACTTTTAACAACTTCGACTCTGGTCTTGAAGAAGGGCCCTTGAAGAAGGGCAGAAGGTCGATCGTCAGCATCATTGGGTAAAATGATGCAGGATAAGATTATCAATGGCTGTTCCACCTCCACAGTCAGAGGCAGTTGCTCGAAGTCGCAGGTCCTTCTTGCAAGCTTCCCATGGGCATCTGTTTGGCTACTGTGAAAACAGGATGCTGGACTAGGTTGGCCATTGGCCTGATACAACAGACTCTTCGTTGTTATCATATAGCAGTTGATGGGGGGGGGGGACACACCATATCTGACACCCTGGAGAGCTTCTGCCAGTCAGAGTAGACAAAATGACTCTATATCAGGCTTCCTCAATCTCAGCCCTCCAGATGTTTTGAGACTACAGTTCCTGACCACTGCTAGCTAGGGATCATGGGAGTTATAGGCCAAAAACATCTGGAGGGCCGAGGTTGAGGAAGCCTGCTCTAGATGGATGGGGAAAGTGGCACCTGGTAAAAGGCAGCTTCCTATGATCATAGAAAATCTAGGCTGGGTATCTTCCATCATTTTTGCAGGAACATTTGTCCCCTGCCAAAGTGGGGAGATACATGGTACCTCAGGTTACAGATGTTTCAGGTTACAGATGCTTCAGGTTACAGACACTGCTAACCCAGAAATAGTACCTCGAGTTAAGAACTTTGCTTCAGGATGAGAACAGAAATCGCACAGCGGCAGTGGGAGGCCCCATTAGCTAAAGTGGTACCTCAGGTTAAGAACAGTTTCAGGTTAAGAACGGATCTCCAGAATGAATTAAGTTCTTAACCCGAGGTACCACTGTATTTTGGTTTTGGTGACTTCTGAGGGCAAATTCGTACAACTGGAGAGGAAGGCATAGTTCAGTCCAGCACGAGTTCATAGCCTTTGCTCTTTTTTTCTGCCTTCAACAACACACAACTATCTGCATATTTTTTTTTTAATTTTGACAATTTATATACAGCTTAATTACAACTGTCTCTAAGCAGTGTACAAGTAACTCAATAAAATGAAAATGAAAATCAGACAAAACCTGAGGAAGGAAATCCTGCATGTTGCTATCAAATTGTGTGCAAATGCAGGTCAAGTACTACTTTCTTCTAGTCATTTAAATGTATTTAAAATTACCTTAAAACAAAATTACCTTAAAGCAAAATTACCTTCAGAACCGTTACAGAATACTGAGAAATGTTTAACAGTTTTAAAGGCAATTTTATTTCTGTTTTTGCTTTTTACTGGCTCATCTGGGACTAGAATTTATTGTGTAGGCCTATGGATATTTAATGAAATGGATGGGTCCCCCCCCCAATTCTTTTGCATTTTTGTTTTTGAAATGATGCTCTTTTGTGACATACTTTTTATTGCTGTACACTTCTTAGGGTGGTGATTGCCTGGAAAAGCAGCCTAGAAGTGTTTTAACAATTGTATACAGTCTTACTTGCTTTTCTCTCTCTCTCTCCTTGAAATTAGTGAGGCTTTAGAAGTTCATGGCTTGGAGCATGCCCTAAATTCTCTCTGGTAGGTTGGGGGGGGGGAGGGACACAGAGAAGGATGATGAGAGGAATGAATTCCCTAGAAAAAAGTAAGATGTAAATAATCTTTCCATATGTTCAATTATTTTGCTTCACCCCCACTTTTGTGTGTGTGGCTAAAAGCTCACTTTTGGATAATGCAGTGGAAAATTAAAATGATGTGGAGGTGGTGAACATATTTTATTAAAATATCTTATCAAGCTGCATTATTCTCTAACTCCTACCTTTGAAAAAAACGCAGGGGATGATTGATTAAAACAGCATGATGGAACTGAATGGTGTTTAAGACACAGTGTGACCAAAGTTACTCTTTTAAATAAAAAGGCTTTTTAGATGCAAGGGTGATGTGATTATGAGAGACTTCTCCATTAAGGAAATCTAAATCTTCATACCAGCTATGTCCTGGACTGTGTTTAATCCAAAGAGCCAGATAAAATAAACCCTGCGCTGAAAGGCAGAGAAGTTAGAGCTTCAACAGTGCCTTCATTAGCCATTCCAAGATAACTTTTTTATAGCTTTGTTGTAACTTGCAACCAAGTTATAGTAATGATACCTTTAATAATAATAATAGTAATAAATAAGACCTTCCTTACATGTAGTACTTTTTGTCTAGAACAATCTCAATGCACTTTATGGACTATATATAGGCACTGCTTTGAACCATAGCCCATGTTAGAGGTGGGTGGGATGGTACAGCCCTTTTGCATTGAACTTCACAGAACAACTATCACAAGAGTTGGCAAAAAGGAGAGAGAGAGAGAGAGAGAGAGAGAGAGAGAGAGAGAGAGCGCACAAAGCCCTATGATTTGAGTACTGGTGAGCATGGGCTTAAGCCAAGATTTATGTTAGAGGGGCAGGCTTCATGCTGTGGGGTGAGCAGAACCTCAGTCAGTTTAAAAAATGTTAATTTTTGCATCTTGCTAGCAATGCATTTTGGAAAAGCCCTCCCACACAAGGTTCCTGGTGTTGACACTGTATATAATTCAAAAACCTCCGGTCACCAGGAAGGTGTATTTAAAAACATAAGGCAGAAAGCACGTTGGCAAATATCTTTAGCTAAAGAGGAGGTTTTAGAAGGATTAAAAGCTAAAAGAGAAGTAAGGATTGGAAATTATATAAGATTACATAAACATGATAAAAGAATAGCATGTTTGCAGCTACTCCAGCCTCTGGCTACCACTGAAAGTACTTTTCATTTATCACCTTGATCAAGCATTTATGGGGGAGCTTGTAACTTCTTCTGCTTTCTCTTCAGTTATGTTGACTCAGGGCCAATATGGGGGGAAATTAAAAAGTCACCAGTTCTTCACTGCTCAGGTAGATTTAAAATACTGGTTCTGTCAGTTTGACATACCTCACCCTTACAACAATGAATCCCAGGACTAGAACGATGTTGGGTGGTGGTGGGATTTGCTGTTGGTTCTTTGTATCTTTCTTTTAGATCTTGCTGTGATTTGTGTGGAAATGGTTCAGTTTGGCCGTGTGTTTTTCAAGTTTTATTTAATTGTTTATAACTGCTTTTGTTATGTTGTACTTATGCATTTTTTTCCAAGTTGTAAGCTGCCTTACATATGTTCCAGCATATTTGGAACTGTGGAAAGGTGGCATACAAATAAAATTATGCATGTATGCTTGTGTATGTGTGTATGTATCAGGAGGGCAGCTCTATGGCACTGCCCCCCATGCCTGCTGCTCCTGCTTTTACCATCCAGGTTCCCCCAAATGTTCAATTGAAATCGACCATCCTCCTGTAACTTAAGCCTATTTAAATTTAATCCTGATTTCTGCGATAGCAGGGGGCAAGTCGTTGATTCTCAACAAAGTGAGAAGATATATTCATAACTGCCAGTGCTCAGGGATATTTATAACAACACAGGGTAGTGAAATTGCAGCCAAGAAGCTCAATTCCTATACAGTGGAACCTCGGTTTTCGAACGTCTCCACTGACGAATGTTTTGGAACTCGAACGCTGTAAACCCAGAAGTAAATGCTCCCGTTTTCGAACACGCCTTGGAAGTCCGACTTCTGAGACAGCTTCCGTATTGAGCTTTCCGTATTTATTTTTCCGTTTTGAGGCTCCCGTATTGAGTTTTTAGTTTTCGAATGTTTCAGAACTCGAACGGTGTTCCAGAATGGATTACATTCGAAAACCAAGGTTCCACTGTATATGACTGACACCCTTCTTTGGAAATTAACATTCAGACTTTAACATTCAAAAACTTTGCTGGCAGAAACTTATAGATAAAACATAATACTTACAGTCCCATGCTTATTCAAGCATGGGCTTACAATCTCTTCTTCTAACTTCCAAACAACTGTATTTTCCTCTCTTTCCAGAGCTCAGCACTCAGCCTTCTGTATCTCAGTTAGGCCAAGACTTGCAGCTCCTATGAGAGATTCCCACTTTTACCTTCTCCTGCAGCTTTGCTCTCTTTCTTTCAAGCAGAGAAGAAACACTCCAACAATCTATTCAATTTAGCAGTGTTCACAGTGGATGCTAAACCACAGTCATCTTGCTTCACGTAAAATGGAGTCTCTCCTTCACTACATATGTCCCATGTGACCAACCTTAGCCAATCACATGAGAACTACGAGTGAACTCTCTAGAATTCAATTACCAACTAATCAAATTTACCAATACATGCAAGCATTTACAATTTCAGTGAATTAAATTACTATACTTAACACCAACTTTGTTGAAGCACAAGCTCCTGCTAGGTCAAAAATAATGCAGCACAATCCAAAGGAAAGCATGTTGAAGTCCCTCTGAATTGAAATTGAAGTGCTTAATTATTGGAGGCAGTGCCCGCTCTGCTATTAGGCAGAGTGAGGCCATCACCTCAGGGAGCAGCCATTCTCCTGCGTTAGTAAACTGAGCAATGCGTGTGCCACATGCCTGTACCCCAACCCCACAAATAAATTAGCTAGCTGGGCTCAGGTACACGAGAGGATACGATCCTGTTTTCAGTGCTGATGTACATGGAGTTGGGTGTGTGTGTGTGTGTGTGTGTCAGCTTGTTATTTGCCTCAGGCAGCAATATATCTTGGGCCAGCCTTGATTGCTGGATTACATGTATAATGCCTGCTCGTGAATCAGGCATGTTTCTGCTGAATACAACAAAAATAAGGCAGAATGCTAATCCTTTGCTCCTAAGAGAGGTGGGTATAACTCGTATTCAAACAAGTTTCATCATGGCATTGACTTAACAGGTACACTCTCATTTTGCAAAGTCAGAAGCTGAATTTGAGTGCTTTATAATAGAAACAGGCCAAAAAATTATGAAATTGGGACATTTTAAAATAATATGTAACACTTGCATGTAATATGCAATATTAAATGCACCTACCTTCCTTTTCCAACCGCCCATCTCCTTTTCATCTTTTGTCTCAGTCTATTTTTGCGTTTATTATTGCTGCTAGGAGACTGTCCTCTTTATAGAGGCTGTTTTTATACTATTAGCTATTTCGAGGAACCTCAGTGGAAGTCTGGCTGATATCTGTTCATGAAATGAAAATAGAACAGGGAATAAAATATTTTAAAAGTTAAGATCAGCCAAACACTGGGGCCTCCGTACTGAAATGGATTTGGACACCTAACCTACACTGGACCTAGGAAAATATTTTTAAAGAACTAGGTGGGGCTTTATAATGATCAAAGGTCGCCCCCAAACCCTAGAAAGTTCTAGCACTTTAAAGGTCCAAAAGACCTTATAGCAAATGATTGGATAGACCATTTGGAAAATGCTAGTTCAAACCCCAGAATGACCCCACTTGGAGGGGTGTTCTGCAGCCACTGGGCATGCTCAGTCCTCACCGATCTCTGCTCAAGTTTCCCATCTCTCCTTTAGGGGTGGGTGAATCTGTCAATTGTGATTTCTCTCAGTTTCTCATTTTTCCAGTCTTAAACTCAGTTTTCCACATTTCCACATCAGTTTTTGAATTTTTAATAATAAAAGTCCTCATGAAAATTCACCAGCACTTTAGTGCAAATTTCTCCTTATACACACGTTTGTATGCGATTTTGCCCAACAAACACATTTTTTGCAATGTAAATTCCCCTAATTACATTTTTGCAAATATATGCAATTTACCTTAGGATGTGTGCCGTATTTGTAGATACAACTTGACTGGGGAACCACATTGCAAAATTTTGAGGAATGCAAATTTCAAAGGATGGCTGTTTTAGTTCACTCCTCCCCCCCCCCCGAAATTATGGATTAGATAGGCTTGCCTTTAAATGTGGATTGAATTTCTACCCCCTCCCTAATTAGTAAATATCAATCAGGTTTCTGACACTACCCAAATGTTCAATACACTGCAGCTTTGTTTTGTGTGTTGATGCACACACAAAAAGCATCTATGGAGATGGCCAAGGGAAAAAATATCTGCCTTCTCCCTGCCTCATATTACTCCTAACACATCTGAGGGATAATTATTGTGAATTCTTCCTAAATGAAGACCCAGAGGAGAAACAAGAAGGTCAGCACTGCTATTTAATACAAAAGGAGCATTCTTTTCTTTTTTGGAGGGAAAAAAAATACAGCAGTGATCTGAAAGGCAATTTTAAACTGGCATTGATTTGAGGTGCAATTTGAAATTCGATGACAGTGTATGTAAATGTGCTAGGGCCACTGAGGAGACACACAGAGCAGGTGATGTGTGACAACTTAAGAGCATGTAGAACTGCTTTTATTTATATAGTCTTTCCCTTCTTGACACATCCTGGATGTATTCTGCTCTTGAGCTATACTTGTGAAATCCCAAGAAGTGCTGCCGCTTTCCATGGAGTTACTCAAAATCAATCCAATTTAGCAACAAGAACATTGTTTTGTGTCTGCCTGAATGAAGAATGTGCCCTTTTGAAGTTTTTATCAGAGGAATATCCAAGGGCTGCTCAGGTAGATTTGCTTGTTTTGAGGATGATGGCTAAATCTTCTCTCTCTCTCTCTCTCTCTCTCTCTCTCTCTCTCTCTCTCTGTGTGTGTGTCACACCTTTTCTCTCCTTCGATTTTAAAAAGGGGAGGTGAGTGGAGGAGGAAGGAAAGTGAAATGCAAATGTAATCCTGCAGAACCCCCCCCCCTGAAGGGGGGTGGATGGAGAATAGTCATTTTTGGCAGATTCTCTCTTTTGCCTGCAGCTGGCTGCCACACTAAAGCCCACACAGCTCCAGTGGCTATTCCAACTCTGGAGCCTGGAGGGCTGAAGGAGGGAAAGGATATGGAGGGAAATCAGCAAAATGCTTCAGTAACTGGCAGCATTTTGTTAGCCCCCTTAAAACTGCCTCGCTAGCCTTTGTTTGAACCCCACTAAATGGTCTGTCTCTTTGCTTGGCAATTACTTTTACAGTAGATCACTTGGAACTCTCTGATCCCACAGGCCTAAAAATGTGCTCAGGAGGATCCACAAGCTCTTCAGGGCATCAGGGGAGAAGAGGGGAAGGTCCATTGCTTGAGCACACATTCATTCTGTTGCTGAGAGGACACATTCACCCAGAGACATCTATTACTCCCTCCTGAATGAGGCAGAGCAGCAGAGATGAAGAGATAGTCTTCCTAACACAGTGGTTTTCAACCAGTGTGCCGTGGCACCCTGGGGTGCCTTGAATGATGGATGGGGTGCCGTGGGCAACCCTGGACTCTGCCCCTCTTTCCTTTCCTTCCTCCCTCATGTCTCTGCCTCCCAAAGGCTTGCACAGCTGTTTGTTGCAGCAGTGACTGCCCTGAGGACTCCCAAGGAGAGGAAGCTGAGGGAATACTCCTGCTCTGCAGGCAAGGGGTGACATCACTGGGCTCCAGAGCCCCACAGCGGTGCCATAGAAAGAATGTAGTTGGTCAAAGGAGCTGTGGACTCAAAAAGGTTGAAAACCTCTTCCCTAACACTCTTCTTTTCTAGCTGCTTAGGTGGTAGGGCATTGAGATGGGGCACATGAGGTTGGTGTATACAACAGAGCATGAGACTGGTGAAAGCAAGGGTCTCTGGTTTACATTTTCCTTCTTTGTCTTTCTTCTTTCCTTGGTAGATAAACTGTTAGGAGCGAGCTGATGGTAAATCACACAGTGCAAGAGGGAGTTAATTCTTTATTAGGAAAAAGTAATCTGCCCAGGAGCGTCAGGCCTAATGAGTGCAGCAACTCATCCCCAGTAGGCCTTGCCTTCATGAAGCAGTTGCTGGGATTGAAGGTCCCTGCCTTCTCGCAGCTACCTAAGTCCTTTCCTCTCCAGGGCTTTTTCCAAGCATGCAACCAATCTCTCCTCTGCCCTTTTCATGCCTCTTCTGGTTCTGAGAGAAAAGGGGGGAGGGGCACTTGTCACAGCAGGATGGAGAGACACCTTTGACTCTTCACCAGCCTGATTCATCTCTGCATCTTGGCCTCCTTCCTCCCACCCTCCTGCTTCAGCTTCTTCCTCTGATCCTGGACTTCTCTCTGCCACAGACTCTCCCAGCTCCCTAACCCCCGTTGCCTCTTCAGCTACTGACACCTCCTTCCAGTCTTCTCCCTCTTTGTTGTCCCATCCCCAATCTCCAGGCTATGAGCTTTCTTCCACTGGAGGTTCCACAGCTGGTTCCTCCCACCATTCCTCTACCTCAGGGGTCAGCAAACTTTTTCATCAGGGGGCTGGTCCACTGTCCCTCAGACCTTGTGGGGCCGGACGATATTTTGAAAGAAAAACGAACGAATACCTATGCCCTGCAAATAACCCAGAGATGCATTTTAAATAAAAGGGCACATTCTACTCATGTAAAAACACGCTGACTCCCAGACCGTCCATGGGCCAGATTTAGAAGGCGATTAGGCTGGATCTGATCCCCGGGCCTTAGTTTGCCTACCCATGCTTTATGTCCAACCAGTCTGTCACACACACACACACACACACACACACAGAGAGAGAGAGAGAGAGAGAGAGAGAGATTTGGTCCCAGGACCAGATACCACCACTACCCAGCGAGCCACTAGTTGTTGACCCTTCATCTTCAAACGTGTTCTTTTAAAAAACAGTTCCCAAATAGGTTTCCTAGCTGAATGAGTGAAATTGTAATGTCATTATCTCAGCAAGTATATCTTTTTTCCCTCACAGTGCAACAGCACAGAGGTTTACGTTCTGAAAATTCCTCTTCCACGCAAAGATTTAAAGCAGACTACATGTTGAAAATGGCAACATGAACTAGTAGGGGATGTGCTGACATTTGAACCGTTTGCCTTTTAAACAAAATCCATTATATTGAAGCCCTCCAGATACGCAGAGTTCTGATGTTCTCAAACAGCCCCTTAAACTTTTCCATTTTGTGGTTATTTACAGTTCTTTCATGAGTGGAACAAGTAAGTCTAAGGTGCATGCCTCAGTCAGCTAGAACAAATAAGCAAAACAAACGAAGAGAATGCATTTCTCTTCTACATAGCATCCACGCCAGTGCTTTTATATATTTTAATAGCTATGCCATGGAGAAATTGTAAGATGTATTCACCCCCCCCCCCGCAATAAGAGTTACCAGACAAATATATATCTACTGAAAATTGCTCCCTTGGCTCAGGAATATAAAATATTGTTAAACATATTTAGAAGCCTACACACACATTATTTACTTGCAGGCTTTAATGTGGAATAAAACCCCTCTGATTCAGACAACAGCAATTGTTTTCAGTCATATCAATTGTCTCACCCATTATTTTATCATTTGTTTTTCTTTCAGTAATACAAATGCCAGCTACTCAGGGATTCATCAAATCAGTACCAAGGCACTGCATATTTCTCAGTTTCAGTCCAGTGTAGGCAGTTTCTGAAGACAATTGCAATAACGTAATTTTACCTTTAGCAATTATCAAGTTGCCTTATGATGCCATTTTGTGAGTATTGTGTATAATTCAGCAATTCCAGCAGAGGGCAGTCAAGCAAGAATAATCACATAACTATAGCTTTTAGAGGATGCTGCTGTTCCTAGATCTTTTTTCTTCCTCGAAGAAGTGAAATGAATGTCCTAATTTTCTTTTTGACAAATGTGTCTTTGGCAAGCTAGATCTCTATTCACTTAACCTACTCTCTAAACATGAATATGAGTCACACTATTTCCCAGATAACAGAGATGATATTTATATAAAAGCGCTTCTTTCCACATTAAGAACAGAGCCTGAGGATCACAGTTAAGGAAAATAGATGTTTCAATAACCTTTATGTTCTTTTTCCCCTCTCTGCTCAAGGTATATAGGAGATTTAAAGCCAGCACAGCTAAACAATTATCTCTACGATGCTTTTCAGACTTAAAAAAACAAACAAACTGCAAATAAAATTAAATTGCTTTTATGAGGTCCAAACTCAAAATAATTAACTGTAAAACAGAAAGAGACTTAAGAATGTAGGAGCCCTTCTGGATCAGACCAAAGATCTATCTAGGCCAAAATGTTGTCCCTGCAATGGCCAACCAGAGGATTCTGGGAAGTCTGCAAGCAGGACTTGAGCACAAGAGCACTTCTCCTATTTGTGATCCCCAGAGACTGTTCTTTAGAAACGTAATTGCCTCTGAAGACTCAAACACCATTCATATTGTGAAGCAGAATCCTCCATTATGAAGTACACTTATCCTAACAGGTTGGTTCTAAAAAGGCTGGTTCTAAACAGATCACAAAGAGAACTCTAAACCAGAGCCTAAGCTTCCAGACACTAATCTAACACTTCAGCCAGTGTATCACATCATCTCCCACAGCCAAGCTGAAATTGTGAATTTGACCTTTGACTCCCGTGCTCTCTGGAAAGCCCAGGGGGTAATACTATGTTATGATCTCTTATGGGCCTTGCAGGAAGTCATGGAAACTGCCAGCGGAGTGCCCAAGAGAGGCTCACTGATCTTTAAAAAAAATTAAATCTAAAATCAGCACACTGCTCCCCTATGCTTCACAGACAGCATCCTACCCTGGCTCTCTGTACTTCCTGGGAAACTGAGGGGAGGACACGATAATATAACATGGTCCCTTGGGCTTTTGAGGAAGTATGGGACTGGAAAAAGTAGAACTCAGCTACCCATCAGCTGAATCCCCAAACACCCAGACTCAGACAAGTTTCAGTCAAATTCTACTCAATTGCCCTGGCAAATAGCCGGGAAAAAACTCAGTTGAAATTATTGGCATATTCCGTTTGGTTCTAATGCTCTGTCCGGGGTCCTGAAAGGCCTATCGCCAATCTACTTTGTTCAGGAATCTTAATTTCACTAGATCTCTGCCTATGTGTTTCTTACCTGTTCTCACCTTCTGCTTTCCAGATTTTCACCCTTATGACTCATCCATGGGCTTAACTTCACCAGAGAATCACAGGCCCAAAGTCACACAATGAGCTCATGGCTGTGTAGGGGATTTAAACCTGCCCCTCCTCACTCCCAGACTACATTCTAATCTCTCCTAGACTACATCAAACCAGCTCATGTTCTACTACTGAGCTACCATGCCTTTCATGGTAAGCAACCAACAGCAAATCTTATGTGGGGACAAAATTCCATCCTAACTGGTCAAACAGACCCTGCTCGTAGCAAGTGACATTTTAATGGTGTCCATTTGATCCCCATCCTGAAGGCGTATCTATGTGCAGGCCTTTGACAACAATCATATTGCCAAGTATGTTTCAGATTGCAGATGTACACACTGCTGAAATCAACGAAACACGCATGTCAGAACATGGCAGCCATTAATTCGAATGAAATTGTTACACAGTGTGGTGTAGTGGTTAAGAGTGGTGGACTCATAATCTGGTGAACTGGGTTCGTGTCTCCACTCCTCCACATGCAGCTGCTGGGTGACCTTGGGCTAGTCACACTTCTCTGAAGTCTCCCAGTCTCACTCACCTCACAGAGTGTTTGTTGTGGGGGAGGAAGGGAAAGGAGGTTGTTAGCCCCTTTGAGACTCCTTAAAGCGGGATATCAAATCCAAACTCTTCTTCTTCTTTATACAACAGAAATGCTAAAGAATAAAAAGAAACAATGCTTTTGCTTCATAGCATATATATTATATTTCATCTCCTGATTTTGTGCAATATATTTATAATAGAGGTTGTGGCCCAATAACTGACTGACAGAGCAACCCAAATGCCTTTTGTACTATGTGTGTTTGGGGTTGAGGGGCAGATGTGTCAGCCTGGCCCCTGTGGAGTTACAACAGTATCCTTTCACTTCTTCAGAGCTCCCCTTCCATCTGTGGCAGCCCTGGCAGTGGCAGTCGGGAGACTACCCCAAAATGGGGCTCACCAGTTGAGTCAGAACCCACAGCACCCGGTATGCCACAGGTTCCACTGACAAAAGGGCAAGTCTCAGCCCATCCCGACTTTGAGGTGCTTCAGTGCTTATGGAGATGCAGTTGGCTGCATCCACCACCATTGACTGAATCTTGATTTTGGCACATCACTGCATTTGCACTGGCCCATGAGTTGCAACACACGGAAGGCCAAATCTAGGCTGAAGCCAGAGTAGCATGTATGGACAGTAACTATTCAACTGATTGCTGATAACTTCTTAATCTTACCAGGCTGAAAATGAAAGCAAACTGCTTATCCTTGAGTTAACATACCTTAGGCCTGCTCAGCCGGATGGAAGACCAACCTGGAATCAACCCACTAGCTGTTTATGGTGGCCTGTCACAGGGGGCTTGTTCTCTGCCCAGTGCCACCACTGAAGTCCACTTGAGGCTGCCAGCTGGTGGCGTTTTTCCACCACAATGCTTCCATGAAAGACATCATGCAGCATTGTTCTGAGGGATACTGTGAATTTAAAAATAATAATAAATGTGGCAGCCGTAACCTCTTAACAATTAAAAAAAAACTATTAACAAAACAATTTAAAAAGCAGTCACAATTTTTTAAACCCTCAGTTCCTCTTAACACAATGCTACATGGTGACACGGCTTTATTCCAGAGGGCATTCTGGGTGGCTGCTGCAAGGTCCACTGCTGCCATCATGTGAGGGTCAAAAATGGGTATAAAAACTCACTTCTGAAAGTGCCCCTCTCCAAAACACTTGATTTTGGCACAGCCTTCGTTTCAAGCAGTTGGTAGATTTCTGGGCTGCATTTGGCACAATATCCATTATGGCTCCTCATTAAGTGGTGTACATCCGCAACATACTAAAATAATGCTTAAAAGTGGCTGTAAGATACCCATGGCACATGCTGAAGTGACTGGAAGACCCATTTTTCGTGGACAACACTGCACTGTAGCAGTGACTAAAGCAGACCATGGGCCTCGATATTCCATCGGTAGCACAGGAAAGTATGGAAATAAAATAAAAAAACATAGAATGATATAATGGTAGAGTCGGAAGGAACCCTGAGGGTCATCTAGTCCAATATCCTGCAATGCTGAAAATTCACAACTAAAGCGTCCCTCACAGACAACCACCCAACCGCTGCTTAAAAACCTTCAAGGAAGCAGAACTCACCACCCTCCAAGGGAGTACATTCAAATGTCAAACAGCTCTTACCACCAGAAAATTTTCCCTGATGTTTATCTCCTTTCTTGTAAGTTGAATCCATTGGTTCAGCTCCTACCATCTGGAGTAGGATTAAACAAGCTTGTTCCCTCTTCCATGTGACAGCCCTTGGGATATCTGAAGATGGCTATCATGTCTCCTCTTTTCCAGGCTAAAGATACCCTGCTCCTCCAACCATTCCTTATAAGGTTTGGTTTCCAGACCCTTGAACATTTTGGTTGCCTTCATCTGCACCAATTCCAGCTTGTCAATATCCTTCTTAAATTGTGGTACCCAGAACTGGGTACACAGTATCCCAGGTGTGGTCTGACCAAGGCAGAATAGAACAGGACTATTGTTTTCTTTTGGGACGCGGGTGGTGCTGTGGGTAAAACCTCAGTGCCTAGGACTTGCCAATTGTATGGTCGGCGATTCAAATCCCCGTGGCAGGGTGAGCTCCCGTCTTTCGGTCCCAGCTCCTGCCCACCTAGCAGTTCGAAAGCACCCCTAAGTGCAAGTAGATAAATAGGTACCGCTTTATAGCGGGAAGGTAAATGGCATTTCCGTGTGCTGCACTGGTGCTGGCTCGCCAAAGCAGCTTCATCACGCTGGCCACGTGACCCGGAAGTGTCTCCGGACAGCGTTGGCCCCCGGCCTCTTAAGTGAGATGGGCGCACAACCCTAGAGTCGGACACGACTGGCCCGTACGGGCAGGGGTACCTTTACCTTTTATTGTTTTCTTTATCAGTTGCTTCCCCCATCCCTCCCATGGTGGCAGAAGGAGGTTGAACTTCCAGCTACCAAAGCCACACCATGCCCGGCTCCATGTTTGCCATCCTCCACCCTCTGAACATTGGGGGGCCAAAACCCCTCAAAAACAAAACAAAGCAACGCCCCACCCCCAAGTGCCTCAGCCCCTAGGAGTTGGCATTTATACTGTTGACTCATCCTAAGCTTTTCGAAGATGGGACCCACATTTGCCTGCCTTCAGCCTGTAGGGCCCTCACCTGTTCTCCAAGAATTCCCAAAGATTATAGACAAAGCTACCTTTGGGGGCAGCTGTACCTTACAGGGTCTGAGTTTTCCTGTTTGTCCATTTCTTTGTTTCATGAGTGTGTGCACTTTTTTTGGGTATTGGGAAGAATTGTGTATAATAATGTGCCATTACAAAAAATGTTAACCTGGCAGTTTATCTTTCTGGATACATGGGGAGAATATCAGATTTCACAAAGAAATCTGGGGTTTTTAAATGTAAGAATAACTAAGATTCTTGTTTCACCTGCAAAGAGTTAAATAAAACTATGCCATCTTCCTGCTAATAATAATAATGTACTTTCTATTGAAATTTGTTCTTTGCATCTTTCCCCCCTTCTCCTTCTTGGCATAAGTGTTGATGTGTATCACTGATAGGAGGTATAAGTTTGCTAGGGCAATTACCCATTACTGTTGAGTAGCTGAGTAGTCCCTTGGGCAAACTCATGCATAATTTGTTTGTGCATAAGATACTGTTAGAGGAGCTGAGGCTGCAGTGACTCCTTCCCTCCTGCATATGTCAGGGTGGTGGAGGAGGAAATATTATAAGCTTTTCTTCCTTAGCTCCCATGCAGTGCTTCACCTGTTAATTGAACTTAACACTATTTCCCCTTGGCCTTTGTTTCATACACCCTCCTGCACAGAGATATTCTTGTGGCAAGAAGGGTGAAGCTGACAAAGAAGAGCACTAGGGAGGGAAAATATAACACTTTCATCCCTATAAGATACATCGTGGTCATCAGGTCTTGAAACATCAACAGGACATCCCTTTAATTGATTCATTCTGTGTCCCTCTATCTGCATATCCTTGTTATCTTAGCTAAACACTATGGTCCTCTAAGGTTGCCTTCTCTGTGTGGATGTGGAATGAGGCTTGGATTAGCCTGGATTGGTTTAGTTTATAATCAGAATGTAAAATAATTACAAATGTCTTTTTTTAAAAAGCAACAACACAGCAGCAGCAACTTGCCCTTTAGTGTTTGGCATTTTACCATCACCTCTCAGGTTCCTGCTTCCTTATCTATAACTCAATTCTTTCTCACCCTTTCTTTCAGATAGCAGGCTCTTTCTCACTCTTTTCAGCTTGCAGTTCTAAACACCAGACTCAGCTTGGTTTGTGTGGCCAAATATATTAGCATTTCAATGCAGCTCTTTCTCCTTCTGCTGCCCTGACTCTGATGTTTTGTTTTGCGAAGGGTTGTTTGTAAATAAATAAATAGTTTGCAAATATTTCTTTTTCAAAATATGCTTTTTTTAATTAAATTTTCTGTTTTACAATTTCAGATAAACATTGTACATGCTTAAGATATCAATGACTTCCCTTCTTCTCTTTCCATGGTTCATTTTACATATCTTATATCCCTGCATATTTTACAAAAAAACTATACCAATCAGTTTTCCATTATTGCATCCATCAAAACTTATTTACACTGTTGAATTTAGCTTAATGCTGCCAGCGTTTTCAGCTGTGCACAATTATTTTCCATATATTCAATAAACGTTTTCCAATCTTCTTTAACCGTATGTTCTCTTATTCTATATGTTAAGCCTGCAAGTTGTACATATTCTGTCAACTTAAGTTGCCAATCTTCTTTGGTTGGGACCTGGCTCATTTTCCAATTTTGGGCTAATAAAACATGGGCTGCAGTTGTTGCATACTTAAATGACCTTTTCTTAGTTTGCAAATAATTCTAGGTAAGGATGCCCAGAAAGTACTGTATTTTTTGCTCTATAAGACTCACTTTTTCCCTCCTAAAAAGTAAGGGGAAATGTGTGTGCGTCTTATGGAGCGAATGCAGGCTGCACAGCTATCCCAGAAGCCAGAACAGCAAGAGGGATTGCTGCTTTCACTGCACAGCGATCCCTCTTGCTGTTCTGGCTTCTGAGATTCAGATTTTTTCTTTCTTGTTTTCCTCCTCCAAAAACTAGGTGCGTCTTGTGGTCTGGTGTGTCTTATAGAGCGAAAAATACGGTATTTATGGTAACCATGTTACAATACTACACCCTCTCAAGCTGCAAACTAGAGAGCGAATGTGGGATCTCTCTGAAGCACCCAGAACCAAAGTGAAGACCTCTGAAATTATTCAAGGTGCTTTGCTGATTCAGACATTAAAAACATGCAGACAGTAACAGCATGCATGTCTTAGGTTAGTGCATGTGGGCACCTACTCAGTACAGATTGGAGACGGGCCATATTTTTGGCTCTACATTCAGTGTCAGGTCTTCTTTTTTTAATCAACCACTTGTTGTATGTGGTTGTATATATAGAAGGTAACTTGTGAGGTCCTCCTTGTATGTAGGCGTTCCAGGCAACTGGGACACCTGCACAACCAAGTGTCCCAATAATGCAGAGCCCGTATCTGTGAGCTAGAATGCTTGTGCTGATGGAACAATTGCCATAATGCCATTATATATCATTTATACATTTGGAATAGTGCCTGCATGTGGAGTTGTAATGTAGGAGTAAAGGGAAGATGACTAAGGCTGCAATACTAAGCACACTTAATAGGGGATAAGCACCATTGTGCTGGGAGGTGGGTGGCGCTGTGGGTTAAACCACAGAGCCTAGGACTTGCCAATCAGAAGGTCGGCGGTTCGAATCCCCGCGACGGGATGAGCTCCCGTTGCTCAGTCCCTGCTCCTGCCAACCTAGCAGTTCAAAAGCACGTCAAAGTGCTAGTAGATAAATAGGTACCTTCCGGCGGGAAGGTAAACGGCGTTTCCGTGAGCTGCTCTGGTTTGCCAGAAGCGGCTTAGTCATGCTGGCCACATGACCCGGAAGCTGTACACTGGCTCCCTTGGCCAGTAAAGCGAGATGAGCGCTGCAACTCCAGAGTCGTCCACAGCTGGACCTAATGGCCAGGGGTCCCTTTACCTTTAAAGGTAAAGGTAAAGGTACCCCTGCCCGAACGGGCCAGTCTTGACAGACTCTGGGGTTTGTGCGCCCATCTCACATCTATTGGCCGGGGGCCAGCGCTGTCCAAAGACACTTCCGGGTCACGTGGCCAGCGTGACAACGCTGCTCTGGCGAGCCAGAGCCGCACACAGAACGCCGTTTACCTTCCCGCTGGTAAGCGGTACCTATTTATCTACTTGCCCCCGGGGGTGCTTTCGAACTGCTAGGTGGGCAGGCGCTGGGACCGAGCAGCGGGAGCGCACCCCACCGCGGGGATTCGAACCGCCGACCTTTTGATCGGCAAGCCCTAGGCGCTGAGGCTTTAGCCCACAGCGCCACCCGCGTCCCTATCCCTTTACCTTTACCATTGTGCTATACATCCTTAGGACTGGGCTATACAGCTGTGCACAAAATATCAGGAAGGAAGCTCCATTGAACTCAAGGGAGACCTAATATCTGCCTCCCAAACTAATGTAATTATCATTTGGATTTTGCACTTTTATTTTTTTTACACAGTGGTTTGTTCAATAATAATAATAATAATAATAATAATAATTTATTATTTATACCCCGCCCATCTGGCTGGGCCTCCCCAGCCACTCTGGGCGGCTTCCATAAAAACCAAAAATACAGTAAAATATCACACGTTAAAAACTTCCCTTAAGATGTCTCCTGAATGTCAGGTAGTTGTTTATCGCTTTGACATCTGCTGGAAGGGCGTTCCACAGGGCGGGCGCCACTACCGAGAAGGCCCTCTGCCTGGTTCCCTGTAGCTTTGCTTCTCGCAATGAGGGAACCGCCAGAAGGCCCTCGGCGCTGGACCTCAGTGTCCGGGCAGACTGATGGGGGTGGAGACGCTCCTTCAGGTATAAATGTATGAGAATGCATTAAACATCAAATTTTTATGACTTGTTGACAGGAGCACCTAACCATCTTTGTATGAAAGATCTTGCAATATCTTGGCTGCAGACATTTTGGAAGGTGCAGATTGGTCTTTCAGAACCAACATGACACCTGAGGTCATTTCAGTCAGTTTGAGCAAGAAAACTACTATTGGAGTAGATATGTAACAATCCATTAAACTTGAATTTGGAGGCCAGCTAAAGAAGGCACTTGATAAGGGTAATGGAATTACAATGAACTGCTTTGAGGAAGAGCTCTGTGGTAGGGCACATGCTTTGCACCCAGAAGGTCCCATGTTTAATCCAGGGTATCTCTAGGTAGGATTCAGAAAGATCCCTGTCTGAAGCTACAGAGTACCAATGACAAGTCAGTGTTGAACAAGAGTAGACAATGCAATGCCATCCAGATGCTGCTGGATTCCAACTCCCACCAGTCCCAGCCAGCATGGCCAATGATCAGAGTTGATCTGGAGGGCACCACATTGGCTACCACCAGTGGAGACATTTCTCAGATAATATGTGTGTGTGTGTGTATTTTCAATTTTCAAAAGTTTACAAATGCATGCCTTACAATCACATACTTTCAATACAAATGCATATTAGATTTCCCTCCCCTTTTTGTAGTTTCTTGTCTTCTTTAAATTTTTAACACTGCATTTTCTACTTTACTCTGTTCTTTAGTTATTCTACCATTTACCTCGATAATGATTTTAACTGCTTGATTTAAGTTAACCCTACTAATGCAGTTACTTGCATACCATAATTTTTCAGATATTCCACAAATGTTCCCCAATCTTTAATAACCCTCCTCCTTGGTTACTTCTTGTTGTTTAGTCATTTAGTCGTGTCCGACTCTTCATGACCCCATGGACCAGATCACACCATGCACTCCTGTCTTCCACTACCGCCCACAGTTTGGTCAAACTCATGTTGGTAGCTTCGAGAACACTGTCCAACCATCTCGTCCTCTGTCGTCCCCTTCTTCTTGTGCCCTCCATCTTTCCCAACATCAGGGTCTTTTCCTGGGAGTGTTCTCTTCTCATGAGGTGGTGAAAGTACTGGACCCTCAGCTTCACGATCTGTCCTTCCAGTGAGCACTCAGGGCTAATTTCCTTAAGAATGGATAGGTTTGATTACTTGGTTACTTACTACACCATTTCGGCCGAAGTCATCAGTTTAATCGGCTACTCTTCCTTGGTTGGTTTCTCTTCAGATTGTATAAATCTTTCGCCACTCCTCAGATAATATCGACAAGTCAGCATGCTCATATCTGATCAGGTCCTGGATGGCCACTGTCATCTGTCCCCCCTGCCAATAGCTCAACCAGAATTCTGCAGCAGCACCTTCAGGTTCAACAGGTTGATGACAGGACAGACAAGATGCCCATGGAGAGGAGAGGAACAGGAAAGGTCCAGTTTTATTTCTGCTCAACTGTTGTTTAATTGTCCCGCCTTATAGTTAAAGCTATGGTTTTTCCAGTAGTGATGTATGGAAGTGAGAGCTGGACCATAAAGAAGGCTGATCGCGGAAGAATTGATGCTTTTGAATTATGGTGCCGGAGGAGACTCTTGAGAGTCCCATGGACTACAAGAAGATCAAATCTATCCATTCTTAAGGAAATCAGCCCTGAGTGCTCACTGGAAGGACAGATCGTGAAGCTGAGACTCCAATACTTTGGCCACCTCATGAGAAGAGAAGACTCCCTGGAAAAGACCCTGATGTTGGGAAAGATTGAGGGCACAAGGAGAAGGGGACAACAGAGGACAAGATGGTTGGACAGTGTTCTCGAAGCTACCAGCATGAGTTTGACCAAGCTGCGGGAGGCAGTGGAAGACAGAAGTGCCTGGCGTGCTCTGGTCCATGGGGTCATGAAGAGTCGGATACGACTAAATGACTAAACAACAACAACACCTTTGTTATGATGATACTGACTACATAATGTGCTGCAGCAACGACGTTTGACTGAAGAAAAAAGTTATTGCAAACCACTTTCTCCGCATCAGTAATAGAACTCAGAACAAACATGAGCCTTGGGAATAAATTGGAAAACACAATTTGCTGTTAAGTCATTGATCGAGAAGTAGAGTAGTGTTTCCTCTTTGGAAGTTAATCAGACACTCAAAAGGAGTACTCTGGGAAGCTCTTCAAAATGTATGTGCAAAGATAGCTGCCCCACCCCACCTCAAGCACATTATCAATATATTTTAACTCTGAATTTCCATTAATTATTAAAAGATATTCAGACAAGCCAAGCAGATATTCTAAAATGCACACTTCAAATATTTCCCACCTAAAATAAAAAAAGCTTGAAAAATGGATGGTGCTGTCCATTAGGAGGCCGCTTCCATGGACCAGGAATATTGATGGCAAGAGAGTACTAATGATTGGGATTTTGGACTTCGATTGCTAGGATTGTGCTGTTCCACAAGCAGAATGTACCAGAAAATGGTACCGCAAAGCAGATGCTGTGCTTGGGATTTCAACTCAGTTGCTGCATGCATGGAACAAGGTCCACTTAAGCAATGGGACTCCCTTTACTCCCCCCTCCATGTGTCCTATATATCTGCTTTGGAGGGTTGATGGGAAACCCATAACATGGTGTGTTTTGTTTTGTTTTGTTTTGTGTGTAGAGAGAGGAGGAAGGGGGGAATGTCTCAGAGAAGGAAAGCGGAGGGTAAAGTACACATGCGCCAGAGATTCATGTATACAACACTTCACTGGGCAACAATTTTTTACTTTTTGAATGTTGTCTAGATTTCTACAACTGATTTAGGGTATTTTTGCACTGCTGAATCAGGAAATGGCATCCGTTTCTCTCCATCAGGTCAGGTTTTCTGTAAACTGAATGGTGGTAAGTACACATAAATTGCATGTTGCTTCACCATTTTTCAAACTTCAGGGCTTGAACTTCTGTTTCTTGGAACTCCTGGAATGCTCAGCGGCAGGGAGGTCTCTCTTCAGAGTCCAACAGTAGTCAGCCATCATGACTGCGTCCCAGTGACCCTGATACCTGGTCTCCATCTCTTTCATGTCCTGATGGAATCTCTCCCCCTGCTCGTCACTCATTGAACCCAGGTTCTCAGGAAACCGGTCCATATGTGAAAATAGGTAGTGCATCTTGACGCTCATGTTGCAGCCCAGGTTTCTGAAAGCAGTCAGCATGTTGTTGACAAGTTCTGCATAGTTTCTGGCCTTATTGTTGCCAAGAAAGTTCTTCACTACCAGAACAAATGCCTTCCACGCTTCCAGTTCCACTTCGTTCATTGAGTTTCCAAACTCTGGATCTCTGATGAGCTGATGGATCTGAGGACCATCAAAGATGCCAGCTTTCAACTTCTCCATGGTCAATCCTGGAAAAGCCTGGCACAAGTAAGTGAAGCAGTCACCATCCTTGTCCAGAGCCTTGGTGAACTGCTTGATTAAGCCGAGCTTGATGTGCAGCGGTGGGAAGAGTATTCTGTCTCTGTCCACCAGAGGGTCGTTGATGACGTTCCTTTTTTTGCAAGGCACCAATTCCTCCCGCACAGACCTGTCCTTCTTCGTGTAATGCTGACCACGGTCCCTACTATCCCACATGCACAGAAAACATGGGTACTTGGTGAAGCCAGACTGTTGTCCCAACAAAAAGTTCACCATCTTCAGGTCAACACAAATAAACCACTTATGCTGATCATAACCAATTTTCTCCAGCACATACTTCACCGCTTCATAGTTCTCCTTCAGTGTACTCGAGTGAGCCAGGGGTATAGAGGCAAACTGGTTGCCGTTGTGTAGCAGAACACATTTCAGTGATTGCTTGCTGCTGTCAATGAACAGTCTCCAATCTTTGGGTTCGTACTGTGGCGCTCCAAGCTTGAGCAGAAGCTGCACAATATCTGCACAGTACACCAAGTCCTTCTCTTCCGAGAAAAAACGGAGGTACTCTTGATGCCTGTTGTGGAAGAAGCTGATGCGAGCACTGTCAGAGAGGAGGTTTTTTTCCCTTCAATCTGGATGCCAACAGTTTGGCAGAGTCCTTTGACAAGCTGAGGTCGTGAACTAGATCATTTAATACCTTTTGGGAAAATGGATGTGGAGCATCATCTTCAAGAACCACTTCTTCTTCTTCATGTCCTTCAACACTGGAGGCATCTTTGTCACTAATGTCAGGAAGTTCTCAGAAGATAGGCAGTGGAATTTCATCACAATGAGCTACAGGACGACGTGCTGATTGAAGATCAGGATTAACTTA
Source organism: Podarcis vaucheri (assembly GCF_965113315.1). Classification (NCBI taxonomy): domain Eukaryota; kingdom Metazoa; phylum Chordata; class Lepidosauria; order Squamata; family Lacertidae; genus Podarcis; species Podarcis vaucheri. The sequence goes on from NC_138760.1 coordinate 102,607,946, forward strand.
GTTTTGATCCCCCAACTTTATGCTTTGCCACACCAATTTATGGAAGATTTCAAGGTTTTATGACTTCAAACTGATCCTTTTTTGACATAATCACCCAGAACTATCGGACCTGAATACTTCTTGTCATTAAAATAATCATTTCCAATCAAAACAATTATTCGACATGGCATTTTACCCCCACCAACTTCTAAAATGCTCCACACAAGCGTACATGTGAACAAAAACGTAAAAAAGACATGTGGCCATAGCTCAAAAACTTGACCTGATTGAGCAAAACCAATGTGATTTTTGGATTCATCGCATCAGATTTGTCCTAAATCAACTGAAAGAAAGTAGACAACAAATTTGTTGTTGACCAGTGAATTCAGCACTACATCTGAACCAAAGTCCGCTTCTAGATGCTCTGCAAGATACCACATCCTTGAGGGAGGGAGGAAGGGATCTGTTTCTATTCCTATGCTCCATTTTCACCTGGTAGAAGAGCATAGGATCAGTCATTTGCCTTAATCCTAAACACATTTACTTGCAATTAACTTCCATTGATCTAAATAGAACTTAATTCCCAGTAGGTGTGCTTAGGATCAGGTTATTATCTAACTTGGCTATAATCCATCAACTCAGTCCAGCTCACTTGAGCAGTCGCTGGTACAGTGGTAAGTTGGGTTACAAATTTAATTCATTCCGGAGGCCCATTCTTAACTCGAAACCGTTCTTAACCTGAGGTGCGCTTTCGCTAATGGGGCCTCCCGCTGCCACCACCGTGCAATTTCCTTTCTCATAAGTTCATAACCCAAGGTACTATCGGCTTAGCGGAGTCTATAACCCAAAGTGTTTGTAACCTGAAGCGTTTGTAACCCGAGGTACCACTGTACTGGGTACAAATGAGAGAAAGAATGAGAGAGCGAGAAAGTACAAGTATCCTGCAGGGACTTATATTACCACAGGCTTGAGTTTGAATAAATTGTTCCCATGTCAAAAATGATACAAAATAAAAATTCAGCTGCTCTAATGTTTTCACCCACTCCCCCCCCCACACTTCACTACTAACCAGAGATGGTAGGTTGCCCATGAAGTTATAGAAAGAAAGAAATAATGCACACATACACACATAGCAAAAACATTTTTTCCCTGCGAGTGAGAATGACATGTGATGCGGGAGTAGAAGCAGCTTCTGTCATAACAAAAGGAATATGTTATTATTTATTGGACAAACATGAGTACATGGATCTGGGATTACAATATTGGGCGGCAAATGCCATACAGGATTTTATAAATATTGCAGGAAGATAACACTGAATTTATTCTACGATAAATAGTTCCAAAACTCACATCTTGCAAAGGAGAATTGGTACTTGCTTTCTGTTTGGCTGCACTTGATCCAGCTCCCGTTGAATTTCAAACAAGGTGTAAGAGCAGTCCACTATATATGACCTTGAACCTGACCTTCAACGAGTCATCACAGATCACAAGAGACTAGCCTAATGCAAGCAGGAGGAGAAGGGGAAGAAACTGGACAATAGATAGTTAGGTGCAACATATTGGACTCTGCTGCTGAAGCAGAATAGTTTTTTGTAAGCAGTCAAACATTATTATAACTGGAACCTGTTAAGTCTCATTTAATTTTCAGCTTTAATTTTTTATTTTTAAATCATTTATTTATTTATTTATTCATTCATTGAATTTATATACCTCCTTATACCCGGGGGTTTCAGGGCAGTTCACAGAATAAAGCCCCCAGCCAATTTACCTACATCCATAAGATGAACCACGATTGGCTAGATTTCGATGCAGTTGTTCAGTAAGAAGGAAACCCATTGCTGGCTTCCAGTTTTCTGTCCAGAGTGCAATAGGTATGGGTTGAATATGCTAATTGGATTTAATAGAGCTGAGCCAAAAGGCTTTTTGTTTGGATAATTCTTGAAATGCAAAAGGTGTGCTTTCAACCTCCACAACCCCAATATTGCCTATTATTATTATTATTATTATTATTATTATTATTATTATTATTATTATTATTTTGTCAGAGGTGCAGAGACTAGAAAGAAGTGAGAGGAGAGAAGCACCACAAAGCTAGTTTTTAAGTCCACTTGTGCAGCCTCCTAAACTAGCCCACAGAATTCAGGAAAGACCTTTAGCTGTGGGGGATAAAAGAACCATCCCATCTGCAACCATTGAGAAGCTCTCCAACCGGACTGCTTAGATGGACTCTCTGTAAGCCCCTTCCTGCTCATGTGACTGACAATGGTTCCATCCAAGCCCCACACCCATCTGCCTTCTTGACCAGTAGGGCTGCCTTTCTTAGAAACAAACTCCAGCTGCTTTGGTAAACTCAAACATGAACAGCTTTATTGTTCAACAGTGGAATTTGCTGCCAAGGAGTGTGGTGGAGTCTCCTTCTTTGGAGGTCTTTAAGCAGAGGCTTGACAACCATATGTCAGGAGTGCTCTGATGGTGTTTCCTGCTTGGCAGAGGGTTGGACTCGATGGCCCTTGTGGTCTATGCCAACTCTATGATTCTATGATTCTAAGTATAGTAGACAGGGAACCCTGCTTTCTCCTAGGCTGGAGAATCCCAGCCAGATGGGCAGGGTATTATTATTATTATTATTATTATTATTATTATTAGCCCCCAGGCCCACATCGGCTTCCTCCTCCCACACACTTCTACAGGAAGTTCCCCTTTCAAGCACTTCCTCTCAAAACAGGAACTAACTGTATACACACCTTTAGTCATACTGGCTGCATGGAAGGCTTGCAGATAATCCAGGTCCAGCCTTGATTTCAGTGGTGTCATGCAAATATACAACAGCTTGATACTTGACTTGATCAGGACCTTTGTTTTTCAGATAGCTGTTCAAAGAAATACCACCCATTTCATTTACTTTTATTTTTTACTTTGTGAAAACAGGAGCTTCCAGATGTTGCTGAACAGGAGCCTCCAGATGTTGCTGAGCCATGACCCCCCAACAGCACGGTCAATAGTCAGGGATGATGGGAACTGTAGTCCAGCATTCTCAAGGAGGGCCACAGCTTCCACGAGTGGTCAACAACGTTCAGATTGGGCACAGCTGATCACGTGTCTCTTCCTTTATAGAGAATCACTGCCAGATGAATTGCAGTTTTTGGTCTGGAACTGTTCTTAGCGTTGTTATGTAGTTTCTTCAAAACCCAACTTTTAAACTAGAAAAGATTATTTTTTTAAAAAATCATTTTAGCACTAAGTTGGCTGATTCTGGCTGCAAGTCAAATCTGACACTACACAGCCGAGGAAAGAGAGACTGCCGTGCTCATCTTTTTAGTTTTGTCAGTGTAAGGGAATGCTGGACATTACACAACCTGGGAGGCTGCAGACTGAGCAAAGGCTCCTGGACCTCATTATCTTCACCTCTTTTGCTTGGAATGTACAAGTAATCCTATGGCAATGGTTGAGCTAATTGGACTCTGAGAGGATGAAAATCAATTAGAAGAAGACTGGACAGCCCAGTGTTATCGTTTTTTCCTAGCTATCCGTGGAGGTAAACTACAACAGGAAATCCAGATAATACTCAGCAGGCTAATGTACACACATAACACTCCCAGGTACTGTAATTTTTCATGCTTTGGGGACTGGTGATTTTCATTAGGAGAGATAAATGGCTGGGGATGGTAGTAAAGAAAATTTTGGTTACACTTTAGCTGAACTTCTCTTTATTGATATTTATTTGTGAGCAGCTTAATAGCTTGCTTTATTGCTGTTTAGAATCACATTAAGCAGGCAGAGGGGTACATCCTACCGAAGCACGGCATATCTGCGCGCTGTAATTTACTCGTAAGTATTATTAATACAACTCAACGTGAAATTGATAGGAGTGCCATCGAAGAACGCATGTAATATTAATAAAGCGCTGCGAAAAGGCATATTGGTTTAATGCAAGAGATGTTACAGCATACAGCATCTTTAGAAAAATAAGGGGAAATGTGCTTTATTTAACATGGCACAAACGTCTTAGTATATAAATATAGAGAATGGGAAAAACCCACCCAAAGCTAAACTCTTTTAAGGCTGCAGTCCTGTATGCACATACCTGAAAGTCAGTCCCATTGAACTCATTGGAGCTTACTTCTGAGTAGACGTGCAGAAATAAGCTTGTGCTGTACAGCTGCCATCCTAAACACAGTTGCTAGGGAGGAGACTATACTGAACCGAGTGGGACATACTTCCGAGTAGACACGCTTAGGATTACACTGCACATTGCATGGATTACAATGGGATATAATTATGTCTTTAGTCCTATACCTGCATACCAAAGAGTAAGCACTGCAGAGCTCAATGGAATTTTGAGTAGAGAAATCTTTGAGGCATAAAGTGTTTTAACTTTGCAGGGATTGTTTCCACCATGTTCAAACTTCAAACTTACTGATACTATCTTACTTCCTACTATGTAGATGTCAGAAGCAGAGACAGACAAAGTGAAAATTAGAACAACACCGAGCTTTGAAAATGACCAGCAAAATACTTCAACGTTGTTGAAAGAAGGTGAGTTGTACTGTTTATCACTGGAAATACTTCCTAATAACAGTAATACTCCACAAGAGAGTCTAATTCAACAGTGGTTAACTCCTAACTCCACAGCAGTGGCAAGTGCATTTTGCTTATTCTGGGGCTTGGCCTAAAGTTTAGAGAGTCCTGTTTCTAAGTAATAAAATTTTTCATCCTGAGTAAAAAAATAAATAAGGAACGTTTCAGGTGCCCCATTGGAAGTGGGCCTAGTTTCTAGATATAGTGATATAAATGTTAGCCATAGGTGCCACCCATCAGTCAAAATGAATTTTTGAAGCATCTGACATAAAGTAAGGATACAGGAAAAAGAAATGCTATCTGTGAAATTATGCTTGGCAATAGTTTATGGCTGGAATGCAAATAATGACATTAAAAGATTTAATGGAAGATGTATGCATGTCTTGGTGGCATTTGGTTTACTGTTGCTCAGATTCATTTGAAAAATACATTAGAATTAGAAGGAGCAAAGGAGAAGAACATGTTTTGTCTCAAAAATACGCAATGTTTCGATATAGCTGCATGTTGTTCTCGCATCTGCATGATAATGGAAATGACAGAGTTTTAAACTGTGGCTGCCAAAAGACTAACACATTTAGTCTGAGAGGATGACAGCGCTATCCTAGTTGTAAACTGCAGGCAGCAGCATTGAATGTTCATGGTGCACATAGTATGAAAACGTCTTTTGTCTATGAAAAGTAATGCCACGATGTATTTATTTATTTCCAGTATGCAGGGCCGGATTTAGGTTCGATGAGGCCTTAAGTTGCTGAAGGTAATGGGGCCCTTTATATAGCAGGCGGGGCCCATTACTTAAATCATAGGAGCCTACACAACACAAAACATTGTTGCTGTATGTAGGTTTTATTTTATTTCTTTTTTATCTTATATTTTGGAAATGTACATCTAGGTTTTTTGGGGGCCCCCAAGAGAGTGGAGCCCTAAGCTATAGCTTGTTTAGCTTATACTTAAATCCAGCACTGCCAGTATGTATAGACTGCCTTTCACCGTAGACAAAATCTAGTCTTCAAAATGCCACAGGTGTCTCTTGTTTTTGCTACAGTGCTGTTAGTGCAATTACTCCTGTGCAGTAGGTATACTAACTAAGAGAGAAACTCCCATTATCTTTGCCACTGGAGGGGGAATAGCATTTGGTGGAGGAGCCTGTCCACCGGCAGGGGACTCCACCACTGTAGGGGCTTTTACTGTGCCAATGGGAAGTGCAGCACAAGGGAATCTGCTGCTGATGGTGCCCCAAAACAGGTCAATAAGGCCTAGTGGTTACAATATTGAACTAAGACCTGGGAGACCAGGGTTCAGATCTCCACTCAGCCATAAAGCTCACAAAGTAACCTTTGGTCAGCCATTGTCTGCCAGCCTAACCTACCACACAGGTTGTTGTGGAGGTGTAGAACCACGTATGCCACCTTGAACTCCTTTGAACTGTTGGTCCCCCACCCTTGATGAATGTACAGCCCTCTTAGCATTGCAGATCAGAGTGGTCATCAGTAACACGTAGATGTGTTCAGTTTGCTTAGTTTGTAACATGAAATGTGCAGTGTACCGCCTCTGGGTACCAGAGTTTCTTACCTGGAAGATTTTCCTGGATGCCTAATCCTAGGCGAACAGAGGCTGATTTGGGCTTATTGGTCTTGAAACACATATGACTTGTTTTAGGAACATACTGAATAAGAGATTGGTCCATCCAGATCTTCAGGGTTTCAGATAGGGGATGTATCCAGGCCTACGAGGAGATGCTGGCGATTGGCCCTGGGAGTATCTGCATAAATGGCAGATGCTCCACCTCTAAGCTTTGGCTGTTCCCATAGTTCTGTGGTGTGATGGGAAAGGGAGATGCAGTTCTGGCTTCTCTATAGACAGCAAGCTACCAGTCATCAATGTGAAGGCAGGGATAGAACCAGACGATTTGGGGGCACTGGGTGTCTTATGAAGCAGCTAGCAGAAAGATGAACAGGATTCCCCTCTCTGCTGCCCCAATGTTTTATTAATGGTTTTTATGTTTATTTATTTGTGCTCCGCACCACTTAAAAATATTAGTTTTCAGGTCTCTCAGCAAAAAGAGTGAGTTGCATAGTAGAACCTGATCCTGTCTGCAAAAGCAAGAAAGCAGTATGTTCTTTTAGCATCCAATTTTAAAGGAAAGTTATTTTTATTCCTGGTTTTGTATTGATTACTTGTGCCTTCTAAAAACAACAACCATGAACCACACAGTGGAAGAAATATGCCATAAAGATATGGCGTAGTAGCTCTCTCTATATAGTGCCTTGCGCCCTCAGAGCTTCCAAAACATTTTGCAAAATAATACGTTATGTGCTGCGAGTGCCATCATTGTGTGCACTAGTAAGAGGTTGTGATCTTTATAATGTATCCATTAAGTGTTTATTGGCTATAAGGTCACAACCCGCTTCATTCGTGGAAGAAATGCTGAGCCGAAGACAGAGCCATGAACTTTTCGAGGAGGTTGTTTGATATTTGATTCCAGTAGCATCAGCCCCTGGAAGAAGAAGGGAAGGAGAGGGAGAGGGAGAGGGAGAGGGAGAGGGAGAGGGAGAGGGAGAGGAGCCACAAATGTAGGACACGATCCAGCCAAGGTTAAGCCCTTTGAATTCCCATCGGCACAAGCTGCTGTTGCTGGAAGAGCAGATTCTAAATGGGGGAAATTATAGAGACTAGGTGTTTTGAGACTAGGTAGTCCGTCTCCTAACAAAGCATTGGCATGTGTTATTCCAGGAGCAAGCAAAGTGTTCCCTTCCAGATGTTGTAGGAATACAACTACCATAAACCCCAGCTACCACGACCAAGGACCAGGGATTATGGAGGTTATAGTCCAACCACACATGGAAGGCACACCTATGCTATTTTAAAGGAGGGCATGCAGTAGAAAATTCAGGAGGACCAGTAGCGTTGGGATTTTTACATATGAACACCAGAAGCTATTTTATCATTGATCCATCTAGCTCAATAAGACAATGACTCTTTCCCAGCCGTACGGGGAGATTCTGGGGATTGAACCTGTGACTTTCCACATGCGATGCAGATGCTCTGCTACTGAGCTATGACCCTTCCTGACAAAATGTGGTGACCTGTGGACACTGTTGGAGCTCTTTGGAGCCAGTCATTCAGAGGAAAGAGCCAGGTCTTTTCCCCATTTTAAACCAGCTTGCTTTCTTAGTTAACTGAAGTTTGGAGCAGAGATGTATTTTAGCAAAAGATTGCTAGTGGCAGAGTTACTTATGCATGGGGGCGTCAGGTAAAATATTTAAAACACAAGTTGTGTAACCTTAGGTGACTCCTCTCCACTTTAAAGAGCAGGGCAAAATGTGACCGAAAAGTGATGATGCCAATCCCAGAGGGCTAAAATCTCTGGAAGATGCCTTGTCAGCTTCGGGCCTATGATCAAGTGAATTAATCAATGCAACCCTTCCTTTAAGTTGTAAAAAAGCAGATTTAAAGACTCCCTTCCAGTGGGCACAGAGTCTATCAAATGTAGCATACTTCCAGCTTGCTGCTATTAATTGCAGTTTTATAAGCTGAGTGGCTCTTGAACTCTGCAATGCAATCTCCTGGGAAGGGAAGGATTTCAAATGCACTCAGAGAAACAATGTTACAGTAACTAGGGAGGTGTAGGAAATGCTTCTGTTAGGACAGCTCCAGCCAGCCAGCTGTGCTGTCCATCCTGATAACTTCCCAATACTGGTTGTCTATTTTAAATAATGTTTCATTCTTAAAACTCTTTTGACTCCATCTAACTCTCACTGACTCCTGCCCACCTAGCAGTTTGAAAGCACGTCAAAGTGCAAGTAGATAAATAGGTACCGCTCCGGTAGGAAGGTAAATGGCGTTTCCGTGCGCTGCTCTGGTTCGCCAGAAGCAGCTTAGTCATGCTGGCCACAGTGAGAGCATTTGGGTCAAAATAAAGGGAGAGAAGAATAACAGAGACCTCATTGTGGGAGTTTACTATAGACCCCCAAGCCAAACGGAGGACATAGATGATGCCTTCCTGGAACAGATGGCCAAGCATGCAAAAGGAAGGGAGATAGTAGTAATGGGGGACTTCAATTACCCAGATATTTGTTGGACGTCAAACTCAGCCAAGAGCATAAGGTCAAACAGATTCCTCACTGGCCTTGCAGACAACTTCATTGTCCAGAAAGTGGGAGAAGCAACAAGAGGAACAGCCATTTTAGATCTGGTCCTAACCAATGTTGATGACCTGGTTAGTGGGGTAGAAGTGGAAGGATCATTAGGCGCGAGTGATCATGCTCTTCTGAAGTTTACTATACAGCGGAAAGGAGTAGCCAAGCATACTAGGACTCAATTTCTTGACTTTAAGAAAGCCGACTTCATAAAACTTAGGGAAGTGCTGGGTGAGATCCCATGGACAACAATACTAAAAGGAAAGGGAGTTCATGATGGCTGGGAGTTTGTTAAGAGGGAGATACTAAAAGCACAACGTCAGGCAATACCAATGAGACGGAAACATGGAAGGTGCCTAAAGAAGCCAGGGTGGCTATCTAAAGAACTTTTAACTGAATTAAGATTAAAAAAGGATGTGTACAAAAAATGGAAAAGGGGGGAAACCACCAAAGAGGAATTCAAACAAATAGCCAGCACGTGTAGACACAAAGTCAGAAAAGCTAAAGCACAGAATGAACTCAGGCTTGCTAGAGAGGTTAAAAGCAACAAAAAAGGCTTTTATGGGTATGTTCGTAGCAAAAGGAAGAACAAAGAAACAATGGGGTCACTCAGAGGAGAAGATGGTGAAATGCAAACAGGGGACACAGAAAGGGCTGAACTACTCAATGCCTTCTTTGCCTCAGTCTTCTCCGATAAAGAAAACAATGCCCGACCTGAAGAATTTGGAGCAAATGATTCAGCAAAGGAAACACAGCCCAGAATAACTAAGGAGATAGTACAAGAATATTTGGCTAGTTTAGATGTATTCAAGTCTCCAGGGCCAGATGAACTGCATCCAAGAGTATTAAAAGAACTGGCAGATGTGATCTCAGAACCACTGGCAGTCATCTTTGAGAATTCCTGGAGAACAGGCGAAGTCCCGGCAGACTGGAGGAGGGCAAATGTTGTCCCTATTTTCAAAAAGGGGAAAAGAGAGGACCCAAATAATTACCGCCCAGTCAGTCTGACATCAATACCAGGGAAGATTCTGGAGCAGATCATTAAGCAAACAGTCTGTGAGCACCTAGAAAGGAATGCTGTGATCACCAATAGTCAGCATGGATTTCTGAAAAATAAGTCATGTCAGACTAACCTGATCTCGTTTTTTGACAGAATTACAAGCCTGGTAGATGAAGGGAACGCAGTGGATGTAGCCTACCTTGATTTCAGCAAGGCATTTGACAAGGTGCCCCATGATATTCTTGTAAAGAAGCTGGTAAAATGCGGTCTTGACTATGCTACCACTCAGTGGATTTGTAACTGGCTGGCTGACCGAACCCAAAGGGTGCTCATCAATGGTTCCTCTTCATCCTGGAAAAGAGTGACTAGTGGGGTGCCACAGGGTTCTGTCTTGGGCCCGGTCTTATTCAACATCTTTATCAACGACTTGGATGATGGACTCAAGGGCATCCTGATCAAATTTGCAGATGACACCAAACTGGGAGGGGTGGCTAACACCCCAGAGGACAGGATCACACTTCAAAACGACCTTGACAGATTAGAGAACTGGGCAAAAATAAACAAGATGAATTTTAACAGGGAGAAATGTAAAGTATTGCAATTGGGCAAAAAAAATGAGAGGCACAAATACAAGATGGGGGACACCTGGCTTGAGAGCAGTACATGTGAAAAGGATCTAGGAGTCTTGGTTGACCACAAACTTGACATGAGCCAACAGTGTGACGCGGCAGCTAAAAAAGCCAATGCAATTCTGGGCTGCATCAATAGGAGTATAGCATCTAGATCAAGGGAAGTAATAGTGCCACTGTATTCTGCTCTGGTCAGACCACACCTGGAGTACTGTGTCCAGTTCTGGGCACCACAATTCAAGAAGGACACTGACAAACTGGAACGTGTCCAGAGGAGGGCAACCAAAATGGTCAAAGGCCTGGAAACGATGCCTTATGAGGAACGGCTAAGGGAGCTGGGCATGTTTAGCCTGGAGAAGAGGAGGTTAAGGGGTGATATGATAGCCATGTTCAAATATATAAAAGGATGTCACATAGAGGAGGGAGAAAGGTTGTTTTCTGCTACTCCGGAGAAGCGGACACGGAGCAATGGATCCAAACTACAAGAAAGAAGATTCCACCTAAACATTAGGAAGAACTTCCTGACAGTAAGAGCTGTTCGACAGTGGAATTTGCTGCCAAGGAGTGTGGTGGAGTCTCCTACTTTGGAGGTCTTTAAGCAGAGGCTTGACAACCATATGTCAGGAGTGCTCTGATGGTGTTTCCTGCTTGGCAGGGGGTTGGACTCGATGGCCCTTGTGGTCTCTTCCAACTCTATGATTCTATGATTCTATGATTCTATGACCCGGAAGCTGCATGCCGGCTCCTTTGGCCAATAAAGCAAGAAGAACGCCGCAACCGGTCAGGGGTACCTTTACCTTTAACTCTCACTGAACAGCTCAGGAATTACAGCATGGGTAGGGAACTGTCAGGACTCTCCCCAGGCTGCACTTTCTCCTCAGTCACCTCTTTTGTGCTTTTGCATGGCTGGAACATGCACTGGATGTGAGGAATTCAAATATGCTATTATTTATGTGATTGGCGAACATTTAGCTTGGCAAGTCTACGTCTGATGAAGCAGCATATAAACTGCTGCCAGAAAATCAAAATAACAATAATCTTAGAATCTTAGAATCATAGAATCATAGAGTTGGAAGAGACCACAAGGGCCGTCGAGTCCAATCCCCTGCCAAGCAGGAAACACCATCAGAGCACTCCTGACATATGGTTGTCAAGCCTCTGCTTAATGTCAAGTAATGAAAATGTCAAGTAATGCTAAATAACAACAACAACAACTTCAAGTACTTGGCAATCATTTTTCATGATTTCTATGCAATTTTACACACAATTTATTTACCAAGCAAAACTAAATTATATTAATCTGACCAAAATATCTTTCGAATTCCTAAGTCATGTTACAACTTCATCGCACCCCTCCATTTGGGAATTTGAAAACTGAATAATTCAACATGCTCTACTGTTGCGTGCCCCCTAAATTTGTTCTGGGCTGGTGGAGGGTGGGAGCGCATGGGCGTACGGGAAGCAGAGACAAAGCGGAAGTTCTGTTGCACAAATGGAAGTCCCTACACTTGCTTTGTTGGTTATACTGCCCATAGGTTCTCGTGTTTCCCTTTTCTTTCCCTTTCCCAGGCTCTGAGCCAAACTACATCCGATGCTAAATTTGTCTCCTTTGTGTGTGTGGTTTTTTTAGAAATGCAAAAAGGCCACCGTAGTGCCTCCACCCTCCCCACTCCTGATCGGGTTCAGTGCTCCAGGGTACAGATGGGGAAATGGCCATGGTCCCTATGAAAATCTTCCAGACCCTGGGACCAGACTCCCCTTCTTTGTGGCTAGGAACCAGTGGGAGGGGGGATTCCCCTCGGGGCCAGCCCTACTGGGAATACTTCTGCAAGGCGTGCGCATGACCACTACCCCTCTGGCCCAAAGACAACTCAAGTCTTCCCCGCTCCATAGGAACAAGCCTCTGCTAGCAATGACTGGGCCCTTTTCAAATGATATGCATTACGTAGTGATACACATCTCAGCTACTGAGATGGAGCTGTAGCTCCTATATAAGGCTCAGTCCTGAAAGGAACTGCTTCTGAAGCAACATCTGGGCTCTCTTCTCATGCCTGAGCCTTGCATGGAGCTGTCCAGTGTGCTTTTCTCTGGCCTTGCCTCATCTCAGCTTGCATCAAAACACCATCTAAGCTCCCATTTTCAAAAACATTTGGCCCTTTCTAAATCTTTAACCTTCCTTAGTAATCTTGCCATTTCCAGCAGAACAAGGAACCAGAGGAGGCCTGAAATAACTAATCTTCCCAGTAGAATATTCCTGTTACAACTGAGGATTTCACACAGGTTCCCTGATATTACCTGTTACAACTTTTTTAAAATGGTAGGCTTGGATAGTAAGATATGGGAAGAAGTTTGGAGAAGGAAATTTTCTCCTCCCGCCCACATTGTGAAAGATTCTTCACATGCATGGCAGTAGCGGTTAGGATGATGCTTAACTGACCTCCCATCACCAGCATTGCTGAGGCCTACTGGGAGGAGCCAGGGACACGAGTAGTGCTGTGGTCTAAACCACTGAGCCTCTTGGGTTTGCCAATCAGAAGGTTGGTGGTTTGAATACCCGCAGTGGGGTGAGCTCCCATTGCTCTGTCCCAGCTCCTGCTAACCTAGCAGTTTGAAAGCACACCAGTGCAAGGAGATAAATAGGTACTGCTGTGGCAGGAAGGTAAAAGGCTTTTCTGTGTGCTCTGGTTTCCACCAAGGTGTTCTATTGTGCCAGAAGCAGTTTAGTCCTGCTGGCCACATGACCCGGGAAGCTGTCTGTGGACAAACGCCGGCTCCCTCAGCCTGAAAAGTGAGATGAGTGCTGCAACCCCATAGTTGCCTTTGACTGGACTTCACCGTCCAGGGGTTGTTTATCTTTTACCTTACTGGAAGGAAGATGGGGAGGTCAGAGTGGCGACAATGCCACTGACTGGTACTGTACTCTGACATAGCTGCACCCCATTCCACATTGTTCAAGAGATACTTTTAGGAGGCTTGTGGGGCAGGGAAGGAGACTAAAAACATCTCTCTGTACACTTATCAAGCTGTAGTACTTAGAAGATGATTTGTTGTTGTTGTTTAGTTGTTTAGTCGTGTCTGACTCTTCGTGACTCCATGGACCAGAGCACGCCAGGCACTTCTGTCTTCCACTGCCTCCCGCAGTTTGGTCAGACTCATGTTTGTAGCTTCGAAGACACTATCCAACCATCTCATCCTCTGTCGTCCCCTTCTCCTTGTGCCCTCCATCTTTCCCAACATCAGGGTCTTTTCCAGGGAGTCTTCTCTTCTCATGAGGTGGCCAAAGTATTGGAGCCTCAGCTTCACGATCTGTCCTTCCAGTGAGCACTCAGGGCTGATTTCCTTAAGAATTGAGAGGTTTTATCTTCCTGCAGTCCATGGGACTCTCAAGAGTCTCCTCCAGCACCATAATTCAAAAGCATCAATTCTTCGGCGATCAGCCTTCTTTATGGTCCAGCTCTCACTTCCATACATCACTACTGGGAAAACCATAGCTTTTACTATACGGACCTTTGTTGGCAAGGTGATGTCTCTACTTTTTAAGATGCTGTCTAGGTTTGTCATTGCTTTCCAACATTTACAGACATGGTATTTTCAAAATTGGCAGAGATGAGGTTTGAAAGTTGGTTTTTTTCTTTTCAGGGTGGGAAATTTGGATGAAATAGAGTACACACCACTATGGGAACAATGTGTGATTCAAAGCTGCTGATGCTACTATTGTTGTTGTTGTTATTTTGTCACTTTTGACGTGTAAGCATCCCAAAGCAAATTGCAATCTAAGAAGAGAAACAGCAAGTAAACAAATATAAGGACAAAAGTAAAAGAAGAACCTGTAGTTGACACACACAGAGAAGGAGATAGATGATAGATGATAGATAGATAGATAGATAGATGATAGATAGATAGATAGATAGATAGATAGATAGATAGATAGATAGATAGATAGATAGACAGATAGATGATAGATAGATGATAGATAGATAGATAGATAGATAGATAGATAGATAGATAGATAGATAGATAGATATAGATGATAGATAGATGAGAGAGAGAGATCTAATCCATTCCACTAAAAAGACAAGGGAAGTAGTAGTTGGGTGTTTTGGGCTTCTCTTGCCAATTTTTTTTCTTAAAGGCCTCATGGCTGACAATGCATCTTTGTACTAATTACTAGCACAAATTAGACTTCACTTCAGCTTTGCTGGAAAAACCCTGCAAGCAGTTTGAATAGGAAGGGGAACACTTTCTTTTGACGTTGATGGAATGGCTCAGGTGCCAAGTTTCTTCTGCTAGATTCCAGAGATTACTTAGTGGAGACAGGAACACAATTTAGCAGTGTTGCCGCATCTATAATTAAGAGGTAAATTTGTAGCCCGGCTTCTTATATTATTTAATAATGAATTACTCTCTAGACTATAAATAATAAAGATAATATTAATCTCTTACCATTAAAACAAACCAGTCTGAAATAAAACTCCTGTGTGTTTGTGTTGTGTGAGAGTGAACTTTTGCATCAGACTCCAACTCTGACTCAATCCAAATCTAACCAAACACAGGTGAGGTTGCACCATCATGCCCACCACAGGGTGGCGGTAAATAAAACTTACTTCACTGGCACTGTTGCACCTGCAAGTAGCCGTCCAGCAGAGCTTTTTTCAGTGGTACATGGCCTTTTGTCATCTAGCCAAAAGAGCATTGTTCTGACACCCTGGGAGGCCTACTGCAACAACTTTGTGAGGCTAAAACCACTCAGATTCAGACAGAGCTGGATGTCACGGTTAGAGCTAGCCATATGGCTGAATGGGTGGGTCCAGGGAGGGACTGAATGGAGAAGGGAGCTACCATCTGTCTTGAATGAGGCAGTGGTGTGTCCTCTCCTTAAGATGACTTCCCAGGGTATCAACTTCTTCTTCTTCTTCTTCTTCTTCTTCTTCTTCTTCTTCTTCTTCTTCTTCTTCTTCCTCCTCCTCCTCCTCCTCCTCCTCCTCCTCCATATAATTTGTCCACCTCACTGGGTTACCCCAGCCACTCTGGGTGACTTCCAATAAAATATAAAGGGATAAAACAAAACATCAAATCACACTGAAATGTGGCTGCTCATAAGGGAATGCAGCTGATAAATGTTCTCTGCCCCTGCACTGCAGAGAACCATAGCTGTACATTTGCTGGTCTGTGCCCAAAGTTGGGGGACAGCCTATCGAGTACAGTACAGTTCACTGTTGTTGTGCAAAGCCCACCTTGTGCTTATAATTTGGCAGCAACTGGAGTCCTGGCTTGACTTATGCACTGCTTTCCATATGTTCCTCCCTGGGCTTTGTAATACGCTTTATACCGGAGAACATCTCATTCACAAAAATAGGTGCAGCCGTAGAACCACAACCCAGGAGTGCACACTTTCTCACAGGCTGCTAGGAGCCATGCCCCAGAGGGGACCTCTGGTAGGGCTGTGATGCACTAGTTTTTAAGCATCATATCTTAAAGTACAACCATGTAAAAATAAATAAAGTTGAAAACTAAGCAGTGGTTTTCCAGTATGACGCAGCAGCATTACTTGAATTAGGCCAATTTACCACTTATGATAGCAGTAATGGGACTAAAAGCCAATAAAAGTGGTCTGTTCGTTCAGAGATTGGCTTTTATGGCTTACTCCAAATATTATCAAGCGAGTCAAAAGCTGTCATCATAGTGTCTAAAAAGCCTTCATACCTTGTAAGCAAACAGTGTGACTTTGACAAATAATCATTAATATGCCTGCGTGACGCCAAAGCCAAGAAGAAGGAATAAAGGGAAAACCTGATATTTCACTTTACGTAAGTCATTAAAATAATTTTAACTAGATTTCAAATGAAACAGTTTTATGCGTAAAATGACTTAATTTGTACCTTTCCGTCCCATTGTATATAATACTCAGACAGTGGAAAATGTCTGGGTCCCAGAGCAACAAAATGGGTACTTCGATATCCCTTATAGTATCACTGCCAATTCTGGAAAATGCAGCAGGCACTACTGACAGAGCCCTTTCACAGTGACAATGCAGCATAAACAATATTAATGCATGAAGTTTTGTACCTTGCAGATAGTGGCTGCGACAGGGAGAATTGCAGGCACACCCCTTCCTCTTTGCTGGTTAGAGACAGCAATGTCTTCCCCCAAATACCCTTCCTCTGCTTATTCTTCCAAGTACCTACATTCTTCATTCTTCCTTCCCTATTAAGGATGGCAAGACATGTCCATTTTCATTCCTTCAGTTCTCCCTCCCCTTCACACACACTTCATCCCTTCCCTTCTCAAGCTTTGGGGGCTTCACCAGTCAGCTTGGTTTTGTTTCAGTTTGAGGGTGACTGCTGTGGAATTTTGAAGTCTTAGGAAGTCTCTGATCTGCCCCCAAATGTCCTGTTAATGGTACATCTTGACTCGGAAATGTGAGCACCTTCGCCATTTCCCTCCAATTAGCCTTAAAAATATATACCGTATTTTTCACTCTATAAGATGCACCAGACCATAAGACGCATCTAGTTTTTGGAGGAGGAAAACAAGAAAAAAAATACCGTAATTTTCACTCCAAAACACGCACTTTTTTGCTCCTAGAAAGTAAGGGAAAATGCTTGTGCGTGTTACGGAGCGAATGCACGGATCGGAGCCATGGCTGCTGTCAGTCAAGCAAAGCGGGAGCCGTTTACATGCTCTATGAGGCTCTCGCTTTGCTTGCTTTAAAGCGACCTGGAGCCGGGGAGGAGGGAGGGAGGGAAGGAGAGCCATGGCAGCAAAGCGGACACGGAGGAGGGAGAGACACTAGCAAAGGTCTGCGCGCTCTCTAAACAGAGCAATGAGGCTGCAGAGGGACAGCAGGAAAGATAAAATTTAAGCAACCAACAGCAAAATAAAACCAACCTCTAGCTCTGAGCCATGCAGTGAAAACCAGGAAGTAAAAAAAAAAAAAGGCTGGGGATGAGGGAGAGGGGAAAACTTCGCAAATCCCCTGCGTCTCAGCTGATCCGCTGGGACGGAACAGCTTGTTTTCAGGCAGGATAGATTTGAGCATTGTCTGGGTCCTAGTGCCCCTATCTCTTTTTTGTGCTCCATTCTATTGCTGCTGGTGGCTGCTTATCACTCAGGCTGCAAGGAGGAGCGCTTTTACACAGCTAATGGCGAATCCCCTTGCAATCCAAGTCCTCCTCACTTGCTCAGATCTATTCTGCCTCAAAACAAGGAGCGGAAGGAAAAGGCTGCAAACTGTTAAATGGAAAAAAACCCAGGCACAGGGCAAATACCTTAAGTATACCTTTAAAGCAACAGTGCTCTTTCCCTCCCTCTTCCCCGCTCAGCTCCCCGAAAAGCTCCTTCTCCACACACCCCACGCTGCTCCTTGTCCCTTGAGTGCTGTTCCTTCCCTCCCCACTTAAAACGTGGTTACAAAGCATGGATCCACATGGATCCTCAGGATTTTTGCACTGGGTCACCCCAAATTCACCATCAGATCACATGTCTGTGGCCACAGCATGAACCACAAAAGTCATACATCCACTGTTTCATTTAGAATATTTTTTTCTTGTTTTCCTCCTCTAAAAACTACGTGCGTGTTATGGTTGGGAGCGTGTTATAGAGCGAAAAATACGGTATTCTGAATCTCAGAAGCCAGAACAACAAGAGGGATCACAGTGCAACGAAAGCAGCGATCCCTCTTGCTGTTCTGGCTTCTGGGATAGCTGTGCAGCCTGCATTCGCTCCATAAGACGCACACACATTTCCCCTTACTTTTTAGGAGGGAAAAAGTGAGTCTTATAGAGCAAAAAATACGGTATATATTTGTATTTTCAAAAACAAGCAATTAGCCTTGTAATTCAGGGTATGCAGAGAGCCGATGCGCTCTTCTAAAATACGGCCACTTCTCTTCCATTGTTCTACCTTACTTTCCTCAGATTTCTCCATCAGCTGAAGTTTTGACACTAATGTAATACTTGAAAATATTTTCCATTTTTCATATTGATATTTTTGACCCGTGCGCTCTGCATTTATTAATGGCAAGTTCCCTTCCTCAAGACATTGTGATAATGGACTGAGAGATATATGCTTGTTATCCTTAAAAGAACTGCCAACTTTAATGGATGAGAAAAAATCTGAATATGAGGAGTTTGGAGTTTGGCAACACAACCTTTTTCATAGGTTCATTGTCCCCCTTCCCACTTTCCCAAATCGTTTTGTTGATGCTAACTTCAAACATTGCTGTAGGGAGGGAAGGAGAACTTTCAGCTCCAGGTGTTGCAAGACTCCAGTTCCTATCATCCCTGAGCTGGCTGTGAGCTGGACCTGGCAGCCATTGTAATTTCCCACAATGCCATGGACTGGCACTATGTCAAGGGCATAGTTTAGAAATGTAAATGGCTGACACAAACACCAGATACTGGATTGGCTTCAAGGCAAATCCCAATACTGGTAGAACTGGCTGGGATTTGGGGGCCTAGTAGTCACGAGATGCTGGTACTGAGAGTGGGCTCCATAGCTGTGCGAGCTCAGAATGGGATAATACCATCTTCGGTTCCCTGAGCTCATTGGACAGAGGGAGACCTACAGATGTATGAAAAACATTGTCCTAAAGAAGCTAATTTTAAGTACATGCACATGATCCTATATATGTTTCCTGTTTCCTCTTTTAGCTGCTTATTCATATTATAATTTGCTAGAATATAAGAAGCTTTACAAATAAATAATTGCAGCAAGTGATTAAGGAAGCAGTTTGAACCAGGTCCCCACCAATGCCATGTACACATGTTCTCTCCTTCCTTTCTCTCCAACAAATAGATGTTTTAAGTAGTTTTAATAGTATCCCTTTAATATTGCCTTCAAAATTCACCAGAGTTCAAGAGCAGAGCAAATTTACATCTGTTTAAATAATGGACTTGACATTGATATTACATCACAGCTATTTTAAATATAATCATTCTTCATAACACCACCTTCCATGTCACTGCTCGCAAAGAAAGGGCTTGATCCTGCTTCCATCAAAGTCAACAGCAAATCCCCCCCTTTCGCTTCATCAAGAAAGGGATTGAGCACTAAATGTGAGATGCAAAACTGGCCTTGCGTTGACTCTTTGGGCTTGACATTGTTCACTGATGCACTCAGTGATGTTAATTCCCTCCACTTCAAGAATTACTGGATGGATTTCTATGCTTTGTATTATTTAGCCATTGAATCAAATGATCACTATGGTCTTTCTTCCATCCGTAAAAACACGCGAAGCCACATATATTATTGAGATTCTCTGGAGAGGAAAGGCTAATTGAGTGCAGAGCTTTGTGTTTGCTGGACTTGGGGTGGATTATTCTGGTGCCGTTCCGATGCCCTGTTTCCTGGACTGCCTCTCGCTTCAGACTTGGCAGTGGCAGAAATAAAGGCATGACACCAAGTCCATGGAGCAGAAGCAACAGCAGTGGCAGCTGCAAACATGTGGGGTGGGAGCCATAGAAGAGTGGTGCAAAACTCTATTCACACAGTGAAGCTTTCTTCTTTCCTCCGTCCTGAGCACCTGCAGCTGAGCTGAGGGACAAGGGAGACTCTGGTCTAGGGGAATGGGGAAATCAGAATGATTTAACTGTTTGTACATGCAAGGCATCTTTGAGACCAAGTCAGTGGCAGCAGGAACAGGGTTTTCCAGAAGCACAGATGCTTCTTCTGCCCACCACAGAGCCAGTGTGGTGTAGTGGTTAAGAGTGGTAGTCACGTAATCTGGGGAACCGGGTTCGCGTCCCCGCTCCTCCACATGCAGCTGCTGGGTGACCTTGGGCCAGTCACACTTCTTTGAAGTCTCTCAGCCCCACTCACCTCACAGAGTGTTTGTTGTGGGGGAGGAAGGGAAAGGAGAATGTTAGCCGCTTTGAGACTCCTGAAGGGGAGTGAAAGGCGGGATATCAAATCCAAACTCCTCTTCTTCTTCTTCTTCCTGGCTTTTTGCTGCTCTCCTTCTCCCAGCTGTTCTGAAGTCTTCAGCAGGGTTCTTATCAACACACAGGAAGCAGAAACTTGAGAATCCTGTTTTACTCACCATTCCTAGGCTGCCCCTTTTCTTATATCAACTGTGCAAGATAGATGTAGAGCTTGCTGCTATGAATCACACAGAGAGTTCACATAGGCTGTGATTCAGAGAAGTCAGTTGTGTGCAAGAGAACTGTGCTCGTTGAGTGAGGGGGATGTCGGAGTGAAAATACAGACATTTCTATGTGCGTACATGACTTCCTTTGTTTCTTCAGATACATTGAATCATAGAATTGTAGAGTTGGAAGAGACACTGAAGATCATCTAGTCAAACCCTTTACAATGCAGGGATCTCATGTAAATGACTTTTGAATTGCAACCAAGAGTAAGAATTTAAGGGCCACCACTTAGTGACTAAACATCTGAAGAAGGACCAGCATTCCAACAGGTAGGGGCTCTGTCCGCAAAACCCGGAGAGCTCCTGCCAGTTTGTGTAGACAATACCAAGCCAGAAGGACCAAGATCCTGACTCTGTATAAAGCTTCCCCTTATGTTTCTTGTGTCTCAACATGATTATACTGAGGGAGGGGGGGTGGGGAAGGAAATCATGCCGGAGGCTAATTCAGATTTCTAAGAAGGGGTGGCGATACCTGACTGTTAAGCAGCATGTCTTAAAATGTGCACCCTAGTCTCTCACACTTTGCTCTTTTTAATATGGAAAAAAAATAATTCAGTAGCTGGCACTGATGAGCTGAGATTACCAATTTTGCACATGATGTTTTAGAATTTATTTCCATTCCTCCATCAGAAACACCTGGTCTTGTGCTTATTTAGGAAACCATTTAGCTTGGATGGTGGAGAGGGAATGTCTCAAGTGCTCAAATGGAATGGAATGGTGGTTATCGGAATGAAGGATGTGATGTACCTTGCTCTCTGTGCTGGGTTGGTGATTTTGTTGCACCTGTGGTTTGTTCTTTTTTCCATTGTTTGGAAAAGTAATCAGTCAGGCACCACCAGTCCCTGTTTATGACTTTGGCTCCATGCAAACTAACCCCGTTATAGGACCCCAGAATGTTGTTTTTCTCAGTCTGGAATCATCTGCACTCATTCTCCACTGGATACTTTCAATCCAGCTTGGTTCTAGATTTTGCCGTCCACATGGATAGGTGTGGTTACTTAATACACATTTGAAAACATCCTTTTCTCCCTGCACATGTTGCAGGTGAATGAAGAAGCAAGTGGCGACTGTGATCATGGTAGACCCCCCACCCACAACACCATTGGGCAGGTGTGGAGACCTGACAGGACCATCTGCTTTCAAATGGACACATATGGAGTAATGCAGAACCAATCTGCTGTCTGCTTTCATTTTTGAAATAAAACGAGCTTCTTATGAAACACTTTTCAGGGGCAAAAAAATACGCAGTGGATCTAGATATATAGAAAAATATATAGAATATAGAAATATATAGAAAAATTAGCCTCCGTTGATTCTAGAACAAAACGTGTGTATGCAACCTTCAGCACCCCACAGTATTCAAATCAGCCACTAGTTTAAAACCATTCTGTCTCAATTCCTTTTGTGCTTGCAAAGACATTTCTATTTTCTGAGGCATTTGGCTAGATGTTTCGTTGTTCATATGACACTGTGATATAAATTTGATTTATTGTTGTGCTGGCTGGGTTTTGTTTTAAAAAAAGATTGTTTTATTTTATTACGTGTTATATATTTTTATGTTATATCCTGCTCTAGCATTGATTCTAATGAAGAGCAGGTGATAAATTACCAAAGAAAGGTAAGTAAATAATAAATTATAGCAGACTAAAATTACAAAACTGACATTATGCGTATGTACTATGCAGGTAAACATGAAAATGAAGGCAATTTAGTCAAGTGACTGACTGCTTTCACTCTTGGAAATAACCTTTAAGTTGATTAATTGCGGGGGGGGGGGAGACTAAGCTTTTAAGGGATACTCTTCTGGTACATTGTGCACAGAAGGAAGAAATCCGAAAGTTAAACGATTCACACCTGTATAAAATTTCTAGTAGAATGGAAGACTTCGGGCTTGATGACATGTGGTGTTACTGAAGGGATTAAACGCTAGCCATGTGTAGTGGGAGATGATTGTCTCCAAGAATGCAACATACAAGGAGAAGAGAATGTAAGACTACAAGAAGAATCTGGATAGATCAGTCAAAAGACTCATGCCTTCCCTGCCCCACAGATGACTGATTGTGGTGCTCGGGTAAATGGAGAGATTGGGCAATGGTCAGGAATTCAGAGAGTTGTAGTCTAAAACACCTGGAAGTTAGGGAAGGCAGACCTAACCGCTTGCCTATGGCCATTAGTTACTTCTCTGGATGTTGCCAGCCTGTCTGGTTTTTTATCTGTTCTTGCTCCTGGTCTGCCAGATCCTTGACTGCTGCTCTGGAACTTAACCATGTCTAGTTTTGACTGCAAACTTGCTTCCAGTCCATCTGAGCCTTGATTGCAGTTTTGGAACTTCTCCCCTTCTGAGACCATACACCTGCTTATAGCCCCCTTGGACCGGCAGCCAGCTCTCTCTGGATCCTGGAATCCCAATTCCTGGAATCCTGTAAAGACTTGACACCCATAATCACATCCCACCCCCCTTTCTAGCAGAGCTACTTTCACCCTCTATCTAAAAGGTTTCCCTTGAAAAGAGAAGGATCCTCAAGAGTAACTTCTGCTGCAGTACAAGTAGCTATGACCAGATGAAAAAAAATGTAGGCACACCTTTGCGTCAACCCACAGTCATATCCTGAAGATTATACCCTGAATATCACATCATATTCAGCCCATATCGTCTTTCTCTTATTATTCTCACATCCATCAATTTTTGTTTTAGAACAACATTATTTGTGCAAATAGGGTCCAATGACAAACATACCATAGAAAAAAATGTCGACACTACCAATCCTTCCACTACTTTTTAGAAAAGGAAAGAAAAAGTTTAAATATAGATTTCAAAATGTCACTGTGATGGCATTGCTAGCAGAAATAAAACACTTGGTAAATATAGTGTTAATCTTTTCTTCCTTAAATGAATCATTTTAAAAAGCTATTAAACTAAAGAGAATGAGCATAGTTTTCTAGTAATGACTTCTCTTCTTCAGAATGAAATTGGTAAAAACCCTGATTGCAGATCTATATCCCAAAAGGCCTAGGAGTTTGGGGGACTAGCTGGCTGGCGGGAGGTGATGATCTATGCTATACTGTATATCTAAGTGCCACATCCTTATATACTTGCTATATTTACAGATATGGTTGTATATGTATCTTTATTTAAAATCTCATCAGGTTTCTTCACCCCCCCTCATTCTGATGCTTAAAAACAATGTTCTCTTCTTTTCTTAATATATACTTTGATATATGTATATACACACACATATGCTAAATATAAGTACAATTTTATTCATAAGCTCACATAATGATTCAGGCTGTGATTGTTAATAAAAATGCATTTCTAACCATCAAATTTGAGTCTATTATTCTAAGTTAATTGCATTTGCCCTAAAGAGACTTGAAACTGGCTGTCAGCCTATTTGTGTCAGTTTCATTTTATTCATCAGTCAATCTTGTCTTTTCTTTTCCTTTTCTTTTTTTACATCCCATATATTGATCAAATAGATTTGTTAGCATGCCTGTGCAGCTTTGGGGGGGGGGGGTGTGGGGGGAGAAAGTTTATGTTATCCATCAGGTTTATTTGATTACTGTATTACTTTGCATATTATCTTAATTGATATTTCAGTAGCAAATAAATGCCCTTTTTGATGGTCCCATAAGATTCCTATTAAATATAAATCACCTTACCTGTGACTTGGATGTGGATACAGTGAAAGGGAAAAGCACACGCAAAACATAAAATATATTACATTGCACTGTTTCTGCAGGTTAAAGAATAACAAGCTTGTGCTCTAATTTGTGGCACAGAAGTTTAGTTCTTGCCAGTTGGTTACAGAGAATAAAAATATGAAGTAGTCCATATGTAACCTTTAATTAAAGCTCTGTAACCAATTAACTAATTCTTAATTTTCCCAGCTGAAGCGTTCTTTATATCTAAAATGCTAACATGCTAACATACAGCGGTAACCCTTTCTCTGTTCTGAACTTCTTATGAACGCACCATTAGTAAAAATCATAACAGGAAATAATGTTGGTGTAAAGAATATAAAATGTTGTTTCTACTGAATTTAGAAACAAAGAAAAGAACCACTCCACACAAAGTGGTATCGATCCTAACTTCTCCTCCATGAATTAAGTTGAGTTCACCTCCCTCTCTCCTGTGCCCCTTCCACAATTTCTGGGAGCTGGAAAAGGAAACACTTAGGAATTATGTGGGATGCATTGGTCTGCAGATGAAGAGAAGAATTGACACCACTTGCCCCCCTCCCCCACCATTGCATGAATGGAAGAAAAAAAACCCTAGGGTTCAAGCCTTTTTATCAGGACCTGGGGCAGACACAAATTGCTTTCTTTGAACAAAAACAACAAAAACCCTTCCATTTCTCAATAGTACACATAATAATAAAATGGTAATAAAATAATAAAATCTCTAAAATGGTGGCTTTATTTACAGAATTTGGAGAGGATTCTTCATAGCGATCCCAGGGCACTTCCCAATGTTACAAAATATGCAACCACGCTAATTTTAAAATAAATAAATAAAACACAGTGGCGAACACCCACTCACCACTGTGCAGCAGCCCAAGCCCACCAGTACTTCAGTGACAACTGCATCCCGCCCCTGCCCCAGTCGAAAGGCCTGGGGTTGCTGGTATGGAAGAAGGTGCCCAAGCTGGTGATAACAGGAGGTAGCTGTAGCCCAAGACAGGACAAGACCCAAGTAAGTCTGGAATGGAATTCCATCTAACCACATTGAGTTGAGCATGAAATCCAATCTCTGCGACTGGAAACACTGAGCACTCGGGATTCTAATCAAGTTCAAAATCTTCCTGCAAGATTTTGTTTAGTGAAATGGTTGTGGAACCAGCCAACATGCATGGGATTACTGGGGGCAGTGTACCAGAGCTTTCCAAATTTTTCAAGTTGGCAACACACTTTTTAGACATGCATCATTTCGTGACACAGTAATTCAGTTTTACTAGCAAACCGGGGGGGAGGGGTTTAAACTAACCCATTATAAGAGCGTGAGGAGTGTTCGCGTGACACACCTACACACTGCCACCGACACACTAACATGTCACAACACACAGTATGGAAAGCTCTGCCCTATGCAGTTTGAGCCCTCACACATTATTTTGAATGGATACAGGTTAATTTGGAGCATCATAGAACGCTCAAGGTGGAATGCTGATATTTTGATCCATGGAGAAAGCAGCCTTTAGTGAGTGATGCAGCCTGCTTGTGAAGCAAAAGCAATACGCCAGAAATACGTGTTCTTTCCCCCATGAACAAGAATGAATGAATCTTTAAGCAGACAAAAATTCACATAATAATTGATCTGGGTATATGTGTGTTTGTGTGTGTTCCCACTGAGCACTGTATTTTCAATAGTCACTTATAAATCTTGGTTCATGCAGAGAGGCTCAGATGACACTCTTCCACACAGATCTATGAATGCAGATGGTTTTCTGTGTCAATCTGTGTGTATTCTTCAGTGTGCCAGTTTTTAGAACGAGTTCCTGATCTTTTACTAAGCAGCCTCAACCAGCACAATCTTCAGTTTGTTTAAGGTCTGCCGGTTTTTTGTCAGCACCCCATTTCAAGGGAGGTACGTTGTTCCTATATTTTATTGTATTTTTAATTACAACATTTACATGCCTCCTATTTGCAGAAAGTTCTTTGGGTGGTTGTCATGGCACTGCGAGGCAAGGGATGTCCAGAGTGAGGAATGAACAAAAAAAATGGTCAAAATATATTTATCAGTCCTACATCTCCCAGCTACTCCTAGGTGTGCACTCAATGAGGCAGTTGCAACAACAGAGAGGCCCCACCCTGACCTCATTGTATGTATCTCCCCCACCTGAGCAGTGGACAAGCAGGCAAATGCTTCACCTGTGGGGAACCTGTTTCTACTCCGATCCTCTTCTGGTCCTGGGAGACAGTGGAGCAGAAGAGGTGGGGGTAGGAGGAGGAGGTGTGCAAACCCTTGACTCTGTACCAGCCTGATCTTTCTCTCCCTCCGCTGTCACCTGTTCTTCATGCTCCAATCCTGCAGCTTCTCTCTCCTGCCTCTGACTCTCATCTCCTGGCTACTACAGGGTCCCCCAGCTAACTGATCTCTTCTTCCTAGTCAGTCTCCAAGCCCCCTTTTCCCAGTGCCCACTCATCAGTATCCACTCACTGCTCCTCATGGTCCAGGCAGACCCTCACAGTGGTTCCCCTGTGATATCTTAAACCTCAGAACTACTATGGAGAGAGTGGACATTGGAATGTCGGCTCTGAACTCTGAACAGAAATTGGAGACCAAGCAATGAAGAGTCTTCCCGTTTATTTTCAAAACCTTGGAGCATCTAGTATCTACTCTAAAGAGGAACAGCTGCAGGGGGTGGGGAGGATACCACCTTCACCATTTCAGAGCAACAAAGGAAAGGGGAGAATGATTGCTACATGAAAGGCATTTCAAAGACCTCCCACAAAATGCTGGTACAGAATCCCTAGTAGATTCATGGCAAGAGAACTGTCACACTAGTAATCCTCAGCAGACTTTAGCAATACATTCCCATGAACAAAAGGCACACACAAAAACAACCCCAATATAGACTCATGTAGGATTTTGGGGAAGAGATTGATAAAAAGGGTTCCTCAACTCTGCAATCTAAAAAAAACCCCCATGTTTCCAGCAAGGACAACCTTGAAAACTGTTGTCACTGTTATTCTTGCACCTTCTCTGCTCCATAAAAACTGCTGTTATCTTCAAATATATCCCATGAGATGCACTTGGATGACCATCCAACCCCATTTGTGCTATCCAGACCCCAAGCAAAGCACAGACTGGCTGGCTGAAGAGGGTTAGAAAGAATGTGGTTTGTTCCAGTGAGAGAATTTGAAGGCTGCTTTTGAGCTGTGTTTTGAGGGGTTGTTCCTTTACATGATACCTGGACATCACTGCTTCTCCAGGTGCCATGGTGTGATTTGCAAAGTACGGTCAGCCTTCATGTTTATAAACATAGAAATTTGTCTTCTCTTCCCCCCCCTCCCTCCCTCCCTCCCTTCCCTCCATCCCAAGGATTGACCAAACCTATTTCCCAACCTCTTGGAGACCAAAGTAACTGCAGATTTTAAGCATAAAGTGCAAACTAGAGGTGAATTTAAGTGTTTCCAAACAGTTTCCACCGGCAACCCCATGTTTTAGCACATCACAATAATCTAATGGGTGCTATCTGTGAACAGATAACAAAACTCTACTAAGCTGAATAAGACGTGCTCTCAGGTTGTGTGTGTGCAGAAATATACCATGAGGTAGCAATATGCAAAGCCAGTGTAATTTATGCTTGTTTAATTTAAACTGATGCAAAGTATAACAGATCCAAACTTGATTCAGCAGCAGGATTGCTGCTCTACTGCTGACTGAGTTGACCTAAGTTTGGTAGAGGGGAAACAAGCCTTTAAAATGGTAGAGAGGAAACAGACTGGCCAATTTTTCAAGGCTTAACAGTGTAAGATCTGCTAGTCTCAGTTTAGCCCTGGCTGATCTACGATGAAAGAGTCATGCTATCGTATCTCTGGCTGAGCTGAGGTTGGTGTCTTACACCAACATAGCCCAGCTGAGTCAGGAACCTGCTGGCTGAGCTACCCGAACGTGGCAGATCTAGGGTTAGGATTATGCCCTTAGTCTAAACTACAACTCTTTTAAGTAACATTCAAACCAACTGATGATCACCCATTGTGCTCATAGCAGAGGCAAGATGTGAACCAAGAACTTCCAGGACTGCACTGTCCTGCATGTGTGTGTCTTACGAATCGCCCCAAGAGAGGACCAAAGTGGATGCAGATTTGCATAGGAATGGCATCTTATAATTGTATAAATATCATGCAAATATATAAATCATTAGCATAATTTAAACAGAAATGCAGTGCATCTCATCATAGTGGGGAAGAGGGTGACCAGGTAATCTGTGTTCCAGCTCAATCTGCAAGGCCTCTGCTCTAACTTTCTTACGGTTCTTTCTCTTTAAGCTGGACATGGACTAGACAAGCCCATCAAACAAAGGACTGTCCTCCAATAGCCATTAAAATAGAGGGCTGTCTTTTATAAAGTAGGGAACCTGGTTACTTTTATTTGACTAATTTCACACTTCCATTCTGGACTTTTTGTTTGTAAAGCAGGTCTAACAAAACAACCTCCCCGATCAGCTGCAACGAAGCAAATCCTACGGTGAAATGGAGGCAACTCAGGCTATATTTTTGGAACCCCCTCCCCCTTTCCCAACACACCTCTTTTGTTCTGTCAATCTGAACAGAAGTGCTCATGTGATGTAATTTAGAACGGAGCTCGCTTAAAAATTTTTTTTTTTTCAGAAAAGCTTTCAGTCAGGAAAAGCTTTGGGAGCTCTGGGGGTATAGCTTAGCTCGAAGAAAGAAAAAGAAAGCAAGTTTGCATTGACAGCTTGATCCCAGAGAGAGGTGGCTGGCTGCTTGTCTAACAGGTCCTCTGGGTCTTGATGAGGCAGAGACAGAGGAACAAGTCATATTAAGTGAACGTGTGCTGCCAATGTTAAAGGAACAATTACCATTATTCTGCATAGTTCACTGTTTGCTGCTGCGATTTCCTTCAATAAAACCTCTTTTCACTTGCCAATTGGAGCTTGTCATGTAACAATATTTCTCATGCACAATACACATCGTAAAATGCCCTTGTGTTTTTAATACATTTGGAGTCGTGAACAATAGCAGTATACTGACAGCAAAAAGTGCTTGCTTTGAATATATAGCAGATACCAAAAGAGGGAGAGGGAGAGCAAGATCCCTCTTTTCAAGTGGGAATAAAGGTGGGTTTTGCCTAATTTTGATAGAGAAGCAGAGTTACATCTTATGCATGACTCTCCCTTGGCGTTACAGCTCTATACAGGCCATAATTTAAGAGACGCCTTTCTTCCAGTAAGAAGCTGGTACACCTTCCTCTTAGAGAGGTCCTCGGAAGGACTACTTCCTGTCAAATAAGCACACCCCAGCCAGACATATACGTATCACACAACGAAACAAAGCCTAGTTTAATACAATTTCAAGCCTGCGCTGTGAGCAACTGCTAAGTTTCCCATTAGATTTTTCAGCCCAGTTTTGCACATTCAGGATAGATGGTTTCAGCAAGCTTCAGGGGAAAATATATAGCAAGGATTGATCAGATCCAGTTTTATCAAGTAGACAGCCATTTAAGAAAACACCTTCCGGCAGGCAGAACTAGCAGTTCAAATGAGCAGTTCAGCTCAATTGGATTGCAACACTGGGTCAGTTTGTACTCCAGCCATATGTTGAGCAGATTTTGAGTGACTGTAGTACCTGTTGTCTAAACTGATGGCTATAGCCCACCAGTTGTGCCTTCTAGCAATCTAAGAATCAGGGCTGGTGCCAGCACCAAGCATACTCATATTGAATATTTTCCAGCTCGTCATTCCAAGCAGTACCAATATATTGGATCTAGCCACCTTTTTCATTTCCCACAATGCTGCTGAACAAATTGCATTCTGGGACATTGTTGGAAATTGAAAGAACAGCCAAACTCTTTTTGCTGTCTGGGGTGCTGTCACTGCAGCCAACCAGCAATATACTTTGCCCAGGGCAGAGGAGGAACAAGGTAATCACTAGGATTTCTCTTTGCTTCAACTTCCTTGCACCTCGTTACAGTCAGACTAGGCCGGGCCTCCCCAGCCACTCTGGGCAGCTTGCGACAGAATATAAAAAACACAATAAAACATAAAAAATTAAAAGCTTCCCTAAACAGGACTGCCTTCAGATGTCTTCTAAAAGTCAGATAGTTGTTTATTTCCTTGACATCTGGTGAGAGGGCATTCTACAGGGCGTTCAAGACAATATAATCCAAAATAGAAAACAGATTTAACATAAATTAAAATTAAAAGATATAAATTAAACAGCAATCAACACAAGAATTTTGAAACAGAAACACAATTCACAGTAAAGCCAAACTTCTTGAAAAGCACGACAAAATAAAATTGTTTTCACAACCTAAAAAGAGGCAGGAATGAAGCCAGGCGTCTTTCTTTAGGGAGGTCATTCCAAATACCAGATGCCACAATTGAAAGGACTCTATCATGTTGTATCTCAGGTGGTGGCAGTCCATGAAGATGGAGCAATCTCTTTAAGGTTGTATATTAACCCTTATTCCACACAAAGGAAAGTAAGCCCTCCCAGGTGTCACCTGAGAGTTCCCTCATACCCTGCCCCTTCATCTTCCACCCATCACCTTCCTGTGTGTATCTTCATTAATCATTTAAAAAACATAAATATAAGGGTAAAAGGTAAAGGACTGTTAAGTCCAGTTAAAGGCAACTATGGGGTTGTGGCACTCATCTCTCTTTCAGGCCGAGGGAGCCAGCGTTTGTCCACAGTCAGCTTTGCAGGTCATGTGGCCAGCATGACTAAACCGGTTCTGGTGCAACGGGACACCGTGACAGAAACCAGAGTGCATAGAAATGCCATTTACCTTCCTGTCACAGCAGTACCTATTTATCTACTCAGACTGGCGTGCTTTCAAACTGCTAGGTTGGCAGGAGCTGGGACAGAGCAACAGGAGCTCACCCCGTTGTGGGGATTCAAACCACCAACCTTCTGATCGGCAAGCCCAAGAGGCTCAGTGGTTTAGACCACAGCGCCACCTGCGTCCTCTTACATAACTATAGATAGAGTTAGCAGAAAGGAAAGGAAAAATAGAAGTCATAGAAAAGGAAAAGGAAAAGGAAAGAAAAAGAAAAGGAAAAGAGAAGGGTTTCCGATTCTCCGTCTGCCAACTATGTACATAATGATTATTCAAAGTATTCCAAATATACACTCCAGGATAACCTCTAGCTGTGTTCCAGATAATATTCAGCTGTTCCTCAATCTGCTGGGCTGTGTTCTCCCAATCTCCAATCCCAGGCATCTCAAGTTCATTCTTTGTTGGGGGGGGGGGGTTGGAGGAAAATATTATTTCTGAGGCTCACCATGGCCATGATAACCTCCTGACCCCCCCCCCCGACCCCTGGCTTGCCAAAAATAGCAAAATGGGGAAGAAAGAATGACAAGGACCTGGCGCCTCACAATAATAAGTTGTGTTTGTGAAGGTTTGCATTAGAAGAAGAAGCCAGGGGGCTCTCAAGAGGGTGAGCAGCAGCCGTGTGTACCTGCTTGTGGTCAGTGTGGACAATACTGAGCTAGTCAGAGCAATGGTCTGATTATGTGAATAGCAGCTTCTTATGTTTCTTCGCCTCAGGCAGCAAAATGTATTTGGCTGGGCTGGTTATGTATGCATGCACAAACACATACATGCACTACTGCAAATCTTACTCCTTCCTTTCTTAACTCTGTGCTTGTTAAAAAATCCAGGTATTTCCCCCCTAAATGCTAAGCTTTATTTTTTTATTGTTAAAGGTAATTTTAAAGGAAGAAAAAGAATATAAACAATATATAGTGACTTTTGACACTCCATTGCTTTCTTAAATGAGAATAATAAAAATTTGCAAATGAACAAAAGAGTGGGAGGAAGCTATCTGATTTACAATGTTTTTGAGATAAAGAACACTATAAAAAAAGATCAATGTGAATAATAAAGCATTGTTAACTGAGTCATGACATTTCTATTCTCAGGGAAAATCTGAAGAGTAGAACTCTGCAAATGAGCACCTTCTGCCATTTTCAAAGTGGGAGGAAGACATATAATTATAATTTTTGAAGTGATGAGAGTTTTATTTAAATTGCAGGGGGGAAATTATTGAAAAAACATATCGACATATCAATATTACGTAAATTGCTTTAATTTTATTAAACTGAATGTGGGAGAGAGAATCTTTTCTTAACTTCCCTTTCCTGCCATCCTCTCTCTCTTTCTCTCTCTCTCTCTCTCTCTCTCACATCTCTCCACTTTTTATTTTGTAGGAAGTCTGGCTACAAAATGTCTTCCAAGAGAGATATTTCTTTATTTGAAAAAAGGGGGCGGAGGAGATGAGACAAAAGAGCTCCAAATGTCAGCCCTACCATATATTTATTCTAATACTTCCAGTAGCTGAGACCTATTAAAAAGATACATATTTTCAAAATAGGTTTAACCTTCTGTGTCTCAAGTGTCTACCTTTAATACTTTTAGCATGTCACATTGTAATATGTGCAAAGTTAACATGCTCTTTTAAAAAAAGAAAAAGAAAGAAAAAGAAAATGTATGCAACAGAGATTACTCCAGAAAGTCAAAGTTACACACGTGGTATCTAATGCATATTGTCTGTCGGAGGGTTTTAACTCATGGGACAAGAAGTGATAAGTGACCAAAAAACAGAAAAATCCATTTGTAGCTAAGACAGCCATGTAGGTTCACATTTGGCTTGGTTTTACTTGCATGTTGGTCATTGCACATTACTGGCATTACATATTATATGAACATTATATAATTGAGGTTTTTGCATACAGATGGGTAATGCTACACAATGGAAAATTAGAGTTGAACACTTATCTGTTTAATTTGAATTTCAGCTTTTCATACATAGAACAGAGATGAAATGAACTGAATTTCTTAATAAAAAGAAGCCTTTTTGTCAGATAATTTCTTTGCAATCTATTATTATTATTATTATTATTATTATTATTATTATTATTATTATTAAAACAGCAAATTTTATTTTGCCAAAAATGGCTATAGTGCTCTTATCACATATAAAAGTTGGGACCTTTTCTCTTTGGAAACTAAACATGCTTGGGTTATTCATCAGAAGGATGGGAAGGCCAAGTTTTATATGGGGATGGCAGGTGGTTTCTGAGGATACATTCATGTGCACAGGATATAGTTTAATAACAATAACATTAATGGAAATGAATGGGATGTGAGATTTGGATGGGGACAAAGTGCCTGGCCATCATATTATAATAAACCACCCTGTGATGCCTG
The DNA here is from genome assembly GCF_965113315.1 of Podarcis vaucheri. NCBI lineage: Eukaryota > Metazoa > Chordata > Lepidosauria > Squamata > Lacertidae > Podarcis > Podarcis vaucheri. The sequence continues at coordinate 102,641,313 of NC_138760.1, forward strand.
GATGAAGGGCACTATAGGAATTTAATAAATAATAAAAATAAAAGTTAAAAGTCCACCAAAAACATTCTAATCTACCCAGTCACTCATATATGAACTTAAAAGGTGAGATCAAAAATTCACTTCCGATTATATGTTCCTTTCAAAGATCACACCATCAGCTCTTCCCTGTTACTGCATTAGCAAATCCAGTAAACTCAAGCCAATGTGAATTACTCATACATCATCATAAATCAAAAGAGAAGAGGTTTGCATGGCTTAATGATGTCATAAGCAACCCATAGTATATTTATAGGCTGGTATAGTTTCCTGCTTCTATGCTACTAAAATAAACACTTTCCAAACCCCCTTAACATCCTTTTGCCTCAATATAGGAAACAGAAAGGTTGTGAGTGTATGAAAACAAATCACAATTTGTTTTCAATTTCAGATGACAACCACAACTTTATTTCAGTCTTCTAGTTTCTGTTGGAGTTTGCTTTTCTATTTTCTTTGCACCATGTGCAATATGTAGCTTACAGAATTTCACAGGTATTCAGCCTGAAAATGAGACCAGTGCGCTGCTTATGTGCTTACACACACATGTCTTTCGTCTCTTTCTCACACATGCACACTACATGCATACACACTTGAATTGTAATTTGTTGTAGCCAAGTATTTTCTGGAAACTTGGTGTATCCACAGTGGTTTGCTGGTTTTCTGTGAACATATGTCGCAATCTGACAAGTGGAAGCAGGTGGAAGCAAACTTGCAGGTGCAAGTAGAAGTGATTTTGAGCCCAATTCACAGTGCTAGGTTTGACTTATAAAGCCTTATAAACAATACCTCACAGATCACCTTTCCCTGTATGAGGCTACTTGGACACTGAGATCAATATCTGAAGCCCTGCTCTGTATCCCTGCCTCAAGAGAATGGACCTTTTCCATGGTGGTCCCCTGACTGTGGTATGGTCTCCCATGGAGGATTTATCATCCCTGCTATTGGGCAATATTGATTGATTGGTTGGTTGGTTGGTTGGTTGGTTGGTTGGTTGGTTGATATCAGGCATTTGGACATCACTATTGGTCTGGCTTTTGGTGGTTGAAAAATGCAAGTAAGTGTGAATTTCAAAGGACAGCTGTGTTTTGACTCACCTGCTGTTTCAGGAAGTGCAACTTTGATAGATTTGGCTACAGATGAGACCTGAATCAAATCAGATGAGACCTCCCATCTAAAATCCAGAAAGGTCTAGAGTCTAGAACAGGGGTGGCTAAGCTGTGGCCATCTATATTTTTGTAGAATCAAAGAATCATAGAATTGTTCAGTTGGAAAGGACCATGAAGATTATCTCATCCAATCCCCTGCAATGCAGAAATCTCAACTAAAATATCCCTGACACATGGCCATCCAACCTCTGCTTAAAAACCTCCAGTGAAGGAGTGTCCGCCACCTTCTGAGGGAGTTTGTTTCACTGTTGAATAGCTCTTACTGTCACAAAATTCTTCCTGGTGTTTAGCTGGAATCTCCTTGCTTGTAACTTGAACCCATTGGTTGAACTCCAACTCCCAGCAGTGTAGCCAGTGCTCAGGAATGATGGATTCAGCAAGATCTGGAGGGCTACTGAGCAACCAGTCCTGCCCTAGACAAAAGTTCCCATGGGGTTGTTATTGCCCTGGCCAAAAGTACTTCCCCTTTGAGGAAGAAGAGTTGCCCCAGAATAACAAAATGAATGTGCTGAAGGGACATTAATGAGTGTAAAAATAATATTTTACCCAATAAGCCCTCCCTGTCTTATTACATAGTTGCTACTCTGAAGTATTATGTTCTTAAAGGAATGACCCTTATGTTCTTAAGGAATGAATAGCATTTGTTGATTGTATCCTTGTTTATTTTTCCACCAAGACAGTTGCACCAACTCCCTTCCTCTGCAAGTTCTCCCTATTGTAATTCTGAATACAACAGATCATCCAGGTAAGATTCTGTTTGTGGAAACATGTGAATAATTCTGTAGCATTGTCCCACAAATAATGTCACCCATACATACCTTTTTTTTAAAAAAAATATTTTTATTAAAATTTTCCAAAATTTGGCATAATCAATACTAAATAAAAAACCCCCAGAAATTGCATTTTACATTTCTATTCCCCACCCCACCCCAACTTCCCTTTTTGGTTTATCACTTATTCATTTCTTCTGTGTGTAGTTTTCTATACCTTATATATTGAAACTGAAATCATACCTTATTGACATATTCTTAACATTTTACCCTCATATTTCTATTTTCTATTTCTATTTGTTAATTGTAAGTGTCTTAATCAAATCCTTAATCACTCATACATACCTAAAGCCTAAGCTTGCATCTATATCAATCTTAGGACATCATTGAAACAGTTGATTGTTTTCATACCTCCTGCTTTTTAGCTACAAAGAAGGTAACCATCATTTTGGATAAACATCTGGCAGAAGAGAATCATACTCTCAGTAAAGATTGATAGATGATATTGCTGCTGCAGTCAGACAGTAAAAAAATTCTAAAGTGTGGAATCTTTTTGAGAAATGTTGCAAGCTTAGTTGTCTCAGAGGCTGTTCACTGGAGACCTTGAAGCAATACCTGATGTGAAGTTCATTGCCTCTCAAATCATAGATGAAGAAAGTATTTAGCTGTTGTTAGCTACCCTCTCTTCACACTAAGGTCCCAGGGTAAAAGGTAAAGGGACCCCTGACTATTAGGTCCAGTCGTGGCCGACTCTGGGGTTGCGACGCTCATCTCGCTTCACTGGCTGAGGGAGCTGGCGTACAGCTTCCGGGTCATGTGGCCAGCATGACTAAGCTGCTTCTGGCAAACCAGAGCAGCACATGGAAACGTCGTTAAGGTCCCAGGGTGGGTCACAACAATTAAAACAAAATGCTAAAAACAGTTTAAAGCAACTTAGAAATAAGGTGATTATCCCTTTCAGGCATGAGCTCCTAATTCTCTTCGGAAAGTGTCCTTCCAGCAAAATTATTTGCAGACTAGGCTACCAGAAGCTGAAGAAACTAAGTGGTATAGATGTTCTTGGTTTCCTATAGTCTTAATTTCCAAAGGAAAGGGAGTGGGGAGGCTGTCTTCTTCTTTGGCGATCACTCGTAGCTGAGTAAGATTTTAAATACAGTTTAAAAAGTGAGTCCTTAAGTGACTGTGGAGGCCAATTCTGGATCCACACGTCCTTCTGCAGTGGGTACATTGGTTTCTGGGTTGATCACGGTGAGGATTTGCCAAAAGTGCCTTCCTCTTAGCACATTACTCCCTTTTGTCTTCAAAGTCCATGACACCTTTGGTAAAGGCTGTTCTCCAATTGGAGCGCTCGCAGGCCAGTGTTTCCCAGTTGTCGGTGTTTATACTACATTTTTTAAGATTTGCCTTGAGAGAGTCTTTAAACCTCTTTTGTTGACCACCAGCATCATGCTTTCCATTTTTAAGTTGCACAACTCTTTATATTAATTTACTTATTTACTCCATTTCTACATGGATCTTCATTTTAGCAGTCACATTCAAGCAACAATTAAAATAGACAAGAAAACCATTCATAAAACTATAATTCCGATTAACCAAACTTCTCTAGCAAATAGGCTAACTCTACTTTCAGCTGGACATAGCAGACCTCAAAGTCCAGGGTGTGTGTGGGGGAATATGTGTGCCCCAGTAAGGAAGGCTTTGAAATATGCTTAAAGTCATATCAAGGTGCCACTTAGTTTCAGTATTGTTTTGCTGACTCCTGTCAATAGCAGTTGAAGGGAAGCTGATCTGACTCCTGAGTTTGCAGACAGTTATTGTTCTGTATCAGTTAAGCTGGACTGTGTCCTCTGATTGTTAGAAACTGGCATTTGGAATTGGACATCCTGCCTACATTTAATTGTAACTTAAATTGTTGTTGAGCTAACATTTAACTGTCCATTAATAATAGCAACCAAGCATTATATATTTTGCATGTTTATTAGACTTCATTTATTTCATCCCCCCATCCCTCCACACCTATTATCATAGCCATAGAATACTGGACTCTAAATGTAAGAGGTAACCATGTGATTTCATGCTGGCCCGCTCCCTTTATATTTCCATAGGCACGTTCTGCAAGCATTAGATTGATAAAAGACACAATGTAGATGGGCCCATGGCTGAGCTGAGGGTAATTGCATTTTAAAAAAATATGAAATGGAGACCTATAATTGTGCAATGCTTTCTCTCGACTACAATGTTTTCTGGAAGACAGGATCCTGCTTGTCATAGCAAGTTGCTTGTTATGGTGATTGTACTAGGACTTGATCTTGCTGTAACAAGACACGTATAACATTACTTAGTGGAAGCTTTTCAGAATAAGAGCCTGACAGTAAAATGCACTCTATTTTCATTCTTGAACAAACAAAAGTCCTTGAATGACAGCTTTTTTTCTTACCCTTTTCTTTGAGGGTGTTGTAATGGGGAATTCAGGTTAAATCTATGCCTTTTATACTTCTCATTTTGATTTCCTCTCCAACAGCACTTGAAGGATAAAACTCAGCTTGATGCACAGGGCAGCTTGTGGATATAGCAAATGCTAATCTAGCATTTACTGATTATTTCCTTCTGAGTCTCTCCGTCTAGTGCCATTGAATGCTTAAGTGCATTTCCTGGGCCATAGTGGGAACACAGGAAATTGCACAGAATTTGAGGGTGTGCTTTAAAGGGGGAGAAAAAAGTTACACTTTAAATTGAGTGTTGCTAAATTTTCCCAGAGCCAAATTGTTCTTACCTGTGCATCTTCTAAAAACAATGACAGGAAGGGTCAATGACTTGGCCTCAAAGGAACAGGTGCAATATATGACTGTGTGCAAATGAAATGGATCTGAGGGGAAATCTAGTTGAAGTTTCCTTGCTTAATTTGTGAGAGGTGTCTGGTTAAGAGCCTGAACTTCTGAGTCAATTCCCTGTTTCCTAATCCCAGGACATCTCTAAGTCAAAGTTTGCTAGCCTCATGATCTTTGTCTATACAGTGGTGTAGCGTGGGGGGTGCAGGGGGGGCCGGCCGCACCAGGCGCAACATCTGGGGGTTAGGGTTAGGGGGCGCAAGTCCACTGGTTAGGGGGCGCAAATCCACGGGTTAGGGGGCGCAAATTACTTGCCTTGCCCCGGGTGCTGACAACCCACGCTACGCCACTGTGTCTATATGTCAGTGAGTAACAAGATTTATAGATTATTGTTCTGTCGTGTTTTGTGATGATGACGACGATGATAATAATAAATAGCCTTGATTTTTTTTCAATAAAAGGGCAGCATTAAAATGTTTCTGAATTACAAAAATATATATGAGCCCATTACACCATGTTAGCTACAGCAGGAACTACCTGAATCTTGTCATTTCGTTGATGGCATTGGGACATTGCATACGACATGTGTGGTATATATTGGCACAATCTCTAAATGTCTAAGCTTCCTGACCATTTTTATTATCTTCTCCACTCTAGAAAATCAGCTAGCAATTAAGGATGAGAAGCCTATGAAAGGTATTGTTCTCAGTTCAGTATCAGAATTCAGCATCACGGACGTGCCATCCAAGGACACCAAAAATGAAAGAAAACTGTCAGAATCTAGTGCATCTACACTGTCGTCCCTGGAGAAATGCAGGACACAGTTCAGCTACCTTGAAGATGATGCATCAGTCCACGAGAGGGACAGTAATGGTACGTTTTGAAAACTGTGCAGAGCCCTAGACGTAATCCACTTAAATGCTCTGTACACACACACACACACTAGCATCACGCTTTCCATTTTTAAGTTGCACAACTCTTTATATTAATGTGTTTACTTATTTACTCCATTTCTACATGGCTCTTCATTTTAGCAGTCACATTCAAGCAACAATAAAAATAGACAATAAAACCATTCATAAAACTATAATTCCAATTAAAACCAACCAAGCTTCTCTAGCAAATAGGTTAACTCTACTTTCAGCTGGACATAGTAGACCTCGATAGACTTGTAATCTGGTGAACTGGGTTCGCTTCCCTGCTCCTCCACATGCAGCTGCTGGGTGACCTTGGGCCAGTCACACTTTTCTGAAGTCTCTCAGCCCCACTCACCTCACAAAGTGTTTGTTGTGGGGGAGGAAGGGAAAGGAGAATGTTAGCCGCTTTGAGACTCCTTTGGGTAGTGATAAAGCGGAATATCAAATCCAAACTCCTCCTCCTCCTTCTCCTCCTCCTCCTCTTCTTCTTCTTCTTCTTCTCACGAGGAAGAGATTGAGATTGTGAGAGGGATCATGAAAGATGACATTTTATAAGCAAAGCTGCCACTGCTTACTAGGAGAGGTGAGGCAACTGCAACGTCAGGGCTGCATGGAGCCAATGAAGTGCTTCTGCTGGGGCGCTGTGCAGCCCTGACCTCACTGCTGCCTTTCCCCTTTCTGGCAGGAGGCTATTGCTGCAGCTTTGTCCCAATAATAGATCCACTCTTTCCACCATTACAAAGAGTGAGGCAGCCACCTTAGGTGGCAAATGCTTAGGGAACATGCATACGTGTGTGTGTGTGTGAGAGAGAGAGGAGGGGGGGCTTTCCATCTGCTGCTCGCCAAAACATGAAGACCTTAAGGCCAAAATGGTTTCCACCCCTTCTTAAGACTTTATCATCCTATCTCCTGGTAGCTCCATTGTGAAAAGAAAAGTGGTACTATTCTGAGTTGGGGCTGCATCTGCCTTCCTCTGCTCCTGGCTGGCCCTACATTTCTGGTTCCTGAGGCTACATTTCCCTACCTGGTTCTTCTTTGTGGCATGCCCCGCGGAGGACCTTAAGGTCCACAAATAACAACACTTTGGAGGTCCCGAGCCGCAAGGTGGTTAGATTGGTCTCAACTAGGGCCAGGGCCTTTTCAGTACCGGCCCTGACTTGGTGGAACGCTCTGTCACAGGAGACCAGGGCCCTGCGGGATTTGACATCTTTCCACAAGGCCTGCTCCGCCAGGCCTTTGGTTTGGACTCAGTCTGACCCTTATGTTTCCCTCCCCTTATGGTTTCGATTTATGGGCTACTACTAAAATGAGGCTGCATTTTAAATTGTATTTTAACCTGTATTTTTAACTCGTATTTTAATTAACTGTTTTTCTTTTTCTTTTACGTTTTATTGTAATTTTATTGGTGTTAGCCGCACTGAGCCTGGTTCTGGCCGGGGAGGGCAGGGTATATAAAAATTATTATTATTATTATTATTATTATTATTATTATTATTATTATTATTATTATTCAGTACTTTGTGTTCTCACAAGCACATTGTGTGGGAACATTGGGTTTCCATATTTTTGCTCAGCCGCAAGAATTGTGCTCCATTCTCTGGCGAGTGAGTGATGAGCTCAGCCTTTGTCATAACCCTGGAGCTGCAGGGGGCATGGAGTTCCTGCCCATGGTTACAAAATGCTCTCTGCCCCGTTTCCACCTTCAACAAGCCTGCCACCAGGTGTAGCAATGAGGCAGGAGGAGAGGGCTGAGTTTCTACCCCATCCATTTATACCCTGCCCATCTGGCTGGGTTTCCTCAGCCACTCTGGATGGCTGCCAACAGAATATTAAAAACACGATAAAACATCAGACATTAAAAACTCCTCTAAACAGGGTTGCCTTCAGATGTCTTCTAAAAGTCAGATAGTTGTTTATTTCCTTGGCATCTGATGGGAGGGAGTTCCACAGGGTGGGCGCCACTACTGAAAAGGCCCTCTGCCTCGTTCCCTGTAACTTTGCTTCTCACAGTGAGGGAACTGCCAGAAGGCCCTCGGAGCTGGACCTCAGTGTCTGGGCTGAATGATGCGGGTGGAGATGCTTCTTCAGGTATTCTGGGCCGAGGCTGTTTAGGGCTTTAAAGGTCAGCACCAACACTTTAAATTGTGCTCAGAAACGCATTAAGACTGATTTAACAGTTAAAAATATATATCAACAAAAACATCCAGTATTTCACTGTATTTACTGTTGGCCATTACCATGTGATCTGTGTCTCAATGGGTATTGGATTGCTCCAGGATGTGGCATCAATCCTGACAGCCTTGTTCCTAACTTTCCATCTGACTTTCACTTTTTACCCATACCCCGAGTTGCCACCCAAAATTATGTAAACCCTTGTCTGGACCCCTGGAAGTCCTCTGCCAGTCAGTGTATGCAATACACTGTATACAGTGTATACAATACACAATACAGTGTATGTAATACAGTCAGTGTATGCAATACACTGGAGAGCCAGTGTGGTGTAGTGGTTCAGAGCAATAGACTCGTAATCTGGGGAACCGGGTTCGCTTCCCCGCTCCTCCACATGCAGCTGCTGGGTGACCTTGGGCCAGTCACACTACTCTGAAGTCTCTCAGCCCCACTCACCTCACAGAGTGTTTGTTGTGGGGGAGGAAAGGAAAGGAGATTGTTAGCCGCTTTGAGACTCCTGAAGGGGAGTGAAAGGCGGGATATCAAATCCAAACTCTTCTTCTACTACTGAACTAAATGGACCCATGGCCTCACTCAGCAGAAGGCAGCTCCCTGTGTTTCTGACACCAACCATATTTCCGCAAATCCAATGTGCCATCGTATCTAATGTGTACCTCAATTTTCAAAGCCTTTAAACCAAAAAAGTATTTGCTATGTCAGCGGTGTTTTTCAAGCTTGCAATCTAATCTAATGTGCACCCTGATTTTCGTGACCTAATTTGGCCCCCCAAAAGGTGCACATTACATTTGAGTAAATAGGTTATAAAGATTCAAGTCTGTTGTGCTATGGAAGCCCAGTGCTCCTTAGCTCCTGCGGAGTGGTGTGCTTTTGTTTATACTGCCTCTAATTCCTTAATTTTAAACATTCACAGTCCAGAGGCATAAAATGCCCCAGTATAACATCTGGGATGTGCTTGGCCCTTGGATGAAAAGTTGCTGATGTTGCAATTTATAAAGCAGCCTTGGAAGGGATTGCCATCAAATAGATGGATCTTGTCACATCTATCATATTAATGATCCTTGAACGAAGAAGTACTAAGTACAGATCAGCACAATAAACCACAATGCTCCAAAGCAACCATTAGGGTCGCATCTATTTTATGAGTGATCTCTCGCAATAATTGGAATTCTCCTATCTCCCGTAACAGGAAAACATTTAACCGTTGTGGCAACTATTAAGGGAACGGGCTCAGCAAATGTAGATGCCCTCTACCAAACTTAGCCTCGTGGACCGCTTAATTTAAACCACAGCAAAGATAATTATCGGCATGTTCAGCTTATCAGACGTGGATCTCTGGCTAAAACATGTTCCCTCTGAATGCTTGCAACAATTCACACATACCTGAAAGCACCTATCGATTTCCAGAGAGAGCTTGTGCACAAGCTTCGAGCACTGATATGTTGCAAGGGGTGGGGGCTTAGAGCCTTCTCTGCCTTTCACCCGGTGCCTTTCACTTTAACTTAAATTGAAGGGACAACTCCGTACACACAAATGGACATGCATCTTTACCGCTGAATAACAATGACTAGCGAAATCCGCTTATACAGATGCACTAGGAAAGCACCAAAGTGTGTGCGTGTGTAAGTAACTCTAGATCAGGAGAATTATATAAGGCTCTTGGTCGCATTCAGCTGCTCTTACTTTAAGTTGCAGCAAGTGGGGTGGAAATCATTAACCAGAGGCATGTGACAAATCGATCTGGAGGCAGATTTAGCCTACCTTTAATGAAACATGGGGATAAATGATAATTATCTTGAGATAAACCATTACCTCGGGGTTAAACCTTTCAAAACTGCAATGCATGCAGAAGAAGAAGAAAAACTTAAATCTTTGTTTTAGAGACAGTCACTAAAATGCAATTGATGCACAACACAAGCACCGAAATAGTTCATTTTTGTTGAAGTCAGGCACATAGCCCAGCGCTACAATTGGAAGCAAGAAGGCAAGTCACTTTTCAGCCCAGCAACATCACTGGAAAAATCCTACATCAATGTTGTACGTTTGGATCAGGTTACATAGCAGCACAAATCAAGCCTGGATTGACAGCCAGGAGCCACCGAGAGCATGGAAATGTAGGGTGAAGTCAGACCAGCAGCTTTATTAAATATAGTTCTTTTTGTAATAATTAATCTACCAATGGAGAGGTGAGGTCATTGTTCTTATTGAGATAAATGCAGTAACGTCTTCCCTTTTTTGCGAGCAGTCTGGAAAGCAGAAGAGAAAACAGAAGGGTTGCATCTGCGTTGCTGTAATTTGTGGCTAATTTATTTTCAAATATATATAAACGAATGCATAGAAATGAATGCTTAATTGCTAATGTCTGTTATTTATTATACATCGCCCACTTAAAATGAGGGGAAGGGGGAAGCAAAAAGGCTCATACATGCAGATTTTGCAAAATATGTTCTCTCCATTAGCACGGTTTCATGGCGTGTGCTCTGATGGGGATTTAAAAGCATCTTTAGTGTACAGCACGGTCTATGTGCTAAAACATTACTTTATTATTAAAATGTTGTGCTTTTTGTGTGGTACTTTCCCCCGAATAATGGGCAAAGTCTTAAGAGCAATATCCATTCTCTGATTAAAATTATGCAGATGCCAACAAGGTTAATAAACTGAAGATCGTGCATATTATTAGGAAAACAGAGCTTACATTTCAAGTAAGAACTGAAAAGATCCCTAATTGATGAGTAATTTCAAATTTGATATTCCTTCTATCTTGGTGCAAAAGGGTGTGGGGGAGGGAAGAATTTCATAAATATATAGTACCTAAAAGAGAAGAGCCTTAATTACACCATGGACTACTGGATAAAATGATTACATTTTCTACACTGTAAATTCATACAATTAAATGCAGCAGTGTCACCTTATAAAATGTTTCAATTTGATAATTATTTCAGTTCATTTACTCAGAAAAAATACAAGCATGAATTTACTAAGTATCTCCCAAATCTAGTCATTTTCATTCTCCGGGACTGACTTGGAAGTTACTTTTGCTTGTCTGAACTTAAATAGATCCCTGACAAATTTAGATAACTATTAAAATTGATAATATTATGGGTGATAGCTTACTAATAGAAATTAATTCAATGCTGTGCTTCTAGGGTTATTACCTGATATTGTAAAACTACATTTTAATATAACATTTGGGATGTTTAAGGAAGCTTTTGCATGGCTCTTATTATTTTTTTAAGTACTTAGGGGTGAAATTCTTGTTTAATACTGCTCGCTGCGATAAAGAGATTGTGATGTATAATGAGACTTCTATGCATAAATGCACATCAAAGTGTGATTACAGATCACAATTAACCAAGTGGCAAGACAGTGTAGTCTGCATATCGCTACTTGGCAATCTCTATATCCCTGCAAGCAGCAGGAGACTATACCATTTGCCTGCTTCTTCAGTTGCACAAAGGTGCAGGTGTGTGTTAAAATTCTTCTAACCAGGATAGTGCAGATTAGCCAACTTAACAGAACATTAATGTGCCCATTATGGCAGTCTCATCATTGACTCCTAAACAAATAAATAAGATGACTTGACATTTTCTCACTGATGTGAGAACATGTAATATATACACTCTGCCTATGTAGAGCCAGTGGAGTAGTGGTTAGAATGGAGTACTAGGATCTGTGAAACGAGAGTTCAAATCCCCTCTCAGCCATGAACCTCATGGGGTGACCTTGGGACAGGCACTTAATTTCAACCTTACCTACATCATGGGGTTATTGTGAGGATATAATGGGGTGGGGAAAGAACAATTTTATTTTATTTATTTATTGAATTTATACACTGCCCTATACCCAGAGGTCTCAGGGCGATTCACAAACAAGATCACAATTTATAAAATCAGATTAAAAACAATAACTCAATACCCCCCACAAAAAAGCCACAATGCAAGCCACCTTACATTAGGTGGGATGCAATTGCCCAGACAAATGCATTATGTGACCCATGAGAGCAGCAAAATAACCAGACTGTACAAGATTGACGCGGGTGGCGCTGTGGGTTAAACCACAGAGCCTAGGACTTGCTGATCAGAAGTTCTGCGGTTCGAATCCTTGCAACAGGGTGAGCGCCCGTTGCTCTGTCCCAGCTCCTGCCAACCTAGCAGTTCGAAAGCACATCAAAGTGCAAGTAGATAAATAGGTACCGCTCTGGTGGGAAGGTAAACGGCGTTTCTGTGTGCTGCTCTGGTTCGCCAGAAGTGGCTTAGTCATGCTGGCCACGTGACCCGGAAGCTGTACGCCGGCTCCCTCGGCCAACAAAGCAAGATGAGCGCTGCAACCCCAGAGTTGGCCACAACTGGACCTAATGGTCAGGGGTCCCTTTACCTTTACAACACTGATGGGATAAAATCAGGCCAAATCTTTATTGACAGCAGCATGCAAGGTAAGGGTTGGCATGGCATCGGGTCCCAGGATCAGTTCCATCATTCCACAAGCCCCATGTTGATAGAATGGATCTGCCAGATTTGGACAGCCCCAAACCCATAACTTGTGAGTTGGTCAGTGCTGAACATTGCCATTGTGCAAGTGAAGCAAGCAAGGTCTCACTGGGTGACCAGGGTGCAGATTCCAACCAGGCAAATACCACAACCCGAGCTTGGGAGTGTCATGGTCAATTCTGCCCTCAGGCCACTTATGGCTCTCCCTCCCCCCCTTGATTCTACACTCCCCTCATTCAAACAATGGTCTTCCGCCTAACAAAGGAAGGCCATAATTTCATTGAGGGAATGATGGAAAAACCCAGCCAAGTGCCAATCGAGTTGAGCAAGATAAGTACCGTATTTTTTGCTCTATAAGACTCACTTTTCCCCTCCTAAAAAGGGGAAATGTGTGTGTGTCTTATGGAGCAAATGCAGGCTGCCCAGCTATCACAGAAGCCAGAACAGCAAGAGGGATTGCTGCTTTCACTGCACAGCGATCCTTCTTGCTGTTCTGGCTTCTGAGATTCAGAATGTTTTTTTTTCTTGTTTTCCTCCTCCAAAAACTAGGTGCGTCTTGTGGTCTGGTGCATCTTATAGAGCGAAAAATACGGTATTATTGGGTTGGGCACTGCGGTGACCCGGAAGTAACGGAGTGCGTTACTTCCAGGTTTTGCCACTTGTGCATGCGCAAATGGTCAAAATGACATCATGCGCATCCGCAGAAGTGGCGAATCACGACCCGCGGATGCGGGTTGCGTTCACTTCTGGATGCAAATGGGGCTCTGGAGCAGATCCTGTTTGCATCCAGAGGTACCACTGTATAGGCTTTCCCCTCCCCTTTACAAGGGCTCATGGGTCAGCTTTCTCCCCATGAGCCTATGGCAGAAACAAGATACTCATCTGCTTGTGCACACACAGCGCTTCCCTATATGCAAAAGTAAGTAACATGCAGTTCAATAGGAATTATTTCTAGGTAAGTGAGTATAAAATAAATAAGTAATAATAATAAAACAGTAGCGCAGTGGTCTGCTTCCATTTCATCCCACCTGTAGCTGCCTGCCCAGGCACAAAAGCTAGATGGTTTTGGCAGAAATTCCAAATGCATGAACTCCCTAAAATTGCAGAAAACACCTTTTCTTGAAATCTGCACCTCTCCAAATTTTGTAATGCAGCTTTTAAACCAAAACAAATGTACCAAAATGCATCCATTTGGGGGGAAAGAATGGTTAAAATGCAGACATTAGTGAGAATAACGGGAAAATGCAAATTAGGGGAAATTGCTCGCAAAAGATGTGCATGCTAAGAGAAACGCACACTAAAATGTTGATGATTTTTTGTGAGGACTTTTGTGGGGAATTCAAGATCAAATGCCAAAATCTTGCAAACTGAAGAAGAGTGGGGAAAAGAGAAACGAAGAGAATCAAAACTGATTGGTTCATCCATTCCTAGTGAGAGAACCAAACAGATGTGAGTGCAACCTAGTGCACATTTCAGCAAAATTAAGCTAATTTAACTGTGCCCTGGATGTCACCCTTAACTGCAAAGGATAGGGTTATTTCTTCCTTTTGTGATAATCCTTGTCATCGTATCAGTCAAAGCCCTTTAAAAAAAAAAGTTACAGTGGTACCTTGGTTCTCAAACTTAATCCATTCCGGAAATCCATTACAAAACCAAAGTGTTCCAAAACCAAGGCACGCTTTCCCATAGAAAGTAATGCAAAATGGATTAATCCGTTCTAGAATTTTAAAAACGAACCCCTAAAACAACAATTTAACATGAATTTAACTATCTAACGAGACCACTGATCCGTAAAATGAAAGCAATAAACAATGTACTGCAGTCACACAAACAATCAATCAGTTTGTGGAACTGGGTTCCACAAAGTCACAAAAACAAAACAAAAAAGAGCTGCAAAAACAGACAGACCTCAGCGTAACACTCAAAATGGAAGTGTGGCACTTAAATTGGAAGCGTAACACTCGAAACGGAGCACGTTCGGCTTCTGAAAAAAGTTTGCAAACCGGAACACTTACTTCTGGGTTTGCAGTGTTTGGGTTCCAAGCTGTTTGGGTACCAAGGTGTTTGAGAACCAAGGTACCACTGTAATGGGCCCATTTAAGCTGCAAAGTATACTGAATTTCTGCTCTATCCCTGCTTGATCCACACCTCTCAGATTAATGTGCAGAGTGAGGCATAGTTACTAATCAGGTTGTGATCATTTTAACACACTGAAATGTTGCTAGTGAAACATGCCTTTAAATGCCTATTAACTATTTGTAAAAATTTGAGAGGGTTTTTCGCTTTAAAGAGGTGATAGATCTGGAAATGCAACAAAAGTGCATTATGGGTAAGAACTATGTGAAAGTAACACAGAATGGATAGATTCGGACATCCCTAATTTGGAATAATTAAGGGGTGTGTGTTGCATGTATACATAATAACACCCACAAGAGGAGCCCATATTAATTTAGTTTCTGGTTGAGTTTGGGAAAGTGCAGGAAGTCTCGCTTTATCGTGCACTGGCTGGGCAACAATGTTCATGGATTTTTGCCTCCTGTGAATCTCACTCCTTGCTCTTCTCCTTTTGAAAACAGATGAATGTGCCACACTCATCTTGGCCTGCTTGTTCTGCCAGTTTTGGGACTTTCTGTTCATGTTGCCCGATGTCTGTGAAAATTGGTTGACCAATGTGTGCTGCCCTTCCCATAGATATTACCAAACCTCAGGCGACGACACAAACAATGGCGACTGCAGCTGTGATTGTGACATTGATTGCAGCATCCTTGAGTCTTGTCATGAAACCAGCGAGTGTCTGGAGCTGGCCCTGGAGATCTCTCAAGTCTGTTATCACTAATGTAAAACAGTTGGCGGCATGTCCAAGAACCATCCCTGCTGAAGCAGACCTAGCTCCCCGAAGGATATACTCGTTTAAAGCAGAATAATAGCAGTAAATAATAAATAAACAACATGTATGAAGAGATCCTGTTTGCTAGCCGGGGTTGTGTCAATGTATCTGGTTATAAATCTTGTACTTTCTGTATAGCAGCACAAAGAAGATTCTGTTTTTTTAAGGATTTCCTAACTGCTGGAGCTGTGGGGTGTGGAGGAGAGAACAGAAGCTATGAAATTGCCTTCAGAGTTTTGCAAAAAAATTATGAATCGTTTGTTTGTTTGTTTGTTTTATTTAGATTTTTTTTGGCTGCCCAATCAAAAGTGCATTCTGTAGGGTTCTCAAAGTGTTCAAACAATACTAAAACATTACTAAACACACACACACACACCAGTTCAATTTTCTGCCTAAAAACCAGTGCAGGTAGCATTACAGATTGTTACTACTTAGCAGGAAGTTGGGTGGGGCATCTCTAAAGGGCCTGGTGAAGTAAAAAGCTCTTCAATTGGCACTAGAAAGATCTTAATGTGGTGCCAGGTGAGTCTTTTTCAGGAGAACATTCCATAACAGGGGTACCACCACTGAAAAGGCCCTCTCTTCAGCAACCACCTGTCTCATCTTTTGAGGGAGGTGAAGAACATCCCATGCCTTTAGCAGGAGGTAAATTTTCAGGTATATGACGAATTCTGGCAAGTGGTTAGAAGTCATCTTTTTCTCAGGGTTACACAGTGAGGCCAATTGCTTGTTGTTTTAGGGTAGACAAAAGAAAAGAGTTCTTTACCCAACACTTTATTTATTCATAAAATTAGTTCTGGCTACCTTTTGTAACATAGCCCACCACCCAAAACAACTCAAGCATAACACACACACACACAAATAATAATCAAACCCTAATAAAACACAGCAGCTAAACAGTAAATTGACACTTGAGCTAGATGTGGCAGCAGTGTGAATTTCAGCAAAGCTATGCAGGCAGGCTATGAATTCTAAAATAACTTTTTTAGCTGTAGAACGATAACTTTTTAAAAATGTTGTTTTCTTATTTTTGACAACAATCGCTCCTCCCCCATATGCAGGAGAAATTCTAGCATTATTTTTAGGACTGGAGTCAGCTTATCTTCCTAATGGATTTTATATATAAACACATATTCCACATTGTTGGTTATTATCAATAATGGATGATGTTACATCCTTTGATAATTAAAGATTTATTCATATGACCTTTTACAACACACACATACAGGCTTTGTTTGGGTCAAGGAAAATTAAACGAATTAGAAACCAGGTACTCATTACAGCAAAGGTGTCTTCTAAAGTGAGTTTTAAAGAATGTGTTTGGGTTTGTTTCTTTTGCAGAACGTCAACCGTGTTTTCACATTAGAGGTTTTCACTGTATTATAATATGTCATAGCTATTCGTGTCTTCTTAGTGGAGATTGACCTTAATAGAAAATGAGGCCACATTTCGGGAAGAGGTTGCTCTAAAACATTTCGCCAGGTACCTCCCCTTCCTGCCCCCCATGACCATATGAGCCCTCCAGACTACAATTCTCATCATCCCTGACCACTGGTCCTGTTAGCTAGGGATGGTGGGAGTTGTAGTCCCAAAACATCTGGAGGGCCAAGTTTGGCCATGCCTGCCATATGACAGACAATAAGAGCATTCTGGGTGCCAACATATTGGTGGGAATTAGACAAAAGTTTCCAGATATGAGCAGAAGAAAATACATTTTGTTTACTTTTGTTGTTGTTAAAAACGATAGTCTGGAGAGATTTAATGGAAATTCTTATCCCCCCCCCCAAGGGTCTTGGAGCTGCGAAAGAAATGAACCCACAAGAGTCACACAAATTAAAACGCTAAAATCCTGTGAAATACCAAGCAAAGAGAAATGAGAAAATTAGTTGTTCCGAAGGCAGATTTATAAACTGCTTTGCAGATGTTGTTTACTTTTCAGGTATCTAGATTTCACTGAGAGTATATAACCTGTGTTCCTGAAGGCTATTCTCTGGTTGACAAAAAGCATATGGCAGCAACTGGAATCTCCTAATCCAAATCCATTCTCCTAAAAAGCGCTGACTGAAATTTAGCAGCCAACCCAGAATAGGGGCAAAGTGAGCAGCAATTGTGGCCTTGCTACATGCTGACAGGCAGCTTTGGGGATGTTTGAGCCCCCCCCCCACCCTCACCGCCTTTTCAAAATTGCAAAACTAGCTGGGAAAGGGAGCATATTAGGAACAGAATACTGGACTAGATTTCTTACATGTTTCTCTTAATGGAATTGAATTGATTTAAAACACTTTGCCATGGGGAAACCCACAACTTAAATGATTTAAGCTGTACAATATCCTGACACAAACAGATGTGTTTTCTTTTCCAAAGATATTTTTTTAAGTATAGTTGCCATGTGAAGCTAATTGTGAAATCTTTTGGAAGCAGTATTAAGAAGATGATTGCTCTTCCTTTTTCAAACGTAAAATCTATATGGGGAAAAAATATGCATTCCAGTTGGGATTTGAATAAGCGCATGAGGAATATCTTGAGCAGCCCAACCCCAACCCCTTTTAGCAGTTTGGCTGGGAGACAAATTAAATGGAGCGAAGGCTTCGATCTTCTGCCCATTCTGGGAGTAAGCACCATCAACCTCAATGAGACTTACTTCTGAGTACACGTTTATAGGATTGATCTTCAACTGTATTTATTTATTAGATGGAAAAGATCCTGTTGTCTCTTCTTAAAAGATAAATAAACAGCGTTTTAAGATCATTGTGTATGAGTCAGATGTGCTAGGGCGGGGGAATGGCCTCCTCAGAAATGGATTCTTAAAGTGACTTTTGCCGAACTTCCTTTGTTTGTGTGAATGTTCTACTCAGTTACAAAGAGCTCTGGGGAACAGTGGCGTAGCGTGGGTTGTCAGCACCCGGGGCAAGGCAAGTAATTTGTGCCCCCTAACCCGTGGATTTGCGCCCCCTAACCCTAACCCCCAGATGGTGCGGCCGGGCCCCCCTGCACCCCCCACGCTATGCCACTGCTGGGGAAGACTGACAGCCTGTCCTTCTTAACTGCAGTGCTTTTGGAACAAGCCAGAGGGATATTTCTGGCAATGTCCACACTACAGATAATCACACCTTCTCTAGAAAAAAATCCAATCTCTGGTTCCCTTTGGTTTCATCTGCAAGTTGAAGCTAGAAACAAAATATGTCTACAGTGGTACCTCGGGTTACATACGCTTCAGGTTACATACGCTTCAGGTTACAGACTCCTGCTCCTCCTCTGCTTCTGAGCTCTCTGCTCTCCTACTTTCAATGCTCGCCAGATTCTGGGGGGGGGGTCTGGAATGCTTTCTAAAGACATTGTGTCTGTCAGCTGTCCCCCCTCTGGTGCTTCTTCTTCCTCCTCTCCCATTATTTCTCAGCTTTCCCCCTCATCTGCCTCTAAGCTGTGATCTCCCTCAAACCCCTGTTGTAATTCTGAACTGTCTTCTTCTTCTCTGGAAAGGTCAGGCTGGGGAGGCTGTCTCCACCATTCCTCCTCTGCCCAGTCCCTGACAATTATGGACGATATTTGATATAGATATGGAGCCTATCTCATAGATTTAAAATTTGATTGTCCCACACTTATTTGTCGTTTGTACTGTTCTATTTGTTTTACTTTTCTGTACCCTAAACTTGATGTTAAAAAAAAAGGATTGACTCCACCCACCCATTCTTCTTTATTTACATCTCTAGTGAATGTTTTTAATCCCAAAACTATGAATGGGAGTGGGCCTCACTCACAACTCTCTGACGCAAGGGTAACCAATGTAGTGTTGGAATCTCCACTCAGCCAAGCCCATAAGGCCTCATCTTCCTCCGAGCTGAGCCTTTGAAGAAGAAGAAGAAGAAGAGTTTGGATGTGATATCCCCACCTTTCACTCCCTTTAAGGAGTCTCAAAGCGGCTACATTCTCCTTTCCCTTCCTCCCCCACAACAAACACTCTGTGAGGTGAGTGGGGCTGAGAGACTTCAAAGAAGTGTGACTGGCCCAAGGTCACCCAGCAGCTGCATGTGGAGGAGCGGAGATGCGAACCCGGTTCCCCAGATTACGTGACTACCACTCTTAACCACTACACCACACTGGCTCTCAATGTGAAATCGCCTCCAATGTGTTTAATGACCTCGAGCCTTTGATGAGGCTCCAAGGCACATTCTTCCATTCAGCAGAGTTCCCAGGACAGGGAAGAGACGAGAGGTTTTGGCTACATTGTAAAGAGTTTTATTTCTAAGCTACACAGTCAGAAAAGACACCCTCTCTCTATGAAAGTAGAGAGCAACCGAACAAAGGAACAAAGGAAACAGGAAACCACCAACGTCACATCTTGTCACATCACGTCCCCTTTCCTGTGAGACTGGAAGGTTTCTGGAATGTAAACAGAGTCCTGTGACTCCAAGCAGCTGCTCAGTGGCAAAACAGAAACTAACATGTAGTACTCTCCAGATGTTTTGGACTACAAGTCCACAGCCAGCATGGTCAATGGTCATGGCCAGCGTAGTTCAAAATATATTGAAAGACACCTATCCCAGCTCTGAAGCATCTGAAATGTTCACATTTTGAAAGGGTATTTTAGACTAACGGCATAGTTTTAATCTGTCTAGGTTAAAGGGAACTCAAGGATTTACTTATGAAGAGATGAGCACAGGTTTGCAGTGTTAGTGAGGAAGGAGAAGTTATATGATAGATGCTTTGGCAAAACAACATGTCCCCATACTCATTTGAAGTGTTCACAATACAAATGGAGATGCGATTTTGTAAGCAAACAAGAAAAATTACCATAGGCAACAATAGAAAGATATTCACAATGAATATCCCTCCCTAACTTTGCTGTGCATTTTCCCACTTAGAAATAGAAATAATGGAAGGGGAGAGAGCAGCAGATATTATTAGATCAACTGCATAAAAAGGATTCCATTAGTATATCGCAGATGAGAAATGAAAGGATTTACATCCAATATTAGTATCATAAAATTGTGCAGTTAAAGTAACATCCACTTTGGAAGAGGCTAAGAATTGCTAACAACAGTGCAGGAAAACAGCTGTAATTTTTGTTTATACTTTCAAAACTCATGCTTCATTGCGTGCTGAATTTATCCCTTTGTGGCTGAAAATACTTGTATTTTGTATTGAAAGCTAAGCAATTTGTGCACAGCTGCCTTACGGTAAACTCCTTTGTTCATTTCTGTTCCAGTGAATTATCATTGTCCCCCTCTTTTTTATTTGAGTAAATATAGATGTTCCAAATAAACTATAAAGCTGCAAATCCACCTACCTTGGAATGAGCACAATGGGACTTACTACTAAGTAGGCATGCATAGGATTGCATTGCTTCTCCTAAATTAAAATCAGTACTAGGCTCCAATCCATTTACTTCACAACATTGCATAAAAGTGAATAATAGCAAGTAAATACATCTTTAGTTAATAAATTTGAGGTTACACCATGTGACTTAGTGGAGTATGATGAGGTATATGGATAACTATCATATATAATTACAGCAACACCACTTTCTCTCAGTATCTCCCCACACAGCCTGGTCCTGCTTTAAGGCATTTGCCATAGCGTGATAAAGAGAATGTCATTCCCCCCTCATATTTTTTAAAGAAGAAACTCAACAAAAGGGGGGTGAAGGGGACAAGATTTATATGTATCCTGCAGTCTTTGATACCACCCTAGCCAGTGGCTACACTATTGTGGTGACATGGAGACCTGGATATCCAAAATATCGGCCCCTCCTCAGAAACTGGAAGAAATATCTCCCATTGTGACTGCTGAAGAGTTACACTCAGAGTGAATCAGTTGGAGATCAATGAGACTGAGGGTATGTTCTGTCATATGTGGTGGACCTGTAAAAGGGTAAAAGAGTACTGGAAAATAATGCATAATGAATTGGGGAAAAAAAGTTTTAAAGTACTTTTCAAAACAACAACAACAACAGAGTCCTTTTTGTTGGGGATAATTCAGACGGAAATTCCCAGGTGTCAGAAAAGGTTATTTATGTATGCCACTACTGCAGCTTGTGTTTTGTTAGCCCAGTGTCAGGAATGAGCCAGCTCCAAGCGAAGGATTGCAGCCAACAGCGGAAAGTAGCCAGGAACAGAGAGTCTTCAGAAAGGTCATCTTGAGTAGTGATGCTGGAGGCTTCTTAGAGCCGTCTGGAGCAATTTGTTTGTTTTTGCAATAAATCCTCCTTTTTAATACCTACTGTGTTATCAAGCTGGGAACCTGGACTCCTGACACCCAAAAATGAAAAACGAGTGAAGTCCCAACTAAAGAAGAATGTCAACGTAAACTGATGGAATATGCACATCTTGCAGACCTAGCATATAAAATAAGAGAACAAGAAGAACATACATTTGAAGAAGATTGGAAAATGTTTGTTGAATATATGGAGGAAAATTGTGTATACAGTCATACCTCCTATTACGTTTGCTTCTGGTTAAATCTTTTCAGGTTGCGTCCCGTGGTGACCCGGAAGTACCAGAAAGGGTTACTTCCGGATTTCGCCACTCGCGCACGCACAGATGCTCAAAATGACGGTATGTGCATGCACAGAAGCAGCAAATCGCAACCCGCGCACGCGCAGACGCGGGTTGCTTTCTGCTCATGTTGCGAACTTTGCTCCGGAATGGATCCCGTTCACAACCAGAGGTACCACTGTATTTGAAAACGTGACAAGCATTAAGATAAACTCAACAGTGTAAATAAGTTTTGGTGGATGTAATAATGGAATTCTGAATGGTTTAGTTTATATAAAATATGCAGGCATTTATGTTATGCAAAATGAACCATGGAAAGAGAAGAAGGGAAGTCATTGTTTAAATGAACATTCTAAAATGTAAAACAGAAAATTTAATAAAAATTATCTATATACAGTGGTACCTCGGGTTAAGTACTTAATTTGTTCTGGAGGTCCGTTCTTAACCTGAAACTGTTCTTAACCTGAAGCACCACTTTAGCTAATGGGGCCTCCTGCTGCTGCCGCGCCACGAGAGCCCGATTTCTGTTCTTATCCTGAAGCAAAGTTCTTAACCTGAAGCACTATTTCTGGGTTAGCGGAGTCTGTAACCTGAAGCGTATGTAACCTGAAGCATATGTAACCCGAGGTACCACTGTGTATATATATATATAGAGAGAGAGAGAGAGAGAGAGAGTGTTATGCTCAAGGTCCAAGAAGCAGAAGACGCTTTGAGATTTTGGTGGAAATGGTGCAGAAAGGTGAGAAAGATATTAATCCCTCAGGGATCAATTATTGGACTGTGTGTGTAAACACTGTAAATAGGGATGTGCGTGTGATTGGTGTGAACGAGTGTGAACATAGGAGTGTGTAAATAGGATGTATCGGGAATGTAGAAATGGGTGGGAAATAGGGATACAGTGTTGATACATAATGGGAAAAGCAAGATATTTCTCAAATTCTCATGGATGCCTACCTGTCTCTGTCCTATTTCTCAACTTGTTAAATTGTGTGTCCCCATAATGCTAAGGACTCTTCATTGAGCCTAATGAAATATGTTGCACAAGTGCAGAAAAATCACTGGTAGGATGAAATTTACCCCAGGCTGTCCACAAGAGACCAAAAGACCAAATAACTGACAGAAATCTGACTTCATTTTATAGAAATGAGTAGGCTGTTCTTCACAGGTTTCATCTTGTGAATCAAATGTGCCTTTTCTTATGATATAACCACCACTTATAATTCCACATTTGAATCCGGACTTCTATTATTAAAAGAGAGTTTCTTGTAACCAATACACATCATAAAGCCATTATCAAGTGACAAGGGAACTGGAAAGATCCAGCTACTTTCCAAACGTATATGTGCAAGGTATATTTTTAGCTACATTAAGCCAGCCATATGCAGTTCCACACACTTATGCAATTCCAACATAAAAAAGTAATCCATAATATTCCAGAGGAACAAATCCAATTCTTAGCCGCATACATTTTCATACAAGTCCGTCAAAACCCATTCCAAAATCCTCTCCATCTCTTTGACAGCTAGTGTCGGAGCAAAAGACCGGAGTCCTCTTAAATGGTCGTTGAGCTTCCAGAGACTTTAAATCTAATAGTCCATAGCCTAGCACTGATCCACAAGCACTGAAGTCATGCAAAAAGTATTCTACCTTTATGAAAGATATACTATGCAGAGTTTAGTGTGGAACACAGTATAGTCCAAATCGATTTCCACCCCTCTAACGGATTCCAGCTGGGGGAAAAATCACATTGGTAGCCTTTTTTCAGTCATCTTACAGGTTGGTACCTATTCAGCTGACAGGGGTGTAACTTTTGTATTAAGCAGATGGAAATGATCGCAGTTGTGGGAGCTATTTTCGAAGGTCTGCAAAACGGGAAAAGATTTGTATCTTTTTCAAAGACCAGCTGTCTCAAAATGCAAGACTCAAAAAAGATAGCACTACTACAGTGCCCATTGCAGCAGTTGGTGGTATATATATTTCTCCTTTTGGGGTCTGTCTGTGGTGGTTAGATCTATGTTAAGGGCTGCTTTATGACCTGAATACCTCATACTGTGCTACTTTTTAAATTCCAATAGGCTTTATCCAACAAAGTCATTTCATAAGCGGAACAACATCTGGCGGCCCCTCCATCTTTTTCATGTAATGCCCACCCCCCACAAACCCACATTCGTTCTGGAGGTTTGGCAGGATCCAATAGCAGCTTTGGTGGAGGTGGAGGGGCACCTTGGGAAAAGAGCGAGAGGACGTTCTATTGCATGAGCTCTGCTCGTGCAATAATTTCATTGGATAAATTGTTGCATTGTGTATTTCACTCTTATTTGTAAATTGATTTATTTGTGTAAAATGATCAAGAAGCTTGATAAATTGGGTCCTCCTCACAGAGGGCACGTTGACATCATCAGAACAGACCTCACTGTTGGGTGGGTGGGAGTAATTGGATAGCCACAAGAACCCGATTGGAGGTCTCTCAGTTGTTGGGCAGATCTAGCCAATGGGAATTTTGTGTATTAACCAAGGGATCTTTATATACCGCTGCACGTTGTGTTGAGCTTCCTCTTTTCGCTTTGTGCACCCGCTCACCCTTCCCTATATTTAGGGTCTTGCTTTGACCTTGCTTTGCTGTCATGGGTCGTCTGCTTTTGGGACAGGGGCCCGGTAGGAATTTTCCCATTTGGCTAATTGGCTGGTGCCATTTGGGTTTAGAAAATCGTCACAACTTTGTAAGGTTTGGCAGTTAGGCATTGGTTAAATGGTGGTGTGGAGGGGAGGTCGGAGAACCAGACCCCTCCAATGGCAAAAGGTATTCCATTAAAGGAATCCAGGGACTCGCCATGCTTTTGTCAACCCCTTTCTGAGGGGTAGGACCACGCAAGAGTCCCTGGGAGCATTTTGGGGTGAGCTTGAGTCACGTGCCTGTACCAATGCTCCCCCATGGTGTTTTCCTGTACTGACGATATGGTGGGGCCCAGTCGTCAGTGCTGCATCTTGCTGAGGTCAGGAGCAGCCTAGTCGAACTGATGCCTAAACAAACCACTCACTATCTGTAATCAATAAAGTTGTGGCCAAAATTATGCCAATAACCTAAAACTAAATTCTGTGTCATGTGTGTAATTATTTATGGGGTAGCTCCTGGGGGTCTTCACATGCAAATAGTAAAGGTGGAATACAGAAGCCGTATTCTGTTTGTAGGCCATCAGAAGGCAATCGTTTCTGCAGAGCAGCTTTTCCCAACTTGGTGCCCTCCATATATTTTGGACTACGGCTCTCATCAGCCTCCGCCAATACAGATATTGGGGACTGCAGGAGGCAGGAGTGGAAGAAGAAGTCCCATCCCCTGGATATCACCCAAAAAATCTACTGCTCAGCAATGGTACATTCATGCCATGAACAAGATGCCAGCCACCCAGACAAGTGCAGAGCCACCATTTACCATTTACCCCTGATATAAGGAGAGAGACTGGCATGTAAGCTAAACTAAATGTATTTTTTATATAATTATCCTGTTAACATTGGAGGCTGTCCATTCTTTCACAAGTGGGAGATTGGAATAACCTCAAAAGTGTGGTTTTGGGAGTAGAAACAGCTCTCTTTTCTACCTGTAGCCTGTACTACAGGCAGCCGTCAGGATCATATTCCTAACACCTGAGATCTGGCTCCCCACAGCTACCTAACTTTACATCTTGTTTCTGCAAGGCTAGAGCTGTAAAAGGGAACCCTTTCGTCTCATTTTATTTAATTCTTCTAATTCATTTTGCATGTGTTTGGAAATGAGCACAACTGCTAACGAGCAGTGCTTGGTAAAAGGCACGCTTGCCTCTCTCTCACACTTTTCTGTTTCTCCAAGAAACTTTTCTAAGCTTTG
This sequence comes from Podarcis vaucheri, assembly GCF_965113315.1. Lineage (NCBI taxonomy): Eukaryota > Metazoa > Chordata > Lepidosauria > Squamata > Lacertidae > Podarcis > Podarcis vaucheri. The sequence goes on from NC_138760.1 coordinate 102,666,947, forward strand.
GAGCATAAAGACAATCTTTACTATATGGGGAAAGTCACCTTTCACACGAGCCACCTTTCCCTATTTAACAGCTATTTAGGCCCCCAATCAAAGTCCCAGCATTAGGTCATTCTCTCTCACTTGTTCTGTCATTTCTAGCTTTACACTTTAGCAGTTTTAAACCAAACTTGCTGATTGAGTTGGGTTTTTAGGGTAAACTATAGTAATATTGCGGGGACGCGGGTGGCGCTGTGGGTAAAAGCCTCAGCGCCTAGGGCTTGCCGATCGAGAGGTCGGCGGTTCGAATCCCTGCGGCGGGGTGCGCTCCCGCTGCTCGGTCCCAGCGCCTGCCAACCTAGCAGTTCGAAAGCACCCCCGGGTGCAAGTAGATAAATAGGTACCGCTTACCAGCGGGAAGGTAAACGGCGTTCCGTGTGCTGCGCTGGCTCGCCAGATGCAGCTTTGTCACGCTGGCCACGTGACCTGGAAGTGTCTCCGGACAGCGCTGGTCCCTGGCCTATAGATGTGAGATGGGCGCACAAACCCCAGCGTCTGTCAAGACTGGCCCGCTCGGGCAGGGGTACCTTTACCTTTACCTTTATAGTAATATTGGAACTCTGGCACTTGTAAATTCCCCTTTAAAAATACAGGTGACCATGCTAATGCCTACTGTGCTATCAATAAATCCATTGTATGAACTTGTTCTAGGAATCTGAGATGGTCCCCGTGCCTATGGCAACAATATAAAAACTAGGAAGATACAGCTGCTAAGAACAAGATTTTGGAAATATGTAGAAAGTGCAAACAAAGAAAGATGGTATTGACCAAGTATGGACAGGCACTGGCCATAGTGAGAAACTGACCTATAAACACACACACACACACACACACACACACACACACGAAACTATTCGGCAAAACTATTTTTCACGCCAATGCTGAACACATCTGTGTGATCCCAGTAAAATGGACCAGCATCTGGAACTTGTAACTGCCTCTCAGTACCACTAAATATGTTCATCTGAAAGACCTCCAAATATCTGGGTACAAAGATAAAAGCAGGCTCATGAATTCTCACTCATACTCCAACCTGGTGCCCTCTAGAGGTTCTGGACTACAACTTCCATCTTTACTGACTCTTGGCCATGTTGACTACATCTGATGGGAGTTGTAGTCTTGAGGGCAGCCAGTTAGGGATGGCTGCATTAGAGTATTAGCTTACTTGTTTGATTCATTTCTAGACCACTCATCGGTTAAGTGGTTTACAAATTTGTTAAAAATACAAAATACAACAGGGAAAGATTAAAAATATTACCAACAACAAAAAAGCCAACCTAAATGCCATCATGGGCACAAGCATCACAAAATAAATATAAAGCAAGCAAAATAAATTAGTGCAAGAAATTAGAAAGCACCAAAAATAGGAAGGTGTGTTGTTAGGTACTTAAAAGTATTGTGAGGCACACCTGTAACAACAACAAAAAATGAATGTGCTAATTTATATGCCTATACGTTTTGCCAGCTATCTTTGTATTTATTCACAGCTGGGCCAAATTAGGGGAGTTTCACTGGTAATTTGGTTGACAACAGTAAACATCTAGCTCATGTGTGCTATGGGAATTGAAATCAAGAGACAAGTTTGAGATATTGCATCTTCCCAGATGGCTAGCTAACATTAGCATCATTTCTGAAGTAAATGTAACATATTGCTATGATTTCTTGCATCCTAAAACTTCACTTCAGTATCCACTTGTATAGAGCTAGTTTTATGCAAACTGAGATGGAAATTTCATTGGATTATTCTTCCTTTGGAGGAGGGGTGGGAAGGAAAATTCAGCTCATTTGGGGAAGGAGGATAAATATTGCAAAGTGTTTAAGGGGCAGTGCCATTCATCTTAGTGGATTTTGTTGTTGTTGTTGTTTTTATGGTTGGGTATGAGACCCTATTGCATCTAAATGGGTTTTAAACTGGTCTAAAGTCTTGGTGTCAATGCACACTCAGTACAGAGGATAGAGACCAAACTTTTCTTGCCAATACAGTCTCCCTGCTCTCCACTCGGAAATATATTGATGTTCAGTGTTGGCACCTCTCTAAGTTGTCAAAACATGATAGGCCCTGCCAGAACATTAGTAACATATTCTAGATCTTCTATACATCCATCTTAAGGAAAGCAACAACATGTCACCACTATGCCAACTGCAGGCTATACCAGCGTTGACGTATTAGTCTGCTCACCAGTGATTGTTATAAATACAAGACAGCCGCTAGATTTATGCTGATACTACAACAATGGGGAAACATGAAGATGACTGTATTATTTTTGATACAGGCAGTCAGGGTCATATTTTTTTAAGAGTATTTCCAGGAAGCTCAGGAAAGTGCTGACCCACTGGTGCAAATAGGCCTTGCCAAGAAGCCAGCTCAGACCTTAGCTTGTAACATCCTTCTACATAAAATATCATGTAAGATAAACCCCGTAACCGCCAGTCTAGCATTTGCCCCCAATCTTTAAGTGAGTCTTTAAATCACACAAAGTTTTAAATCAGGAGTGGGCTCCCCCACCCCTTTATAAATATAAGAAAAGCTACAGGTCAAGCAGAAATCACAACTCGCTATAAGAATGGCGCCGTGGCATTTGCAGGCCATTGTTTTGCACAGATCCTGAAATAATAAAAAAAAATGATGCAGTGAAATAAACAGGAATTCTTATCATTTGTCCTTCTGGGGAAAAGGGCCTGTAAAAATAATAATACAGTGGTACCTCGGGTTAAGTACTTAATTCGTTCCGGAGGTCCATTCTTAACCTGAAACTGTTCTTAACCTGAAGCACCACTTTAGCTAATGGGGCCTCCCGCTGCTGCCGTGCCGCCAAACCACGATTTCTGTTCTCATCCTGAAGCAAAGTTCTTAACCTGAAGCACTATTTCTGGGTTAGCGGAGTCTGTAACCTGAAGCGTATGTAACCTGAGGTACCACTGTATGGAGTAAAGCTATGACAGTCTTTGAGGGAGAAAGTAAGCCTTGGATTGTAGAGTTACTGAGTACGTTCAGTTGAATCCAACCAAGCCATTCTACTTGTGCAACAGAATTTCACCTTCTGCTCCTCTGCCTGATCCCTTTCTTCCTCCTTCCCAATCAAATCTTGAAGGTTGGAGGAAACACCAGATCATATCTGGGTTTGTGGGATGCACAGAAAGAAAAAAGAGATGTCATCCCGTTCATGCAATGGCTTTGTATTCTCAAACTTCCAGCGAACCAATTTAAAAAGTTAACAGCCACAATAAAGAGACTGTTGCAAACAGAGGCATGTGGCACGTCTGTGTAGGGGATGTGACATTTGAACAGCCACCCTACCTCCCACAGCATGCACCAATTACATGGAGAGCCTCTAAACCACAACTACATGCTTATGACAGCTCCTGGGACTAGCGTAAAGAGTAAGGAGTAATCTAGTTGATGAATCTTGGTAAGGAACACTGGATTATTGTGTATTTGATAAGCAATAATGGCCCAGAGATCTTAGAGTGGGCATACTTGCACTATCCTTTGTAGCAGTTACAAAAGTGCCTGAAATACATCTAAGTACCTTTCAAAATGTTGCAGCTCCCACGTTGAGCTGCCGTTTTCAACAACCATAATTACCATAACCATTAAAATCTACCGTGTTTTAAGAAAGGGGAAATACAAAATATGCACCCTGAACTGAACAGCTGACTTGATCTCCAGTCATTGTACAGAGATTTTGTTCCTCAAGTGCTCAAAGTGGCTGGTTTCAATAGCTAACATTTTAATCGAAAGCTCTGATTATCCATAGTCCCTCTCCAAAAATCTCTGTTATCTAATAAAACATGAAACTGTGAAGGTTGGCCTAAAATAAGCCCAGTAACCCTGCAGCAATAAACAGATGCCATTTGTGCTCCTTTTCATGGAATGAACAGGGTATGATTATGACGTTAAAAATAAATTTGTGTTCCCCTTTCCTTCAGATGGATGCAGGTGGAACTATAAAACCTTTCTTATATGAGTCAGAGAACCACGGCTGGCAGGGCTAATGGCACAACTTTAAAAATAGAGCAGTAATTAAATGAAATAACAACTAGAGAGAAAAAATGTCTTTCTTTTTCCAGAAACTGGTCCAATGGCTATTGCTTGAAATTAATTAAAAATATTTTACCTGGACCTCTATCATAAATGCACTTAATGAAGAGTTGGCTGAAACTACCCAAGAACAAACTACCAGAAAGTCTGTTTAGTAAATTCAGTTCCTGGATGAGAACCAACTAAATCGGTGTTATATGTTTCCTCATAGATACTGGATTCTTTAGGTTGAAATTCTGTACTTATGTAACTCAATGGCACTTAACTTCTCAGGAGGTATGTCTAGGACTGCACTGTTAAGCTGCACAAGATTTGTGTGGAAAAGCGGGTAAATGAAGACACTCAATGATTCATCTTAGAGCAGAAATCATTTGCCGCAGGACACAAGAGGCAGCGCAATGCAGGGATGTGTAACTTGTGTACATATGAGCCCGTTCTCCAACTGTCGGATTGGTTTGCACTGCTTGTGTGAGCGGAAGTGACTCCATTGATCGCTATCAGGGCTTTCCATGCAACTAAGGGCTTCCACTCAACATTACCTTCTAGGCATGGGTCCAAGCAATTTTCCCCTTCCCCTGCTCCTTTCCCAGGGAAAGCCTGCTCTTTTTGTGCTAAATTGGAGCAAACATCAATCCAGAGAAAGTGAGAGCCAGTGTGGTGTAGTGGTTAAGAGCAGTAGACTCGTAATCTGGTGAACCGGGTTCGCATCCCTGCTCCTCCACATGCAGCTGCTGGGTGACCTTGGGCTAGTCACACTTCTCTGAAGTCTCTCAGCCTCACTCACCTCACAGAGTGTTTGTTGTGGGGGAGGAAGGGAAAGGAGAATGTTAGCCGCTTTGAGACTCCTTCGGGTAGTGATAAAGCGGGATATCAAATCCAAACTCTTCTCTTTTTCTTCAAATTGCTGTTTGCTCCAATTGGGCACTAAAGAGCAGTTTTCCCTAGAGAACAGCCATGGGACAAGAGGCACTGTGGATAAGCCCTACATTTTATTTCGAGCAGGGACGTGGGTGGCACTGTGGTCTAAAACACCATGCCTCTTGGGCTTGCTGATCAGAAGGTCGGCCATTCGAATTCCCATGACAGATTGCTCTGTCCCAGCTTCTGCCAACCCAGCAGTTCAAAAGCACATCAGTGTGAGTAGATAAATAGGTACCGCTATGGCAGGAAGGTAAACAGCATTTCCGTGCGCTCTGGTTTCTATCACGCTGTTCCATTGCGTCAGAAGCAATTTACTCATGCTGGCCACATGACCCGGAAACTATCTGTAGACAAATGCCAGCTGCCTCAACCTGAAAGTGAGATGAGCACTACAACCCCATAGTCACCTTTGACTGGACTTAACTGAGCCGGCGTCCTTTAACTTTTTAAATCTTTATTCAGAGCAAACCCACTGAAATGAATGAACACGACTAAGGGTGTGTTCACATTACTGTTTACTGCGTCTCCAGTGCACTTCCACCACTTAGGTTCACAAGATGTTAGCCTCAACCCATTTGTATCCTGTAGCTTTTTGAGAAATACTCCTCTTTGAACCTTTCCCTCTCAAACCAGCTTCCATCTAATACGCTGTGCTTCAACTGTGGTGTGAGCAGTTCAGGCAGCATTTGAACACGTGCAGGTGACGGCCCATGCGCAGATGAAAGCTTCACTGGAGGAAATACTGGGTGCTTGTGTGCATTAGCCTTTGTAAGGGTTTTGTGATAACCGCAGTTTGTTTAACAAGAAGCTTCATGAACATGTTGAGAACAGGCCCCCTCCTTCCTGTAACATTTACCAAATTACTTCGACCAAAATCACCTGCCAACGGGCAAGCGATGTTATTTTTCATCCTGCCACTTTGCACACAAAGAAAGGGCAAGGAGCTTTTGACAAGAAGCCTTTTTTGAAATGTAACCCACTCAGGCTACAATCCTATTCATGTTTGCAGGTGAGTTAGAGCCACTGAAACCAAGTCTTTTTTCTGAACAAGCACGTTGACGATCAGCTAGCTGTCAGGATGTATTATGATTATGATTACCTATTAGAACATTGTGGTATCATCATGCACAAGCAAAACATCTGTGTGAGATAGTTTGAGTGACTGAGGGACTGGTCCTGACAGGAAGCCGTTTTCTTGAGGTCTAGAGCAGACGCCTATCCCATCTCCTGAAAACTGATCTTCTTGATGGGACGTTTTAGTGACTGAACCTGAGACCTCCTGCATGCAAAGTCTGGGCTCTGCCACACTCCCAGCACACAGAACTGCACTGCACAGGTATGAAATACAGCTGTCACAGTCAAACACAACAGACAGCTTTCATCTAGTCTGCCATCGCTTGGAACGCTTCCCCATAGAGGTGCATTACATGCTCATCAGTCAAGTCACACTGAGTGATGTACACATATGTGTCTGAAACTGGCTCCCATTCTCAGCCATGAGCTTTAGCCCTTCACCTTCCTGACAACATGACGTGTTGCAAAGCATTCATTTCAATCCCCTCTAATAAGCTGGATACTACATGGGATTTTATTTACAGAAGTTTACTGCTCGAGGTAATGAGGGGTGAAATAAAAATCTATTGACTGTGGCTCATGAACAATATGAGCGCAGCCATTTTTATCGTTGACTTTACTACAGATGAAAAACTCATTGATTATCACTTTATTGTTTATCGTTAGTGCTTGTACTTAAGGCGCCTGAATCCTTGCACAGAAGTATCATAAATAATAGCACGGCTGTTGTGGATCCGGGATATAACTTGGACCATAATGTTTAGTGTGAGTAGTAAAATATTGCTAAGATGATGTGGGGGTGGGGGTGTGAGGGAGAAGGAAGGAAGGGGTGACCCCCCTCCCTTGAAGGGGAGCCATTTCTTCCTGCAGGACATTAATGGCAGATGCAAATTAAAAGACCACACTCTTTTATAGAGAAAAATCACGCTCGTTCCATCATTGTCAATGACAGGTTTTTCAGCGCTCTATCACGAATCAATTTTAGCTTTAGATGGTCAACATAAGCACTACAGAAACCAAATGGGAGAGGGATTTGGAGGTGGGCATTTCAGATGATATATTACATTTTATATGGAAAGTTGAATGTTCTTTTTCCGACCTATTTCATTAAAGGAAAGTAATTAGTGAGGCATCATGGTATTTGACCCCATGTAGATTATCTAAGAGGGACGCGGGTGGCGCTGTGGGTTAAAGCCTCAGCGCCTAGGGCTTGCCGATCGAAAGGTCGGCAGTTCGAATCCCCGCGACGGGGTGCGCTCCCACTGCTCGGTCCCAGCGCCTGCCAACCTAGCAGTTCGAAAGCACCCCCGGGGGCAAGTAGATAAATAGGTACCGCTTACCAGCGGGAAGGTAAACGGCGTTCCGTGTGCTGCGCTGGCTCGCCAGATGCAGCTTTGTCACGCTGGCCACGTGACCCGGAAGTGTCTCCGGACAGCGCTGGCCCCCGGCCTATAGATGTGAGATGGGCGCACAAACCCCAGAGTCTGTCAAGACTGGCCCGTTCGGGCAGGGGTACCTTTACCTTTACCTTTACCTAGATTATCTAAGATGTTTAGGGTGCAAGTGATTGGTAATGCAGGTACAGACAAAAAACAGGGACATGTACAATCACAGAGAATAAACACAGAAAAAGCTCTCAGTCTCTACCCAAAGACCTTTTCAGGTGAGGGCACCTAGAGGAGGGCTCCAGTGGTAAATTAAGCAGCTCAGCATATTCACACACACACACATATATATACAATCCACCATTTAATTCCAACATTTTATCTGGCAAGAGTCTTTTAAGAATTGTTGCCCTTCCTTGAACTCGCCAAGAAGCTATTTAGGGCAACAAGATGAAATCTCCTAGAATCATTTTAAAAGGAGGCTAGCTATAAAAAGAATGCAAGGCACCATTCAAAGCTCAGAGTGTGCATTGGTTGTCTATAAAGGAAGCTATGTCTCCTGCACATAAGGTCCAGTGGCATAGTGGGGGGGGGACCATGGGGGCCGTAGCTCTGGGCTCACAATCGGGGGGGGGCATGAAACCAGGCACACACACACACACCACGGCAAAGACCCCTCTCACGCCTTGCCTGTGGTGGGGGGTGGGGAGCACAGAGGTTGAAGATCACCCTCTGCATGCCCTGCCCCTGCCTGGCATGCTCTCCTTTGCCAGGGTCAGTCCTGACTCAGGGACAGAGAGAGGCTGTGGCATGTGAGGAAATTCTTGCTTCCTCTGGCGGAGAGAGGGAAGTGGGCAGCAATGCTGGACTCTCCTAAACCGGGGTGTTTGAGTGTGCCTCTGCGCCAGGGCCGCAGCAGACTCCCTCTTTGTCCGGCCCCCTTTGGGGGGGCACCCTGCACACCTGACCCAGGCACTATTTAGATATGCTCCGCCACTGACTAAGCCAAACTATGGCTTCATTCCTGGTAGTTCAGCAAGGGAAGGGTGAGTGAACAAGCCACAAATTGCTGACTATGCTTGCTTGTTTATGCTTAGCCACAGTTCGGCTTTCTGGCATGTGAGAACAAGGCCAGAGATAGATACAGATATATATATCTGTCATATATATGTGTGTGTGTCTAGCATGTCTGCCCATCCACCATTTTAATTAATTCACTTTGGGTGCAGCCCAGCTAGACTGAAGCACTTGTAGGTCCTCCGCAATTAACCCTTCCATTGAAACCAATGGGACCTAAATGTTTACGTTTGTCTAGATCATGCCCCCTTTGTAGAGAAACACCTATGCTTCATTTTAGCCGCTATGATTATGTCATGCAACTAGATTTTAGCTGAAAGTTAACACCGCTGGCTTTTTACAGAGTTTGGGATGGGTCATAAATTCAAATCAAAAGTCAACTCGCACTGTATTTCAAGGGTTACATCATAAGAAACTAACCAGTTCATTTCTGATGAGTGGTAAATAAAATATTTCCAACATCTGCACAAAACATGTCTATACTCATTAGTTCCATTTTCCCAATTAAACTCAGGTTTTAGTGGTCAGAAGGCATAGATCTCAGTCAATTCACTGATTTGGTTACAAAAATAATGAAACCCCCAGTAGTCTACTCAGGCATTTTACTTTGAGCACGGAAGCATTTAAAATATCAAGTTATCCCAGTATTTAATGCATACAACTTGTTTCCAGAGGTTTAAAGAATGTCATAATCAGCCAACACACCACAACTGTTCTTAAATGTATTATTCAGTGTAAGTTTGATGTTTTCTGAGCCTGAACTGTTCTCTATGTAGCCAAAGTCAATAACCTATCTAATCAAAGCCCTGCAAAGCAATAAGAACCTCTAGGTTTCTGCTCCTATTAAACGCAGCCCACTCTAGCTCCACTTTTCCAAAACTATGTTAACTCTAAATTTATTAGCCTGCTCTGCCAAGGTTACTTTTAAGCTGGCATGAATGCTGTATACTGCCAGCATTTTGTTACGGAGTAAATTATATTCTGCAATTATTAGAATGAGTGAGCCAAAGCTATAATGGAAAGCACAAAGCAGGAGTGGCCCCAGGCTGGATCATCCATAGGTACATTTCCCACCACAAACTTGATCACAATGTGCCACAAGCAGAGAAGAAAGCACTGATCTGCCTGCAAAGGAACAACTGTTAAACGTATAGAAGAACAACTCTTGCTGTGGAAGAATCAGCATGGCTTCTCCAAAGGGGAGTCCTGCCTTGCTAACCTTGTAGAATTCTCTGAACATGTCACCAAAACATGTTAGCTGGGGTCACATGATATACATTATATATTTGGACTTCCCAAATGCTTAAAACAAGGTGCCTAACTGAAGTCTTCAGGGTGAATAATCACTGGGTAAGAAATAAAGGCCTCTTATATGGTTAAAGAACAGGAAACAGAGATTAGGGATCATAGCTCTTTCTCACAATGGAGAGGAGTAAGCAGTGTTGTCCCCAAAGGATTTAACTTAGTGCTGTTTCACTTATTTGTGCCTTATCTGGAATTCTGGATACTGCAGGAGCCAAGTTTACACATAACACCAAATTATTCTGGATGGTGAAAACTCAAGCAGTATTTGACGAGTTCCAAAAGGACCTCTCCAAAATGGAAGAACGGGCAGAAAATGGTACTTCCTGAAACAATATGCAAACCAAAATGCAGCTGTCCTTCTAAATTTACACTTCACTTAACTTTGTCAGTGTCGTTCTCCAACCCAAAAATGTGCACAAAATGCAGGTATTTGAGGAAAGCCTGCATAGAAATGCCTATATTAGTGAAAATAGCATTGAAAATTATAATAGGAAAAAGTACTAGAAATGTACATGAAAATGCTGGTGGGTTTTCATGAGGACACACATACAGTGGCCAGTATTCCATAAATGCATTAGATTATTGATTAGTAGCTCTCCTAAAATACATTAATTTTATCATTGTGATGATTGACTAAATTCTATCAGACCAGGTTTTTTAAAAGTCATGGAAGTTCGCCCTTCCTTCCTTCCTTCCTTCTTTTGCAATACAGACCTTAGGAGCAGTTAATAACTTTAATACCACTTCCAGATCTGTGTTTGGTACTGGATTCATTTAAATATAACCCAACAGGATAGTTTGAGAATCTTGTTTATAGGCTTCCTGGAGGCACCTAACTGGCTCCTGTCAGACTTGAATGCTGGACTAGAGGGGCTTTTAGCCTTCCTAAAGTTTCAGTCGAGATGGAGCCATTGGATTAATTGAAAGTGTGATTCTTTCAGTTTGACTAGACTTGTCACATAAAGGGGAAATGAATATCGGCATTTGATCATTCCTTAATTCTACATTAAAATGACAATAATCTTACAGGCATTTTAAAATCAACAAATAAGAGATTCAACCATTCTTCCATATGTTTAGTCCTGAACCATGAAAAAATCATTCTCACCGTAAAGAGATCAGTGAGCATTATGTATTCCTATGATATTTTAATCAGTTTCATGCCAAACCTAGTGAATTCTCATAATATTGTAAACCTCCTATAATCTCATTAAATCAGTGACCCTGAAACTGTAAGACACACACACACACACACACACACACACACAGCTTATCATCAGAGACAGGTTTATAAGCCTCAAATTGTATAAATTTACCTTTCCTCTGAAAAATCACTTGCACTGCATTCGTATAAACACAGCATGAGTCTTCTTTAGCTTTTTCCAGCTGGTCCTATTTACTAAGCATGACACAACACATTTCTCCTTGTTCAGACTCTCATTTGCTTCTTGAAAAAAGAACTTTCTTTGAATGTGTTCTTTTCTAAGCTCCAGCAGTATTGTATATTCATGATCCCATAGTCCAAAAATCAATAGTTTCTGTGGCTCCTACTAACTTGAAGTGATTCTTCAAACCCAGGGATAAGAGCAATATTAGCAGATTCTTAAATGAATTCCACCTCTGTACCCATGAAGTGCAACACCCAGATTTTAAAGATCAAAGAGCTACACAGCAGGGATGTAGCCTTTGCTTATTCCTTTGGTACAGACATTCCTTGTCTGAGTGCTAATTTCTGTTTATCTGAAAGAATGGCTGATGAAACGCACTAGATGGAGTATTTCCAGTAAATAAAACTTAACATGGTTTAAGCAAGTGCTTTATTTCCTTGACTCCAAATGAATACCACAGTTTGTGTGTTGGGTAATTTAAAACTACGCACATTGCAAGCAAACACTATTAACGTCAATTATTTGCGTGCTGAGGTCCCCCAAAACCCCTACCCCAATAACTCACACATCACACATAATTTTTGTTTAAGGTTTTTGGCATACTTTTGGCCACAACTTTATTTTCATACAAATTGAGAGTGGTTGCTTAGGCATTGGTTATGACTATCTGTCCCCCCCGCCTTGGGGACAGCGCTGACTCCCGTGAGTCAGCGTGTGGAGGAACAAGACCAGGGATAGCTGGGACTGCGACACAGACCCTCAGCTATTCCCTGCTTGTTCCTTGGGAACTTACACGGCCCGCACCCTGCTCCAAGGGTTTGGACGAAGGGATGGTAAGCCCCAGAATTCCTTTAACGGAATTCCCAGCAGCAGCAGCATTGGAGGGGCAGGCACAGCCAATCCATACCCCTCCACCAACCAATTTAACCAATGCCTAACCGCCAACCTTACAAGTTGTGACGATTTGCTAAGCAGTAGGCAAAACCCAAAAGGCACACACTAATCAGCCAATTGGAAAAATTCCTACTGGGCCCCCGCACCAAGGCGAACGACCCCATGACAGGCAGAGCAAGGTCAAGGCGCAAGCCCAAGCAAGGGAGGGCGGGCGGGAGATCCGATGTCCACAGCGAAAGAGAAAGAGAAAGCTGTGGACCTTGCTTAAATAACCACTGATCCCACCCCTAAATTGGCAACATCAAATTTACCCCAGTAACACCATCCTCCAATCTGCTCCAGGCCCCTTGAATCTAATACTGCCTGGCAACCAAGTGGAGTTTTGTTCGGCCCCATCCGCAACACGTGCTCTCTTTTAGTGAGAACACGCTTTGCGTGCTGAGGTCCCCCAAAACCCCTACCCCAATAACTCACACATCACACATAATTTTTGTTTAAGGTTTTTGGCATACTTTTGGCCACAACTTTATTTTCATACAAATTGAGAGTGGTTGCTTAGGCATTGGTTATGACTATCTGTCCCCCCCGCCTTGGGGACAGCGCTGACTCCCGTGAGTCAGCATGTGGAGGAACAAGACCAGGAATAGCTGGGACTGCGACACAGACCCTCAGCTATTCCCTGCTTGTTCCTTGGGAACTTACACGGCCCGCACCCTGCTCCAAGGGTTTGGACGAAGGGATGGTAAGCCCCAGAATTCCTTTAACGGAATTCCCAGCAGCAGCAGCATTGGAGGGGCAGGCACAGCCAATCCATACCCCTCCACCAACCAATTTAACCAATGCCTAACCGCCACAGAGCCTTAGCTCACCGCCAAACCACTCACAAATGCAACCCTTCCTTCAATCCCAAAGCAACCATAGCCAACCAGGTGTCGTTCCCTATAGGGGAAATATTCACCCTAAAGCTGGCAGCAGCCTTGAAGGTAATCACAGGGTGCAAAATCATGGAACCACCTGAAGCAAAGCCTATTTTACTTTATTATTTTAATTATTATTTTATTTTATTTTATTTTATTTTATTTTATTTTACACTTCCTTATTAACATGCTTCCCGGCCTCTTTGGTGGTAGTTTGTCTAGGCACTGGTTCCTGACTAGCTGCACCTGACCTCAGCAGGGCAGCACTGACGACTGGGCCCCACCATATCGTCAGTACCAGCAACATTGTGGGGGAGCAATGAATCCCAAGGCAATCGCATCCCGCCAGGTGTCGTTCCCCATAGGGGAAAGATGCACCCCCCATCTGCCCCAAAGAGGGGAACAGTCTTGAAGAAAATAGCAGGGTGCAATATCACAGAACCACCTAAAGCAAGGACCTATTTTATTTTATTTGTTATTTTATTTTATATGTTATTTTATTTTATTTGATTTACTTTATTTATTTTATTTTCCACCGCCATATTAACATGCTTTCTGGCCTGCTCGGTGGTAGTTTGTCTAGGCATTGGTTCCCGACTAGCTGCACCTGACCTCAGCAGGGCAGCACTGACGACTGGGCCCCACCATATCGTCAGTACAAGTAAACAGCGTGGGGGAGCAATGAACCAGGATCAGACTCAAGCTCACCCCAAATGCTCCCAGGGACTCTTGCGTGGCCCTACCCCTCGAAAGGGGTTGACAAAGCATGGCAAATCCTTGGTTTCCTTTAATGGAATATCTTTGCGCATTGGAGGGGACAGGTGCTCCAACCCCCCCTCCAGACCACCTTGAACCAAATGCCTTAAATTATTTTGAGTCCAGGGAGAGCTGCCATCAACTCAATCCAAGCCCTCTTGCATGCAGGAATGCAAACTTATGCTGGAGGAAGACAGCAAATCATTCTTGCCCAGCTGTACCACCAGCACTGCGGGAGGACCTGCACAGGTCACACTCGACCGCACCAAAGGAAGGACCTCCTCCCAAAGCATTCCCCATCTGGACATCCAGTATATGTCCACATGGGCAGAAAAACTGAGATGGCGCCCCAGTCCAGACTTGTCAGCGCGCTTGCCAGCCCAGTGTACAATGCTGTGGCCCAAATGTGCACCGCTGCTCCTATGAGAAAAGGAAATAACAGACAAGCATCAGCACAGACATCATTGTGACACTTCCTGATATAACCCTTGTCAGCGTCAGACTTCCAATGACCCGTATTCAAAAATCCTGTCTACAGACAGGCCCCCAGTGTGCAGCCGTTGCAGCAGCCCTATTCGGAAGGAATGAGGCGTGTCCAGTGGTAGGCAAGCAGCAGGCCGTAATAACTGGTGCACGGCGTAAGCACATTAATGCCTGGCTAACGGGAACCCATTTTCATGCACTAGGAGTGGGCCAGCCCCCAGGGGAATGAAAAGCCAATTTTTTCTGGTATCCATAACCGTGCAAGGGCCCTCCTCATCTGTAATGGGAAGCCTGATTGTGGCACTCCTGCCCACTAAGTCTGTTTTAGAGTTCCCAACTCTAATGACAAGCTCCAAAGCAGATAAGGAAAAGTCCTGAAGCAATAAGCCTCCAGACTCTCAGCCCTGTGCTGGCTCCAACAACCATTTCCCCAACCCTCAGTGCCCAAAATGCAATGGAATACTGAAAGGAGTCTCGCCTTGATCTTTTACCAGCAGACAAGTTTTAACTTGTTGCAGATCCTGCCTAGGTAAAATTGACCGACTTCCTGCCCACTGTCCTATGAGGTTGGAGCCTATTCCAACCTTCCAAGGCCCTGCACATTACAAACTTTATGCAAGGGTCTCTGAAAAATAAAGCTTCAGTATAACAGACATTGCAGCGGACTGAATTCTTATAGTTATAACAGGACGCCCAATCTGCGGCAGGTGGACCAAATACTGCAGGATCTGCTCAGAGGATGGGGGCCAGTTCATCTGAATGGCCGAGGACTGCCAGCTTAAGGCTAAGAAATCCATCCAGGCCTTCCCATAAGAGCTAAAAGCAGAAGGGGAAATGGAAGCTGCTGCTCTCTGTAATTACTAATTGTTGTCAAAATGCCACAGGTGGTCTGGAAAAGTCTGGCAATAGCTGAGTCTGGAGCCCAGGATCTGAAGCGCTCCATCTGAAAATGGGATAGAGTGTCAGAGACATCATTAGAGGATCCCGTAATCAGGAGAGCAGAAAGCACAATAGTAAACCTTAAGCGGTGCAGCTCAAAAGCATGAGCGGAGGGGCGGAGACTCTGCTGGAGCGTGAGAACTGTTTAGCCAAGACGCTCACCACTACCTGGTTATCAGACCAAAAGCAGATCCGATGGTCACTGAACTCCTCGGGCCACATGTGAACTGCTACTACAATGGGGAAAACTCAAAAGTTAGGTCACATGATTGCCTCACCATACCGGGCTTGAGGCCATGGCTTTGCACACCAGCAGCCCCTGAAATAAAAAACCAAAGGGCAAAGATCCAGCAGCATCAGCATGAACCTGAAAAATCCCTGTGCAAGTATCCTGCCATGGCCAACTACTATTGCATACATATAGGAATTGCAACCATTGCATGAGATCCCATTGCATGAGAAAGGTAAGGGGACCTCAGGCCGCAGGCAGCCTGGCCTAGTGGGAAGGGAAGGGGCGGCCTGGGTAACCACTCTGCATGCAAGATTAATTAAGTGACCCAGCAAGATCGGGTCTGATGAAGCATCACTTGCTACAGAGGAAGTATTACAAAATAACTTCCTTCAAGGCAGACAGCTTCTCCATAGGCAAGTGGTATGTTTTAGCAACGATATCCAACTGGATCCCTAAATAAAATGGAAATATGGGCAAAAAGTATTGAGGTATTGCTTGCCAGCTTCCAGCCCTGCTTGGGCAGGGGGCATCTTGTGCTGCCATCATAATACGTAAATTTACAGGGCCGACGCTGGCCAGAACCGCTAAAAAAGTCCCGACAAAACTGCCGCCGTGCCAGCTTCCTTTTCAGACACACACTGTGCAATGCAAAAACACACTCCGTGCGGTGCTCACACAATCCATGCAATGCAACTATACTCCGTGCGATGCAGCTACACACTCCGTTCAATGCAACTACACACTCAGTGCAAAAAAAAACACTCCGTGCAATGCAAAAACGCACTCCATGCAATGCAACTACCCTCCATGCAATGCAACTACCCACTCTGTGCAATGCAACTACACACTCCATGCAATGCAACTACACACTTCATGCAATGCAACTACACACTCCGTTCAATGCAACTACACACTCCGTGCAATGCAAAAACGCACTCCGTGCAATGCAAAAACGCACTCCATGCAATGCAACTACCCTCCATGCAATGCAACTACCCACTCTGTGCAATGCAACTACCCTCCATGCAATGCAACTACACACTCCGTGCACTGCACACACCCTCTGTTCAATGCAACTACACACTCCGTGCAATGCACTCTCTGTGCAATGCAAAAAAAAAAAAAAAACCAAACCACACACACTCTGTGCAAATGCCACTACACCCTCCGTGCAATGCACACACACTCTGTGCAATGCACACACACCCTCTGTGCAATGCACTCACACCCTCTGTGCAATGCGCACAACCTCTGTGCAATGCAAATGCAAATCTCTCACGCAATGCAATGCAAATGCAGCCCGTGCAGCGCTGTGCCCTGTAACGCACAGAGCAAACTGCAGTGCGGGCACACAAAGGTGCTTTCTCCCGCTTGCATATTGCAAACGTGGCACCTGTTACATCCCTCGCAGTGAGGGAACCACCAAAAGGCCCTCGACACTGGACCTAAGTGTCCAGGTAGAGCAATGGGGGAGCATGCAGCTGTCCCATATAGGGACCAATCCTGCAACCTAGGCATTACCGGCACTATGCGCTGACCAGCTGAGTTATCCAGGATGATCCCTAAAGACCCGGGACAGCCTCACCCTGACCCCTGTAGAGGTCCAAGGTGATGTCTGAATCATGATCCCTGCTCCTCTTTGCCCTCCTCCTGGATTGCAGCCTTCGAAGATGCTTTCTTCTGGAAGAAGACACCTGGGGCGTCCACAAGTCATCCCCTGCAGGAGAGGCAAGCTCTTGAGGCATTTGCAAAAGCCCAGTCATAGTCCGCAAAAACTAAACAATGTAAGGAACTGGTGAAACCAATGCTTCATGGACCACATGGGGACACTATTCAGGCCGGAAACGCTTCCAGGCCATCGAATTCTAGGGCAAAGCCCTAGGATCACCTGCCAGGCCAGGCATAAATGTTTCCAGTGAAATAGCAGAGTTGAAGCAGCCCACAGCTTGTCCAGGTACCCCTGCTTGCCCTTTTAGAGGGAAGCACCCCTTCAAGAAACCCAAAGTTCTTTTATGGACCGAACTGCCCAGCAACAGAATAGCCCAAAAGGAGCAGTTTGTTTTGTTTTGTTATAACAATGGCTAAGAGGGGGATATGAACCCTGTCTCCCAGGTCCTAGTCCTACACTTTAGCCACTAAACCACAATGGCTCGCCTCTAAAATGGCAGTCGCCACTATCAGGGCAAAACAAACTTAAAGAAAATAAACTTGTTCAGAAACAGCATAGTTCAAGAGCATATACAGAGTGCTCATAGTCATTGGAGGCACAGAGAGCCTCTGCCGCCCTCTGATATACATTAGCAGCAACTGAGCCTGCAAGCAGGTACATTCTTATAGAGAGGTCAGAGACTTAACAATTAACTGCTACCTGTAGCAGACTTAGGCTCGGAAGTTATGCCCAGGCCGAATAGGGCTCCATGCCTCTGCTCTTGAGAATCTTAGTCTCATAGCAATATTAAAGGAACTCAAAATAGTGCTCCCGCCCAAGGCTAGATTAAAATTTGGCCAACAGCGCTGCACACACCCAAATAAAGCCAACCTTCGGGGGTGCTGTAAACGAAAGTGATTCCAGCTAAGCTGGGAACAGCCCTGACTAGCCCCACAATTTACAACAGGAGAAATGGGGGAAACCTTTTTGCGAAAGAAAGGCAAGCCACAGATACATGGAGAATCTTCCCACAGGGCAGGGTAAGGGGTGGGGTGGGAAATTGAACAGGAAAAAGGGGAATTAAATTATTTAAGGGACTAAAGAGGATTAAAAGAAGGGGGAAATAAAGAAATGTAACCAGACAATGAGAAGTTTGCATCACTGTCCTCCAGACAGTCCAAGTGCTCCATGTGATCCGATGTCCACAGCGAAAGAGAAAGAGAAAGCTGTGGACCTTGCTTAAATAACCACTGATCCCACCCCTAAATTGGCAACATCAAATTTACCCCAGTAACACCATCCTCCAATCTGCTCCAGGCCCCTTGAATCTAATACTGCCTGGCAACCAAGTGGAGTTTTGTTCGGCCCCATCCGCAACACGTGCTCTCTTTTAGTGAGAACACGCTATCCACTATGTCTCTCTAGGCAAAAGAACTAAACCCTGCATAAATCCAGAGTGGAGTCCCTAAGATAGTTGGATGACGTCTTGTACGCCTCCTTCTGGCAAGCCTGCAGCAAAGCTGGTGTGAAATGTATTGATTGCTCTGCTTTCCTTTGGACCACACTAGCAAGGCTTTTGAATTATGGTGCTGGAGGAGACTCTTGAGAGACTCTTGAGAGTCCCATGGACTGCAAGAAGATCAAACCTATGCCAAGAGGGGGGTTTTGTGGTCTGGGCAGCCAAGGACCTCTGTACACGCTGTCCAGGCCTGTGCTCTTGCAAGGTCACTGCTGATAGCACAACAGTTTGACTTCACAGTGCACACTGTTGTTTCTCAAGACAGATGGATGCCAACAACATTTAGGAAAGCGTCTATAGGATTGCAGCCTAAGAATCTTAATAGGAGGCACACATTGGGCTGGTTCACAAAATGATGTGTCAACCATGGAACAAAACACAATGTTATTAAGCCAAAGAATTTCAATAAATTGGTAAGAGAAGATGCCTCAAGCAATCTCTCAGAAAACTGAAGGAGACTGATTTCTCAAAATGCATTTTTATAGCATTTATTTGTACAGCTAACTTTTTGCAAGAGGTGACCTGTTCCTTTGCAGTTCTTCATTCTCTTTTGTCAGTATGAGGGTGGAGTAACATCACGCTGGCTAGGGCTGATGGGACTTGGAGTCCAACAGCAGCCGGATGTCTGTGCAATGTATTCCAACACTCCCTGGGGTTAGATTCACCCCAAGAAAAATGCTAATGAGACAGCCAAACGTGTGTACATGTGAGAGGTCACAGCCCTCATTATGTCAGTTATGTTTTCTGGAATTAGAGACTAGAGAATGGCAAAGGCTGCCCCTAGATTCTGTGTTACTTACCTTTTCCACTGCATTTTATTAGAGTTCTTAATGATGCATGTTTATGGTTGCTCCTGTCTTATCATGTATTCTGTGGTTAAACATATGTAAGCTGAACATAACAGCAAAGCAGACATTGATGCAGGATCGTCTTCTGAAAGCATTGCTCTTGAACTGTCTACAGGTCTCAAGATTAAGTGTGAAATCTGACAGGAAGTATACATATTAAGAGTACATGTTGACAGAGTGATTTGGTTGATAGTTTTAACAGTAACACATCAATTACATTTCCATATTATGCCCCCTTGCAGCATAGCTTATTGGTGTTTGCATTTCGCATCTTACATGGGCACACTTTTTCCTCAGCGCAGGATGCAACAGGCACTATTTTCCCCCTCACGGGTTCACAATTGACTCCTAACTAGGTGACTGAGGTAGGGGCAATGCTAGCTCAAGAGGTGAGGGGCCTCCCAGTAAAATGCTTTTTGGTGGGTCCTCTGGTCAGTTGGCCCTTTGATTATGACCCTACATGGTGCCAGTGGTGGATGGCTGGGAAGCTGCCATTTTGAATTTTCCTCAGTGCCCGGTATATCCTTTTGAAAAATTTAAAAGGCCCACCCCCACCACCCCAGCAAAGGACACCAGTGCCAGTGGGCCATACTGGGATGCTGGAGCCCTGGCAGCTGCCCAAGCTTGCTTGGTGCTGATGAGTTGTGGCTCTCCTTAGAGCTGATGGTGCCATTCTTCTCCAGGCACTTTCCAACTAAGCAGAATAGGTTGTAGCAAATATCCCCAGAGTTACTTTCACAGAGTCCAGAATGGTGCATGTGAGTGGGGGAATTTAGAGTATGACTAAAAGGAGGGGACATGGTCTCCTCTTGTCCCGACTCGTTTTATATTATGAAATATGTTGTTCTTGTATTGTGGCATGCTAGCTGCCTTGAGAAAGTAGGTGGGAATTAAGTTTTTAAAATAAATAATAAGAGGGAAAGAGGGGAAAAACCAACCCAACACTTCCTTTTGTGAATGGAAGAATATGTTCATTGTCATTGGGCAATTTCTTGGCAACTCGTTATACCTTAACGTAGAGAGTTAATGGAGCAAGTTTTATCTGATATTATTTCTTTTTAAAAGATAAAGGTCTTAAACATTAAACCTTCAGCCAAAGACCTGTCTCTTAATCAAATGAAGTTGCTGCTCCAGCTATGGGTTTATGTTCTTTAGAAGGATTCCAGATTGCATGTTGTTTTTATAGTCTACCTGCATAACTACCTCCTACAGTATTTAAATTTTGTAATTTTCCGCTCCTAATGCTACCTAAATGCACACAGAACACTTTACATGTATCCATTTAATATCACAGTTACGTCTCATTTAAATATCTGTTTTTCAATAGCTTATTACTTGTAAATGTTTTTCAACAGATAAATGCTTAAATTTCATTTGATGCGGTTTTTTAAAAAGATTTTACAGAGGAAAATGATTAATGGTCCAGGAAGATGTATTTATGCTATCTGTTTATCTGCTTCACCCAGATATATCAGTGTTTTGAAAACTAAAGTACTTACATGCCGTTGCTTTTTATAGATGTTGGATTTTTAAGGCTTTAACAATATTGTTCATGTGAAACAAATTCCCTCTTTATTGCCAGTGATAAAACAAACATGACATATAAGATATGCATCATGTGTTAATGCAGAATTGTTTTTCCTCCTAAAAACTATTTCATATCCTTTAAAACAAAAACAAAACAAAAAAAGCAGGGAGATGGGACGGGATCTCCATTTCCCATTAGATTTCTGCCAGTTCAAAAAATACGAGGGGGGAAAGGATGGGAAATGGTGGTAATTACTGTGGCAATGCATACAACTATTATTAGGGCGTCCCACCACCTTCCCCTGCTCCAAATTAAGGTTTTCATGGTGAAAATGTTGTCTGAGCATGTGGCCATGAATTTAGCTGCCTCTTCATCATAAATATTTTCAGTTTTTGTTGAACAAGGTCACATTCACACCGTATATCTTAAGAATTCTTGTACTGCTTCAACAGACACTGCACCATGCAAAGAATGCTGGGAACTGTTGCTAAGGAAGCTGAGAATTATTAGGAGACCCTCCTCATGACTTATGGACTCAATTCAAGGTGTTGTTTTAAGACTCTGTGGCACTCCAGATGTTGCTGGACTACAAGCTTACTTGGCTGCTAATATCTCCTTCATTGGCTCCTTCTGTTGGCATGGGACCTTTTCAATTGTGGCACCTCGGTTCTGGAACATTCTCTCCAGGGAACAGCATGCACTATTAGTTTATATCTTGCTTTCTTTGTATGCTAGGTGGGTCTTTTTCTTTGCCCGTCCCTGCCTGATTCTACCTCTGGCCCAGCTATGTTTACTTCCAGCTCAGGTGGAGGTGGAGCAAGGACAGAGATCAGGCCCACTTGTCACAGGCCCATCACACAGACGTTTCATGTTTCGGCTAGTTCTATAAAAGGCTCTGGTAAACTCATCTTAATATTTATTTAATAATGAAGATTTGAGTGTGTGGATATATCTAAAAAAAATAAAATACCGACCAGTGAAAACTTAAGATTTTATCAGTCCTATCAAAATGGATCTGGGTGAGCCACCTTAATCACTAGGAACATTAATATGCATCTTATTTCATGTGATACCCATGATTAAGAGAAGAAAGAGGAATGCTTGATTGGAAGATAGGCCTTGCTAGCTCCCCTACAAGCCAATTTGACTACAGCAGAGCTAATTAAAGATGTCTCCTGTATATAAAATATATCATCTCCAGATAACAGCATATTGCTAAATTTTTCATCTTATTAAAAGCTTACATTAAGGTTTTCCCAACATAAATTTTGACCATGGACAGGTGCTATTTGAGGAGCCTGACAATGGGGATAACTTAGATTAGGTTGACACTGCCAAGAGATGTATCACCCACAGCTGTCTTAAAGGGAAGAAGGATGAGGAATCCATTCTCCATTATTGCCTAATGCTGATGGGCTGACATTATCTCCAGAAAGCTGCTCTTCCTTTCTCCCCTCTCTTTCGGGCAATTGCGCATACTACTCTAAGCCTAAGAGCTCTTTCCATTTTGGATTTGATGGAGAGGCATGGGCTCTCCGGAATAACACTCATGCCTCAAGGAGTGAGGCAATGTCACCTCTGGAGATGAAACATGCCACTCTTTACACCCAGTCGCAAATGCACATGTTGCTTAAAAGCAATAGGGAGGCGAAGCAATGGAGATTTACCCACCTCTTCGTCCCTTTTAATTCATTCCTTAATTAAGCTGAACAGAAACGAGAGTTGGACGAAAACAGAAGGGCAAGGTTAGGCATCGTGTCTTTGACCTGATGCAAAATGTATTAGTTTTGATATGCGTGCCGGCTTTATGTGGGTTTGATGCTCCCAGTGTATGTCACAAGGATGGAGGAGGGGACAGTAATAAGCCATAAAATACATTATGGGCTTCGGGGTCCCCATTCTTCAACTCTTTTATGTGGAAGAAGACCCCTTCCAACGGAGAATGGAAGAAGAGCCCACCTGGGTCATCTAATCCCAAAGACTGATTGCCACAGTTGCCAACTGGCTGGTGTTCCTCTGATGGTAGGACTCCAATAGCAATAGGATAAAGGGTGGGAGGTAGGCCATACCAGGGGCATGCAGGAAGAACCAGCTTCACAAATATAAGATGGGGAGGGGGACAGGTACCTGGCTTATTAATAGCACATGTGAACGTGATCTAGGGGTCTTAATAGAGCACAAGCTGAACATGAGTCAACAGTGTGGTGCAGCAGCAAAAAAGTGAATGCTATTCTAGGCTGCATCAACAGACATCTAGCATCCAGATCAAGGGAAGTAACAGTACTACTCTATTCTGCCTTGGTCAGACCACACCTGGAATACCATGTCCAGTTCTGGACACCACAATTTAAGAAGGATATTGACAAGCAGGAATGTGTGCAACCAAGATGATAGAAGGTCTGGAAACCAAGCCTTATGAGGAGCACTTGAAGGAGCTGGGTATGTTTAGCCTGGAAAAGAGGACACTGAGAGGAGATATGACAGCCCTCTTCAAATATATCAAGGGCTCTCACATGGAAGATGGAGCATGCTTGTTTTCTCCTGCTCCAGAGGGTAGGACCCAAACCAATGCCTTCAAATTACAAGAAAGGAGATTCTGACTAAACATCAGAAAGAACTTTCTGACAGTAAGAGCTATTTGACAGTAGGACAGACTCCCTGGGAAGGCTGTGAACTCTCCTTCCTTGGAGGCTTTTTTTTTAGCAGTTTGGATGGTCATCTGTCATGGATGCCTTAGCTGAGATTCCTGCCTTGCAGGGGGTTGGACTAGATGGCCCTTGGGGTTCCTTCCAACTCTGGAATAAGTCTACAGTTCTATGACCAGCCCTTCTTTTCCCTCAACACTCTCCCAGAGCAGTGGAAGGAACTATGCCAGTGTTGGAGCTGGCATAATTTCCCTCCCACTGGGAGCAATGGAAACAATAGGTTTCTAGAAAGACAAACAGGCACAAAAGGCCATATAAAAAAGGAAATCCAATAAATAAATATGGATGGCTGAACTACTGATGAGGTATTTTATGTTCAGCATTTACACTTGATACTGACATCAGGCAGGCACATTCACTGTACTCTTTTTCGTGCCTGCTAAAAACATTTTATTTTTTTTTTTTTGTTCAGACAAGCCTACCCAGTTATGTAGATTGTTGGCATCTGTTTTAATTTGTTTTTAGATTAGCACTGATTTTAATTATATTTGCATGTTTTAAATAGCTGTTTTTACTGACAATCTTATTATTTTATTCTTGTAGTAAACGGCTTTGAAGGTGTGTGTGTTTTTAAAAATAATAATCAATATATAAATTTTATGAAATAAAATAAATATTTCTGGGACACACAAAGCATTAGAGTAAGAGGTCGCAGTAGTTTCGTGTTGCTTGGTATTGTGTGAATCATGTTACTATAGGCAGTCAAACTGGATCAGACAAATCCCAAGTAACAGTATAATCACATCCGCAGTTTTACACTTTCAGACAAGCTTTTAAGTTTGTATGCCTAACGTTTGAAGTGGCTAGATGTTCTTTGGCTGAGATTTATGGGTGGTGGGTGGGTCGGTGGACAAGCAGCAACTATTTGAATATTCAAGAGAGAGGAAAATACTTTTTTTGGCACCTGATAAAACTGGGGTCCCATACATTAATAGGGAATCTGCCATTGACATCAGCACTGGCATTGACATTGTAAGGTTTCTCAGCATTAGACATTTGATTGACATTGTGACGGCTCATTCAAAGCGCAGACAATGCGAGCGCAACCGTATTAAGTTCTTTTCTTGACTTATATAACAGCTTTTTCAGAAACGTTTTTCTCTTCTTCGTAAAATTCCCAGTGACATCCCAAGGGCAATTGTATTGATAGAGCAATGCATCTCTTACAATGCCAGGATATGCAATGTTTGTTAGGGAACTAGGGAGGGGGGTAGGGTACATCTTCTGTTGCTATTAGTACTATCAATCATCAGTATCATATAGAGCCTATATCAGACTTCCCCAACCTGGTGCTCCGCTTGTGTTTTGGACTACAAAGCCCATCATCTCATGCTGGCTGACAGCAGTTGAATTCAAAACCTCCAAAGGACACCCATGGAAGGGTGCTCTGTAAAGAGAGAGGCTCCAAACTCTCAAACTCTGTAGAGAGAGAGGCTCTCAAACCGTAAAATCAAATTCATTCAGATACATTCAAACTCCTTCACATTGCCCCAATGATAGAAGAGAAACAGGAAGTAGTTGTGTTGATGCACCAGTACAGTAGCTCTTCACACATACCATACCAATCCTGCTAATTGTGTGGACCAACATTTACTGAAACAGAGCCCCGTGGTTTGCGGGAGAATGGTGCTATGACTTAGGGAGCTATGAGTTTGCAACTGTTTCGGCGGGGAACCACTTTTGCTTTCAGCTCAGTATGGTAGATGGACTTCTAAGAATGGGGAAAAAATCCATTCACTATAAGTTGGGGGTATCTATCTAAGACATTACCCTCAACCAAGGTTTCAAACACTTTCCTCCAATAGTAAACAATTACTTATCAACCTCTCAGGAACAGAATGGGACAGAATTGAAGCTTTGGGGGAAATGTTAAGCGCATTGCATGGGATCCAGCTTCATCGGAAACCACTGGTTTTTAATTGGAAGTAGATCATCCCCTTTGTTCTTAATTCAAAAGAGAAAAGGATCCTCTCTCAAACCAGCACAAAGCCATCCACGGGCTTGATCACGCAAGCAGTTATCCACCCCTCACCCTGAATAGCATTGAAAACAAACAAGCAAATTCAAATACTTTAAAAAATATTCACCCAGATATGAGGCCATACGTATACTAGCCAGTTGGGGGAAAGGCTCTACGCGTGGGTGTTGTGTGCAATGCAGTCACTCAGTAGCCAACGTATAACCCTGTAAATCAACTAGCCAAAACGCCGTGGCATAGGGAGCAGCGGACGGTGAATTTAATCCAGTGCCTCTTCTCAAACAAATGCACTGTAGGACTGGAGCCAAAATTGGACCAGTACAAATGTTTGGATCCAAACTGGAGAAAGGCAGATAAGAAGAGCTTCTCTATTCTGCAAAATGTAAAATCAGGCCTTTAGGGTTGTGGTGCTTACAGCTTGGAATTCCCTCCCCTTAAATGTTCACTGTCTCTGTTGTCTTTTCAGTACCTCCTGAGGACTTTCCTCTTCCAACGAGTCCTGTTTCCCCCAGTCTGCATCTACGCTGAACTGGCTCGTAGGGGTTTTAGTTGTTTTTATTATTTGTGTGCTTGGCATCCTGGGCTCCTTTGGGAGGAAGGGCGGGATATAAATTTAAATGAATACAGTGGTACCTCGAGTTACATAGGCTTCAGGTTACATTCGCTTCAGGTTACAGACTCCGCTAACCCAGAAATAATACCTCAGGTTAAGAACTTTGCTTCAGGATGAGAACAGAAATCGTGCTCCGGCGGCGCAGCAGGAGGCCCCATTAGCTAAAGTGGTGCTTCAGGTTAAGAACAGTTTCAGGTTAAGAACGGACCTCCGGAACAAATTAAGTACTTAACCCGAGGTACCACTGTCATTAATTAATTAATATTTATAATAATAACCCTACTAGTTTCAAGTAGAAATGGATGAGCTTGCCCTTACTAGTGTCAGATCAACTTGGAAATGAGACAAGCTACCCCCCCTTGCCTCGAAACAGAAACAACTCATTTTCGGACAAGTCAAGACAATGTGGGGAACATAGGCTCATCCCCTCCCAGCCCCCACAACCCCCCAAACATCCTCACCCTTGAAAATTTACCAAGTGGTGTGGAGAGCAGCAGCGGTGGATAGAAAGAGGTAAAGAAGGAAGCTCATTCTCTTTCCCCTCCCTCTCAGGTGGCCTGGCACAAAAGAGGATTGGACTAATTCATGCAGGACAAGGCAACCAATGGCTGCTAGCCACAATGACTATATTCTACCTCCAATGTCAAAGGCAGTATGGTTCTGAATACCAGCTGGACTGGAGCAGAGTGGAGAGTGCTGTTGTGCTGAGCTCCTGTTTTCGGGCTTTCCTTAGCCATCTGGTTGGCACACTGGAGAGCCAGTGTGGTGTAGTGGTTAAGGGCAGTAGTCTTGTAATCTGGTGAACCGGGTTCGCGTCCCCGTTCCTCCACATGCAGCTGCTGGGTGACCTTGGGCTAGTCACACTTCTCTGAGGTCTCTCAGCCCCACTCACCTCGCAGAGTCTTTGTTGTGGGGGAGGAAGAGAAAGGAGAATGTTAGCCGCTTTGAGACTCCTTAGGGTAGTGATAAAGCGGGATATCAAATCCAAACTCTTTTTCTACTGTGAGAACAGGATACTGGCCTAAATGGGTCATTGGCCTGATCCAGAAAGGCTCTTGTGCTCTTATGAACCAGTGGTCTGATTGGGCAGCTTCCAATACAGTGGTGCCTCACAAGACGAAAATAATCCATTCCGCGAGTCTCTTCGTCTAGCGTTTTTTTCGTCTTGTGAAGCAACCCTATTAGCGGCTTAGCGGATTAGCGATATTAGCGGTTTAGCGGATTAGCGGCTATTAAAGGCTTAGCGGCTAAAAGGCTATTAGCAGCTTAGCGGCTTGGAAAAAAGGGGGGAAGTGAAAAAAAATTGGAACACTCGCAAGACATTTTCGTCTTGCAAAGCAAGCCCATAGGGAAATTCGTCTTGCGAAGCAGCTCAAAAACGGAAAACCTTTTCGTCTAGCGGGTTTTCCGTCTTGCGAGGCATTCGTCTTGCGGGGCACCACTGTATTCCTGTGCAATTATTCCTGTGAAACACATGCGTCTGCATCCGAAGGATCAGTAGGGGCACAGTTCAATAGATAGATATCAAGAACAAGAACCCTTTTTCTGAAAGGGTTCTTATCATTGGGAAGGGAAGCAAGAGCTACTTCAGTCTGGCCGCAAAAGTAAGTGACACCGATGCTGAGGTGACATAAACATGAAGATAAGGAAAGCATTAAGTAGATTCTGAACTGGATTAAAAAGTATTAGTCCTTTTTAAGATAAATATATTACTGTTAGCAACTCAAAGACGAAAGATGTGCAACTCTGTTTTAACCACAGAAATAGCTTGTTTTTAAAAGCAATATCTGGATTACAATTCAAATTAACTTTGTAGGGAAAAAACCTATAGGATTCCTCGCCCCGGCCCCAGTACATAACGGTATCGGTTTTTCTGTGTTGTAAATAGAATTTATTTTGCACTTTCCCACTTCAAATGAACAGTTGTATGTTTATTTTTAAACAAAGGAATAGAATAAACATTGGTCTTCTACATTTCCATTCAGGATCCTTATATCACGTACAGTTATTGTCTAAAGCTTACGTTTGTTAGAAATAGTCTCCTCAGTGTTTAATTTCCTATAAAGAGAGGTGCCCGGGCTCCTTTTGACCCATTTCATGGTTCATTTAATTGGGGGGGGGGGCGG
The DNA here is from genome assembly GCF_965113315.1 of Podarcis vaucheri. Taxonomy (NCBI): domain Eukaryota; kingdom Metazoa; phylum Chordata; class Lepidosauria; order Squamata; family Lacertidae; genus Podarcis; species Podarcis vaucheri. Next base: position 102,695,361 of record NC_138760.1, read on the forward strand.
TTTAAAAGGTAAAGGTCCCCTGGACGGTTAAGTCCAGTCAAAGGCAACTATGGGGTTGCAGCGCTGATCTCGCTTTTAGGCTGAGGGAGCTGGCGTTTGTCCACAGACAGCTTTCCGGGTCATGTGGCCAGCATGACTAAATTGTTTCTGGTGCAATGGAACACTGTGATGGAAACCAGAGCGCACAGAAACGCCATTTACCTTCCTGCCACAGCGGTACCTATTTATCTACTTGCACTGGCATGCTTTTGAACTGCTAGATTGGCAGGAGCTGGGACAGACCAACAGGAGCTCACCCCGTCGCGGGGATTCGAACTGCCGGCCTTCTGATCGGCAAGCCCAAGAGGCTCAGTGGTTTAGAGGTGAAACAGCTTGTGTACTTCTAGAAGGGAGGGTCCCTGACCATGGAGTGGGTGGTTATGGCTTTCTCTGAATTAAGTGGGGCTTAATCCCAGGCAAATTGGTACAGGATTGCAAAGTCAATCTCAGGTCACACATGCCCACCCAACCCAGCTCAAGATTTTCAAAGGACCACTGACTAGCATATTTCACTTTCCCAGTTATCACTCTCAAATGTCTGTGGCTCCAGACCATTCTACAGACCCTGAAAGTCACTGAGCACATACCTTGTCTGAATGTTTAGTGCTTCTTTCTTCGTTTGTTTTAATCCCAGGCTCATATACTTCTGCATGCTTTGGAAATTCCCAAATTGTACAGAATCCACGACCTAGTTTTGCGGCGGTGCATTTCGCTGGTACTGAAACACCCAAGTTCAGTCTTAAAAGGGATTTTGAGGGTGGACTGAGTCAGAATACGAATCAATGAAAATGCACTTTCTTCAGTTCTAGCTTCCCCACGGCTACTATATGTCATTCTACAGGTTTCATCAGGATAACAAAGAGGCAGCTTATTCATTAACATTTTAGCATAATAGGCCAATTTGCTGTCCATCACAGCATGGCTAGCCTGTATAATCAATACTGCACATTGTGTAATGATAATGAAGGCTAAAGGAAAATGCTAAAACATTTTAATGGGATGGTTTGGTGAAAAGTGCCAGTCAACCCTTTCAATATACGTTACTGGTGAGTTCAGAGATATTAGGCAGAGAGAAGGCTTAATACATGATATATCCATTTTGGCTTACCTGAGACATCCATTCTTATGTATGCCTTTCCTGCTAAAGTGTGGCTTCCCCCAAATATATGTTAAAGCCAGGGCTTTAGAATGCTCCATATGTTCTTATATCATCTATCAATCTAAAACTTTTCTTGATTAGCCCTGGGTTCAAAGACCAGCCCGGGCACCTCACATTTCTGTGAGGTGTTCAGACTTGGATTTTGGTGAGTCTGCCAAGTAACAGGCAGCTGCATAATTGTGGGTCAGTTATGAAGAACGTCTCTCTCTTTGTGCACCTAAGGACTGAATATGGTACACAGATGATATAATTAGCGGGGTGTCAGTAATAGTAGCAGTAATCAGTGCTTTTTTCTAAAAAAATGTTTAGGGGTACTCTCATTTTGACTCAAGAAAAACCCCATTTTATGATTCAAATTGGGGAAAATAAATACAGTAAATGGACAAAAGTACAAAGAACATGCATTACCTCATATTGCGCAGCTGACAGCTCACCGTAACTTCCACATTGCTATGAGGTTACACCATACATCCACATTCCACACTGCTTCACACATTAAACGCTCGCTTCTATCTGAGGCTCAGGAAACACCTGGATATGAAATGAAGCCGCCATTGGAGGTGGTAACAATGAAACTGACAATTCACCATGCTATTCAGTGGAACCAACGATTCACCATGCTAGAGAAGAAACTAATTTTTTTAAAAAAAATTCTCCTGTTAGATTCACAAAATGTTTAGGGGTATGTGTACCTCTGCATCCCACCAGAAGAAAACCACTGGCAGGAATGTATTTATGCCTTTCACCATAAGGTCCCCTTGTTGAATGTCTAAGAGCACATTCAGTGTGACATATTCAACTAACATTTACTCAGGGGAGACCCATTTACATTAATAGCCACGACTCACTTAGGTCCATCAAATTCAGTGGCTTAATTCTGAGTAAAAGGTAGTGGATACAAACCAAGGTTTTCAACAGCTACTAGCCATGATGGCTATATTCTCCCCTTACTGAGAGCCAGTGTGGTGTGGTAGTTAAGAGAGGTAGACTCATAATCTGGTGAACCGGGTTCGCTTCCCATGCAGCTGCTGGGTGACCCTGGGCTAGTCACCCTTCTCTGAAGTCTCTCAGCCCCACTCACCTCACAGAGTGTTTGTTGTGGGGGGAGGAAGGGAAAGGAGATTGTTAGCCGCTTTGAGACTCCTTCGGGTAGTGATAAAGTGGGACATCAAATGCAAACTCTTCTTCTTCTACTGTCGGAGGAGATGCGCCTTTGACTGTCAGTTGTTTTGTATCACAAGTAGGGAGAGCACTGATGCACTTGTGTCCCTCTTGCAGGCTGTCAGAGGCATCTGGTTGGCCACTGGGAGAACACGATGCTAGACTACAGAGTCCCTTGGCTTGATCCAGCAGAGTTTGTCTTATGTTTTTCATAGGTGGAATCATGATCACACCTCTTTTGAAACAACCTCATTGGCTCCCTGTTCACTTCCACATATTTTTCTCTTTTGTAAGCCACACTGGAGCAATTACCAATTGGCCGTTGCAGGGTGGGATATGCATTTAAGAGGAATGCAAAATGCCAACAGGATACTAGATGCTGTCCAATATGTGCATGTCAGTGCGTGTGTTTTGGTGTGGCTCATTGCACATTGTAAGCAGTTATGGAGAAAACATCTTCCCATTGGTCCCGAGTAGGAACATGCAAGGGGGAGCTGCTTAACTTGTCCTAAAAGTTTATGGGCTGTTAATCAGGGTTGGAAAAGGTGACTGGAGGAGCACATTTCCAAGTGTGCATTTGTTTGTCAATAAGGCTTCATGTGCTATCAGTAACCTCTTGGTCATGCTGCTCATTCTGTCGATATTTCATAGCGGCGTAATGGTATTATATGACTGACTAATGGGAATGGCCATTAACGGCACTGATGCAGCTTGAAAATAGCAATCTATATTTTATGGACCGGAAAGAGCCCAAACCTTTACCTTAGACCTCAGTGAGAGTAACAGAGAGTGATAATATGAATGAAATGTGTGTCCTCGCATCCCCCAGGTAGCTCGTAATCAAAACCAGCTTTATTTCATTTGCAGACTTACACAACACTGTGTGTGTGTGTGTGTGTGTGTGTGTGTGTGTGTGATTTTTGCTAAAGGAGCATGGAAGCAAATGATTGACACATCTTTTTCTGCTTTTGAGAAACTCGCCCTTTAGTGGAAGGGAGAGGATGGGGTCTTCCTGGGAGCCAGTGAGGAGAGGTACATGAGAGGACCCTTGCTGAACATCAGATATGGAAAACGTCCCTGGCATCTGTTTAAAAGTATGCTGGAAAAGACCTGAGCCTTAAAGAGTTCATACAGCAGGACGATGCAGCCTGCCACAGAAGCCCACAGAGTGAGACAGGCCAGAGTTGCAGAACTGCAGAGCTGGTCAGTTTGCTTCAACAAGGTCTGGGGTCCAAAGGAGGCCTTTTACGCTACCAGACCCTACAAGTGTGCTTATTTTCCAGGGACATCCCTGATTTAAAGAAGCTGTCCTGGTTTCTGACTTGATCCTGGGATGTCCTGCTTTTTCCTTAGGATGTCCCTATTTTCATCGGAGAAATATTAGAAGGTATAGTAGGATGTCCCTATTTTCCTCAGAGAAATTTTGGAGGGTGTGGAGTTATCTGACCCCTGAGCCATCTGAAGGCAATCCTGTACAGTATAAAGTTTAATGTTTTATTATGTTTTTATATATGTTGGAAGCTGGCCAGTGTGACTGATGCAACCCAGTAAGATGTGCGGGGTATAAATAGAAAAATTATCATTATGGAATAGGACGTCCCTCTTTTCATCAGATAAATGTTGGAGGGTATATGCTACTCAGCCCAGCTGCCACTTTGTCTTTCCTGGACAATGGTGAGCTCAAAGAGCTAGCCTCCTAGTCTGGAGCAGGAAGTGACTTTCTAGGGGTTGTTGAACCAATACGCTTCCCAGCAGTTGAGTCACCAGTGCTGGTGCTTCTAGGCTTCTGCTCTGTGTCAACCTTCCCAATTTCTTTCTCGTCCCTCTTACCTTCCCATTAAGCTACTGTGATCCATCACCTGGGAAGCTAGTGTAGTGAACCACTTTTCTCTGGGGCTTAGCATTCTGTCTATTAGCTTTCCCCCTGGCATGTTGCCTTTATTGGTGACCTGGCAATGAGGAGATCTCCATGTGAAGGTCTCTTGGTGATCTGTCTCAGTGTCAGGGCTTTTGTCTTGCTCTGACCCTCCAAAGGCCTTCACTGTGAATCCTTCTTATGTGGCTGGGCCCTCCTCATCTAGGTCAGAGTCAAAACTGCTGCTCAAGCTGGAGGGGTGTGTGTGTGTGTGTGTGTGTGTGTGTGTGTGTGTTGTGATGCTGCCAACATGGGTAGGCAGCACTGGTCAAGATGCACTTATAGCTGGCCTCAGTGTATGGCAACTTAATTTGTGCCTCGTAACAGTTACGAGTGCATTTTCCTCACTAACTATCAAGGGATGATTAGCTGCTTGTGCTTAAAATAGTGCCCCTTCAGAGTTTGTGCGACCCCACAAACCTCTGTGTGTGACAGAGCTCCTCAGACATGTCTGCTCTAGTCACTTGTAGAGTCCGACAGTGGCTGTCTGCGGAAGCGCCTCCAGCAAAGAAGTTCCTTAACGGAAACGCGTCTCCTGGACTCACGACGTGACAGCTTCCGGCGAAGCATAGGTCTCCCTGCAGTTGCTTCTGACACCTCCCCGCTATTTTCGCTCGAAGTGTCTCTCACCCCTTTCTCTCCCCTTCTGCTTCCTGCCTGGGCTGCTGCGTCACTCTCAGCATTACTGAGATCCTCCTCCAGAGACCCCGCGCTCCCCCTACTGGTCCCTGCTTTAGCTGTTGACTCTCTCCCAGTCTCTGGGAGCCCTGCCACTTCCCTTTCCTCCGATGTCAGTTCCCTGACATCCACCTCCCCTCCAGGGCCCCCCTCTCCCCCGCCCCTACTCTCTCCTCTGGGCGGTGAGGAGCTGAAACCCCTAAAAGAATCCTCCTCATCTTCCGACGTCTCGAACATTTCCCTCCATCGGTCTTCGTTCCGACTCGCTGAATCCTCCTCCACCTCGGAATCAGCGAACCCCTCCAACTCTTCTTCTTCGTCGGTGGTGGCGAAGTATTCCCTCCGGAACCTCGCCACTGGCTGGGGTTTCCGAGGGAATCTCTGATGAAAAGTTTCAATCAAAACCTCGTCATCTACATCCTCTGCCCTGACCCAGGTGTTTTCCGACTCCGGCTCCCCTTCCCACATTACCAAATACTCTACTTGCTCTCCCCTCCACCTGGAATCGAGAATCTCCGCTACATGGTAGCTGTGTTCTTTTTCCTCCATAGCTGGTCCCCTATTGACCCTCCCCTCTCTGTCCCCTATATACGGTGACAGCAATGATCTGTGGAACACTGGGTGCAACTTCATGTGGTTAGGTAACCGGAGTCTGAAAGCCACTGGGTTGACCTGTTGCGTGACTTCAAATGGGCCCAGTCTTTTGGGTCTTAACTTCTTACAACCTCCTTTAAATGGTAACCCTTGGGTGGACAACCACACCTGATCCCCCACCCTAATGCTTTCTCCTTCCCTTCTGGTTTTGTCTGCCTGCCTCTTATATTCCTCCTTCGCCCTGTTTAAATTAAGTTGGAGCTGGCGATGGATCGCTTCCATTTCTTCCACGAACTGTTCTGCGGCTGGAACGCTCCAGTTCTCCCCCTCCCCCCCTGGGAAGGCTCGGGGATGACACCCGTGATTGGCCAAAAAAGGGCTCATTCCCGTGGACACGTTCTCCGCATTGTTATAGGCAAATTCTGCCAACGCCAGCTTCTCCACCCAATCATTCTCTCTGTCATTCACATAACACCTCAAATATTGCTGGAGGACACCATTAGCTCTTTCCGCCTGCCCGTTGGTTTCTGGATGACGGGCAGTTGAGAAATTCACCTCTACATGCAATAAGCTCATGAGCTTCCTCCAGAACCTGGAAGTAAATTGTTTCCCTCGGTCCGAAACCACCCTCAAGGGGGCACCATGCAATCTAAACACATTTTCCACAAACAATTTAGCGGTTTCTTCTGCTGTGACCGCATGTGAGCAGGCTATAAAGTGGGCCATCTTGGTTAACAGGTCTACCACAACCATGATGGCTGTCTTCCCTTTGGACCTGGGCAGATCAGTCATAAAATCTATTGCCACTGCCTCCCATGGTCTTTCCGGCGTGGGTAGTGGTTCTAATAAACCTGCCGGTGCCCGCCTCTCCCCCTTGGCTCGTTGACATCGGTCACACCCTCTCACATACTCCCGCACATCTTCCCTGACCTTGGGCCACCAGAATTCCCTGGTAACCAGCCACATGGTTTTGTGTTGCCCAAAATGCCCTGCTGTGGGGCTATCGTGCAGTTGCTTGAGTACCTTTTCCCTCAATTCTCCTTCAGGTACGTATAACGCTCCCTTGTAGTACAACGCCCCGTTTCTCTCCTCAAAACCCCCGGGTTTGTCTCCCTCCCTCCTGAGACCCCTGAGTTTGTCCTGGGCATATTCATCCTGCACCGTTCCCTCTATCAGTTCCCTTAGCCCCACCAGTGCCGCCCCACACACCCAGCGATCCTCGGGAATGACATGGGTCTCTTCGGGTGCACCCCCTCCCTCCAAATATTCAGGTTTGCGTGATAGAGCGTCCGCCCTAACGTTCTCCTGGCCTGGTACGTAACAAATCTCAAAGTTAAATTTGGAGAACTCCTGGGCCCATCTCAACTGCCGTTGGTTGAGCACTCGCGCAGTTCTCCAATACTCTAGATTCTTATGGTCCGTGCGTACTTGCACCTTCTGTTGTGCACCAATTAGTAGGTGCCTCCATCTCCGGAAGGCCTCATAAATCGCAAGAAGTTCCCGGTCATACACCGTGTAGTTTCTCTCCGATTTGTTCAGCTTTCGCGAAAAGAAGGCACATGGTCGCCACTCGGACCCCTCCTTCCCTGGCTGCAGAAGAAGCACCGCCCCTATGGCTCTGTCAGAAGCGTCTGTTTCGACCCTCAGCTTTTTTTGTAAATCCACATGTAGAAGTTGTTCGTCAGAGGCGAAGGCCTTTTTCAGTTCCTCAAACGCTCGCTCCGCCTCCCCCGTCCAAACAAACTTCTTTTTGCTGCTGAGACAGTCCGTGATGGGCGCCGTCAGGTGAGCGAAGTTTCGGATGAACTTACGATAAAAGTTTCCAAACCCTAGGAACCTCTGCACATCCTTCTTAGTCTTGGGGGTTTTCCATTCCAGCACCGCCTGAACCTTGCCGGGGTCCATGGCCAACCCCTTGTCTGACAAGCGGTACCCCAGGAATTCCACCTCCTTGGTATGAAACTGACACTTCTCCAGTTTCACCCACAGTCTGTTGGCATGCAGCCTGCTCAACACTTCTCTGACGTCTCTCACATGTTGCTCCTCATTCTCCGAATACACCAACACGTCATCTAAGAAGGCCACGCAATTCTTGTAGAGCAAAGGCCCCAGTACATGGTTCATATAGGCTTGAAAACACGCGGAGCCTGCTTGTAATCCAAAAGGCATAACGAGATATTCAAATGCCCCCAAAGGGGTGAACATGGTGGTCTTCCATTCATCCCCTTTCCTTATACGTATCAGGTTGTACGCCCCCCTTAGGTCCAGCTTTGTAAAAATCTTTCCTTTTCGCACCCTGGTCAAAATATCATCAATCCTGGGCATAGGAAAAGCCACCGGCTCAGTCACTGCATTTAGGGCCCGAAAGTCACATACCAGTCTCGGCTTGTCCGTGTTCTTTTTATCCACAAAAAACACTGGGCTACCCCCCGCTGCCTTGGACTCTCTGATGAAGCCTCTCTTCAGGTTCTTGTCAATGAACGCTCGCAACTCCTGCATCTCCCTGTCTGACATGGCATACAACCTGCCTACAGGAAGCTGTGCTCCAGGGAGTAAATTGATCTGGCAATCAAAGGGCCTATGCGGGGGTAGTTGGTCAGCTTCCTTCTCGCTGAACACGTCGCTGAGATCAGCATACTGTGATGGCACCTTCCCCTTCTCCATCACTTCCGTCCCTGCTAGGGTGGCTTGGGCCCCTGCTGACCCCTTTTCCCCCCTGCAGTGTTCTAAGCAATGTGCGGAACCGAAGGAAACCACTCTTTGATGCCAGCCCACCAGCGGATCATGTAGGGCTAGCCAGCTCATTCCCAAAATAATGGGAGCGCCTCCCAAGGTGGCCACATTAAACGCTATCAGTTCTGTGTGCCTTGCCACCCTCATTATCATTGGGATGGTCTGCAAGCTGACACCTCCTCCCAACAGTTCTCTGCCATCGATCGTGGTCACCTGCAGGGGGTTGCTTAAGGGGATAGTCTGTATCTGGTGTTCAGCCGCAAACTCCTTGCTCATGAAATTGCAGGAGCTGCCTGAGTCCAACAGCGCCTTTATTTTTAGGGGGTGTCCATTTTGCAACTCTAGCGACACTTCAATCACTAGAGCAGGTCGAGGAGCTTCTGGCACTGGCACTTGGGAAAGGGGCACTTTCACTGCTCTTTGGCCTGGCTGCAGTGCCCTGCTGGCAACCAGGCGTTGGCTTTTACCTGCTCCGTTTCTCCCTGCTCTTCCCCCTCAACAGTTCCCACCATCCCTTGCCATTCCTTCCTCTGGGGGCAGACTCTGGCAAAGTGGCCTGGCTGTTGGCAGAGATAGCATTTCCGGGATCCCTTTCCCTCCTTCTTCGCCCCCTCACTGGGCTTTGAAACTGCGCGCGCGCGGGCTGTTCCGATTTCCATCGGCTCTGCCGGCGGGAAAGCTGGCTCAGGAATGTCTGGAATGCGTAACTCCTTCCAACGTTCCCCTCTCCCTTCCCGCCTCTCCAAGGCTCTTGCCTCCTGGCGCGCTCCAATGGTCAGCGCAGATTTGGTCAGCTGATCCATAGACACCGCCCTGGGGCTCCTGGCCAGCTCGTCTTTCACAGCTGAAGAAAGACCTTCTTCAAATAGCATCTGAATGGGTGCTGCCGATAAATCCCACCCCAATCTGTGAATCAGCATGGTAAATTCAGTCCAGTACTCACGGACAGATCTGCTTCCCTGCTTGCAAGCCATTAGCTGTCTGCGCACTCCCCCCTCCTCAATATCGCTGGAGAACATGATATCCATTGCCCGAAAGAATTTCATAGCGTCCTTCAGGATATCGTTGTGCGTTGCCATCAGGGGTCGAACCCAGTCCCGCGCCCCCTTCTCAAGATGCCCAATTACGAAAGCAACTCGGGATTCCTCATCAGGGAACTCATCAAACTGCACATTCAGGGCATATTGCATTTCAGTCCTAAAGGCATGGTAATCCTTGGGGTCCCCCCCAAACTTCTGCACTAATCCTGGTACCTTTCTGGGGAACTGAGTGGTTCTCCCCTTCTTGTCTGCATCTTGAGCCCTCCTCTCCTCGAGCCTCGCCGTCTGCAGCGCCAGTTGGACCTCCAATGCTCGGTATCTGTCTTCCAAGCTTGGACCAGCTCCAACCCCTGCGGTTCCGGCTCCTGCTGGGTCGCTCATGATGCCTTCTCCTGCACAGGCAGCGTACAGAGACTGTCGGACTGCTATCAAGGGATGATTAGCTGCTTGTGCTTAAAATAGTGCCCCTTCAGAGTTTGTGCGACCCCACAAACCTCTGTGTGTGACAGAGCTCCTCAGACATGTCTGCTCTAGTCACTTGTAGAGTCCGACAGTGGCTGTCTGCGGAAGCGCCTCCAGCAAAGAAGTTCCTTAACGGAAACGCGTCTCCTGGACTCACGACGTGACAGCTTCCGGCGAAGCATAGGTCTCCCTGCAGTTGCTTCTGACACCTCCCCGCTATTTTCGCTCGAAGTGTCTCTCACCCCTTTCTCTCCCCTTCTGCTTCCTGCCTGGGCTGCTGCGTCACTCTCAGCATTACTGAGATCCTCCTCCAGAGACCCCGCGCTCCCCCTACTGGTCCCTGCTTTAGCTGTTGACTCTCTCCCAGTCTCTGGGAGCCCTGCCACTTCCCTTTCCTCCGATGTCAGTTCCCTGACACTAACTATGGCTAGTTTTCCTTAGAGGTGGGTTGTTGTTGTCTTTTAAAGGCCTTATTTTAATTTCCTTTGCCAGAAGAATGTTCCGTCTTCCTCTGTGGTCTTTTTTCCAGCTGCGATCCCTTCCAGAGGTTTGGAGGGTGACTCTCAAAAAAGTTTTCTGCAGTAATAATAAATAATAATAATTTTTTATTTATACCCCACCCTTCCCGGTTCAGGAAACTAGGCTCAGGGCAGCTAACAACAAATTTAAAACACTTAATTAATGCTACAAAAAAAAAAACACCAGCATAAAATATGGTATAAAGCGTAAATAACAATAAAATCAAGCATAAAAAGTCAATTATTTCCTTGGTTGTGAAGCATCCTCCTTAGTCCCCAGGCACATTTACCTAGCTCAGGAGAATTTATTCCTTAACGTGATTGCCAGTGAGCAGATCTGCAGATCTCTATTTAAGACAAAATGCCTTTAGATAATAGACAGGTATCAGAGGCAAGCAAACCCTTAGAAGTGGCATCCGGTAAACCAGAGGAATGCCTCGTCTCAGAAAGCGCCCACAGGTTTTCATTCATTTATTGGATTCAAATAATTAACCATTTAAAATATCTGTTTCCTGATTCATCAGGGTTAGATTTTATGGCAAACCAAATGCTTTTAATAAAATAACCATCTAAAGTAGCCCTGCTGGAAAGTCTCTGGCAGGCATAGCTAATGTGGGGCCTTCAAGAGATTCCATTTCAGTTCAGTTCAGTTGATGTATCCCTTCACATTGCCAGGCATCTCAAAGCGATTTATATATGCTATGTGTAATGATAACATTCAAAACAGAATATAAAACAAAAGTACATTAAAACAAAACATATATACTAAAAGTATTTATCCCTATGGAAGAATCACCAGTGACATAACATGACTACTCTTCTTACCCAATGTTGTTGTTTAGTCGTTTAGTCGTGTCTGACTCTTTGTGACCCCATGGACCAGAGCATGCCAGGCACTCCTGTCTTCCACTGTCTCCCGCAGTTTGGTCAAACTCATGCTGGTAGCTTCAAAGACACTATCCAACCATCTCGTCCTGTCGTCCCCTTCTCCTTGTGCCCTCCATCTTTCCCAACATCAGGGTCTTTTCCAGGGAGTCTTCTCTTCTCATGAGGTGGCCAAAGTATTGGAGCCTCAGCTTCACGATCTGCCCTTCCAGTGAGCACTCAGGGCTGATTTCCTTAAGAATGGATAGGTTTGACCATCTTGCAGTCCATGGGACTCTCAAGAGTCTCCTCCAGCACCATAATTCAAAAGCATCAATTCTTCGGCAATCAGCCTTCTTTATGGTCCAGCTTTCCTACCCAATAAGCTTTCCTACCCAATAAGGAACACCAAAACTAAGGATGGACTCCCACTCCCATCAGCCTCAGCCACCATGACCAATGGTTAGGGATGATGGGAGCTGGAGTCCAACATATCTGGAGAGATGCAGCTCCCCCCCCCCCCGTGACAGAAAATAGCAAAACCATGAACTGAAAGCCTTATCTGATACCAAGAACAGATAATGATTTTCACGAACTGTGAAACTTTACTTATGAAATGTGGCTGGATATTTCCCTCCTCCCCCTCGTTCCTCTTTACTCCAGATTCCCAACTCCCATCAGCCCTGACCAGTATCAGATAAGGCTTTTTGGACCCTAAGTGGATTGACTTCATCGTTACACCCATTTCTGCCCAGTTTTGTACATGGAATCAACCATAAGCCTTCCCCCCGCCCCACTACCACGAGCCAGATATGAGAGCCTGGTTGTTAAAGAACTGAGCATTTCATATCACTTAATGATATCATTTAGCTCAGAAGAAAGCTAATTTTGGACAGTAAGTGGATTGACTGACCAATTTGTGTTTTAAGATGATAATTCCCCCACGTACTGCACTTCAACGTGCTCCACGGAGAACCGCTTAACACATTCTGACACTCGGCGGAACAGCTCTGCCTTCCACGACGAGTGTGGCGGAGATGCAGGGAAGAGTTAAAAGTGAAGCCTCTGCCTATTTGAACTGTTTTCTCAGCGCTGCGTGTACACAGATACACTTTTGATGTGTTAACTAGAAAATCTGACGGAAGAAGAACAAAGCAGCTGTCACTGAAAGGAAGACGCTGATGAAGAACCACACAGCCTTTTATTGAAGAACTGTCAAGATTGATCCTGCAGCACTCAGTTTGTCTGTAGTATTTATCAAAGACCCAGATCAGATGAAGGAAATTAAAAAAAAAAACCAACCTCTCTCCACTGGACAGTTATTAATGGTATCTCAGATTGCGTTGCATTTAAAATGTCTAGGGAGGGGTGGCTGTATTTTCCTTTTTCTTCTTTGAGGGTTGGAATATGTGCACAACAAAGCATAAACAAATAGCTTTTCATAACTGAGCAAATTACTTAAGGGTGAATTCATGCCTTTTAAATGGATGATTATCCTTTTCTGGATCCCACATCCATGCTAGCTTGTATACCAGCTGATTCACTTATTTATATCGCAGCAGCTCCTGGAACCGGGTGGATGTGTCACTCTGTAATTTACTCTTCAGCTTCTCACCATGGATTAAAAAACAAAACAAAAAAAAACAAATAGTGATGCCTCCTTTGTTTATTGGTGTGTATGGTGTGTTAGAGGAGGGGCAGTAACTCTTGTGAGGGATCTATCATGTTCCTTCTGGGTAGTTAACCCACCTTTGGTCCCTACCCTGCACTCAGTTCTCACCAGTGGCACATAGAACCTGTCAGCGTGTCACAGAGGCCACATCCCAGAAAAGGGCTTCGATTGGTTGGCTAAACCCAGTGAGGGTAGCCGATGGGCCTTAAATCATTGGTGAGTTAGAGACTTGTCTATCGCCTGCATGCGAGGACAAGTTCCAACAGACTGAGGGGACGAGGCTGATAGTGGGTCCAAGGGTCAAGCAGGCAGCTTCTGCATGTGCTGTTGAGGGAAATGAGGGCTCCCCAATCTGGGAAGGTAGCCCATGAAGGAGAAAGAAAACCTCACTGCATCTATTGCAGTGGTACCTTGGGTTAAATACTTAATTCATTCTGAAGGTCTGTTCTTAACCTGAAACTGTTCTTAACCTGAAGCACCACTTTAGTTAATGGGGCCTCCTGCTGCTGCTGCGCCTCCAGAGCACAATTTCTGTTCTCATCCTGAAGCAAAGTTCTTAACCTGAGGTAATATTTCTGCGTTAGCGGAGTCTGTAACCTGAAGCGTATGTAACCTGAAGCGTATGTAACCCGAGGTACCACTGTGCTCATTTGTGAGGAAGGCTTTCAAAGTAAACCCTGAGGAACAATCCATATTCACTACCTTTCAGGACATCTTTGGGAGAAGAAAAGGCCAAGGAGTCAACACAACACAAATCCAGACTGGAGCCCCTAAGGCAGTTGGATGGCAGCTTGTACGCCTCCTTCCGGCAACTCCTGCAGCCAAGCTGGTAGCAAACCTATTGCTCTGCTTTCCTTTGGATCACATCAGTGAGGCCGAGGGGGGGGTGTCGTCTTGTCATCTGGGCAGCCCAGGATTTCCATAGACACTGTCCAGGCTTGTGCCCTAGAAAGGTCACTTCAGTGCTGCAATGGTAGCAAAATCAATGCGAGAGACAGCACAATATTGAATTCCAGCCTGTATCTACTGTATTTTTCTGTGTATAAGATGCCCCCATGTATAAGACGACCCCTATTTTTTTTAACCCAAAATTAAAAGATTAAGTTGTTTAGCTTTAGGGGTGGGGGTGGAAAGGTCACTTCCACCAATTGCTCACCCACCTGCCTGCCACTGCCGATTGCTTGCCACAGCCACTGCTGATCGTATACATCTCCACAGCCGCCAATTGTCTGCCTGCTCACCGCCACCAACAGCCCACCCGCCCACTTGCTGCAGCTGCTAATTGCCTGCCTGCCTGCCTCACCACAACCGCCAATCACCTGCCCAATTGCCACAGCCACAGCCAATCAGCAGCAGGCCTTGCCGCAGCCACCAATCACCCACCCACTCGCCGCTGCCAATCTCCTGCTTGCTGCCATTAAGCACACGTCTCCCCTCTGCATTCACTATCTGTGTATAAGACGACACCCAATTTTCACCTTTTTTTTTTTAAAGCAAATACGGTATATTGATACTTAAACAAAGGTCTCACTCAGTTCATTGCAGCCTACTGCCATGTAAGTTTGCATAGGATAGCAGTCCAAGGCTGCAATTGTATACCCATTTAACTGAAAGTAAGTCTTGGTGAACTCAGGTGGACCTACCTGCAAGTACACATGGGTAGGATCATACTGCTGGTATCTATTCTTGCTTGACAATGCAAGCATTTCCTCTTTGCCAGGTCTCAGAAAACTGATAGAAGCCCTTTGTGGGAAATGAAACTGGCTGAACTACAAACTACTGTTTTATCCATCACTACCTGCTGTAGTGCATTGGCCTCTAGAGCCTGCGGTCCTCCTGATGTTGCTGGACTACAACTCCCATCATCCCTCACTGTTGGCCAGACTGATGTTAGTTGGAGTCCAACAGTATCTCGGTAGCCAGTCACAGGCCCTCTGCTTGGAGAGTGGCTTTTATTGCTTGCCTACCATAAATGTAAGTGATCCTTCAGCTATTATTATTATTATTATTATTATTATTATTATTATTATTATTATTATTATCTTCTGTTTTGCTTATGGCATTTCTTGCTGAAATTGTTTTAAATATGTCTTATTGCTGGCACATATTGTTGTCTGTACCTCTCCATAGACTGCTGCTTTTTAATTGTATTTATTATCATTCTAAGCTGCCTTGAAGGCAAAGTGGAGTATAAATGTTTTTAGTAAATAAATATGCCCAGAGGGAGTGAGGTTAATGCAATTATTATGCCTGTTTTTGATTGGATCGGTTTCCCAGTAAACAACAAATAGATATCAGAAAAACGGTTCAGTTTGAGGAAACAGTAACACTGGGGGTAGCTTGTATTAGGCTGTTCACCTCTTCTAAGAAATAGGCTGACACTTAGCAGGCACTGACATCGCACAGGAGTTTAGAATATGAAATATAAGCCATTTTCATCTTGCCACTGTTCTGATCAGGGTTGGAAACATATTGCCCCCAAGCCATATGAACCTGTTTCTTCTTTTCCTTTCATGGTGATTGGAACCTCTTGAGCAGAACCTCAGCTCATGCATGAACTCAGGCCTCCCATCATTAATATACAGTGCAAATCCAGACTGGTTTAGAGGATGTTCATGGAAGTTACTTAGGCAATGTACGTGAGGTACTCTTGAGAGTTTGGGAGAACTTCCCCATGACTATCACATGCTATCAGCACAGTCCTACACATGTCTATTCAGAAGGGAGTCCTATTAACTTCAAAAAGTAAGTGTGTATAGCCGGGGTAAAAAAAACAAACTAAGATCATGGCCACTGGTCCCATCACCTCCTGGCAAATAGAAGGGGAAGAAATGGAGGCAGTGAGAGATTTTACTTTCTTGGGCTCCATGATCACTGCAGATGGTGACAGCAGTCACGAAATTAAAAGACGCCTGCTCCTTGGGAGAAAGGCGATGGCAAACCTAGACAGCATCTTAAAAAGCAGAGACATCACCTTACCAACAAAGGTCCGTGTAGTTAAAGCCATGGTTTTCCCAGTAGTGATGTATGGAAGTGAGAGCTGGACCATAAAGAAGGCTGATCGCCGAAGAATTGATGCTTTTGAATTATGGTGCTGGAGGAGACTCTTGAGAGTCCCATGGACTGCAAGAAGATCAAACGTATCCATTCTTAAGGAAATCAGCCCTGAGTGCTCACTGGAAGGACAGATCGTGAAGCTGAGGCTCCAATATTTTGGCCACATCATGAGAAGAGAAGACTCCCTGGAAAAGACCCTGATGCTGGGAAAGATGGAGGGCACAAGGAGAAGGGGATGACAGAGGAAGAGATGGTTGGACAGTGTTCTCAAAGCTACAAACATGAGTCTGACCAAACTGCGGGAGGTAGTGGAAGATAGGAGTGCCTGGCGTGCTCTGGTCCATGGGGTCACGAAGAGTCGGACACGACTAAACAACAACAATAGCCAGGGTCACCTGCAGGTGAATATATATGAGCCCGGCAATACCTTCTCTGGCACCCTCAAGGTCTCCTTCCTCGGTAAAATTAGGCTTGAAAGAAGCCTTCCATTAAAGCCAGCAGAAAAGGTGGTGTTGTGCAGATGGCACCCACTACCTTTTCTCCAATATGTTGTTGGGTCCACGAGTCCAAAGAGGTCAAAGCGTTATCGTTTGTTTTGGACAATAATTTCTCAGTTTAGAGAACAAAAACCATTCAGTGAGAACACAGTCTTTCTGTTTCTGTGAATATTTCCGCTGGCCTTTGTAGTGAGACGCTTTTGCCAAAGGGGCTGCATTTTCTTGTCGGGAGAGCTTTCTACACTAGCTTACAGAGCTCCTCTTTGGGGTTTCCTTTCTACCTTTTAATACACTTTCATAACAAAATACAAGCGGTCATTCAAACAGGTTTATTCATGGGCGATGCTCATTCATCTGCCAGCAACCAGAAAGAAGCAACACTGCTTTCTCCATTCAGAGAATGAATACGAAAAGGCCGCCAGCTTTCAGGGGAAGTTTGGTGGAAAGCACATTGTGGCTAGGAAGAGGTATCCTTTTCTTTCATGTAAATAAATAGATCACTTTACAGCAGATTTTTTTAAAATAGAGAAATGAATGCAGCCTATTCCAGGGCACTTTATTCAGCTCAAGAGTTCATTTTCAAAAAAAGAAATAAAGAAAGATTGATACACAGGAGACAAATTTACATATAAATACTCTATTTTTAAGATAGAGAGAAAAGTTAACTACTAATAGGACGTTGTCTTGCACTGATTCAGACAGTCGGTCCACCTAGCTCAGTACTGGCAGCAGTATCCAATGGTTTTTAGGCAAGGGAGATTCCCAGCCGTACCTGCAGATGCTGGGGATTGAACCAGTGTTCCTCTAAATGTAAAGGAGATGATGGTGGCCCAAGACATTTTGACACCTGAGGCAAACCACACAATGGTGTGTCCTCCCGCCTTGACAAGGGACAGGGGGCTGAGTGAAGATCTACATTGGGAACAAGGGTGGGGAAATCAATTTAGCCTTTCCCAGCAGTTGAAGTGGGAATAAGAAGCCATCGTGGAAGGATGGAAGAGATCCTCTCTAAATCACACCCGGCAGTTGCGAAGCCTAGGAGAGCCCAGTGTATTCCCTGAGAGGCTGCTGTAGAGGTGGAATTGGTAGGAGGCTGCCAAGGAGAAGGCAGATCCAGCCTCCAAGGAGCATGTCACAGCCATCGAGACCACTGTAGCAGCAACAGCAGCAGCAGCAGCAGTGTGCAGTGCATTCCGATCTGCTGACCCTGTGGATACTGCTGCCTGAAGTGGTCGCCTCAACTTACCTCATGAGTGGGCCGGCCCTGAAAGAAGGAGGCCTGCCACTGAGCTATGGCCTTTCCCCATGTAAAATGTAGATAATAATGATAATCTCCAGACGGCCTTCAGTTTCTCTGCAGCGAGTACATCATGGTGAAGGAAGATCTTTTTACAGATCCCCTTGCAGAATATGTGCCTTTGGAGCAAGTGACTGTCAGGAAAAAGCACCAAGGGAAAAGCCAGCTCCAGATGGCTTGAATGCAAAACAGGATGTTATGTTTTGCAGATGTACTGTTGGAGAAAAGGTGGAGCCTATTTTCTGTACTGAGCACCGGATGTTAGCTCAGAGTGTCATGTGACCTGTGCTGGAAGTACAGGGGTGGAGTTGTGACTCTTCTGATGGAGACTGAAGGGTGCAGTCGCATTTCTATGTACTGCTGAATGACAGGAATAAAACATGTAAATAGGACTCCTGTCTGTCTCATTTCCCCTCCCTGGGGAGAATGCAGGGAGGGAGAGTAGCAGAGAAGCAGAGGGTGTGTTCTTTCTCACGTCTAATGAGAAGAATCGCCAGGATGTCTACCTAGCCTGCCGGGAGTTGCAGACGGAAGGTAAACACAGTATCTCATTCAATTGCCTCGGGGGAGGCCAGGTACCTCTGACTGTGAGCTGAGATACTAACAGTGACAGGATACCAAAGCAAGGAAAGAAGGCTCCCAGAAGCCTGTTTTCATGGAAATTTACTACAATGGGAAATTTGGCACAGATTTGAAAAATGGCTCTTCCCTCCCCCATTATTTATTATTTTTTTGTGAAAGATGCAGATTTTGAAATGTTCACATTTGGACTATAGATTTTGTTTTTGGAGAATTCACTGAAATGAATGCTTAAATCTTACTTAGTTTAAATAAAGTTTAGGTCTTTATTTAGTCTTATTTAGTTTTTAGGTAATACTATCAGGCACCGGCTCCCAACGACAATACACAGCATTGTTCTTAAAATTCTAACATTATATAACCGAGACTTTTTATTGCAGAACAATACTAGTCCTCCTAAATAACTTGCAGACTGTGGGTTATATCAATGTTAGTCTTACTCAGCGCAGCAGACTCATTGAAAGTAATGGACATGACTAACTCAAGTCCATTAAGTTTGATGGGTTTGCAATGAGTCAGGCTTAGTTGGATGGGTGCAGCCCCGTGAGCACGATCCATTCCTGACTGGGCTCAGTTCTGCTGGCCCTTGAATCATTTACACAACCGCACGTCAGTCATTGGTTGTAATGGGGTGCCCCTATTTGGGGAGAGCTGGCTGCAGTTAGCATCAGTCCTGTTGGGAGAGTAGGATCATGGTGAAAACGGCAGAAAAGTGAATGGATATCTCAGTTGACATCTTTTAATGAAGCAGAAATATAGAGGGCAATTTCAAAACAATGTAGAAAGTAAGCTGTAGTTCTGTATCACCCATTGATAAGAAGAGTCTGCTGGATTAGACCAATAGCCCAGGCGTGCCAACTTGAAGAAAATATGGGGGGGGCACAGCTAAGCCCTGCCCTGCATAATCAATCACATTGTGGGGCTCACCCACACCATCTGAATGGCAATGCCCACCAGTTTTTTTGGGGGGGTCAGCCCCCTCCAATATTTTATTGGGGAGGCTGGAGACACCTCAGCCCCTAGGAGTTGGCTCCTCTACAATAGCCCATCTAGTCCAGCCTCCTATTCTCACAGGGGTCATCTTGTTTCTTAAGCTGTATTTCAATCAATTGTTTTTATATTTGGTGTTAGTCACCCTGAGCCCGGTCTTGGCTGGGGAGGGAGGGGTATAAATAAAATTTATTATTATTATTATTATTATTATTATTATTATTATTATTATTATTATTATCATTCAGAAGCATAACTGCTTTCAACCGTGGAGGCAGAGCAGCACAGGGAAATGGAGAAAACAGGTTGTGTGGTGGCAGTAAATATATATTTAAATAAGTGATTGTATTTTTCTTTTAAACTGTTTTTAAGTAAGAAAAATCCGGTGGTTGTTTACGGAAACAAATATTTCACCCTTTAAAAATGAAGTAGAGGGACTTAGTGATAAGATCTGGAACACAGTTTGCTTCTGCATGGCATTTCTGTTTGTGAAGGATTAAACTAACAAGAAGTGCGCTGTTCATAATGTCTCTCCACTCTAGGCTTAATTACACCCAATACTGAATTTTTGTTTTGTTTTTCAAAGTACGTTTTCCCTGTTCCCTGCAAAGAATTGCTCGAGGACTAAGATAAGCAATCATTTAACATAATTATTCGAGCCACTAATTGTACTTAGCAGAACAAACTTTGTAGAGTTGGCCAAGGCCCCTTCTAGGCTCAATCCCACAAAAAATTAGTTGTGCTTAAGTTAAGACCTAACAAGACGAGTTTCCCTGTCAACTCCATTGTTGCCTAATTGACTCCCTTAAATAAAAGGCTGGAACCTTTGCTTCCTAGCTAATCAGGAACCAGAATACTGTATGTGAATCAGCAGCTGGCTAGCTTACACCCATCATACCACAACAGGATATGAAAACACGGGTTTCAACAGAGACAGAAACCCGTATCCACCCAAGAGGGATATTTCTGCAGGACCGTTTGCCTTCCAACATTATGGCACCATGCTACAACATCTCAGAGCAATGAGTCCCACAGATCAGTCTGTGCACTGTTTGGGAACAAAATGTGTATGGATTAAGTATAATGAGTGCTTTCTAACTGGGAGCTAGAGACAGTGTAATTACTTCTTCATATGAAGATATGTATAAAGAAGGAGTCTAAAATGTTCCTTTCAGTTCTTTTCTAACAAAACATTGTTTTAATCAGAAGTGTAATTAAAGCATTCTGAACAGTCCCTAGCAAATAAACTCACTTCCACATCAATATATCATTTGTGCCACAGTTTATACATCTGTATTTCCTCAAAGTTTCTAAAAAAAAAGCCCACTTGTTTTTTAAAAAATTACAACAGGGTTTTTTTTTTTTATTAAAGTGTGGAAAAATTACATATTGGCAAGTTTAATAGCTCCTCTAGAAACGGTTAGAGCCTATCAAACAACACGCCCAGCCCCGCCAATACGATTAATAAGAATTGTAAAACCACATGGCGCATATATGTAGCCCAAATAATATAGGAATTGTAAAGGATAAATTTGAACTCCTCAGAAAAAAATTGCAGACAATGGTTGAAAGGATACACCAGGAGTTTTGATGCAGGAGAGGACATGGCAACTGGGAAAGCACAGGTAAGTTTCTTTTTCTTTTCTTTTTTTAATACTGTTTTTATTTACTTTCATGGTACGGAAGATAAATTCTGAGAAAACCATTGTTACAACAGTAAACGACAAATAACTTGTCCTGATAAAATTACACATTTATCACGCCATGTGTTAAAGTTTCATTTGATTACTCTAACAGTGGTTCTCAACCTGTGGGTCCCCAGGTATTGTTGGACTACAACTCCCATCATCCCTGAGCTCTGGCCTTGCTAGCTAGGGATGATGGGAGTTGTAGTTCAACAACATCTGGGGACCCACAGGTTGAGAAAGGCTGCAAGAGATCACGCCACATTTTCCCATGAGTGCTGAGCGGATTCCTGCCACAGTCTGAACAATGTGTGTATTCAATCAACATTTGCCATATGTTATAAAAGGAATATGGATTGTGTTTGCCCTTTGCCGCTCTCACCTGGCATGTTCGTTTCTCAGCCAGTGCTATCGACCATACTCTGCTATACCAGGAATCAATGTTCAGCCCATCACCGGTTTTCCAACATCTGGCCAGGTAAGTTTCTGAAAGGTAGATTCCCACAACCAGATCCCTATGACTTGCACTCGTTTATTTTGGTAAGCCCTTGCTATCTCAAGGTGTTAGCATGCATATGCTCCAACTGTCCTGATCTACCAGGAATGTGCTCTGCTTCATGATTCCTATTGCTATGAATCTGTTTTTGCTCTTGGGTTGTTAACATGGGTTGCTAGAGTCTTCATGTTTTGCATTTCAGGCCTTTTCCCCTGGGTCTCTAGCACGTTGGCCTCAAGGTGGAAGGTAGGATACCCACTTAGGCAACTGCAAAAGAGAAGGTGGTAAAGGAAGCCAGAGATTTGACTAGGATTTGCACCCACTGATTTATGACTGCACATGCAAATTCAGAAATAATTATAATTTAGTTAGAAATGTGATACATCTCAACACAGTCTGAAAGGCCTGCTTGGCCTGCTCTTCAGGTTCCAACTGCAAGACCGCTGCTCTCTTTCCTCCTTATGGCTCTTTGAGCTGGAATTGGGCAGGGCAGCCCTTCAAACATAGTGCATCAGATGTCGTTGCACTACAATGCCCATCATCCCCAGACAGCTTAGCCAGTGGGTCATGGACGATGGGAGTTGTAGTCCAACATCTGGGGAGCCAACATCGAGGGACACTGAAACAAAGGATTCCTTCAAATAGAGGACTAAGACACATGGCTACTCTAGTCCACAGGTTGCACTCTGTCTGAGTCCTGGAGCTGGCACTGTTTTGAGCTGTCTGTGATTGCCAGTTTGATGGTGGCAAGTATCGCTCAGAAAAAGGACACAGAAGTCAGTACTTAACTTCACATAGTTCAGTGGCAAAGCATCTGTCTCCAGCTTCTTTCAAGCTTCTGCTTGAACCCCGGGCAGCCTTACATGGAGTCAGACCATTGTCTCATATAGCTCAGTATTGTCTTCTCTGACTGGCAGTGGTTCTCCAGGGTTTCGTGCAGAAGCTTTTCACAGACGTAGCTAGAGACGCAATCAGTCATAAGGGAAATGACCTGTGCACTTGATTGTGGTATTATTGCCCATACAGTTTCAATACCTTGGCATTGAAAGCAATGGCCAAGTCTGAGCCCTGATGCAAATTAAGGCCTGCCTTTCTGTAAAGGGACGTGGGTGGTGCTTTGGTCTAAACCATTGAGCCTCTTCAATCAGAAGGTCGGTGGTTCGAATCCATGCGACATGGTGAGCTCCCACTGCTCTGTCCCAGCTCCTGCCAACCTAGCAGTTTGAAAGCATGCAAGTGCAAGTAGATAAATAGGAATCACTGCAGCAGGAAGGTAAACAGCATTTCCGTGCTCTCTGGTTTCCATCACAGTGTTCTATTGCTCCAGAAGCGATTTAGTCATGATGGCCACATGACCCGGAAAGCTGTCTGTGGACAAACGCCGGCTCCCTCGGCCTGAAAGCGAGATGAGCGCCACACCCCATAGTTACCTTTGACTGGACTTCACCGTCCAGGGGTCCTTTACCTTTTACCTTTTCCTTCTCGCTGAGCTCTTGCTCCCTTCAGGATGCTCACCACCAGCACCACCCAGTCACTGAGAAGCCTTTTATGTGGGATGGGAACAAGAGCTCCATTTGCACAAACTCTTCAAACATCAGGGGTTAACGGAAAGGGCTTCCAAATTGAAGGAGGAAACAGATATGTTGGAAGCAGCAAAGGTCCTTCGTGGAAATGGGTGTATGTGTGTGTGTTCCAAAAGTACCATTACAGGCTGACATTCCTTCATGATGCAGCTTGAGTGAAAAGAGGTCATCTGGCCTCGTATCTCCCCTATTGGGGAAGGACTGTGGTGGAATCGTTTTAGATTTTCCCTTTGGATGCCAAACAGGCCCTAACGCTGTGTACACCCTGCTAAAGGCCTCCTTCTGCCCATTCCCTTCTCTGCCGCGATCTTAAAGAGGTTACTCTCTTATTCTTACAGAACGAGCTAAAACAAGAAAAGTGGAATTTATCCACATTAAACATTAGCTTGGCCCATTTCCTCTCAGGTTTGCACACACGTATATCCACACCAGATCTCAGTGTGTCTAAAATGGCTGGAAATTGTGCTTGCGTGCCCGCTTAGCACAAGGGATAGGAGTCCTGGATCACAGAACATCACCCAGGATGCTGACTGCCATCTAAAGTGTCAGCTTGACACTTGTTTTTAAATGTGGCCATTGATGGATGGATGATCTGGGTATGAAGCAAATATCCTCCTTTTCTCTCTCTAAGGCAGGCGTAAGTTCAAATCCCACTTTCATGTCAAGTTTACGGATACAGCTCTTTACATATGCAAGGAGGCTGCTTTCCCTCCTACCCCCTACCCTTAAATCTAATGTTATGCTTCTGAATACAGAATTTACCTAAGTAAATAATTATTTTTAAACCTAAGATTTAGGCAGCATTAGGATTTGATGTTATGCTAATGTTTGACAATTACTAAATGTGGGTATCAGGCAGTATTTTTTTTAAAGTTTAATTTAAAGCAATTTGACATGGAAAGGTTATTACTTTAGTTGCCAATAAAAGCTGTACTTTTAACATAAGTGTACACTAGACCCTAGGGTATGTGACTATTATCTTTTCTGCAATTATGTGGTGTTCTACATAAATGCTAAAAAAAAAAATTAGAAATATCAAAAGTATGAACTTAGATACAATATAAAAAAAAAGTTGAATAGATAAAACCAGAAAGCAAGTTGACATGAACATAGACAGGTTGAGGTTTCCCCCTAGAGGTAATATTTGGAAAATCCTGTAGCATTTCGGTTAATACATGAATTCAGATTTTAAAATTGGCAAAAACATAAACTCTGGTCAGAGTATTGCTTTGTCTTGTAGATTCGTAAAAACAAACAAACCGTGAAATACGGATGAATCTGTCATGTAGGCATCCTGATATCTGTAATCAAGTAATTTCCTTTCAGCAACCCAGAGTAAGGCAATCCTTTACATTTTACCACATCCCCTCTCAGTTTTACTGGACAACCAACTTGGCGAAGAGCTCTGATGAACTCAAAAACTTGCTCACTTTTTTGGTGGCATTTTTGCGGCCTTAGATTGATTCTTCTTGTATCAACGCGATGTGTAAATTTTGCTGGCATCCCACTAAAGCAGGGCTTTTTTTCCAGCTGGAACTCAGTCCTGGCACCTCTCTGTTGGGCACCATTGCCATTATAAGAAAACAAGGGTTCATGGTGAGTTCCAGCACCATCCAGCCTTAGGTGAGATGGGTGGTGACTGAGACAGAAACTTCCTGGTTGTGACACCCAGCTTCTGATATTCCTTCTGGGACCGCTCACCTGGCACCTATATAGATGTCTTTTCAGTGCCAGGCAAAGGGTTCTTTATTTCCCATGACACCTTTAACACTGAATTGCACTGTTTTGTTTCTGTTGTTTTGCCTGCTGCTATTGACTGTCGTATTATTTTAGCTTGCTCTGGGGACTAGGAAGGGTAAAGGTCGTTGTGGAAGAGGAGGCAGGCCCTCCCAGGATCCTGAGCTTCAATCACCTCACTCTTGCTCGCATCCAGTTGAACAAGTGCGCTCACTTTTGCAAGTGAATTCATGTGACATCCCTGAAACACTGATCTCAAATGACTTGGACAGGGGTCGGGAAAAACTTACATCAGATATCTGTGGAGTGAGTGGACAAATCCTGCAAAGGACTGGTAGCTGGTTAAAGAACAGTAAGCAGAGAGTAGAATTAAATAGCGAGATGCTGGCTCAACCCTTGGTGCTGGATGACAGCATTTACTGTGAAGGGACAAAGGGAAAACCCCCCTGCCAAAGCAATGCCCCTTTAGCCTTCTTAAATAAGTAGTTGTGGTTGTGGTATGTGAAGAAAGGAATTCTACTCCCTCCCCAATGCTTGATTACAATGAACCACCTTTAACATTTTAATGCCTGGTTTGGGGATTATTATTTTTTTGGAACAACTTGGTGTCATCAGCAATAACTCCATATTATTAACACCAGTCCAAAAGGAATCAATCCCAGTGCAGAGCTTTGGAGAACCCTGCTTCGTACATCCCTCCATTACAAGAACTGATTATTTTCCAGGCTACTCTGACCTATTGGTGAGGGTATGCCCCTCTCCTGTACCCATGAGGTTGATCCTTTACACCAAGGTTTATGATCTATAAGCCACGATTTGGGGATTCGGAAGCCCCTTGTAGACTGCAGTACGATCGTTTCTACTTAGTTCAGAAAATGCTGTGGTGTTACAGACCTGTTGGCATATTTATAGCTCAGGGAGCTAGTCCAAAAGATTACTAACCAATACCACTTTACCCGCCATTACTATGAAGAAGTATATACTCAAATGATATTGTTGGTGGAGGAAGGGAGAAGCACCATGGATTTGAACAGGAGGACTAAATTATATGGTCTTATGACTACAATGTGATTCATATCATAATTTTGCCCCAGATGTTTCCAGTTTGAAAGTCGGAGAAGTCATTATTGGACATAAAAGGTTGGTTCGCAGTCTGCTTACTCCATAGTCTTTCCACTAGGTCTGGAAAAAAATAAGGCTTTTTTTCTTCTTGTTATTATTATGCCAATTGCAAATGGTGGCTTATGTTTCAAATTAGCTGAAGTTTGTTATTTTTCCCTCTTAGGTAGGGTCTAAAACAAGCTGTTCACAAGAGGTCCAGCCACAGTATACAAGTCCCCCTAGAATTAGTTGGAAGAACTCCTGATGAGTTCACTCCTGTTTGTACATTAACCTTGGGATGAAAGGCCAGCCACAGTCATGTGAGAATCAAACCAAGTTTTCCAAAGCATGACACAATTTGATGGAAGTGTACGGGGCTCACAGAAAAATGTTTCGTGAGCCCAGAAAAACAATGAAAAAGCTTTAAGTTTTTAATGGTTCCACTTGAAGAATTACTAAGAGGTTGTTGACTCCAGAGGCCACACTGTAATGTTTGGAAGAAGAAACGGGTCAGGGAAGGAAAAACAGCCAACTCAGCTTGTGATGGGCAGTAGAAAGTCATGAAGGTGGGTGGAAAATTAGGCTAAGAATACAGCTCATCTGCCCCGCTCCATATCAGCATTTGCTGAGAGCAAAAATTAGTATCCCAGATGAATGTTGGTGTTTGCATAGGACTGCATCCATAGATTTGTCAGATATACAACACTTTATGCAAAGAAAATATAAACTCCACATTTATAGCAGTAAAGGGCAATGGAAGGGCCACTGTGCCCTGCAGATGGACAGCTTCCCCCACCATTTCAAGAGCTGTTGCCAGCCTACAGGTGCATCACAAGTAAGGATGCTTGAGGAATTCGACCTTGCAATGCAATCGTTCTCATCCTCACTTCCTGGCCTGAAATCCGGACTAGAAATTAGTTTATCCCCCAGCTATCAGCCTTCCTAAATATTTTGCTGCAGTTCTCAGCACACCTGCAAAAATCAGAGCTACACTTTAAAATGTGTGTTTTGAGAGACACTATGTTTAAAAATGTGTATTTAAAATGCAAACTTTGTGCAGTGTTTTTTAAAATGGGATGCATGGGCAAGAAGACAGAAGACAGCACACAGTTCTTCCACTGCCTATCTCTGCATTATGGTGCAAGGGAAAGCGTGCCACTGCTTACAAAATGTGGTCTGAGCATGGAGCACCACCAGAGCAAATAACAAACAATATCAAAAATGAATAAGGAAAAGAGATTTTAATTTTGTAGTGCAGAATGCAATCCCAACACCTTTTAGAGCAATTGCTGGAATCATTTCCATTTAAAGCTGGGGGGGGCGGGGGCTACAACACAAACCGACAAACATTGACTGTCAATCCTCAGTTTACTTTCTCAAGACAAAATCCTGCTGCAAGAATAACTTAGCATTTCAAGCATTTCTCTTCCCACCCCCTGTGCAATCCCCCCCCCTATATTTGACATTACAGCTGCAGTAGAAGTATCAACAAATTTTCTTGATTAATTGAAGCAGTAATTTAGCAAAGATTCAAACACAACATTCAAGCTGGCAACAGGATGTCTTCTCTGTTGGCTAAAATATAGGATCCTACTTTATTTTTATTTTTTTCAGTACAAAATTATTTGCATAGTGGCAATCTGTTTACTCTACTGAACTGAATGTGTCGATAGAGGGAAAATCAGTGTGTGTGTGTGTGTGTGTGTGTACTAGTATAGCATTCAGTCTAGGGCAGATTATTTTTTTAAAATAAGCAAACCTCTACATGCTGACTTTTGTTAAGACAAGAGCTGCTATAGATTGGGTCTAAAATAGCAGTTTGGAAATTAAAAGCTCTATTTTTTGGAGGAAGGAATTAATGGACAATGTCAAGAGAGAAGCTGATCACTCGTAACTCGTACAGAACTGCAATGTGATCAGGGGAGTCTTTCCTGTGTGCCTGTCATTCCTCTGTATGCATTGAAAGAGCGTTTCCATTCCTTTTCTACCATAAGCTTTGCCCTCCTTCAATGACTAAGTTGTGGCCAGTCATATAATCTGAAGCTTCAGATGCCAAGTATACGACGGCAGCTTGCAAGTCTGTCACTCGAGCCAGCCTTCCGGCTGGGATGTCCGTGAGCCAGCACTGCACAAGAGGTTTCAGCTCC
Source organism: Podarcis vaucheri (assembly GCF_965113315.1). NCBI lineage: Eukaryota > Metazoa > Chordata > Lepidosauria > Squamata > Lacertidae > Podarcis > Podarcis vaucheri. The sequence continues at coordinate 102,723,365 of NC_138760.1, forward strand.
TTAGAATGGATGAGCGGTGTTTCGACAATCCCTCTGTATAAACATATAAGAGACAAACTGGCTTGTTATGGCTACTTTCTTTCTTTCTTTCTTTTGCAGCACAAAATTGCAACAATACAAAAATAGCCCTGGGGGTACTTTTCAAACGAAGGATGAGAAAGATTCCAAACCTCCCTGGCTAAAAGCCACCAGAAACTTCAAACATGATTCCTGTTAAATGTCTTTCTAATATAGTTTTTATGTATCATCATTGCCTCCTTCATTTATTTCCACATTAGCGATACATTATTTAGCATAACGTCCCAATTGAAAGATTTGCCTCACAAACAATCACATCATCTAAATTGAAAGTGACTTGCGAGCGTTTACCTACAAATAGATTTTTTGGAACTGGACATAGCAATTATTCTATTCATTAGGAGACACTGCGAAAGGGGGTCTACAATATGTTCAGCGAATGCAGGCGGTTCACGTGCTATCATTTCAAGAGGAAGGCATAACCATTCTTTCTTTCTTTTCTAATTTTAGAATAAAAGTTCACCTTCACTAGGACTTTTCCCGAAAAGAAAATGTCAGTTAGTAAAAAGCTTGAAGGAACTGGCTCCTAATATCTTCCAGCTTAGACACCTTCTCTGCAATATGACAGAGAATTTATCAGGAAATGTTTGCATATATATATATATATCCCCAAAAATATATATGAATGAGAGGCAAAGAATCCACAGCACTCCATAAACATTTGGTGAGTGTTTAGGGCTTTAACAATAACTGATTTGTCACCCTCCTCCTTAGCAACATATTTGTATTTTGAGAAATGTTATAATTCTCCCCCCCCCCCAGTCCCTGTATAAATATATTTACATAACTGGGCCTAACAAGAAATTACATTTAACTTCTCAGAAATGACAATAACTAAAACCTGAGCTGCCAATTCCACTTCATTAGTGTGGTAGAAATGCATTCCAAATGTTAATAAAAATTCCAACATGCTGATAAATTAGTGCTTCTAAGGAACATGTGACACCTTGGTTAACATATTCAACCTCAATTATATTTCTCTTCAGCACCCTGTTATCTGGAACCTTTGCTGGCAATCAGAGGTGCTGTTTTTCAGCGGCCAATTTTCTAGATAATGTAGCTTATCAACACTGTGGGTAAACTTGCCAATGAAATCAGACTGCACTGAACCACACACGCGCTAATTGCATCTCTTTTTTATGCATATTTACAGACTGTCACTTCAAAGAAATCAGTGGCCCATTGAGGCAGCCAGTTAGCTGGAAGAATTGCCTCTTGCAAATGAAAATTAGCAAACAAGCTAGTGATAAATATGAAATGAACAAAGTCTCGAAATGCCGTTTTGTTCTCAAACTTCATCCTCATCCCAATTTATGCTTCCAAAGAAACAGGGTTTAGAAACACTGAATTCTGGGAACGAGAAACCCCCGCCTTGTACTTTTGTTTTAAAAGAAACTCTTGCGATATTGTTTAATGGATGTGGTTCAGACTTTGCTCTCTTTCTCATATACATGTTTTAATTTTTTTGCTTAACCGGGGCACTCTTCCACAATCCGACTTTCTTTTCAGTCTGAAACTGACAATAAACAGGATAGCTATTCAGAAATAATACCACACAAGGGCAACACGGTTGACCTCTGGCACTATCCTGCATTCCAAAGTAATATTATAATCACAATATTATTTTCCCTAAGTAGTTCCCTATCCCAGTCTTCTCAACCCCTTGACTCGAGCACATGTTTTCTACGAAAACAATTTGATTTTTCAGTTGCAAAAGAATATCAACAGGCTTATCATTTACTGTTACTCAACAACATTTCCCCCCATATATATTAGACACATGCACACACACACAAAATATGAAACAATACTAGGCTTGGATCACACTGATAATAATGAGAATAACAACAATAATAATAATTATCATAATGTGCTAGGTGCTCTAGGGGTAGTGATGGATGATCCAAAGAAGGCCAGCCATTTTATTTTATTTTACTTTTAGTAGACATTTGGAGACGGGGGCGGGGGGGGGGGGCGGAACACCAATCCCATTTTTTCAAGCATTTCCTGTGAATCTCTGATTACAATTCAGTGCCAGTTTTATTTGCAAATGTTAGCAGGGTGTGGCCTCAGGCTTCATGCTATATCATTTTATTTTCTATTCATTAGAAACTAGATAAACAGTCTGGCTTTGATCATTTAAACCAGATCCAAGCAACATCTCTTTCTATGTGGAGATATATTCAATAACCAATTGCGTAACAAATAGATAGATTACTCAGTTTCTTTACCTTTTCACCATACAAAAGGTTTTTTAAAAAGTAAAATAAATGAATGGGTTTATTCAAATGAGGAATAACCACACAGAGATATTTGGTGGGGTGTATATGTGTGCAGTGATGCAGTTTGGTAATTTTAGACTCTGGAATCAAGGGGAAGAGCTCCTATTAATTCTGCTGAGTATGGCCCTGAACGTCTGCCTGAAAGTCCAATGGCACCCTTGCTGGGGGGAGAGGCACAGTCATCTCTGACAAGTCTGTCTACCCAGCAGTATGTATAGTGGGGAGAAGGGAGAGCAAGCTTAGCTTCTCCCCACAACAAACAATACAGAGCGGGAGGTTTCTGCAGTAAGATCTTTGCAATTCTCCACTAGGGAACAAAATAGGATGAAGTAGGACTGCTTGAATGAACCTTTCCACCTCTCTCCATTTAACAGGCTAAAAGGATCGTCAAACCTATCCATTATAGTCCTCTAAATTTCTCCTTTTCCAATCTTAAATTCAGTTCTCCACATTTCCACAAGGTTTTGTTTTTTTTAAAAAAAAATCCTCATGAACGTTCATCAGCATTTTAGTGTGAATTATTCCCAATAAACACATTTTTTTGTATGCAGTTTTGAAAAATGTACACATTTTTGCAAGCAGTTCTTCTTATTATACTGCCTTTTAATGCGTTGTTTTCACTGCGATATGCATTTTTAGAATAGAATATCAATATTTATTGCTTGGTTGTCGAACTGCCTCACAAAATTCAGACAAGCGTGCTTTTTGAAGGATAGCTGTGTTTGGTTCACACATTGGTTCAAAATATGTGGATTAAAATATGTGGATTTCTTAGTAAAATAAACACAAAATTCAATTTCGTCCTTAATAGCAGGACAACAACCAGCTTCCTGAAAGGAAGGCCTCGGAACCCCTTCTGAGCATATAGATGTCCTGGGGATAGCGCTGCAGCCAATGTCTCCAGGCAAATAAAACCCAGCAAAACTGAAATTTCTGAAGTTAATTACGATATTCATAAATTATAGAGCACAGTACCACATAGTAGAACTTAGGCCTTTCGTTTAATTATGCTGGCGGTGGGAGGAAATTGAACGTTTTATTCTAAAGACAGCATAATTTAGGACGGTTCTGGTTTGGAAAAATAAGCAAACGAGAAAAATAATAACAACAACAACATAGTGGCTTGTAAGCACGCTTTTGGGTTCTTATACAAATATTAGATATGCCCCAGTATACAGCACATCTTCTGGGAGAGGCTCGGTGCCAAGATGGGCAATTTAATGCTGGAGATGGAAAAACCCTTTTAGGCAAATGTGCGTTGGCTCTTAACCATTCTGAGCGGTGACAAGTGCCAAGGCGTTAATTCTCTGCCTCATCTGGAATGCAATGCTGTTGCATAACAATGGCTTATCACACTATCTAGGTTCCCTTCACGGGAGATGCAGAACTGACATTTCGCTGCTGATGGCGGGTTGATTTAAGACTCAAGTAGCCCCCAAACGATCCCACACTTTATGCCAGTGGATATGTTGGTCTTTGAGTGCCCTGTTTATCAGCTGCTCCCTTAGAATGGTTGCAAGAGTTCTTCTCCCAAAGTGTGTGCATTTGTGTGTTTTGGAGAAAGGGGTTTCCATCTGTGTATAAGTTGATTTCTTTCAGATGAGTTATTAATTTGAATGATTTAAGTACACTTCAATTACTCAGGAAGTGTTTAATCAGTAAAACCCACTTAATTGGGACATCTCCCAAGAAACTACATAAAAGCCCAGAGATATTTAAGAGCAACTGCTGTTGCTTAATGGGGATGGTAATGCTGGTTAATTGGGATGCCTTTAAGTGATAGGGCTTTCCTTGGTTCTTCCCTCTGGTGTCCTTTTATGCCAGTTCCATATACAGTGGAACCTTGGTTCCCGAACTTAATCCATTCCGGGAGTCTGTTTGATTCCCGAAACAGTTCCGGAACCATGGCGCGGCTTCTGATTGGCTGCAGCAGCTTTTTTGCAGCCAATCAGAAGCCAGGCGTTCGGCTTCCAAAGAACATTCAAAAACCAGAACAATTACTTCTGGTTTTCGTTTGTTTGGGAGCAGAGGTTCCATTGTAGGCACAAAAACTTATTGCCCCCCCCCCGTCAGTGTGAAGATGCTTCATCCTACCCTGAAAACTTTAGCATTCCAGATCTCTTGCAGATTTTGTTGATCCAGATTGGAGAGCAGTGTTTGGATTGCTAGAATAATCGTTCGCAATCCAGCTGTTCTCAGTTGGCCTTGTCATTCACATGTTAACACAAGAACCGAAGGTGCGCTTCCAAAGGAAGCTTCAGCTGTATTTATGTATGTACCTAACCACAGCAGCAAGGGATCTTTATGCACAGAAGTGGAAAGAGGAAAGAATACCCTCAAAGGAAGAATGGCTGATAAAAATCATGGAATATGCAGAGATGGCAAAACTGACGGCTCTGATAAGAGACGCATTTAGAATCTTTCAAGGAGGACTATAAACTTTTTCTATATTTTTTTTTTAAATTTCCATATGTGAAGTCCACAGCAGGGTTTGAAGTTTAAGGGGAAAAAATAGAATATACTAAGATACCTGTTAAAGAGGAAGAAACTGGATATGATGGATTTTTAAGACACAGTCGTAAATAACTGTGATTATACAAATTGAGGATGGGTGAGTATTTTGGAATAAGCATTATAACTGCTGAGTGATAAAAATGTAAGTTTGAATCTTGAAATAAAAGAAAAAGAAAGTGTAAAAAAGAGAGAGAGAGCTGTGGGGGCACTGAACATTATGGTGTGATTGAATTCCCTTTGGGCATGATCATGGGCTAACTGTGGTGAGAAAAAAAGCAGCAGATGTTACCAATGATGGAGACCACAGTCAGTGGTTCACAAGAGCACAGAAGCTGGTTTGATCACAGAACCATAGTGAGGAAATGCGGTTGGTTTCCTGGAGGTGTGATTGAGTGGGCAGCCTCCATATCATGCATTCCTCCTACAAAGTTATTCATGCCCACAAACCAATCTCCTTCCAACTCCCAAACCCAGATTTCTCTCAGACCAGGAATGGGAGACCTGTATCACTCCAGATGTTGTTGGACTAACACGGCCATCGTACCTGACCACTTGCCGTGCTGATGGGAGTTGGAGTCCAAACCAACATCTGGAGAGCCCCTGGCTCAAATTTTCTGGGTTGTGAAGCTAACTGCCTAGCCCAAACAAAAACTGCACAATATCCTCTTTACGCCACATTCACCCATCCTTCTGGGGATCCTAGGAAACCCAAATTCAAAGTGTTGGTGCTGACCTTTAAAGTCCTAAATGGCTTTGGCCCTGTATAACTGAAGGAGCGTCTCCACCCTCATTTTTAAGCCCAGACACCGAGGTCCAGCTCCAAGGGCCTTCTGGCGGTGCTCTTATTGCAAGAAGTGAAGTTACAGGGAACCAGGCAAAGGGCCTTCTCAGTAGTGGCACCCTCCCTGTGGAACGCCTTCCCATCCAATGTCAAACTGATCAGCAACTACACAACTGACCCATCTGAAGCAGCCCTGTATCAGGAAGTTTTTAATGTTTTGATGTGCTTTTGATTATGTTGGAAGCTGCCCAGAGTGGCTGGGGCAACCCAGTCAGATGGGTGGGGTATAAGTGATTAATCCTCCTCCTCATCAGCCTGGTTGTTTAGTTTGGGAGGCCCTATTGTTGTAAAAGTGACCCCATGATTTCCTCTTTAACAGCTTGTCCAGTCTTCCCTCATCCCTGCACTGTATCTACCACTAATTGTGTGCCGTATATTAGGACATTTCTGTTGTTTTATGCATAACTGGAAACAAAACATAAATGCACAAGCAGATATGCATTAGTTAAGATATATGCATTAGCACTTTCATACTGCAATAATTCTGGCAATTAGATATTACTAAAGGAAGCCTTAGGCACCGACAGCTATAAATATGGATTCTCTTGTAAAAAATATAGTTCAGGAACGCATTTCCTTGTGGAGCTGGAGCCTGTATACTTCTTGCTAAAACCCTGTAGAGCTTTAAAAAAATGTAACACATAGGGAATAGTGCATGCGGGGCTCATGTATTCACTTAGATAATACAAAACTGTGAAACGTGTCAAAGCTTCTGCCAATATAGCTATTACAGTCAAGGTAAAAGAGCTAATCACTTCAAAGTGCTTGTTGTTGTTGTTTAGTCGTGTCCAACTCTTCGTGATCCTATGGACCAGAGCACGCCAGGCACTCCTGGCTTCCACTGCCTCCCACAGTTTGGTCAAACTCATGCTGGTAGCTTTGAGAACACTGCCCAACCATCTCGTCCTCTGTCGTCCCCTTCTCCTTGTGCCCTCCATCTTTCCCAACATCAAGGTCTTTTCCAGGGAGTCTTCTCTTCTCATGAGGTGGCCAAAGTATTGGAGCCTCAGCTTCAGGATCTGTCCTTCCAGTGAGCACTCAGGGCTGATTTCCTTAAGAATGGATAGGTTTGATCTTCTTGCAGTCCATGGGACTCTCAAGAGTCTCCTCCAGCACCATAATTCAAAAGCATCAATTCTTCAGCGATCAACCTTCTTTATGGTCCAGCTCTCACTTCCATACATCACTACTGGGAAAACCATAGCTTTAACTATACGGACCTTTGTCAGCAAGGTGATGTCTCTGCTTTTTAAGATGCTGCCTAGGTTTGTCATCACTTTTCTCCCAAGAAGCAGGCATCTTTTAATTTCATGACTGCTGTCACCATCTGCAGTGATCATGGAGCCCAAGAAAGTAAAATCTCTCACTGCCTCTATTTCTTCCCCTTCTGTTTGCCAGGAGGTGATGGGACCAGTGGCCATGATCTTAGTTTTGTTGTTGTTGAGCTTCAGATCATATTTTGCACTCTCCTCTTTCACCCTTATTAAGAGGTTCTTTAATTCTTCCTCACTTTCTGGCATCAAAGTTGTGTCATCTGCATATCTGAGGGTGCTTATTGCCTGGTAAATAATGGAGGCCCATCAACAGGAACACAACAATCTTTTTTTTAAAAAAAAATACAAGTAGGCATGTTGGCCCATATGTAAAATTCCAAAACTCATCTTAGGGTGACACCTTTATTAGACCAGATGGCAACAACTGTGCAAGCTTTTGAGTTTGACAGGTCTCTTAATCAGGCTAGATGGCAAACAGAGCACTTGGGGTGGTGGTGGTGGTGGGGAAACAACAGGAGATCACAGACGTTCGATGAGGTTCTTTTGGACCTTTGTGCTTATCAGGTTACACCTAGGCTCTGCTGGCATAAGGGGTTCACCTGGTGGGGCAGAGCTGCAATACTAGCTTTCCCACAGAGGAGTCGCTGTGACTTACTGGGAGGGAATGGTGGTGCTTAGGGTGTATGGGTGCACTGGTGCGAGTGTAGTTCAGCTCCTCCAGTGTGCTTGCACAGCACCGGCCTCCATAATGCCTTGCCCCCTCTTCTGATGAGCGTCAGAGACTCCACTGATAAGAAATCAGGTACATGGGGTATCCCTGCCACCTAAATCCGCCTCCATCCTGAGGTGGAACATACAGGTTCCTAGATAGGTGGAAAACATGACTCAAGAAAAACTGGATGGTCTTCATATCAGCAAAAGTGGACATTAATTTTAAGTGGTGTGCTAAGCCAAAAAGAAATTGTCAGAAGCCAAACTGGATGGCTTCACCGAGCCTTTGTAGAGAAGGTTTCCTCAGAAGTAAAACCCTCCTTCTCTAGTTTAGGATTCTGCTGTTGAACACCTCACTTCAGTTGTTGTTTTTTTCCAAGTCACATAAAGGTGGCCATGTTGACCTATAGGAAAATTCCCGAATTTGCAAATGTTTGGTCCTAGTTGATATTCTTTCTGTCTCCTAGTATCCGGATAATATTAGCACAGAGATGGAAAGAAGAGACAGTGCCTACCAGAGAAGAATGGCAGATTAAGCTGATGGGACTGTGCAGAAATGGCAAAACTGACCGGAAGAATTAGGAATCAGGAAGACCAACATTTTAAGAAGGAATGGGGAAACTATATAATTTACCTTTAAAATCACTGCAAGCTATTAAAATTATTAGTAGGATTGAAATGATGCTTGTAGTTAAATGTTAGACTTTGGTTGTAATGGAGATTTAATACAATTGTATTAACAGAAAAGATGCAGGAGAAAAAATTAACATAAGGACCCACAAAGGGGAGGGGGGAAGTCTATGGGAATTAATGGGGGGGAATATTTATTTGCTTGAAGGTTGTTTGTAAATTTGAAATATATTCATAGAGACCAAGCGGGGTTTCTAACAGGTAGACAAATGTGGTGGAAATGCAAATGCATTAAAAAATATTGGGAAATGATATACTATGAATTGAAAAAAAATGTTTAAATTGAATTTTGTCAAACACCCTGAAGCCTTTTTGTTAGGTATCTCAAATCAAGAGCTACCAAAAGAAAAATGGACATTATTTATGTATGCTACAATAGCGGCAAGAATCTTGATTGCACAATATTGGAAGATGGAAGGAATACCATCAAAGGAACAATGGCAAGAAAAGCTGATGAGCTATGCAGAACTGGCTAAGCTAACAGACAAACTATGAGAGGACAAAAAGGACTTCAGAAGAGTCTGGGAACCATTTACAGTTTACTTGCAGAACCAATAGAATGGACTGGATTCACTGGCAGGATTTGAATAAACTTTCACAACTTTCTTTGAGTAACAGACATTTTAGAGAAATGATAAGGGATTTTATTTTTGTGTAGGAAAAGCAGGATACGATAAATAAAACTAAATAACTCAGCAGAGGGGGAGTGGAGGGAAGACCATAGGAGGGGAGGGAGAATAATTGTAAATGACATGATGAATTAATTGTTATAAAATTCAATAAATATTCAGAGGAGAATGAAAATAAAAGATTTTTTTAAAAAAGATATTCTTTCTGTCTCACCGCTATATTTTGAAGTAGGGGGTTGTTCTGTAGCTCCTTGTGCTATTATTTGTATTCATGTTGGCTACATTGTTTGATCTTATAGTTTATTATGTTTCTGATACACTGTATTAGATGCTGTGAAGGCCTCTGAGTGGGGTAAGTGGCCCAAAACTATGCAGGCAAATCAATAAAAAATAATCAGGCCTTGTTTTGAAGTAGTACCCGGCAGAGGGCCTTCTCGGTAGTGGCGCCCGCCCTGTGGAACACCCTCCCATCAGATGTCAAGGAAATAGACAACTATCTGACTTTTAGAAGACTTCTGAAGGCAGCCCTGTTTAGGGAAGTTTTTAATGTCTGAAGTTTCATTCTCTGTTGGGAGCCACCCAGAGTGGCTGGAAAAACCCAGCCAGATGGGCAGGGTATAAATAATAAAATTTATATATATATATAAAAAAATATATAGCTGACACTTACTCTGAAGATCCACTGCTCACATTTCACAGTCAAGAGCCCACTTCCCTTTAAAGGGAAGTACATCTTTCCTCACTGAATAGGATGAAAAGTTTAGGTTACATAATTGTAACATATTCTTCTTATTATTGCTTTTTGCCCAAATTCAGTAGCAATGGTTGTTATTCATCAGAATCAACTAGCATCTATTTTTACTTCTACATGTTCTAGATTCAAGGCAATACCAGTGTTGTGTACGTCTAAGCAGCCATGATTTGTCTAGACGTCACTTCAGGGGCAGTGAGGGACTTGCAAGATAATACTAATACCTCTCAATATCCATGGATGAAGCTTTACTGGATGGTTATTTCAACTACTGTGCTGGGGTCTGAGACGAGCCTTCTGCAATGTGTGTGTCTGCGTAAGAAAGTAAGGTGGTTGCCAATTTGAAGTTGGTGAAGCAAAGAGATGTGTGTGGCCAGGAGCATTGTTTGGGTGCAGTTGCTCTCTTTGGAGCCCAGGGAGTCCATTAGAAAGTTAGTGTGCAGTGTAATGATCAGTGCCTCGGCCTTAGACTAGAAAAGACCCAAGTTCAAATCCCAACTCAGCTGCAAAGCTGGCTGGATAACTTTCAGCCAGTCCTGTGGAGTCAGCTACATTACTCATGGTGCAACGCTATAACTGTGTTATAAACATGCAACACCAGATGGCACTGTAGAGCCCAAAACTTTGCCTATGCGATTTTCCATAGAATTCCCCCCCCCTTTTCGTTATAACCAGTGCTTTTTTCTGGGGGGGGGGGGTACACAGAGGTATACATACCCCTAAACATTTGTGAATCTTTGTACTTTTGTCCATTTACTGTATTTATTTTTCCTGATTCGAACTATAAAATTGTGGTTTTCTTGAGTCAAAATGAGAGCACCCTTAAACATTTTTTTTAGAAAAAAAGCACTGGTTATAACCATTTAATTTCTGACTTATTTATAGCAGGGCTCCCCCCCCCCCCATGTGTAGATCCAGCCACAGTCTCTCAGCCTAATCTAGCTGACGGGGATGTTGGGAGAATAAAAGGCGGACAGTAGATGCTGCCCTGGGGGGGGGTCAGTCCAAGGCTTTTTTCCTGCCTCAGGCAAAGGAGAAGATGGTGCCCCTCCCACTCCAAAAATATCTAGAAGCCCACCAGAGTCACAGTTGAATTTTACTTTACACTGATGACAAGACAATGTCCTCCAACATACTGGAGGGCTACAGGGGGAGCTTAGGGGGAGCCCAGGGCACGTAGTGTGACACACACAGCTCAGGTACTCAGTGTGGACAAGAAATGTGTGTGTGTGTGTGTGCGCGCGCGCACACACACACACACACACATGCACACAAGTCTTGTATATTTCCTTTTCAGAAATTCCCACCTTTAAGCCTTCAAAAATTAGGTAAAATGCAATTGATAATGAATATATTTCATAAAAAACAAAAATTATACCAAGCTGACTTATAATTGCTACCGCCGAATGGAATTTCAATGATAGTAGTATAATGACGCCCCTTTTAAAGTGCCTGTATATTTGTCTGAGGTAAAAAGAAGGGTGGGGGGGGACTGGAAGGGGGGTTAAGTATTGTCTGTTAAGTGTCAAACGCCTTTTCTTTCACCACAGACGACTTGGACAGTAGCAAGGAAATATTTCACCTGGGAAAGAAATGTTAAAAACCACCCTTCACAAAATTAGAAAACCTGTTATCAAATGGCATAATCTTTTCAAAAATCACAGAACATATACAGCAATAGAGACGACTTTTTGCTACACACTTGGCATTTGTGTTATGCTTGAGAGTATTCCCCCCCTTATTTAAGGAACTGAAGTTTTGCTAGCTAACAACTTTGCTTTCTTACATTTTCTTAACTTGAGAACTTCATTACATTAATGCCTTATTTCCTCCACCACCCCCCCAAAAAACCCCTACATGTTACTTACGGAGAAATGCAGTTCACTCTCACTCCTCTATCAATCCACTCCGTCCCCAACGTCTGAGTTAACTTTACAACCCCGGCTTTTGAAGCATTGTAAGCTAATTGCTTCTGTGGGTGAGGAACTGGGTGGTTGGGAAGGGAGAGACATAGAAATTTAATTTTTACTTCCTGACAGAGAAAGAGTAAATAAAAACTGAAACAGTTATTTGTAGAGGCAGGCATACCTTTCCATTGTATTATCCTGACTTTTGGATCAACATATGGAAAATGGAACAACTGCAAACAGACCCTCGTAAGTACCTACATTTTAATGTTACATATAGCAAACCTATATGCTATTTAAAAGAAACTGCCACTGCGTTCAGTAAGACTTACTATTCCCATGTAAGTGTGTGTATCATATGCCAGCCTAAAACTTATTATACCTGCAGATGCTTATTAAAATTAAAACTCAACCTATAAAAAGGCAAACAAGCACAAAGTTATAGAGCATGGGTAGGCAAACTAAAGCCTGGGGTCTGGATCCGGCCCCATCGCCTTCTAAATCCGGCCCGCGGATGGTCTGGGAGTCAGCATGTTTTTACATCAGTAGAATGTGCCCTTTTATTTAAAATACATCTCTGGGTTATTTTGGGGGCATAGGAATTGGTTCATTTTTTCCCCTTCAAAATATAGTCTGGCCCACCACATGGTCTGAGGGACAGTGGACCAGCCCCCTGCTGAAAAGCTTTGCTGACCCCTGTTATAGAAGATCAGACATTTAAGCAGATATTGGTACACTTCTGTCCCGGAAACGCCAATCTCTCAAAGCAACTTGACTGGTTGGATGCTTTGGATGTGTGTGTGTGGGGGGGGGAATGCACACATGTCACATGTCAGTCAGAAACTAAAATGATCAGCTTTGTTAATTATAACGTTCACGCTTACAAGCGACTTTGGTATATTCTCCTCCTCCTTGCCCCTTTCCTTAAGCTGATATACCTGCAAAAAGACAGCTTATTTTTAGCAACCAAACCATTCTCGTGACATTTTAAAACAGAGTTTAGACCCCACCAGGCAGTATCTATGAAAAGTGCCTATGAATTGATTTTAGAATGCATTTCAATTAATTGATTGAGATTTTATGTAAACTGTGTTACTTTTATTGTTGTTAGCCACTCTGAGCCCGGCTTCGGCTGGGAAGGGCAGGATATAAATAATTTATTATTATTATTATTATTATTATTATTATTATTATTATTAAAAATATTTTTCCCTGAGAGGGAAATAGGACCATATTACAGTGGTACCCCGCAAGACGAACGCCTCGCGAGACGAAAAACTCGCAAAACGAAAGGTTTTTTCGTTTTCGAGTTGCCTCGCAAGACGAATTTCCCTATGGGCTTGCTTCGCAAAACGAAGCTTGCCCCGGGGACAGCGGGTCTTCTCTTTTGAAGCAAGGGGCGGCGGGGAGAAGTGATCTTCTCCCCGCAGCCCCAGGTCCGGGGACAGCGGGAAGTGCTTCCCACTGCCCCCGGACCTCTTTTGAAGCAAGGGACTGCGGGGAGATCGCTTTTTCCGGTGCTCCGAAGCCAGGCGGGGGGGGGGGCGGGAACACCTGCCCCAGATGCCCCGCTTCGGAACGCTGCTCCGAAGCGGGGTGGGGGGGCGGGAACACCTGCCCCAGCCACCCCGCTTTGGAACGCTGCTCCGAAGTGGGGTGGGGGGGCGGGAACACCTGCCCCAGCCGCCCCGCTTTGGAACGCTGCTCCGAAGCGGGGCGGGGGGGGTGGGAACACCTGCCCCAGCCGCCCCGCTTCGGAACGCTGCTCCGAAGCGGGGCGGGGGGCGCCCCCCGCCCGCCTTCCCAGGGGCTTTTAAATCGCCCCGGACAGCGGAGAAGTCCTCCGCTGTCCCGGGGCGATTTTAAAATGCCGCCCGCCAGCATTTTAAGATCGCCCGGACAGCGGAGAAGTCCTCCGCTGTCCCGGGGTTTTTAAAATGCTGTGGGTGGGAAGAAAAGCCCTTGTCCCCCCCCCAGCCTTCAGAAGAGGTCCGGGGACAGCCTGTCCCCAGACCTGGTCTGAAGGCGGTTTCCCTAGGAACGCATTAATTGATTTTCAATGCATTCCTATGGGAAACCGTGCATCGCAAGACGAAAAACTCGCAAGACGAAGAGACTTGCGAAACGAATTAATTTCGTCTTGCGAGGCACCACTGTATAGGTCAATTTCTTAATTAACATGAATTTGTTGACAAGGATGTATTTTAGACCCATTTTTTTGTAATGCACATACAGAACTTTTCAAAGTTCAGACCATCATTCCACCCAGAAATACCCTTTTTAGTAATCTATTCTTCATCTGAGCTATTTTTATTCCCTTCCCCTCAATTTTATTCTGGCGTTCATTCATTTGCTTCAGTATTTCCATGCTGACTTTTTAGGGCCAAGCCCTTGCAAGGCAACTTAAATAAAACTGTCATAAAAATCATTAAGAACAGTGGCTTAAGACAGCAGTGCTTTGAATAATACACAGGTGAGCAACATATCATTGCAACTCAGCTAAAACAATTAAATCAGTTTCAGAATGGCAACAAGTATAAGACATATTTTTGTTTAATTGTTCTTTCGATAATTATTGGGGTGGGTGCAATTCTGCCACAGATCACAAGTCTGTGGAGTTTAACCATAATCTCCAATAGTGCTCAGCCAGATCCTTGCATCACTACATTCCCCAGAAGTTCCATATCAGGCCACGAAACACTCTTGCAAATTTTCTTTTTTCAGTTTTTCTTTTTTTAATTACAGTAATAATAATATGCTTAAATGGTTGGAAGTGTGGTAAGATTTAGGATTTTTTATTTCTAGAAAGAATAAGAAAATACAAATAAAAAGAAAACAAAAAAGCCCCAGAAATCAAGAATTAAATTATTACTGCATGTCAGAGTGGTTTTCATTTAATTGGGAGCAGTCCTATAACAAAGTCAGGAGAATTTGACCAAATAAACTAACTTAGTAAAACAACATTTTGAAAGGCTGTAGCAGATTTATCCTTCCAATTCATGTATTTTGCTTGCCTGCCTGCTTTCTCGCCGGTTTCTTAAAATCAACACGGTGGAAAAGAACGTTTTTGTTGAATTGTACAAAAGCATGTAAAAACATACCACATCTTGAAATCACTTAAATAGACATAAGACTGTAATCCTAGCCAGCCGTTGCCTCCCTTTTTCCACTGCATAATAAAACTTGATTAATAACGATTTTTAAAAAAGAATCCCTTTGCTTTACAACAGAGAAATCATTTTTACAGACCCAACATATTTATTCAATAAGCTTTCATTACAAATATTTTCCCTCTTTTTGCTGTTGTTTGGTCTGGCATACCGGCAAGCAGCACTCCATGTGGGCTGGAGAAGAGGAGAGGAATCTAATTTCTTGATTAATTACTCTACTCAAGATCCAAGTTACATACAACTTTGGTAGTTAACCCCATCGCCCTTGCAAAAGTAGCACCTGCTAAAGTTTCCAAATATGCCTGTTTATGATAAATTACTGCATGTTTGCTTAAAGGGGCCAAAGACTTTTGCATCTTTCCCATCTGAGAGTCTTTGTTTCCAGAAAAGCAGAAACTTATTTATTTATTCAGGCAGTTCTCTGACCTCTAATTCTGAACAGACCTATCAGGTGGCTTCCTGCAATGCTTATCATACACTTTATAGGAGAAACTTTTGTGACTTCTTCCTACTTCATCCCACCCTTGACAGCATAAACGTTTGTTATAGAAATGGACAAATTTGTCAATTTCCATTTCTCATGTTTTCAGTCTTAAGTTCATTCTCTTTTCGACATTTCTGCATCACTTTGCTTATTTATTTATTTTTAAATCCTCATTCAATAGCATTCTATGAATATACACATTTCTGTAGGTAACTTTGCCTGACATTTGTGCAAGCAATCTCCCCTGATATAATGCATTCTATATTTTCTTTTCAACAACATACACATTTTTTGCACACATTACTTGTCTGGAAAACCGCGTTGCAAAATTCAGAGAAGTGCAAATTTCGAAGGACGGTTTTGTTTCCATTCATGTAGCATTTTAGAAATTGCAAATTTGGGAGGTTTGCTCTTACACCGCATCAATTATTATCAGTGATACAGTCGGGGGGGGGGAGCTATGAAAGGAAATCTCTCCTTGTTGAGTGAGATTGTGTGTATGCTTCAAGCTGAGCAGCTTGCAGAACGAAACTGCAAATTGGGAAGAAGGACCGTGCAGAAGGTCCCAAATCCTATCTCCAGTCGAAAGGATCAGATAGCAGGTAAAGCGAAAGAATTCTGCCTGGGGTCCTGGAGAACCACAACAACAACAAGAAGAAGAGTTTGGATTTGATATCCCGCTTTATCACTACCCTAAGGAGTCTCAAAGCAGCTAACATTTTCCTTTCCCTTCCTCCCCTACAACAAACACTCTGTGAGGTGAGTGGGGCTGAGAGACTTCAGAGAAGTGTGACTACCCCAAGGTCACCCAGCAGCTGCATGTGGAGGAGTGGGGAATCGAACCCCGTTCACCAGATTACGAGTCCACCGCTCTTAACCACTACACCACACTGGCTCCAACTTGTCAGAGTGGTCAGTACTTTCATAGACAGCCAGCTAATATGATCCGATCTGAGGCAGCCTACTTTTTGGGAAACAGCCATGCTTAAGTCATTCTCACTATTTATGATGCTTGTGCTGGGAGTGCCGTTTATATAGCCCAAATGGCATCATGAACATAAAAGAAGGAGGTACCAGGAGACTTGGAGGAATCTTGAGGTTTAGGGGGAGGAAAAGTCCTCATGGCGGGAACATCCTAAAACATCCCAATGAGGATTGAATTTAGGGGTGGGACTTTCCAAAAATCTCAATGTTATGATTGTCTGCATGGATTCTTTTCTTAATTCTCATCTCACAGCTTGATCTCAATTACAAGGGAATTATTCCTCCCTGGGTCCTTTAAAAATACAAACATTATATGCATTACTATGTGTATCATTATAAATATAATATTACACACATATTTCATACATATACCACCCCGGTTTTCCTAAAGTAAGCAGCACATAAGTAAATATATACAACAATGCCTATAAAAATACTTAAGGATTAATTCCTTAACGCTGCAGAAATATAATACCACATGTGGTTTGACTATTTCATACTTTTTATACTCTCTGCAGGTACCCGTATTAAACTGTCTTAGATGCCTCCTAGAAAACTTTTTTTATTTGAAGAAGCCTACCCAAATACATAATTTAGACTTGTATTTTAACGTATGCTATTTTACCTATGTGTTACTGTTAATGGTTTTATGCATTTAGAGGGTTGTTTTCGTTTTAATTAAGTGTCTTACAAATCTTTCCTAATAAACAAATAAATAAGAGATGTAGTTAGCATATAAAGGTAAAGGAACCCCTGACCGTAGTTAGCATATAATTCCCCATATAATGTGCCAGAGTGACTGGGGCACCCAGTCAGATGGGTGGGGGTAAAAACAAAAACATAAGAATAAGAATATTTAAATAGTCAGACTTCAAAAACAAACAAAGAAACCGACAGTTTGCAGGTGGCTCAGACATAAGCAGGCACTCTGTGCAAGAGGCAGTCCAATGTGGGCAAAGCTCACCAAATCCCATATGTAAGGGCATAAAGCAAGCCAATGTAAGTTAAGCCAGTGTAAAGATACACCAGATATACCAAACCCTGTTCAGCAGTGGAGCACCTGCTGCTCTGCCTAAGCCTGGCAAAGGGAAAACAAGCCTTTTTAAAGCCATATTTGATACTGGTCATGTGACCAAGGAGAAAGTATCCCCATGGCCCACGAACAGCCCCTTTTAGGGACTTAACACCAGGCTCAACTAAGCCAGATTTGGCTCACCTGGGATGAGCCTGTGATGCTGTCATATCGTTGGCTGAGCTGGAGTTGGGGACCGTGCCGGTTTCAGGTTGCCTGTTTGGGGTGAGATCTCTCCCCAAATCACACGGGAGCTCATGCACTCTGCAAGCTCCCGTGCAATGATGACGAGATCTTGCCCGAAATCAGCACCAATGTCGGTGTCACTTCTCCGCCTCATCCTAAGGCCTACCCACAGCGTTGCCTCCTCAAGGGTTTCCGCTGCTTGAGGCATTGGCCTCACTATTCCTAATGGGTGGGCCGGCCCTGGACTTCAAACTGGCTGAGGCAGGGAACAGAAAACGAAGGGAATGAAAGGGAGAGGATGGAATCCTGACCTCTACACTCCACATAGCAACACTTGTGGCATACTACATGCATTTCTGAGTAGTATTTTGTCAGGGTTGATATCTGAGAACCCACTCTTGCAGAGATATGACATTAAGAAGATAAGAAAAGCCTTGTGGGATCAGGCCAAAGGCCCGTCTAGTTCAGCATCTAGATCCCTATAGGATGCCCCCAAGCACTGGCGGAGGAAGAGGAGTGCGGGGGGAGCGCACCGCCCCCGGCAGCGCGATCCCGGTGGGGTGGCAACGTGGCTGTCCCCCACCCGCACTGGGCGCCATGCCCCCGCAGGTGGTGTGCCACACCCCCAGGACGCATGTCACACCCCTGCAGGCGGCGTATCACGCCCCCAGGATGTGCACCACGCCCCCGGGACGCGCGCCAGCCCCACCCCACCCCACCTGCTCTCCGCCCCCCGGTGCCAGAGCATGAGGCTCCGCCACTGCCCCCAAGCAGGACCCAAAGGCTTGAATTTATTGCAAACTTGAATTGCTGTTTGTTTTCCAGCCGAACAGTGAACCCGTTTCCAGTGCTAATCTTTTCAGTGCTGCAAATTTAGGCAGAAGCGTACTTTTAAATTAAACATTTCAGAGCAGAGTCGAAAAGAGATCAATGAATCACAGTGCTGAAAATGCCCTTCTCGCGTTTTTAATATTATTAACAGGATCTCTAATCCAGTCGTATTATGGCAACAATGATATCAGGAAATTGTTTCTGGAAATGATTTTTCAGCAGCAGTGGATTACTCTGAACATGTCGGTTCAGCTCAGAGGAGTGCCGCTTTGCCGCTTTCGTGAAAAATAATGGTGTTTGAAAACATCTCTCTATTACCCTAATCTGTTTTGCCTTCCCAGAATTCCTGATAGCTGTCTTGAAATAGCTGAAGGGGAGCTAGTATAGAAGATGGAGTGTGTTTGCTCTCGCTTGCTCCAAAGGACCAATGAGTGGAGGAGCCAGCGATGGCCAGCGATGGACAAATTCATGAAGGATGAGACTATCAGTGACTATTAACTATGATGGCAAGGCTCTACCTCCAGAGCTCGAGGCAGCTTGGGCCCTGCTTTTGGGTTTCCCACAGGCATCTGGGTGGGCACTGGGAGAACAGGAGGCTGAATTAGAAGGGCCGCTGGCCTGATCCTGCAGGTTCCTCCTATGTTTGTGGGTTCTCCCAAAAGTAAGAGTGGGAACACAGTGCCTTGGGGCTCTCCTTCACTGGGGGCACTTAAGCAGAAGCTGGATGACCATCTAACTGTGGACCATGCAACTGCATTGCTGATCCTGCAGGATGTTGGAACCGATGACAGTACAAGATCCCTTTCAACTCTAAAATCCTTACTTTAATTCCTGCAGACATTGGTGCAGGGAAGAGACTGTGCTAGACCATCAAGGGGTCATGTTTTATACCTGCCCTGCCCCTACCCTCTTCCTGAGACACTTAAAAGGAGGAACTGCTCCCTAAGGATTTACTCCTGCTCTCTCTGACATGTTTGTGGGGACTGGCCTTTGCCAGGACCATGGATTTATTTGGACTTTAGTATTTTTTTTTAAAAAAATACATTAAAAAGGTTTGCATTTTGTTGTCTTAAACTTTGGAAGAGTATATTTCCCCTATTTGAATTTTATTCTCGTGTGTGAACCTTTGTGAGCTGCCTTGGGAACCTTTTTGGCTGAAAGGTGGCATGGAAACCAGCCCTAACTATCACAATCCCATTAATTCAAATAGGACTTCTACAAAAGCCATATTCAAATCTGGTGCACTGTAGACCTCAGCCTTCGCTTTCCACCACGTGTTCTGGGTCAGGTATTGGAGAGATCACTGTTTATTGTACATTACCACTGAACAATAAACAATACAGGGAATGCATTTATTTATTTTTTTACTTTAATCCCTACAGGACTTGTTATTGTCCTAAACTGAGACCAGTATTTTCCTCCCCTTATTAAAAAAAAATAAAATCTTTTTTTTTTTGGTTTTGTTTGCAGAGAATGCTTTCCACTTGGGCAAGAGCGACATCTCTGGTATTAAAAACCGTAAGAGAAACAGCTGGTAAAAGCACTTGAAAAAAAAATTAACAGCAACATTATAAATGCATTTTTTCCCCCTGAAGAAACAGTTAAAGTTACTAAGTAATAAACTGAACAGAATGTCATAGAATGTCAAACTGGGCACAGTAAAAATAAATGTTATTCCCAAGGAAAATAAAAAGACTGCATATTTATGTAACATTCAGCAGATGGACATGATATTAATATCGAGCTTTTCAGTTGCACTTCTATAGCTACTGGATTTCTCTCTCTCTCTCTCTCTCTCTCTCTCTCTTTCTTTTTTTTGCCTAACTTGGCAGCCCACAGGCACCATTTGATTTTTGGATTTGGACAATCCTGCAACAGATGTCCAGACCAATAAAACAAATTCCTAAAGGGCTACGCTTAATTTGTGTAATTGATCAATTTTTGTTACATGGGCCTCAGTTCACCAGCATGTAACTGCCTTCCAGATTAGCTCTGCAGTTGGGATTTCATTCCATATGTTGCAATAGTTTATTGGCTCCTTGACGACGTGGCTGATACAACAGCGCAAGTGGGGAGACACCTGTTGGCAAGAAGCATCAAATAGAACAATTGGTATTAGAGCAGAGGCAAGAGAGCCCAGCTGGCACACTAGGGTACACTCACAGGCATGGGCCCAAGGCTGGGAGCGGAAAGGTCATTGCCAATAACAAACAAAGACCATCTTCCAAGGCCAAATGGGCCTGGATAGACAAGGCAACAGGGCAGAGGGTGGGTACAGACATGGGTGTGAATCAGCAGAGGCAAGTGTGGCCCAATTTGGCTCTAAGAGCTAAAGCTGAGGTAGCTCTGATGCACAGCCTGCGCACGTCACACCTGGAATAAGTCAGGAGGCTGCCGTATGATGAGTCAGACCACTGGGTCCATCTAGCTCAATATTGTCCACATTGATTGGCAGAGACTCTACTGGGTTTCAGGCAGGGGATAGTCCCAGCCTTGCCTGGGGATGTCGGGGATTGAACCTGGTACCTACTGAATGCAAAATGTCCTGTCACTGAACCAAGGCTCTTCTCCTTCTGGAACCAGGAGCTGGTCTAAGGATGCATCAAATTGTCTGAGCAATTCAAAGGACGATGCTGGAGACCAGTCAGAGCTCAATTTCCATATACAGTGGTACCTCGGATTAAGTACTTAATTCGTTCTGGAGGTCCGTTCTTAACCTGAAACTGTTCTTAACCTGAAGCATCACTTTAGCTAATGGGGCCTCCTGCTGCCACCGCGCCGCCGGAGCCCGATTCCTGTTCTCATCCTGAAGCAAAGTTCTTAACCTGAAACACTATTTCTGGGTTAGCAGAGTGTGTAACCTGAAGAGTATGTAACCTGAAGAGTATGTAACCAGAGGTACCACTGTACAAGGTGGCTCTCCACCTGCAGTATTTCAGGGCTGTTCTCCCCACTATATAGAATGCAGTGGTAGAACTATGGATTCCACCATGTCAGCTTTAAGGTGGGTGTTAAAGTATTATTATTATTATTATTATTATTATTATTATTATTAGTCGTACCTTGGTTGATGAACGCCTTGCTAGTCGAATGTTTTGGCTCCCGAACGCTGCAAACCCGGAAGTGAGTGTTCTAGTTTGCGAACATTCTTTGGAACCCAAACATCTGAAGCGGGTTCCAATTGGCTGCAGGAGCTTCCTGCAGCCAATCGGAAGCCGCACCTTGGTTTCTGAATGTTTTTGAAGTTGAACGGACTTCCAGAACAGATTCCATTCAACTTCTGAGGTATGACCGTATTATGTATTTAATTTATATACTACCCTCAAGTTCTCGAGGCGATTCACAAGATAAAAAGACAGGATAGAAGCACAAAAGAGGTAGCTGAAACAAAACAAAACAAAACAAAACAAAACAAAACAAAACAAAACAAAAACCCCATGCTTGTATGACTTCACTTCTTATACTGCATAAAAAACTCTCCAAGTGCCATGAAAACAGCACATTAGGCAGAACTCTACACTGTCATGCTCATTCCATACTCTTGCAGGAAGCTTCTCACATGGGATAACTTTTTTTTTTACTAAAAACAACTATACCTATCCTACCTGCAGCCTCAAGTGCTGCTGTTCAGAATCCTACCATTTACCACATCCTTCTGCATAATGGGTAGATTGGCTGTGAGCTTCCCGGGTGCATCGTGAGGTGGAAACATCCACCAACCAAGGCAAGGGACTTGAGTTCTGGTCCTGTATATAAATGGCGAAAGGATTAACACGCCTTTCACTCTGAGGGTGAATGTAGATTACACCCAACACCTTTCTTACATAATAAAATGTGTCAGCTTCAGAGGGCTTTAACCCCACCTCCTTATAGGAGTAATAAGTGCTCTAAAATGGAGAGGACAGATAAATGTTGAAAAATGATATCAATAAAATTTTTGTAGTACATTTTCCCTAATACAAAATGTCAGTGATTTACTTCTGCGCAATACAGGTTTAATTGATTCAAATAGCATCGGCAGTAATTAAAATATGGATTCTGAAGCACAACTGTTAGCTCTCATCACTCACCTATTAAACTTGCCATAGATGCTGTGTTAATTATCTTCCCATATCCTTGATTCAGCATAATGCGGCCTGCAGCCTGTGATAGAAATTAAAGGAAAGACCAGTGACCCCTTTTGTGATTCCGCTAATAATGACATGATAATAAATTAGTACTCACTTTTCAGAAGAGTTTATGTGCTAACTAATTTTCCCCTTCTCTAAAGTGCTTGATGTAAAAACTTGATATGGGGGAAATGGTTAATGCGGGAAAGTTTACGTAGCCATTTTAGTGCACTCCCAAAGTGTGGCTCCCAAAAGCCGTCAGCAAATTTGGAGTCTCTGCTTTAAGTCCTTAGACCCGATGCTGAAAATACGGGGCCTCTTTTAAAGGACTCACCCTGTATTAGCTTGAGTTTTTGTATCATTAGTAAATGCAAGATGAATGAAGCACCCCCCCCAAAAAAAAAATCTGTACCCATTGCACTGGTTGCAAGCCCAATTCAACTTGCTGGTTTTGACTTTAAAAACCTGAAATGTTTGTAGGCCACATGATATGAAGGGCTACCCGCCCCTTTTAAGGAGACTATAGAACTACCTTCTCATTGAGCTGTGAATGGTCTCATTCCCAAGTGTTAAATGGATGTATAAAATACACCTCTTTAAATCTGCCTTTTATAATTAAAGCCTTTCAAAAGAGCTGGCCCTAAAGGGAGAGTTTTTGAGTTCTGATATTGTTTGGCTGTTCTTTTAAATTGTGCTAAAATGATTGTCTACATTGCTGCCACTGATGCTTAAGTTTTATATTTTGCTATATTGAATTCGATATTCTCATGGATTTAGGAAAGAGAAATCAAGAAAAGCCATAATTTAATTTAATTTTGAAGTGTTTATCACCCACTCTTCAATGAATGTTTTCAATCTCTGAATGAGAGTTCCACGGCAATTCCTTACATGTCTAGTCCTTGCTTTCTATGTTTGTAGCTTGGACTGTAGATCTTAAAACCTCCAGAAGCTGACCCATAGCAGTGGGATGTTCTGTTACTGGTCTGTGCTTCTGTACGCTTCTGCTCTAGTGGATAGAATATGGTGACACCTAGGTGGCTGGTCTGATCCAATAAGATGATTGTGATATTACTGAATGCTAACAAGAGGCGATTACAGACGGAAGTTTATTGTGGAATCGGCGCTGTTCTTGCATTGTCCACATGACATCATAATCACAATGCCAGCCTGATTTTTTTTTATTTGTTTAACATTTAATCTAGAGTTCTTCTTTGAAAAACTGGTAAGTAACAATAGAGCAGTTTTTGGTTGGTGACATTTTGGTGAGTGGTCTCTATAGTCACATCCGTATTTTTGCTTGTGCCTCACCTGAGCACAGCCAGCCATTTTGTTTTTAGTGACCCAAATGATGCAAGCATGCCTCCCTCCACCAATTGCCACATACCAAAGGCATTTCAGAGTTTCAGCCACTCAGACAGGAGGAGCTATTCTATCCAAATCTCAGCACATTGAGAGAGACTATGTTGCATATTGTGGTCAATATCCAATTCTGTCAGCTCACAGATTTCTGGCTGTACAACAGAATCTACTTTCCCTCCCTCTCCCTCAATCATCCTATAAATCTGTTCTGGGGGTTACTGCAACCCTCCAGAGCGAATCTGGAGAGGATGAAGGGCACACGAGGAGAGCTGTCCCTTATGGGGGTCAACCTAGCAACCTTGATGTTATCAGTACCATGCTCTAACCAACTTAAGCTATCCTTGTGTTAATACAAGGTAACAGCCTGTAGTTGTGGTACATACATCAGGACCTTTAAAAAAAAATTAAGTCAGAGGCCTTGTGCAAGACCTATTTTATCAGAATTTCATTCCAGCTAAATATCAGACTTGTGCAAGATCTCTCTTTCCTCCTTTCCCTAGCCTTTGACACTTGAGGAGCCTATTTTTATGACCTGCCCTATTCCTGTGACTGTAATTTGTTATAAACAGTTTTTATTGTTATTTTAAAAATTGTTTTAAACTACCCTGAGACCTTAGGGCATGTAACAAATCAAATAAATTAATTACTAAAAAAAATGTGTGTTGTTTTTTAATTAAACCCCTAAAAAATAGCACAACCATCCATTGTGCCCATTGAGAAACTTGATAATTAATGGGTGGTGATGTTTCTCTTGGGCTCTTTTGCACACTTCCTGCACAGACAGATATAAAAATTGTCTGCACATCTGCAGATCAGGAAAGTAGTGTATAGTGGAAAGATAAGCAGTTGCTACTGAGGGGAAGTTTCAGAACACAAATCACAGAAACATTCTACCAAGGATCACCCATGGAAACAGCATTATGGCCGTGTGTGTGTGAGAGAGAGAGAGGGGGGGGGCCCTCACATGTCAATTGTGCACAAAGAAAAATTGAGATCCGAGCAACTCAATTACAAGATATACCGTAACTTCCATCAAGAAACGCCTTAGTAAATATAGTTTCGGCAAATTATTATTGCTAGAACCTTGTAAAGTAGTCAGGATAGTGCTAGCAAATAGCTGATAAATATTGTTTTGAACGCTTAAAAATGGGAAACATGTTTTATGTAAAGCATTGCAGGGTCCAATACTCACCTGGCAACACAAAAACAAGCCTCGCAAATTCACATTGAAAGTTTTGTCCCATTCTTCCAGGGAGGTAGCTTCACTTGGTGAATTCATGTTGATCCCTGCATTGTTACATGCAATATGGACTGTGCCCCACTTATCTACGATCGTACCAAGCATCCTCTGCACATCTTCCGGTCTGCTTACGTCTGCTGCTATAGCAATGCTTTTTATCCCTAAATGAAGAAGCAAAACAAACAGAAAACATCTGACTTGCTTGCGGTTTTGTTGATGTTGTCATTGGTTTGCTCTTTCAACCCTCTTAATTACTGTGTGTCATTGCAATTAATACAGTAGTGGTAATAATTTGCAGATGTATAATTTTCAAAGAAGCAAAACCATTTTCAACTGTGTACACTGGTACCTCGGGTTAAGAACTTAATTCATTCTGGAGGTCTGTTCTTAACCTGAAACTGTTCTTAACCTGAGGTACCACTTTAGCTAATGGGGCCTCCCGCTGCCGCCGTGCGATTTCTGTTCTCATCCTGAAGCAAAGTTCTTAACCCAAGGTACTATTTCTGAGTTAGTGGAGTCTGTAACCTCAAACGTTTGTAACCTGAGGTACCACTGTATGTGGTTTTTTTTAAAGTAACATTTCAAAAGGGCTAAGCGCAATCAACCCCTTGCAAGGCTTTTGGATTTTGGCCGAAGCTTTGAATACCCCGCCATCTACTGGCAAAGGATTTCAACTGCAACTCTTCTACTGAAACGTTTGAGATGCTGCTGTCGGTTGTTGAAATCTTTATTTGCGTCTCCTTCTCACCCCTCTTCAATTTTAGAATGCAATTCACTGTATTTGGTGGGTGGGGTGGGGTTGTCTCTTGGCTGCAAATATATCTGAGAATGCCAGTACCCACAGCTGCCTCAGGAACCAGAGCTATGGACACTGCGATTCCAGAAGGAGACTCGCAGCTTTCAGGTTCTGTGTTCGAGGGAAGAAGTTTGGGGAATGCCATTCAGATTGTCCATTTGCACTTATTTCAATTTATTAGAAACAAGGTTGGAGGCCTGAACTTCCCTTATGTCTTGAAAACTGCAATGTGGGAAGTGACCTTTACCTTTTCTTAGGGTACTTTTGCAACGTAGTTGGACAAGGGTCAGATTAATTGGCCCACCCTTCAGCCAGGATTTACATTTGGCAGTTGCTGCTCTCTGCTCACGCTATGCTGCTTTTTGCAGGCTCAGTCTGGAAAATGCCTTTCGCGTGATTGGGGATGGTGAAATCTGACGATTTCAGCCTCCCTCTATTTCTGCACTGCAAAATTCAGAGAAGTGTGAATGTCAAAGAATGGCTGTGTTTCGGTTTGTGCATTTTGTAGGTCCATATTTACATGTGAACTGAATCTCCCCTGTCCCTCACACGCCCCTTTTCTGACAGTAAACAAAGAAGACAGCTACTTCCCCAAGGTATTTGCTTTATTTCACTTCCCAACTTCCAGGTATGTGTAAATGCACCTAACAACTATGAATACGGTTGGGTACTGTTGCCGCCAAACACAGACCCCACCATGATTTATTGAGGTAATGTTGTATTGGGGCATTAACTGCTTGCTGAATCCACAGTCAATCCTGGCTGAGCTCCTTACTCACCTGTCAGTAATGCTCAAACCCTTCTCTTTATCATCTACAATTGACCCCTGTGAAAAATGGGCCCCACAAGGTAGTTGCAAGAACGAAATTAGGTAAGGATTTTAAAAGTGCATCTCAAAAGTGCCCTATAGTTGATCATAATTTTGCTGGTTGCATATTGTGCCCATTCTAGGGTCAGCCAGCTAAGTCGGGCTCTGAGATCATTAAACTGGCTCATTCTTATCAAACTGTAACAAGCAGATAGCTGCTCCAGGATTTTAAAAGAAGAGATTGGGAAGCCCGGGTTTCCTGGCTTCCTGATCGACACAGGCCTGGGCAGCTGATCCAATGGCCAACTACAACACATTTCAACATTGAGCTAGTTAAACTAAAGCAGGGCTTATAAGGGTGAAATGCTCACATTTTGATAATAATAATAATAATAATAATAATAATAATAATAATAATAATATTTCTTCACATATTCCTACATGAAACAAATCTCTACAGAGAGTTAGAAAAAAGAAAAGAGTGGGGATGAATGGGAAAGAGAAAGAGAAAGAAAGCACAGATACAGAGCAATAGTATTGAAAGTGTAACTGATTAAATAAATAAAATGTAAACATAATTACAATGTAACAACAACCACACCCTCAAAGCTAAATTGAATATTGTATTGAAACATCTTGTATAGGACCATTTTCCAATACATTTATCATTATGTTGGCCTCTAGATTAAGGTGGAAAAAACTGTCAGTTTTGGTTTCACTCAGTTTCTCATTTTGCCCTTTCAATTCTCCACATTTCCACATCTGTTTGTGAATATATATACTTTTCCCCTCAAGGAAATCCATAACTGCTTTAGAGTATGTTTCTCCTAATATATGCATTTTTGTATGCAGCTTTGCCTAATATACATCTTTTTGAAAAGCAAATTCCCTACTGCTATAATGCATGTTTGTTGTTTTTACTAGATGCACATTTTTATCCGCACTTTACCCTAATATAAGCATTATTTGGCTGCAGATTTGCTCTGCAGAATTTGGAGAAGTGCACTTTTTGAAGGATCTTCGTAATATTATATTACATGTTTCCCAAAGCCAATCTACCCCACAAGGCAGAGAGAGAAGGTAGGGACCACACTGGAATGGGAAAACAAGCCTTTTGCCTTGTTATAGGGAAGAATAACCATCCTCTCTATGTCTTCTCTGAAGTAAGCCCTGCTGAATTGAATGGGGCTGACTCCCAAGTAAGTCTGAATCAGATTGCTGTCCTAAATCCTTATTCACTTGTATTGATTTCATCTGAAGACATTTACGTATTTGAAACCAAACTTAAACCAAGTTCAACTGCTGGTCCATCTGGCCCAATCCTTTCCAACTCCGTTTGGCAGAAGCAGTGGCGTAGCGTGGGTTGTCAGCACCCGGGGCAAGGCAAGTAATTTGCACCCCCTAACCCGTGGATTTGCGCCCCCTAACCCTAACCCCCAGATGTTGCGCCCGGTGCGGCCGGCCCCCCCTGCACCCCCACGCTACGCCACTGGGCAGCAGCTCTCTAGGTCAGGCTTCCTCAACCTCGGCCCTCCAGGTGTTTTGGACTACAATTCCCATCATCCCTGACCACTGGTCCTGTTAGCTAGGGATCATGGGAGTTGTAGGCCAAACATCTGGAGGGCCGCAGGTTGAGGATGCCTGATGTAACTGGAGGAGTCAAGGACTAACCCTGGGATAGCTATCAAGCAATGCTCTTTCACTAGCTATGGGAGCAAAGGAGCTCAGGTTCCTCAAGGTCTTCTTGCAGAGTTTTCCTTGCAAAGGAGCTCAAGTCTTGCACAAATGTCTGCCTTCACCCAACAGTGCAGCTTCTCAGGTGCTCATTTTCATGAGCAAGCAAATGATTGGGGAGATGGCTTTAATGACATTGCTTTTAAAGCCTGAATGAAGATGGTGTTGACTGGGCTAGGGGTGTGGGAAGAGAGGCAAGGTCAGACTGAATTTCAAAGCCAGAGGCTCTCTCTTACTATCAGGTGTCCTCTCAGTATGAGAGAGGTGGCAGGTCTGGATCCCATGGAAGCAACCTGATTTATTAATGCCCCCCTAGTGGAGCTGAGCCAGCATTTCTGATCCGGCAACCATTTTACCGTGTGCGATGCGCCCGCAACAATTTGCACATGAAGGAAATAAAGAGCCCTGGACGGCGTTTGATCAGAACTGGCCCTAATTTGTTGTGGCTATGCAGCGGATGTGTTCTCTGGTAGCATAAAGAGCAGGGAGAGCAATAGCTGCTGTTTGGCTCCACTTTGTTAGGGAAAAATCTTAAATGCCACAGCTGACACATGATTTATTGTATGGAACACCTTCTTTTGCTGGCTGATTGATGTGTATTATATAGAACCGGTTAACAAAAGATTGCTCTCCTCTGTTCCCGTCAGTCATGCCTCATTGTATGTTATTTTTCCTTCAAGTACCCCAATGAAGAATTCTATATAGGGTAATTTGCTTTCCTGGTTGAATCATCTCTGCTAGGCAACAAGGATCCGGCTAAGCTAAGTTAGTCCTTGTTTACCAACAAAGAGTTGAGGCAGTAGCTTTAAAGAACTTGCTTTATTGTTCAAAACAATCCCCTTGGACGGAATATCTCTTAAGCCGCAGGTCACACACACCCGCCCACATGTAGGGATTCACCCGCCACCCCCAGTCTCTCACCTGCAAGGTGAGTGCCATCACTTTATGTAGCCTTAGAGAAACCTGACTGTTTGCAGCAGGACAGAAAATCTTTGGGATAAAAACCTGTAACTGAGGGTATGAGAAAGCAAAAAAAAAAAAAAAAAAAAAGCCCAATGAGGACTGAACAATCTCAGTGGCCACAATATATCGACTAGCTGTTGGAGAGAGCAAAAGGAAGTTGGGGAAACGGAATGGATTTGACTGGAGTGGCTGACACGCTGACCGGCAACCCACTGCGCTGCAACATTTTGTTGCAGTGTCCCACTTGTGAACATCCCACCTCTGACCTTTCCATTGCTGTTCTAAGAAGAAACATATGCAACGCCTTTGTACAAGAGCCATGCTTGAGAACTGAAATATGTAAACTTGCCAAATGACACCGGGAAAGCTCGAGGCGGCAGACGGCAAGAGCAGAATCGTTGCATCCCGGACTTAGGGTGTTACTGGCAATTGCTGGTCTGTGCTAACAAATGTTCTAGCCAAAGACAATGAGAGGTTTGTCAAGGCAAGCAATGCCTGCTGGGCTGCCTTTGCCTTGCTGGGTTGCACAAGGTCCATACAATTGCATTTACAGGAACCAGCGCTGACGGCAAATGTTGATGTCCAGGTACACGCTAAAAAGTCAGAGTTGTGTAAAAGATGCTGCGTTGGATTTGGGTCAGTGACTTTTGGCACTCACTGTTTCATATGCTATTCTCCCTCGCAGGGCTGTTTTGAGAACAAAATAGTGGGGAGCAATGTATGCTAGCCAGAGCTCCTTTGAGAAAGAATAGAGTAGAAAAGTAAAATTTAAATAAAGTGCATAATTGTTCTGAATGGTGTCCAGAACATTGGGGGCATAGAAGATTATACTGTCAGAGGAATGCTCTATCTAGCTCAGTTTAATTAACACTGACTGGCAGCAGTTGTCCAGGGCTTCAGGCACAGATCTCTGTCTTGAGATGCCTAGTGTGCAACTGGGTAAATTTAGACCCTGGATTTAAATGTCTTCTGCTCCTGCTCTTTGGGTGGCCCTTCAGTTGTGAAACACAGCATTTTCCTTCCTCCTACCATGCTTTACAACTACTTCTAGATGTCCAGATACATTAGAACAGGGTTTCCCAAACTTGGGTCTCCAGCTGTTTTTTTTGGACTACAAATCCCATCATCCCTAGCTAGCAGGACCAGTCGTCAGGAGTGATGGGAATTGTAGTCCCAAAACAGCTGGAGACCCAAGTTTGGGAAACCCTGTGTTAGAACAACTACAGCAACAAAAGACAAGCCTGTTTGTTTGTTTGTTTGTTTGTTTGTTTGTTTTTAAAAAGTTACTCTGAACATGTGTTGTTTCACATTTTAAGCTTGCTTCAATCATAGCACCGTAAAGAGTTTTGTTTCTACTGTCATGGTGCTAAGAACGTACTTGCTTGGAATAGGCACTATTCCAAGGAAAGGATGATCCATATTTTTAACAGGAAAAATATATTAAAGTGAGCATATATACCCAATTACATAGCTGGGCCCCTGCTTTTTATTAAATTTGTGCACTGCCCTTCACCCGCAGATTCCAGGAGGGTTTGCAAGATAAAATTACAATATAAACAAACCAATAATTCCCCC
The DNA here is from genome assembly GCF_965113315.1 of Podarcis vaucheri. Classification (NCBI taxonomy): domain Eukaryota; kingdom Metazoa; phylum Chordata; class Lepidosauria; order Squamata; family Lacertidae; genus Podarcis; species Podarcis vaucheri. The sequence continues at coordinate 102,754,353 of NC_138760.1, forward strand.
TCCCACAACACATTTAAAAGGCCATTGGATGTCAATCAGCCAAAGGCCTGGGTGAAGAGGAATATTTTCACCTGGTGCCTAAAGGTGTATAATAAAGGCACCAGCCAAACCTCCCTGTTTGCTGTTGCCTTCTGCATCTGCTGTTTCTGGGTGCCATTGGCTAGGGACCATAGGATAGGGACCGTGCCCCCAACGCAGCCTTAGCTGCACCACTGGAGATGCCAAGGATTGAGCCTGGAACTTCAGCACAAAAAGCAGATGTTCTCCTGTTGCTATCTGTGTTTCATACCTTTGAGCCTCAGCTCACATGCTACTGCTTCTGCTTTGGCAAGCACCAGGTCCGCCACAGCTACTTTCGCCCCTGCTTCCCCCAGCGCATGGCAAAAGGCTCGGCCGATCCCCTGGCCTCCTCCGGTGACATAGGCGACTTTGCCGTCCAGCTGCAGGCGGTCAAGGATGCGGCGGCCACGGTGGCCCCAAAACACGTCGTCTTTCACAACGCCCTTTTGTAACCAAGACAGAGGAGTTCGCTGAGGCACGAAGGAAGCAAGCGTGACATGTAAAGATGAGCCGACACACTCTCACTTTAAAGAGCTTGCGATCAGGAAGCTTGGCAAGCCTTTCACCGTTAATGAGTGTATACATAGTGCCCCCATATGGATAAGACGTGGATTTCTAGCATGGACATTTTTCCGTGCTTAGAAAGAATTGCATTTGCTGCTGCAAGCTTTAGGAAGGATTCCGCCAGTCCGACCCCCAGGAAGCGTAATCAGAATTAGCTCAACAATTGCAATGGATAATCAACATTTAAATGAGGAGCAGGACTGTGCCTTTCTCCCAAACTTTATGCACTTGCTCAAGCTTTTTTTTTCTTTACAAAGTTGTTATTGCACTTCACCAGATCTTAACCTATTACAGGAATTGCAAGATTGGATTCCAAATATCATTGAATTTATCCATGGCAAGTCTGTGTTTATGTGCAAGTTGTTCATATGTTGCAAATTTGTGTAAGTCTTCAATCCAATCGTAGAAGGGAGCCACATTCTTACTTTTCCAATTCATCAGTATCAGTCTTTTTGCTGTGGTAAGGGCACAGAGAGTCCAGTCATATTGTCCTTTTGTAAGGTTCCATGTGCTGGGCATATAATTCAAAAGGATATTTTGCTCTGTAAGTGCAAGGTTGTTCTGTACAGTTCTGTTGATAGTTTCCATCAGTGCTTTTTTCCCCTAGGGGGACTCAGGGGGACGCATACCCCTAACCATTTTGTGAATCTTTGTATTTTGTCCATTTACTGTATTTATTTTCCCCGACTTGAACTATAAAATGGTGATTTTCTTGAGTCAAAATGAGAGTACCCCTAAACATTTTTTTAGGGGGGGGGGAAAGCACTGGTTTCCGTTACCTTCTGCCCAGAATCTTTCAATATATGCACTCACTCATATTTGTGAATAGAGCACACACACAACTTGTATGCATGGGTTGACAACATTTTTGACGCAGTGGGCACATTTCGAGTTTTGAGAAAGTGCCTTGAATGCCAGTCCCAGAATCATAGAATTGTAGAGTTAGAAGGGACCTCGAGGGAAAGCTAGCTGAACCCCCTGCAATACAGGAATCTCAACATACGGTTGGTTCCTCCCCTCCAACCAATCTGAAGACATGTCAGATCTGGCTTGGCTTTGCAAATATGCTAGCAGTTTTATAAGGGAACACGGGCAGGAGCTCACTGTTGCAACCACAGAGGTGTGCCAAAACAGCTGCAACTTCACTACTGCCCTTCCCCAGTTCTAACTAGCTGCAGCAATGCCGCTGTTATGAGGCAGACTCCTTAGTGCTACCCCATCACATGTATGACTACTTCTCAAGATAATATGGCGCTATCGTGATTAGTGGCCAGTGGCCACTGGGTACTCAGGACTGTGTGGCTCAGGATTGCTGGTTAGGAAGTTTGACTTTATTTCCTTAGGGTAGATTCATGTTTTGTTTTATTTGTTTATTTAAAAAAAATATTTATATGCCACTATATCACAACACTATCAAAATTCTTTTAGGATTATAGACATATATAATAAAAAATACAAATTAAAAATCAGAGGCCATCAACTGGGGGAGCAAAGTTCTGACTGGGAGGGATGCAAATGTGTGAGGCCAACCTTACTGGCAAGTCAATGGCGTGAGGGGAGAAACTGGCCAGATGTTTTTTTGTTTCTTTCTTTCAAGTTTGAAATGCACACAAATCCCTTTAGAGAGAGAGAGAGGCAAATACATACTCCTAGGTTAGTCTCCTCATCGGCACATATCCGACTCCTTTGGAGAAGAATCAAGCCACCTTCCACAGGGAGGACCACCTTGATAAATGAAAACACACTTCATGAAACATTTCAGATAAAACCTCATCCATTCACTTTGACCCCAGTCATGGCAACTATTTCAGAGAGGAGTGTCAAAAACATTCGCAATGCCCCTTCCTCTCCCAGTAACAGGGGTCCTTCCCTCCCGCCGTGGTCTCAGAAAACACTTGTTACTTCATCAAACCACCTTTAGATACAGCAACGTCAGTTTTGAAAGGGGTCAGTGGAAGGTTTTCTTCTATCTTGGTGGCGGAAACTAGTGTGTTTGCCTGAACTGGGTCTGTGGTCTTGGAATACAAGACTTCACAATTTCCTGGCTTCTGACAGCTTGAAGAGGGAACATAGAGGTGAGTGGGGAGAAGAAGCCAGTGTGGGCCTGGAGACCTAAGAGTAAGCAGGGCTCTCCTAAAGCTGTGCATGTTTGAGTTTACCTGAAGTGTCTGGAGTCTAAGGCAGGCAGTCCTGCTGGGCAACAGCACACCTGTGTCTGCTCTTGACTTGAGACAGAGAGCACCCTTCCTTCCCTATCTTCCTTCCTTCCCTATTTCACACCTGTGAACAGTGTGGAAGGATGCCCAGTGACAGCATGAGGGACATTCCCTCAGTGATGAGCGAGGAATTTCTTTGCCAGACTTACCCTTTCTCTCAAATTCGTCTTTTGCCCAGAAGCACCAGCATTAGACCCTGTCTGTGTCAGACTCAAGGAAAAACCCTGGGACCCACCAGAAACCCAATACAATTTCACAGGCCTATAACTATCTGATATGTAGGAAAGCCAGATTGACAGCTCCATCTCATTAGTGCCACACTAAGAAACTTACAGTGAAAAGCTACGGTGATAACTTTTATCTGATTTCATCTAGTCTCCCCCTGCCCAATGAGGCAGGCATCTCAGCTATCTTGAAACTTGTGGATCCGGCAGAGAGAGAAAATAAGCAGCTCTTGATGTATTTATTATTTAGTTTTACAGTGAATCCCACCAGAGGTTTCCTACCACTCTTTTTTTACACACACACAGAGAGAGAGAGAGAGGGGGGGAGGGAGAGGGAGAGAGAGTCTTATACAGAGGCACCTTGGGTTATGAACTCAATTCATTCTGGAGGACCGTTCTTAACCTGAAACTGTTCTTAACCTGAGGTACCACTTTAGCTAATGGGGTCTCCCGCTGCCGCTGTGCGATTTCTGTTCTCATCCTGAGGTAAAGTTCTTAACCCGAGGTACTACTTCCGGTTTAGTGGAGCTTGTAACCCGAAGTGTCTGTAACCCAAGGTGTTTGTAATCCGAGATTCCATTGTAGCAGCAAAAGAGAGCAGCAGGCATACTTTGAATAAGCACTAAAAGTACCAAACATACTTTAAAAACTAGAGCACATATACCAAATCAAAAGGCCCGGGCAAATAAATTTGTTTTTACCTGGCACCAAGGCACCAGGCAGAGCGTTTCAAAGTCAGGGGTGGGGGGAGAGAGACAAACAAAGAAGGCTCAGTCCTCAGTCACCACCCACCTCACCTTAATGTGATTATAATATATTCCTATTAGCGAGGGAAGCTTATATAAAGATAATCAGTATGTTTATGTCAAATGGAAGGGAGCAAGCAGAAGCACCTAAACAAACATAGCACTTCCACCCCGAAACATGCAGAAAGCTATTATAATATTGATGTCACCCTTAATTGTATCGCACTAACCTGCTCCGTGTAAGGATCTGAATTAATTACTTGATTCAGTTTTTTGACACCTAATACATTTTCATCTGCCGTATTCTCCAGGTAGGCCGCTCCTTTCATGAGGGCGTTCTCTATGCAGAGCGTCCCATCCATCCTCAGCAAATGGTTCTCCATGACAAAGCGATAGTACTCTGCAGGGTTCCTTTGATCGGCATCAATAAAGACTATATCAAAATCTTTCCCCACGGCTGCTAACTCCTGGAATCAAAAATATTATAACCATGTCAAAGGAAACATCATAGCTATGTGTTATTTGGCCCCGAGGCCAAAACAAGTCAGGTGTCCTTGCTTTTAAACAAGCAAATGTCTTGCCTGCTTGCTTTTAAAAAAATACATAATAAAATCCAGCTGCCGGATAGTTCTGGTCAGGTCTAGACATGTTCTTACAACTCTCACTTTGTGGCTCAACATGACCTGAGCTAGCATTTCTAAGCTTGGCAAACTTAATACACAGTGGGCTTCACCCTGCACTGCTAGTTGACAATGGCTGGCAGTGGCTGGTGCAAAGACAAGAACGGCGTTCAAGCTGGTATTGCAGAGACACCTAAGGAAAAGAGACCTGCCGTGCTTTGAGTATTCAAATGGGAATCTGGACATCGCCCAACAGCCCAATCAGACACTTTCAAATATGGCTATCTGGTTTCCTTTAAAACGAACAGACAAAGGATGGATTCTAAGGGAAGGCACTTCAAACCCACTGGCACACAATCCAAATAACTTTTCCGTACTAGTCGCCGGCCATGACAAATCTGAATAAAAAAACAAATACACATAAAGGGATGCCGTGCCGCAAATAATAGTCTCTATTTAGATCTCTGCATCTCCCTTACAGTTCAATAATGCTGTATTGTCCAGGGTCTTCTTTCTGATCTTTTTGGCTGCCAGAGGAAAAAAGGGTGACTTTATGAGTCAAGGAAGCGTTTACATCGCTAAGAAGCCACAGGACCTTCTCTGCTGTGGGGAGAGACATCTTTCCTGTACAGATGGCAGGGTGAGAAATCACCTCCTGGGTCCAATGTATAGCGGGCAGTATAGTAAATAGGGCAAGAGGCCCTCCACCTGCGGTTGCCCACATATAGAGAGTCTGTCTTCATACGGCGCTGGTACACCTTGGTGATTTCCAGTGATGCACCTTGTTCTTGACCTAAATGAGGTTGCAATTCTTCTACACTGTAGAATATATAGGATATGGCCCAGGTAGCCAAGAAAGTGCACTACAGATGTTGTTGAGCTATAGGTCCAATCAGCTATGGCCAATACTCAGGGATGATGTGAGTTGCACCTCATTGGCTACCCCAGGGGCACCTAATATACCTGGGCGGAAGCACACGGCCCTTTTAAAAACACCATTGGAATATTTCACTGTATGTGGACATCTACTCTTGTTGCTTCTGGATGCTATTCTATTGAGTACAGTTTATATTCACTGGCAAAGCTAAATCTCGGGGGAAGCTAGAGAGGGAATGCAATTTCTAGTAATAACAGCTCACAACAGTGAATACTATCCACTTATCCCCACAATTTCCAGCTATTTTGGACTCCTTTCTGAATTAACCTTTCATATCAAAAGGAGCAATTCTGCACACTAGAGACTCCGACACAATTTCATGCATAATTTATTCACTCAGCTCAACATTAAACGTGGAGTCCTTGACTTTGTCAAGGTGGATTCTGTTGGCAGACTTCACAAGCAGCCAAACAGGGGGAAATGAGATCTGCGCTTCAACCTCTTCACCTAGCCTGTCGAAGAAACGAGAGGAGGGGATGACAAAGGCAGCAAAGTCCCTCGCGCACGTCCACAGCGGCGCTGCAATTACCAGCAGCTTTTGCAAATGCGTCCTTATTACTTCCCGGTATTATCTGGTTAAGGCTTTCAAACGGAGCGATCTGAAACTGCGCCTCCATCAAAATAATAATAAGCCTGGAGGGCATGATGGAAAAGTTCCAAACCCGCTAGATAAATAAATAACATGTTACAACGGTGCCTTACACGATGGGAACCCTGTGGCATGGCACCAGGACGATAATGTATGGTTTCTGCCATAATCAACATGAGGGGTATCAAACACTCAAAACGTTGAGTGGTTGTTGTTGTTGTTGTGTTTATTCTCATTATCCTTTTATTATGAGGCAATTGTCTCCCTTTATGGGCGAGGAATTAAGATACAAGGCAAAGGAAACGCAAGACCCCTGTGGCCACCACAGGATATCAAGAGTCTGGCTATATCAGCAGCTCCTTTAACATGGCCTGGGTGTCTTAAAGAGAAAGGAGAGCATTCACGGAAGGCCGTCGCATATGTTCTGCCCAGCATCCAAGCAAGCAGAGAAAGCCTGTGCAGCAGGAGGCTACGGGATAATTTTGCTTGGCAGCTGTTCAGAACAGCATCTGCAAAGGGATTGGGGAACGTGCGAGAGTAGGTCCGCCCTGTGTGCACAACCATCTGCTAATTCCCTGCCTTGTGTACCCAAATCCCTACTGGGGCACCTAGGCAACCTGTGGGCTGCCCTATCCTTCAGTCTATGATCTGCGGCATGAATTAGAGCTTGCCTCCTTTGACCTTCTGCAAAGCATATCCGCACAGGAAATCTTTGGCTTTAGCTTATTGGCGCGTCCATGCGAGACAATGAAAAGCTCCACGTAGCCAAGTCTCATATAAGCTCAACAGGGGCTGGCCCGAAACATTTTGATGCCTAAGGCAGCAAAGGAGAAGACAGTGCCCTCTCCTATTCCAGGTACAGAAACCGACCAGACTGGCAAGTGAATCTTGCTTTAACGCTGGCAATGGGACAGCATCTTCCTAGCTCCCCGGGGGGATGACACATCTCTTCCTTCTGCACCATGCCATCTTTTATACACAGCCAGTGTGGTGTAGTGGTTAGTGTCTCGGACTAGAACCTAGCAGACTAGGGTTCAAATTCCCCCCTCAGACTCCTTGGGCCAGTCACTGCCTCTCAACCTAGCCTATCTTCCAGGGCTGTCAACCTGAAGACTGGTGGTTCGAGCCCACACAGCGATGCCTGTGGGCAGGATTCCTGCATTGCAGGAGGTTGGACTAGATGTCCCTTGGGGTCCCTTCCAACTCGTCAATTCCATGATTCTATGAATCATTGGAGAAAAATGTGGGGGTAGAAGCGAAACAAATAAATACTAGTGGCTTTCTTTGAACACTACTTTCTTATTCCCCATTTAGTAAAGCCATCTTGCATAGGGTTGCCATGTGTCCTCTTTTTCCAGGATACGTCCTCTTTCTCAGGGGGAAAAATTTTACAACAAATTGCATTTATTTGCTTTGAATGGCCACCATGGCGTCCTCTTTTTTTGCTCTTGTTTCTAGAGTCTAGAAACAAACATGGCCTTATCTCAGGCAGCATAGCACTGTTTGGGCAGAGGGCCATGTTGAACTCCTTAGAAAAATGCTGAACTCCATAGCAGGGGAACACCCTTATGAGCCAGCCTACTGTCACAAAAGGGTGAGCAAGAAGTCTTTTGCAGGCTGGATGTTGAGCAAAGCATGGGAGAGGGGGGAGGAACTGCCTTGGTGCTAAAGCCATGAAATCTGTGTTGGAAGACTGTGACCAATTTCAGTCAGAGTCTCCCATTACTGTTACACAGGTGGCTACTCCACACTGCAGGGGCCTGATCTGGTCCTCCCAAGATCTCACCAATTTTGGCCAAAAGCATAGGTCCCAACTCCTGGGGGATGAGGTCCCTTTCTCTCTCTCCCCCCCATAAAATATTTGAGGGGGCTGCTGCCCCAAGTTGATGGGCATTGCCATTCAAATGGTGTGTGAGGGCTACATCTTGTGAATGATTATGCAAGGCAGGGCTTACCTGGGCCTCCTCGATATTTTATTCAAATTGACACCCTTGAACAAAAGGGGAGGAGTATAATAGACATAACACTGGGATGAGTGGGGCTCCGAAGCCCGACAGAGATGCAGATGGATCCCTCCCATCAGATAAGTTATTTAATAAGTAGAGATAAGGCAGCCACCCTGCATGGAACAGCTGAGGAGGGGGGACTGTGACTCCTCCCTCCCCCCCTCTCTCCAGTTCTTGGCTGCCAAATACTGTGCTTAGTGCTGTGCTGACCCATAACTGCAAATGCTACTATTCCCACTTAGTAAGCATCAAAAGCATGCCAAGTTATGTACCATCCTCTTATGCCATGCCTTTGTGCTTTCATAGGATCCCTTCCACTTCAACCAAAGCTTTAGCTTGACAAATCTTAGTGCCAGGGTGTTGAGAGCCTTAGGAGAAGTGGTGAGATCTCCATATCAGCCTATGCGCCCTACACTATATGCTTCTTCTATTTGATCAATTAATATCTTGCCCTTCCTCCTAAAGAAGCCCAGGGTAGCAAAAAAATAATAATTCTAAACATCTAAAAATAATTCCTTGTATTAACTTTTTAAAAAGCTATAAGCACCAAAAAAAAAAAACATGCAGCAAGACAACTGTGTGTTAATGATCCTAGAAAGAGATCTTGAACAAGCTGGCCAGAGCAGTCGCCTAAAATGGACAGGCCCATACAAGAGCTTCCAGGTGCTTCTTATTTTGGGGGCTGAGCAACAGAAGGAGAGAGAAGGCTCCTGCTCTTGGTTCCAGTCCTAGTGTGGCCATGGCAGGCAGTTCTCTTGAAGGAGTCTTCTATTTAAAGTGTTGCCTAGCCCAAGTCCAGTTTAAAGGTAAAGAACTCTAAGAGGCCTTTTGCAGTTGCCCCAAAACAGTTAGGACACCGCAGCAGGCTGAAGAGGCCACCTGCGTCACCTGTTCACAGGCCTTCCCACTATGGCGAGGAAATCGCAGGAGCTATTTCTAAATTTGCACATCTATGCAAATAAATTAGCATATACACAAAATTTATGCAAACTGTACCAATTTTTTTTGCGATGGGTAAGTGTCTGCCCTGGAGTTGCCTCAGTTTTGCTTTAATGTCCCAGGCCTCATTTGCCTCTATGTGATGAATTATTTTTCAGTCTTTTGGCTTTGTCATCTTAAACAACCCTCCCCTCCACACACACACACGCACACACAAACTGGCAAGGAACAAATCTGGCAAGCAGGCAGAACACATAAGGCACCTCCATATGGCACTTATTTGAGAAGATGGCTCTACACACACTCACTCTCTCTCTTCACTCTCTGAGAGCAACTCCATCCCTCATTCAGTATTGTAATCTTCTTGGCCCATCTAACCAGAGTGCTTACTGCAGCTCGTCTTCAGTCTGAAGAAGCCCTTTTCTCCCTTGAATGGGCGCACCTTCAGGCACCAGGAAACCTCTCTGCACTAGAGAGGATGTGCTTGCTCCAATGCATACAGATTAGTAAACCCTGTGTTTGCAGGAGTTTCAGTGCTTTAATGATCATGAATGAAAGCTAACCACAGATATGGGATAAACCAGAAAGGGGCAATAGGAGGACAGGGAATGTTGTCTCTAATGCTCCATCAATCTGATCCAATGCACAGCTACTAACAAGGAGATCCTATGAACATTCTGCTGAATTTCTACACGAAGAGGGTTGCCACCTGAAAGGATGTGGCTGCAGCCTCTCCCCGCTGCCCAACCACATGAAAGGTGGTTCAGATCCCAGCAAGGTCCACTATCACAAGACCTTCAAGAGCTCAGATGTAATCGATGTCCAAGGTGGAACCAATCACAACAAGAGCTCAAAAGTGGGCAAGAATATTTTCAGTTGATCAGTGTGTGTGTGTATGTGTGTGTGTGTGTGTGTGTGTGTGTGTGTGAGAGAGAGAGAGAGAGAGAGAGAGAGAGAGAGAGAGAGATTCCTGAATGCAATACAGTGGTACCTCGGGTTAAGTACTTAATTCGTTCCAGAGATCCGTTCTTAACCTGAAACTGTTCTTAACCTGAAGCACCACTTTAGCTACTGGGGCCTCCTGCTGCCGCCGCGCCGCCAGAGCACGATTTCTGTTCTCATCCTGAAGCAAAGTTCTTAACCTGAAGCACTATTTCTGGGTTAGTGGAGTCTGTAACCTGAAGCGTATGTAACCTGAAGTGTATGTAACCTGAGGTACCACTGTATGTTTGGTGGACAATGACCACCATGGGTAAGACATGTGGTTAAATATGTATTCCTCTTTTGGCATTTCCCGGTCTCTCTCTCTTCCCACCCTCCATCTTTGGGAGCCTCTGTTCCCTCATTCTGGATGTTCAGGGCTGAGAGAAAAGCAGCAGTGCTAAATGTGCTACAAAGAGTTGTGACTCTTTCCAACTTAACCCCACTTTGGAGGTATTGAAAACGTGCTGCCTTCTGGCCGTGTTTGACAATCTAGATCACTTAGCCTTTCGCAAGGGCTGTTTACAGCACGCCATCGGAAAATCAACCGCAGCGCTCTCCTTTAAAGGTTCCATTTTCATGTCTTCGCTCCCATCCAGGGCCCTTCTTTAATCTTCACACTGCATGTACTCTGCTTGCCTCTAGATATTTTTATTCACAGTCAGTTACACTGAATGAGCACTAGAGAGCAACAGCAATTCAATTAATTTCACACTCTTTGCAGGGAGCCAAAAGGATTTTTAAAACCTTGCACCATTGCAGGTGATCTGTAACGTTCTCTCCCCACACCCCCACACTGCTAAGTGTATCTGCCAAAATCATTGTATCGAGGTGTACATATTTATTTCCTGTTAAGCACACAGCGACAAAAGAGTCTGAGAAACTTGCAACCGTTTAACTGAGAACCAAAGGGAAGGCAGCAGAAATAATGCAAAAGAAGGCTGCAGTGAGGAAGAGCAGGAAGAGCATATAAGGAACTCAGTTAGCCCTAACTAAAGCCCAGCTGGGTAGTGAAATGTTGGGCCTTTTTCAAGCTGTATCGTTGACTGGGAGGCCTGATCTCTAGCAAGCCCACCAGAACAACTTTATATCCTCCTCCTGAACTCCTATATTTCTATATATGGTGATACTCAAGAGTTCAGATTTAAGGCAAGCAGCATGGGGAAATCTGAGGACTGGGGGGAAAGCAAATAGCACCCTTTTCCTTTCGACTCTCAAACCTCCCTCCCTGTGTAGCACAGATAGGTGACCTTTACAACCACAAAATGTGCATCTTTCTGATCCTAATTCTACTCCAGGTTAATATGAAGGTCAAGGTCTAGAAGGCCAATTTCCTCTTTCCTTCCCTGCATTTTATGTAAATCACCTGGAAGCTCATGAACAAGATGATTAATACATACATTTCCCCCCTCCCCTGCCCAGATAAGACCCTCAGTATTTTGCAGCAGTATTCTGCACCAGGCAACTTGTTAATTGCAAGGGTGGGGTAATCTCATGAGCCTAGTCTAATTTGTATGACCTTCGTTCATGGAGTCAATCTTCGGTGGGTCTAATGAAGCAGTAAGGGAATTTAGAATACAGGTGTATGTGAAGTTTTGCAATAATTAACAGTGTTTGTCACTTAGATTCAACAAACAGTTCTTAAAGCAAAACCGTACCTCCAAGGAGTCCATTATTGGTCCTATTTGTTCCCTCATTTTGTTGCCATGAGCTGAGAAATCAAAGGCCTCCTGGCTGGATTCTCCAAAATGGGGCTGTATGGCACATATGGTCATGCTGCTATCTTCTGGCACCAGTTCAGCCATAGCCAAAATGGATGGGACTTTTAGCCTTCCTATTATCAAAATCGTTTTGGCTCCTGTCATACGCACCAGCATCCTGTGAAGTTGCCCTGGGCAGAAAGGAAAACAGGATGCAAATACATCACATTTCTACCATTTTGATTTCACATACACGAGTACCACTGGCAATGTCCAAAGCATGAGACTTTTCTATTTATACAAACTGACTAGAAGCTGCCGGGGGGGGGGGGGGGGGAGCTGTGATTCTTAGATTGGCAATTTCCATGAAAACAAAACACTCTTCTAGCCCTTGCAGTGGAGGTCTTGGGGAATATTGTGGGATGTGTGCTTAGTATCTGAAAAAGGCTTTAAAATGGTTCAGGTCTGTGTAGGGCTTTCACAGATATTGTTTTGCGGTGAGCAACTTGTGACCTCTGTTGTAAATTTCTAATATTGGATTGTTTTGTTATGTTACATTTTGTCGTTGTGCTTCCGCAGCTTATAGAGACCCCAACATACCGTAAGTTATAAATTATGGTTCCCAGGGAGTTTTTTGTGGGGGAGAAGCCATGTCTGTTAAACTTGGTATTCCTGTCGATCTACAATGTAGCTGGGGCCAGAGTTTCACTCAAGACGTACTCAAATGGCAAGCAAAGGTACAAGAACATTTCAGAATTGGGACTATAACCACAAAGTGACAGCATCAACATGGAGCTTCAGGAAGTAACAGGCAATCATTTAAAATGTTAAAAGCCTTTTTGATAAATGCCAGCTAGCATTGTTCTAAAGCAGGGCCTGAACTGCTAAATATTTGAATATCAGCCCCTGTGAAAAAGGCTTCAAGATGTTTCACATATCATGTTCCTGGGACATGTTAAGTCGGTGGGGGGTTTGAGAATCACGAGATTACCTTGCATTTGCTCTTAAAGTCATTATCCCCAGACAGCAACATCATTTAAGAGATTTATCATCGCTGCTGCCCTTTGAACAATGTATTCCTGCTATACGTTTCCAGGGCACTTTGTTTCGATGATGTATTACTCAAAAGATGGCAACATCTGGGATGCACGAACCTGGCGATTTAGCGTAATAACTTCACAGAGGAGCAAAGGCACTGAGTGTTGAAATAATCTGAAATGGACCAGTATTCATCCCTGACAAATCATCCTCTATAAAAACACCCAGATTTTTGCAGGAATAAAAATTTGACTCCTCCTTCATTAATTTAATATCCTTACTGCCAGCAAAATAAGTAAAGATGGCTTGAGGGGGAAAGGCTGTTCACTCATATCAAATGCTTGGACTGTGCATTCTTCAGGAACGGAATAGGTTGCTACTGGTGTGATGGCAACAATGGGTTGGATCCAATGTTAATCCTACTCAGAGTAGACACATTAAAATTAATGGACACGAGTAACCTAGGCCCATTAAAACTTTGTTGTATACAACCCTATATCTCCACATCTTTATCTCCCATTTGCATGATTTTGAATTTATACATGGAAGCTTGTTGAAGCTTGTCTTCAGCCTGTGGGTGTGCACACCTATTATGTTTTATCTCTTTGTGGGGTACAAAAAAATTAGAGTACCTATGAACTGTAATAGATTGCAAGCCCTCCTCTGAGACTGCATACTTATAATTTTCAGCGTGTTGATGCAAATCATGGAAATATCTGTGGGAAAGTACCGGTACCTCTTTTCTAAAATGGAAGTATGACTGCTACTACGTAGAATGTGCAACCATTACAGGTTGTAGGATCTGTGGCGGAGCTACCTGCTCCGGCACCGGGAGCAGCGTACATCCAGGGGCGTGGCTGGCGTGCGTCCCAGAGGGTGTGGCGTGCCGCCCACGGGGGTGTGGCACGTGTCGGGCATGAGCGTGGCAAGCGGTGTGCATCCCAGGGCATGAGCGGCGAGCATCCCGGGGGCGGGGGCGGTTGTGATGTCACCCCCCCGTGATGGCACCTGGGGCAGACTGTTCCCCCCACCCCCACCTTCGTCTGCCAGGGTGTAGGATTGCCTCCTTTTGTGGCAAGGATAGGAAGGGAGGAGAAAGAGAACTGTGGACTCAATTGTACAAAAACTGTGGTTTCTGCTGTGTATGATCCATACAACTGACCACCTTCAAAACTGCTGTTTAGATGTTGCCATAAGCAGTACCCAGAATGCTCAGTTGGCAAGCGTGCTTTTCACCAGCTTTAGTTCACCATTTTTACGCTTTTTTTAAATAGAAACAAGTTAGTACAAGTAAGTCATGATTTGGTGACATCCACTAGACTAGACACTTTAGTAACACACTTTAGGCAGGGTGTGGCTTTCAATGGGACTACAGCTGCCAGGTGGCTAACTGTGCAAACCAAATGCTTCTTTTACATATGCTAGCTTCTAGTTGGTTTCTGGACCCAATTCAAAGTACAGTGGTACCTTGGGTTAAAAATGCTTCGGGTTACAAACGCTTCGGGTTATAAACTCCACTAACCCAGAAGTAGTATTCCGGGTTACAAACTTTGCCCCAGGATGAGAATGGAAATTGCATGCCAGTGGCGCGCCAGCAGTGGGAGGCCCCATTAGTGAAAGAGCGCCTCAGGTTAAGAACGGTTTCGGGCTAAGAACGGACCTCCGGAATGAATTAGGTTCATAACCCAAGGTACCACTGTACTGGTTTTCACAAAAAGTTTCAGACTAAAACTCCCATCACCCCCAGCCAGCCTGGGTGGGTGGGAATTATAGTCCCAAAAATCTGGAGGGCACCAACTTGGAGAAGGTTGTCATAAGTGGTCTAGGTCTGGGATACACTGAGGACCATTTTCTTCCAAGTGAACCTTCCCACACATTGAGATCTTTCTTAAATTCCCTGCTCCATTTATCCCATTTTTTATGAAGAGGCTAGGGCTTTCTCTATTGTGCTTTATTGATTCTGTTGTGTGTGCTTGATGTTGGTGTTGTGTTTATTTGTTTTAGTTTTTATTGTGTATTATAATGTGAAATGTTTTTTTTTCAGTATTAGCCAGCTAACTTATAGAATCCATAAAATGGAAAGGCAGGATATCAGTATTTTAACAAATGAATGAATGAATCAGGCAGGCAGGCAGGCAGTCAACATTCACAACATTCACTAGATGATGATGAAGAAGAGTTTGGATTTGATATCCCGCCTTTCACTCCCTTTAAGGAGTCTCAAAGCGGCTAACATTCTCCTTTCCCTTCCTCCCCCACAACAAACACTCTGTGAGGTGAGTGGGGCTCAGAGACTTCAGAGAAGCGTGACTGGCCCAAGGTCACCCAACAGCTGCATGTGGAGGAGCGGAGATGCGAACCCGGTTCCCCAGATTACGAGACTACCGCTCTTAACCACTACACCACACTGGCTCTCTAGATGTCTGCAACATTCCACAAGAAATAGTTGTTGCAGCCTATACACTACATGATATTGTAATAAATACAAACTACCCTGGCATAAAGCTAGTCTACTCTTGGGTATAAATAAATAGTGCAAAATTATAAAACATGTGATCACATATCTATGCTTGCAGGTATGCATCTCATGGTTCCTTGGTTCTACCCAGGATTTGGAAATCCATATATGCTTTGTGAGTAAACATATAGGATTAGATGAAGCCTTTGTTGAGGTATGCCAAATTTTACCTGCATGCAAAGCCTAAACTCCATCATCAATGTGCAAAACATAGTTATTTCATAATGCAAAAGACTCACCTTCTGCATAGTTTGAGAGCTGCTCTTCATTAGTCTTGACCTTCATTTCACTGAATTGGACATTCAAAAGGCAATCCTTGGATGATGTTGTCCTAATAAATGGAAAAAGAAGAAAAGGACCAACTCATTGGAAACAGATTTTTTTGTACCCCTTTCTAAGAAATCCTTAGGCTATGACCCTAGTGTTTAAAAAAATTCATTTGCTACCTCAATATATCTTGATGAACACAAGCTTAGCTTGCTTTAGATAAATTTGTGAAGGACAGATCTCTTCATGGATACTTCTGGTTTTCAGGTGCCAGGAGCAACTAATAGAACAGGTGTGAGGAACCTTTGAGTTTCCAGATGTTGCTGAACATCCATCATCCCTGGCCATTGCCTATGCTTGCAAGGGCTGGTGGGAGTTGTAGTTCAGCAACATCTGGAGGGCCAAAGACTTCCCACTCCTGTAATAGAAGATGACCATGATCTTCAAGTCCTACTTCTAGGTGGCTTCTCAGAGCCACCTAGTTTGCTGTTGTTGAGCAATAATACGTTGTTGCATAGAACTCTGGCCTGATCCAGCAAGGCACTGCTTATATGACTGTGGCCACCCATGTATAAGAATAGTCATTGTCCAGGCACAACAGACATCAGAATGATGAACCCCCAAAGAAACTGTAAGCTCTAGATCAGTGGTTTGTACATTTCGGTGGGATCACCCTGCTGAAGCAGAGCATTGAGGAACCATCTTGTGTAGTTGGTCGTTTTGGGCCACCTAATTGGCAATGCTTGACAATTTTACATGCATTTATTCCACACTGAGCTAGTGTGGTGTCATGGTTAGAGTGCCGGCCTGCATCCCTGACTAACCTAACTCATAGGGTTGTTGTGGGGAATAAATGAGGAGGGGAAGAACCATGCACACCACCTTGAGCACCTCAGAGAGAAAAGGCTGGGCATAAATGCAATCAATTAATCAATCAATGTAGATAATTAGTATCACTCTATGCAGCTGTTTTTTAAGGGGGTCGCAACATCAGCTGCAATGTTCGAATAGCCAAGCATTCCTCCTCCTTTCAAAGAAATGAGATCTCTCTCAGTGGAAGAAAGCAGAACCCCAGAAGGCTTAGGTATGAATACCTCCAGGCCAGCATTTGAAATAGACATCATCTGTTCCTGTTCTGCTCCCCACACAGTCTTCCATAATATAAGAAAAAATTCATAACCCATAACAGATATGCTCAGCTACTCCAAGACTGGAAGAGTAAGACATTTTGGGTAACCTCTTTGCTGCCCCTCGCCAGTGCTTGAACAACTTTAATAAGATAATGTATAGCTATTATCACCAGCAAGCGTTAGTCAGACAACTACCGACTATTATTTCAGCAACAGAACCAACACTCAGTTTTCCTATAACCTACAGACTGGAACAGTTTACACATTGGTAGCTCCTAAGAAATGAACAAACTTTTTTCTCTTCCCCCCATAGCAGAATATATGCTGATAAATGGGAACTACTTAGCAACCCAGGTATTATTGTTATAGCCGAGAAAGGAATAATGACAGTCCCAGTCAGGCTGCTGAATTAATGATACCTAAAATTAGCTTAATTAATTAGTTTAGTTACTAAAGCAATTTAGTTAGCAGATTAATTAATGCTCACAGAGTAAGTTATTTGAAGACCCAAGCTCTGGTGCATCTAAAAGCACAATCTTAGAAGTGTCTAAGTGTTTAATGGAAATTTATTCCCAAGATAAGGCTGAAATCCAAACCCCATGTATCTGGGAGTAAGCCTGATTCAATAGGTTACAATTGCAACCTGTGTAATATTGTAGCCTAAAATAATTGAATAACTGGAGTGGGCCCACATATACTGCGTATTTGTTTTGCATACTTTTTCAAAGTATGAAATAAGAGCCATGCTTCACCCATTAAGCTTTCTGATCTCCATCTTTTCCTGATCTCCATTGCTTGGCTTGAGAGGCACGTGAGTAACAATTTTACTTGCATGTCTTATTATTTGCATCGTTATATGATACGAGTTGGTTTAAGTTTGTCATTATGAGCTCCCCTAAATAATTCTTGCTTGAGCTGAGGAATATAACTGCCCTCTCAATGCTGCAATTTGGCATGGGAGGGGAGCTGTAATATCCAAAATAGTTTCTTTTGTTCCTTCAGACACAAACAGACATGTACACAAACACACCAGCCTTTTACTAGGGGTAGGTCAGAAGTGTCGCTCTCACCAAACTCTGATTCTTCTCTCGTTGCAAAACAATCCCAACAGAGACTATCAAGAAAACAGTTTCTAACAATTAGATTCCATGAAGAGAAATCACCTAACCATCATGGGCCATTAAGAAATATTAATTTTTTTCCAGATTTCCATCAAAACATTTGTGATAATCCCACTCATGGCAGTAAGAGAGCCAACACATAACAATAGACTGAACTATACATTCACAATGTAGAGAAGGTAGCACAAGATAATTTGACGCACTTTCTGTCACAGCCAGATGATAAATGTGTTACCTGTTAGAACTTGCCTCTCTTGTCAGGTAAAGGTCCAAGCCTCCTGCTGCATCAAGAGCTTTCTGCAGGTAACATCCTAGCTCTTCAGGAATTCCAGAGCGACCATGTGCTATCTCTCTCGCTTTCTTGAGGTTCTCAACTATAGACCCAATGGATAATTCTAAAACAAAAGACGGAAGGCAAGAGGTTTTGAAATGAAATTCTGTGAGACATCTCCATTGCTCAGGCACCTACGGGTGATGGTGATGAAGACGAAAAACTTGGTGTGATTTTTGAAGGAAAAAATAGATTTGTAGAAAGGAGTTGGCAAAATAATATAGGTTTACCTATTGCAGATTGACATTTTCTAAGTTTCAGTTTAAAAAAAGAAAGAAGAACGGGGACAAAAGTGTTTCCTTTAAAATCAGTGATTTACATAATTTACCTACAAAAGCACAGCTAATTGCTAACCGTGCCTTGCTGCCCATGAATTATGGCCCTGGCATCTGTAGTTTTATAACCCAACTCCACCCTTATGGGTTATAACACCAAATGCAGGTCTCTAACATGGTGTGGGAATGATGACTGTCAAGCATCATGCTTGACTGCATAATAAGATCAGAAGTGAACATGGCATTTATATATTCAATATGGCATTCATAATGGATATTACACGTGCAGAAGTCAATAGGGCACCACATCCTAACACTAGGCAACAACGATGCGTTTCTTTATGCAAGCCCATAAACATGAGCCACTGAGGCATCCCCAGACAACGTGTTCAAATGGGACCTTATCTAGACAAGAATTTATGCAAACATTTGTTAATATATCTATTAACAAGCCCTGAAAGTTCCATTATCAGGTGCATTCAGTTGTTTTGAGAGGGGAGATCATGTCTAGCTTGTTTCAGAAGACAGCTCTTTTGCAATAACTAGGAGCATCTTGGAAGTAGGAAGCTATTATTCAAACAAGAGTGACACAATCATGCAATAAACGTTAGCAATTCAGATTTCTGACAGTACATGGAATATAAAGCATGAATGTATAATATTTATACGCCCAGAGCAATGAAGACTAGAGGACATTCTAAGAGAAAACAATGTTTTATTACAAATCTTTTAGGCGGCAATGTTTTATCAGCAATCTTTGTCACAAAGTCATATTTCCCCAACATGAAATATTTCTTGCAAAAAACCCCAAGGTGCATTTATTTTTAGTATTAAAGGTAAAGGACCCCTGACAGTTAAGTCCACTCGCAAATGACTCTGGGGTTGCGGCGCTCATCTCACTTTACTGGCCAAAGGAGCCGACGTTTGTCCACAGACAATTTTTCTGGGTCATGTGGCCAGCATGACTAAGCCACTTCCGGCGAAACCAGAGCAGTGCATGGAAATGCCGTTTACCTTCCCACCGGAGTGGTACCTATTTACTGTTGTTAGCCGCTCTGAGCCCGCCTTCGGCTGGGGAGGGTGGGATATAAAGAAATTATTATTATTATTATTATTATTATTATTATTATTATTATTATTATTATTATTATTTACTTGCACTGGTGGGATGTGGGTGGCGCTGAGCCTAGGGCCACAGAGCCTAGGGCTTGCCGAGCGGAAGGTCGGTGGTTCGAATCCCCGTGACGGGGTGAGCTCCCGTTGTTCGGTCCCAGCTCCTGCCCACCTAGCAGTTCGAAAGCATGAAGTGCAAGTAGATAAATAGGTACCGCTCCGGCAGAAAGGTAAACGCCGTTTCCGTGCGCTGCTCTGGTACGCCAGAAGCGGCTTAGTTATGCTGGCCACATGACCCGGAAGCTGTACGCCGGCTCCCTCGGCCAATAAAGCAAGATGAGCGCTGCAACCCCAGAGTCGTCCGCGACTGGATCTAATGGTCAGGGGTACCTTTACCTTTACTTGCACTGGTATGCTTTCGAACTGTTAGGTTGGCAGGAGCTGAGACAAAACAACGGGAGCTCACCCCATGGCAGGGATTTGAACCGCCAACCTTCTGATCAGCAAGCCCAAGAGGCTCAGTGGCCACAGCGCCACCAGCATCCCTATTAACAAGGTATTAAGGATAGGCAAATGTGGGTCAGGTCAGCCTCATGCCCCCCTGCCCGCCCCCTGAAGGTCTCAGTAATACAGACTTGGGCTGCTGCTTCATCCACAACCAAATTGTGGATGACTGATGTTTTATTATGGGATGACCTAGTGTTCAGGATCAGCACACACATGTCCCACATACAATGGTCTATTGATGTTCTAATTTCTAATTTCTTTTTTTTATTTTCCCTTGCTTTAAACTTTTTATGATTTATTGTCTGGTTTTATGTTTTCATGTAGTTGTAAATTGCTGTGATACCTTTTTATGATAAAGTGGAATTTGGATAAATAAAACACAATTAGGAAGGCTAACATAAGAGCCTAAATCTTGTTGGGTGGGAGAAGGACCAGAAAAGGGCAATAGCTTCCAAATGTCTAAAGCCCCTCTCCTTACATAACTAGTCTTACCTCCAATATCATACATCCCTCTAGAAGCCTCAATGAACCAAGAATTACTTTTTTCCCTTTTGATCACCCAGGTACTTGTCAGGCCCTGCCCTTACCTAAAACAACCAACAACGAGATCAAAGTCTGTGACTGCAAATAACGGTTAAAAGACGGACTAATAACACTGTTGAAAATCATGCCCAGAGAAAAGGCACCATTACCAATACACTCATCTCCTCCCAGTCCACAACTCCATCCTTTCCCACCGCTCCTGGACAGAGAAACAAACCAAAACAAAACAACAAGGGTTCAAATAAAATAAACAGTTTAACCAACTTAACGTGTCACAACAAAATGTCTTCTCCTGCCCCCTTTCGTGATGCAGACTCAGTTTTGAGGTTGAAAGACACCTCTCAAAAAGGAAAAAAAAAAGTGAAACACAAGGAAGTTGCTCAGAAGTAAAGGGTTACCTGCAAAGTGTGGCATTGTGGTACCCTTCACCCAGGCTTCTGGAGATGTTGCGGCTGATTGTACGAGTTTTGCAGAGCTGGGGAGGGGTGCATATCTTTTTGTCCACGTGACGGGCAGGGCCAATTATGCCAGCACGTTGGAGCCTGTGGGCCCTCTTACAGAACGACTTGGCTGAGGTGCAAGATCAGCAAGACTTTCTGCCGCCCTGGGGCATTTTCAAAATTTGCTCTTTGGCTAAGGAGTATAAGGACTTCTGACAGTATCACACGGCAGCAGCGGCAGCAGCACATGTGCTTTGTTTGCTTTATATAAGCTGATATAAGTCGGTCTTGGAGAGGGGGCTCTCGTCGAACAAGATGTGTGCCTGGAATCTGAGGGAGGGGCCAGCAGGTGCACTGAATGCAAAATGAGACCATTATACTGGGCGTCGTGAGGCAGGACATGCAGATTAATTACAGCTGGAAACTGATGGGTTGCTTGTAAGATTCTCGGGGGCTGCAAGAGACTGGCCAGAGATAGTAGTAGTCACAACAAAGCTTTGATCTGACCTAGTGCAATGTCAGTGCTTTTGCTTTTGTCTTACGAATGCTGAGAACTTTGGATCCTACACATGCATTACCTTTATAAAGATGGTAACTGCTCCACATGTGATTTAAAAGGAAACAAGAAAGCATGGGTTTTATAAGGTGTACAGGGTTCGCTCAACAAGTTGCTAGCTTGTTATATGTTGGAAACCACCCAGGGTGGCTGGGGCAAACCAGTCAAATGGGTGGGGTACAAATATTATTATTAATATTATTATTATTATTATTATTATTATTATTATTATTATTATTATTATTGTTGTTGTTGTTGTTGTTGTTGTTGTTGTTGTTGTTGTTGTTGTTGTTGTTGTTTCATTTGGGGTGTGCCTTGAAAAGCCCACAGAGCTGAAAGAGGAAGTGACAAAGAGTGCCACTCTTTGGACTTCCTCCTTTCACTCAGTGCTATTTTTCTAGAAAAAGAGCTGCTGGAACTCACCACGAACGCTTCCCTTTTCTCTTATAATGGCAATGGCGCCCACCTGAGAGGTGCTGGAAGTGAGTTGCAGCATGTTCTGGCTGAAAAAAAAGGCCTGCTTCCACTCTGTGTATTGTTCAGAGGAAGGGGCAAAGATAACCACCCTCACCATTTCATGATAAAGGGGACTATGAGTGGGGTTCAAGGGAAGTCCTCAAGGGCAGCAGTCCACCCAAGGTACCACACTGGCAACCCCAGGGCTTTGGGAAGGTGGCGCATCTTGGCCCATGTTCTGTGTCTGTGGAAATATATTGCATACTTGTATAGGAGAGAGAAATCATGCAGGAGCCCTGAAGAAGAAGAAGAAGAAGAAGAGTTTGGATTTGATATCCCGCTTTATCACTACCCTAAGGAGTCTCAAAACGGCTAACAATCTCCTTTCCCTTCCTCCCCCACAACAAACACTCTGTGAGGTGAGTGGGGCTGAGAGACCTCAAAGAAGTGTGTCTAGCCCAAGGTCACCCAGCAGCTGCATGTGGAGGAGCGGAAACACAAACCCGGTTCACCAGATTACGAGTCTACCGCTCTTAACCACTACACCACACTGGCTGATCACTCATAACTCTAGATTAGAATGGAAGACTGAATATTTTAAAAGCACACTTTGTTTTTTGAGATGCTTTGGACTAGAAGACAACGTGGCATCAGCAGCTATGTGACAGTATAACATAGTGGATAGTGCTGCAATTTGGATGGGAAGACCTGCCCTCAAATCACTGCTTAGACATGACCTTGCATGACCTTGAGGCAATTAGTTTCAGCCATGTTTATTTCATTGGGCTGTTACATCAATAAAATGAGGTGGGGGAGGCAGAGGTGTATTACTCTGGGCTGCACTAAGGACAAGTGAGCTACAAATGTGACAGAGATGAGGAGAAAACAGAGATTGAGAATTGTCTTGAAGATGGTCTCATGCATTTATTTTATGTACTGCATTTACAAACAGCTTCATATTTTTTAAAAAAAATTCTCTAGAAGTGCACAACATAAAACAAATGATATGCTTAAAAAACACAACATAAAACCAACAAAACAGGAGCACAGAAGCCCATAAAAACAAATATAAAACACACAATTCAGCAGGGCCTTAGTATCCAGTTCTAACAATATTATGTGGCTCTATCTCAAATACCATCAAGGCTTACATAAAGTTGTGTTATAATCAAAAGGGTCAGGAAGTTGAGATAAATTCCTGGAATCCTCCTTTTTATGGCATAGAAATGATTCAACATTAATCACTGCCGTTTCGTTGCAGGGCCTCCTGTTAGAAGTTAAGTGCACTCTAATTGTACTTTTTGATCATTATAAAACTATTGAGTTATACAACCCTAGGCTCTGCATTTTCATTGTACGTGTGTGTATGCACACGTGAGCACGCAGGTCCGGGTGATGTGACCACCCCTCTTTCATGTGTAGAGATTAAGTAATGATAGTTTTGTAATTCCCCCCCCCAGCCCAACCTTTTCACTCCACCAGGTGAGGAACACCTCCCATTCCAAACAATGGTCCCCGTGGAGCTTTTATAAGCAAACAGCAAGTCCCCCTCTTACCAGACACCTCTTGAACTAGACATTGCAACCATGCCACAGTCCAAAGAGATCTTCTTGGCTGATACAAAATCTGGAACACAGGGTTCCAAGCAAACAGACTTCCAGCTAGTGCGGGTCAAAAATACTTGGTGCCGAATCAAGAAAGATGAAACCATTCATGATGCTGAGAATGAGATCGTGGTCTCCCAGGCTAAAATGTAAGTAGATGAGGTTACTAATAATAATAATTTTATTATTTATACCCTGCCCATCTGACTGGCTTTCCCCAGATACTCTGGGCAGCTTCCAGCAAAATATAAAAACATAATAAAACGTCAAGCATTTTATTTGTACAAAACTCTGTGATGTGAAGCAACAGAGACACTGTTCCTCTTATTTGGGTTAAGTAATCATTCATGGTCTCTGGAATGGTAAATCATGGAGGTATTAGATGTTGATGCCTAGATTATTTGTTCTCAAATATTGTCCTGACGAGTGTCATTGCTAAGCTTTCAAATTTAATATCAATATTGACATGCAGCCCAATCCTAGGCATGTTTACTCAGAAGGAAGTCTCCCTGTGGTCATTGGGGCTTATTTCAATGTAAGTATTGTACTGGGCTTTCTTCTTGTTGATATTTATATATATATATATATATATATTGTATTTGCAAATTTAACAAGGAAAAGGATAAAAGATAAAATATAATTAATTAAAGGAGAGAGAGAAATGGAAAGAAACAAAAATATGCAAACAATGCTGATAATATGGGTAGATTGTCACCAGCTCACACTGCGGATACATTGGCCTTCAGCACACAAATATTAAAATTAAACATACATTATAAGCCCTCCATGTGTCCGAGTCGGTATCCACGCACTATTGATGCCTATATGTAATATGCTTTAATTTAGCCAAGGTGGTAAGGTTCTCAGACAACTGTGTAATAAGTGGTAGCTATTTATCCTTCGAGGCTTAGAGTACATAGGTCTCTTAGCCATCCAAGTATGGCTGAAGTTGGAGACAAGCTTTTGAATTCAACAGGGTTGAAGCAGCCTGTGGTCAGATCTGCAGCCCAGTCAGAATAAGAAACAAACCAGTTTCAGTTGAGCATAAGTACTGAGGCACAAAAAAAAGGAGACTGCAGTGGCATGACTTAATGACGTTGCCTCTCTCATTGTTGTGCTGAAGCTTTCTCTAATGCTTGGAAAGTCTTTTGAGCTAAAATGGAATTTGATTGGGGTTGGGAATTGAACAGAGAAGGGATTTTCGATAGCAGACATTTCCAAATTCACAGACACGGGTAATGAACTCCAGAGATGGGGGAAAACAAATACAGTGATACTAAAAACCATCAGCTTGATCAAAAAGCATAATGCATTTGTCATAAACTTCAAGTGAAGTTTGCATCCTGCAGCAACATTAAAGGGGAAAAAGTCACAGATGGGTGAATGTCTGACAAGTTTCCCCCTAAGGACAAACGTTGCTTTCTGTGCAGGAAAGTCATCTCTCCAGTTAATTAACCTTTGAGTGTAGGACAATTTCCTTCTTCTTGCAACAGAACACATTTGTGACCATTAAATATTAACCATGTTGTATTACTTCACATATTGCAGATTTCCACAATATTTGCAGTTGTGTAAAGATCATAATCATCTTTGTAGAATCAAGATGAATTTTGGTGTAGACCATCAACGGTTACAGATTTTTAGGCTGCATTTTACAAAGGTAGAAACACACTTCGGTTCCTGTTCATTCCGAGCCACTGTGGAGCTGGCAAGTTCTAGCAGTGCAATGACTCTGATAACCTTGCCAGCAACAGTGTGAGTGAACTACAGACATTCTTTGACTGTTGCACAGAATTTATGACAGAAATAATGTGTTTGATTCCCCTCGTCCCCTGCCAACTTGCAATTTTATCCTTACAACAACCTTGCGAGGTAAGGTAGTCTGAGAGGTGGTGACCGGCTCACAACCACTCAGTGAATTTTTCACTGCTGGGTTCTTAGGCTTTTCTCCACTTCCAAGTCTGACACACTAACCACTACACTGCACCTAATCAGGCCCACCAGGCCTCCCCAGTTGGTCTTGTGACATGGTTTAGCCCAAACCAAGCTCACCTGTCCATCGTCTGACAACACACAGCATCAGGAGCAAGGCAGGAAAAAACTGAGACACTAAATTCAAAAGAAAACAAGTCATTCCTTCCAGCTGCTGCTTGACTTCAGCCTTTTTAAAAGTTGGCACCTTCTTTTGTTGCCCTGCATAGCGACAGAAAAAGACATCGAGTTCAGAAAGTGCTACATTTGAACTGAAAAGTAAAAAATAATAATTAAGATCACACTGAGGCCCCATCAGCGGCACACATTTAAGGCAGACCACTTTAAACAAACATGGCTTCCCCCAAAGAATGTGGGGGAAACTCTTGCTTGCTAAGGGTGCTGAGAATTATTAAGTAGCCCTCATTCCTCTCACAGAGTTACGATTCCCCAGAGTTCCCTGGGAAGAGGGATTGATTGTTAAACCACTGAGAACTGTAGCTCTGTGAGGGGAATGGTGGTGGGGTTCCTTCTTACAATTTGTGGCTGTGGTAAATCAGGTATTTCTTTTCACGGTAGCTAGAGGTTACCATTTTGTTCTCCTCAGCATACCCCTGTGAATGATGTTACCTCCTCTGTACATGATTTTGTACACCCCACGGAGAACCCAAGGCTTTAGAAAAACCCACAGGCTTTAGAAAAGCCACAGAAAGAATTAGCAGAGGAGAGAACAAAATACAGAAGACTGAAGAGATATCTAAGAGAGCTTATTGGGGGAAATGGCAACCCCTCATTTGTTCATCCCCCCTCCCAAAAAGAAGTGCCTCTGTCCTTTAGAAGGACACCACATCTAGATGTTTCATAATGCTAGGTGCATTCCAAGGGAGAGAAAATGGCAGCCAGAAGAGGGTCCTCTCTACCAGGAAGAGCTCCAAGGTGACATTGAGAGGGCAGTGAGAATAGCTTTTCAAAAAGATTAAAAGGAAATGATGATGCTGTCACTGAAGATAAGAGTGGGTCTGATTTTCAGCAGGGTCTCCATCAAATGGACTCTGCATTTCACGTGCAAATGTGAGAGTGAAAACTGTGGAGGGCATTTTGGCTCAGCCATAGACAAAACTAATGTATATTCCATACTACTCACCCCCCACCCTCATAATTCCCAACAGATCTGAAACTGTCTCAGATGGAGAGATATCCTGGACAGTGGAAGCACCTATCTACCTTTGCTATAAGGTGGTGGAAACACGCGGTCTTCTGGATCCCTCCAACAAGACATTGCTGTACGGGCACATCAGAGATCCAAAGGAACTGGAGAGAGCCCTTCACAACAAAGAGGCCCAGAGGCGTTTCATTGTAATTGATAAGACGGTCGATGACTTGTATGGCACCGCAGTCAGAGAATATTTTGAAGCAAACTTGGTTCAGTATAAAATCCTTTCCCTGACCACCACAGAAGAGACCAAATCCATGGATTTGGTGCTTGATATCTTGCAGGAAGTGCAAATCTTTGGCATCGACAGGCGCGCTGAGCCTATTATAGCAATTGGAGGAGGGGCTTGCCTGGATATTGTGGGGCTGGCAGCCTCGCTTTACAGGAGGCGCACCCCTTACATTCGGGTCCCCACCACCCTCCTGTCCTACGTGGATGCCAGTGTTGGAGCAAAGAATGGCGTCAATTTCCTTCAGTGCAAAAACAAGCTCGGGAGCTACGTTCCTCCTGTTGCCACTTTCCTTGACAGAGCCTTCCTCAAAACAGTCCCCCGCCAGCACATCTCCAATGGACTTGGGGAAATTTTAAAGGTATGATGGTTTTGCTGCATGGACTCCTTCCTCACTTTCACCAACTGCTTCCACACACTCTCTGCTCCTTGCAAGCTCATTTCCACAGATGCTCCCTGTTTATTTATTTCTCTCACAGTGATTTTTGCTATGTGGCTCTTCAAGAGGAAACTGGAAGGACAGGCCTCTTTCATTTATTGTTTCTGCATCTCTCTGAGACTCCTAAAGTGGTACTTACAACACCTGTTACCCCTTCCTGTGCACATCCCTCTACACATGGAAACGAGTAGTCCCATGGAGCTGCCTTATGCTGACTGGTTATCTCTTTAGCCCAAAAGAGGGTAACAGGAGGGGTGCTCACCTGACCTCCCATCATGCACATTGCTGCTGCTTTCCAGGAGGTATACAAGGTAGGGAGAGGCAGCAGTGAGGTTAGTGTGGTGCAAACACACCAGCAGAAACACCAGGTTGACTCCCCCAGTGTGTTTGCACTGCAACAACTTCCCCACTGTCTTTTCACTCCTCCTCTACCTCCCAGTAAGCAGCACTGATACAGGTGACAGGAAGACCGGTGAGTGTCTCCACCCCATCAACTACTTGGCAATAGCAATCCAAGGCTTCAGGTTTGGGTTTTTCCCAGCCTTCTTACCTGGGCTTCTTTGCCTGGGCATGCCAGGGATTAAATTTAGAACCTTAAGCATGCCAACTATGCACTGTACCACTTAGCTATGGCACAAGTCTTCCTGATCTTGTCCTCCCCAATTCTTGCATATCCAGAGTCACTCTCAATGCCGCTACCTTGCTATTATATCCTATTCCCTGTACAGTGGTACCTCTGGTTAAGTACTTAATCCATTCCAGAGGTCCGTACTTAACCTGAAACTGTTCTTAACGATTTCTGTTCTCATCCTGAAGCAAAGTTCTTAACCTGAAGCACTATTTCTGGGTTAGCGGAGTCTGTAACCTGAAGCGTATGTAACCTGAAGCGTATGTAACCCAAGGTACCACTGTATTGGAAACATCTTCTCCCTTCTTGTATTCATTGCTTATCTTTTACATATTCAGAGTCTCCCCACAAAACCCACTCCATTCACTTTCCTGGATCACTGCATGCAACTGTTACACAGAGAGACCATTTCCCTTCCTTCCTCTATCTGTACCTTTGTTGTTTCTTAATCAAACTCTGTCCAATGTCTTAGCATTTGTTTCATATATCCTATTCACAATAGCTTTCACTGCATGCACACCTGTCTTCTCTTGTGGCTCATGTACCACATCTATTATGTGGTCTTTTTGGGTGAAACATCTACAGGACAAAGCTGTTGCTTCCTTTTCCCCTGTGACTGAGTTTCACTCCCAAAATATCAACTTCGTGTGCATGCTAAAGCCGCTCAAATTGCCTATGATCATCTCTGAGATCTACTCAGTCTCTTGTTTTATGTGTACAGTGTGAGGTCCATGCTTTCAAAGCAAGCCTCTTCCTGGCATTATTGTGCAACCCTCATTCAGTCCACTGCAAACCCTTCTTTCTTTCATTCTGTTCAAGATGGCACTAATGAAACACAAGGGCCTGTTTGACTTGCTGAAAAGTCATGGGAAATTCTTACTGGATACCAAGTTCCAGTCACACAGCAGCTTAGCTGACCATGGTGACGCAGCACTGAAGACGACCAGAATTGCCATAGAAACCATGCTGGAAGAGCTTGCCCCAAATCTGTGGGAAGATGATCTGAACAGGCTGGTGGATTTTGGCCACCTTATAAGCCCAGAACTGGAAATGGTGAGGAGGAGATAGCATATTTATTGTTGAACAACATTTCTATCCCATCTTTCCACCCAATGGGCTTACAATAATAATATCTTAATTGCATGCTTCCGCATTTTCAGCTTGTGACATATCACTACTTGTACCCAGAAGTGTGTGATGATATTGGGTGGAATTTAGTGTCACAAACTATTATGATTGTTCTGTAAGCGCACGGATTTCTGCTTGCCAGGTGAAAAGATCCCCCCTTGCCTCCCCGGTGCACTATTTTGGGGGTTCTCCTGAGCCCCCTCCGGGAGAAGAAGAAGAAGAAGAGTTTGGATTTGATATCCCGCCTTTCACTCCCCTTCAGGAGTCTCAAAGCGGCTAACATTCTCCTTTCCCTTCCTCCCCCACAACAAACACTCTGTGAGGTGAGTGGGGCTGAGAGACTTCACAGAAGTGTGACTGGCCCAAGGTCACCCAGCAGCTGCATGTGGAGGAGCGGAGACGCGAACCCGGTTACCCAGATTACGTGACTACCGCTCTTAACCACTACACCACACTGGCTCTGGGAGCTAGTTGTGGGGGCACAAGGGGAGGGGAGGGGGCAGAGCCGAAGTCCTAGCTCTAGCTCCCGCTAGTGCAACTATTTAGCTGAACCCAACCCTTTGCTTTTATATAACCCAAAATTAAGCAGGAAGCACTCTTCACATGATACTCACATGTACAAATGAATTATTGTTATTGTTGTATTATTATTATTTTTATTATTTTTATTAACAACTTATACACCACCCATCTGACTGGGTTGCCCCAGCCACTCTGGGCTGCTTTCAGCATAATAAAACCACAGTACAATGTCAAACATTAAAAACTTCCCAATGCAGGGCTTCAAGGGTCTGTTTGACATCTGATGGGAGCCACAGCCCCACGTCCCCCACAGATGCAATCATCATGTGAGGTGTTTGACAGGGGGCTGGGTTAGCATTTCCTGCCTTCTCCCTTAATATCACAAACATTGGTTTCCTTGGGAAGGAGGTTTATGATATTTTGACATGTTTGGGCTCATATACAAATGTACAGATTGAGCATAGGTGGAGACACAGGTTAAACACACCAATAGGCAAGTCCACTGTTCCCACATCAAATCTCCAGAGAGATGAAACATAGCCCTCCAACATTGCTAGCTTACAGAGTCCAAACTCAACTCTTGGAGTCACCTTCTCCAGATCACAACTGCATTTTTTTGTTCGCCACTCTCTAGCTTGCCATGTCCCCCTGGCAAGGGGAGGGAATATGAGTGAGTCTTATTCTCTGGCCATTTCCTCTCCTCCTTGAGACATTACATATCTAGCAATGTTGCCTCTGAGTTATCAAAGAACTATTGCAATCCTTCTGGCCTCATGAAACCTCTCCTGTCTAAATTCCCAATCTCACAACAATATTGGTATGTTATAAAGGTAAAGGTATCGTTGACCATTAGGTCCAGTCGCAGACGACTCTGGGGTTGCTCTATAGGCCAAGGGAGCCCGTGTTTGTCTGCAGACAGCTTTCGGGTCATGTGGCCAGCATGACTAAGCCGCTTCTGGCAAACCAGAGCAGCGCACGGAAACGCCGTTTACCTTGCCACCGGAGCGGTACTTATTTATCAACTTGCACTTTGACGTGCTTTTGAACTGCTAGGTGGGCAGGAGCTGGGACCGAACAATGGGAGCTCACCCCATTGCGGGGATTCGAACCCCCGACCTTCTGATCGGCAAGCCCTAGGCTCTGTGGTTTACACCAGAGCGCCATCTGCGTATATGCTATACAATATAATAAATGCTTGTGTGTCCTTCATTTCAGAGAGTTTTACCAACGCTGATGCATGGAGAAGCTGTGAATATTGATATGGCTTTCATGACTTACCTGTCCCACGTGAAGGGATTTTTGAGTGACAGTGAGAAGGCTCACATCATTCAGTGCATGGTCGCTTTGGAGCTCCCAGTGTGGCACAAGAAATGCACATGGCATCTTATCAAAAAGGCCTTGACGGAAAGATTGAAGCACAGTGCTGGGCACATGAGAATGCCTCTTCCAACTGGACTAGGAACAGCAGGTGCGTCATTGCTGGGGTCATCCGCTTTAAGGGCAAGTTGAGAATGGTGTTGTGCTTCTTTCTAAAACACAATATTGTTTGTATTTCATTCTGAAGTCTAGACCATCCTAAAGGCTCAGGATGTGGAGCAACAGAGTGAAAAGCAATATGTAAAATAGATGATAGATGATAGATAGATAGATAGATAGATAGATAGATAGATAGATAGATAGATAGATAGATGATAGATAGATGATAGAGCACAATGGGGTGAGCTCCTGTTGCTCTGTCCCAGCTCCTGCCTACCTAGCAGTTCCAAAGCACACCAGTGCAAGTAGATAAATAGGTACCGCTGTGGTGGGAAGGTAAATGGAGTTTCTGTGCGCTCTGGTTTCCGTTACGGTGTTCCGTTGTGCCAGAAGCAGTTTAGTCATGCTGGCCACATGATCCAGAATGCTGTCTGTGGACAAACGTCAGCTCCCTCGGCCTGAAAGCGAGATGAGCGCTGCAACCCCATAGTTTGCCTTTGACTGGACTTAATCGTCCAGGGGTCCTTTACCTCCCCCCTTTTTTTAGATAGATAGAGTAGATGTCTCACTGTTATCTTCCATCCAGGATGTGCCTGGGTCAACGTGGAGAATGTGTGGGCCCAGTACCACCCACACATGCCCAATGAGGGAGGAAAGCCCCCGCCCCCAAAGAAGCCCTCTCAAACCTGGAGCCAGCCCTGCTCACAAGGAACTTTTCGATGCTCTGCACAATGAGTTCATTCATACATTTAGCAGATATATGAATAAGCTCTTGCCAGACCTTTTCTCCTGGAACTCTGGTTGTAGTCTTGAAACCACTCACTCCAGAGCAGTTCCAACAGAGTTCTAATCTTGGTTCTTATTTGACACTGGCAGTGTTTGTGGGAAGAGGGAAATAGTGGGGTGGGGAGAAACCTCTGCACCTGAAATCTCAACCATTGCAGGCCCACAAAAGGGATGTAGGATAATACATTAGCATGCCTGCCACACAATTTGCAGTTCCATGCTTATAGTTTTAATTGGGTTTCCCTTTTAATTACAACCTTTTAATAAACTATGACAAAGCATTTCCTTCAGATATTATACAACCACCAGAATTATTATACAACCTCCAAGATGTAATTAAACAGGCAACTTCAAGTAATTGCATTAGGGTTGACTAATTCCCTTTGTAAAGCTTAGCGGGTATCAAAAGCATTCAAGCAGCATGTGTAATTCCCATTACAAAACCAGACTTAGGCTCCAACCCTGCTCACACTTACTTGGGATTAAGGCAACCAAGTCTGGAAAGACTAAGATTCTGATAGTGGGCAATCTGAAAGAGCCAGGAAGAACAGCTGACAGAAAATGCTTTCTTCATCTAAGACAGGGAGAGGAGTCTGTGGCTCTCTAGGTCCCAACTCCCATTAGCCTCGGCCAGAATGGCCAATGATCAGGGATGATGGAGTTGTAGACAAGGAGGACCACAGGTTCCCCATGCCTGTTCAAAGATGTACAAGCACTGCAGATGGTTGCGAGTCTCTTGCCATCAAGTGATAGCACCCAACCCTGAGGCCACCTTAGCTCTACTTAGGTACCATGTCACGAGCACAAAGCAAGAACTCAGAGCATTTACAAAGAAGATGTAAACAGGACAAGTCTATCTGCAGACTGCCCATCAAGTCACATGCATAGCTCTCTGGTTTTTTGAAAGGAAATAAGCATTCAGAAGACATTTAACCACAGTGGGCAATACTGAGGAGAGTCCAAGGATCACCAGTGAATCCATGGGCAGAACACAAAATGCACACATAGCCAAGCAGCACTCAAGGAAGTGAACAAACCTAGCTGCAGACCATGGATTAAATAATGATATATATCGTATGGTTAATTAAGCATTCACAAAACGTTTACTCAAGGCAAAAATGCACACACTCAAAACGCAAATATAGAACTTAAGCACAACAAAACAACTGCTCAATTTTCCAGAAACAAAAAGAAACTAGATAACTGGACAAATCTTAGTTTGGCACTATTTTGGATTACTGATTGGAACTTTTGCTTTCCAGATATATTCAACGACATCAGCGAGGAAACCCTGGAGAGGGCTTACATTCTCTGGACCAGTGAATGCAAAAACATCTCTGCATAAGCATGAATACAATGGAAGCAGATGAAAACAATAAATTACCACCAGAGCAACAGGCAAATTGGGAATTCAGATAAACAGCCAATGGGCACTTTTGAAGGACCAACCATTTGGCAAAATCCCAATACCTGTCTACATGAAGAATGGCAAACAACATGAATCCAGAATGAAATACCACCAGCCACTCCTTGTTCCTCCTTCTCCAAGATGGCTCTTAGGACTAGTCCTTATACTATCTCTGTAGTATGGTTGGTTGTAGTCCCCATCTGATCAGGTTAAATGGGGAGACTTCCTGAGAGAAGCAATGCCAATACAGTGGTACCTTGGGTTACAAACACTTCGGGTTACAAACTCCGCTAACCTGGAAGGAGTACCTTGGGTTGAGAACTTTGCCCCAGGATGAGAACGGAAATCGCGCGGCAGCAGCAGGAGGCCCCATTAGCGAAAGCACGCCTCAGGTTAAGAATGGTTTCGGGTTAAGAATGGACCTCTGAAACGACTTAAGTTCGTAACCCGAGGTACCACTGTAGCATGGAAAGAACCATGTCATCTACCTGCCTCAGATAGTCTTCCTCCCATATGACAGAATTGGCAAAAAAAATCTCTACTCACTGAATACTGCTTGGGCCACTCCCAAACTTTCACAACAAACCATCAACTGAAGAACTAATTAGTTAAATAATGTTTTTAGATTAGCAATGTAGACTCCATCTTTTCTTTTCGTTTATAGTTTCGTTTATAGTTTTTTGCTGTCTTTCTTCCAATTTTTGTTCCACACCTCGCAGTCTATCTCAGAGTTATTATGTGAACTGCTATTCAGTTCAACCCAATTCACCATGCAAGTCTTCACAAGCAAAAGTTTGACATCTAACAGGCGGCTTGTCAACTTGGGAGTGCAGATTTGCCCTGAGGAATGCGATTAATCTGATTTTGTAGCAAGGAAGCATTTCCATTTCGAGGCATTTTTTGTGTGTTTTCCTGTAACTGGTGATTTGTGTAGAAGATGCGTACAGACCGCCCGCCCCCCCCCTGCATCGATAGCTTATGCGCTTCAAAGTAAAGAGAGCAAGCAGCCTGGGTGATGTTTGTGGCACTTTTTCTGATGAGCTTCTTTTAACATGCTGAGATACGAGAGTCAGGTGGCTGATTGTATGCATTTTCCCCCCTCCACGAATGCTGCTTCTTATGTGCATTGTACTGTATTGTATTTTGTAGCTTTCATTAAATCTCCAAAGGTTGTCTGAGGTTTAAGGAGTTCATTTGACAAACTCGTCTGAGAGTATTAAGGAAGCAAACTTATCTTATTACTCCTGTTACAGATAGGTAGCCGTGTTGGTCTGCCATAGTCAAAATAAAAAAATTCCTTCCAGTAGCACCTGAAAGACCAACTAAGTTAGTTCTTGGTATGAGCTTTCGTGTGCATGCACACTTCTTCAGATACACTGAAACAGAAGTTGCCAGATCCTTCTATATAGTGAGAAGGTGGGGAGGGGTATTACTCAGAAGGGTGGTGGGAATGGGAGATTGGCAGATAGCTGAGATGAGCCTGTTGACGACTCTTAACGACTGCAATAGGTCTTACAGGAAAAGACAAGGGGTGAGAAGGTGAAAAATGGCTTAGTCATGTATAATGACTACTAGGTGCTACTGGAAGGAATTTTTTTATTCTTATTACTCCTGTTAACCTTTCAGCCTGAAATGCTACTGAGATTTGAGATTCTACCTTTCTCTGGAGGAAAGGAGAGGAGATGGGGAGGTTCAACCAACTCTGCCATAAATCTGAAGTAGTTCAGCAGGGTTGGAGGGGGGCTGCTCCTTTCTTGGCTTGAAATCTAAGCCAGCAGATAGGGGCAGCTTCACTCTTCTCCTGCTAGAATGCTGAAGTGATCCCATGGGGAGAGAGGGGGTGCAGGAAGGATGGTGTGAAGTCTTCCTAATAGCACAGAGAGGGGGAACAGAGCCCAGGGACAAGGCAAAGTGGATAATTCATGACTAAGAGATAAGGAGGAGAAGGGGACGACAGAGGACGAGATGGCTGAACAGTGTTCTCGAAGCTTCTAAAATGAGTTTGACCAAACAGCGGGAGGCAGTGGAAGACAGGAGTGCCTGGCGTGCTCTGGTCCATGGGATCGTGAAGAGTCGGACACGACTAAATGACTAAACAACAACAACAAAAGAGATAAGGACTGAGGGGGTGATTGATATACAGTGGTACCTTGGGTTAAGTACTTAATTCGTTCCGGAGGTCCGCTCTTAACCTGAAACTGTTCTTAACGTGAAGACCACTTTAGCTAAAGGGGCCTCCCGCTGCTGCTGCTGCGCTGCCGGAGCACGATTTCTGTTCTCATCCTGAAGCAAAGTTTTTAACCCAAGGTACTATTTCTGGGTTAGCGGAGTCTGTAACCTGAAGCGTATGTAACCCGGGGTACCAGTGTAATGAACTGAAGACCATTTGGCAGAGAAGTAGGATACGGTAAAATCAGCAGCAGAGGATAAAATTATTAGGAGTACAGTGGTGCCCCGCAAGACGAACGCCTCGCAAGACGAAAAACCCGCTAGACGAAAGGGTTTTCCGTTTTTCGATGCGCTTCGCAAGATGAATTTCCCTATGGGCTTGCTTCGTAAGACGAAAACGTCTTGCGAGTCTTGCGATTTTTTTCGCTCCCCCCTTTTTCTAAGCCGCTAAGCCGCTAATAGCCTTTTAGCCGCTAAGCCGTTAAGCCTTTAATAGCCGCTAAACCGCAAATAGCGCTAATCCGCTAATCCGCTAATAGGGTTGCTTCGCAAGACGAAAAAACCGCTAGACGAAGAGACTCACGGAACGGATTATTTTCGTCTTGCGAGGCACCACTGTACTTTCAAACAGTTCACAAAATCTGGTATAAATCAGATTACCTTAAGGAAGTGCCTCATTCCATATATCCATAGCAGTCAATTGTGCTCCTCAGGCAGGGCACTGCTAGAGTTCCCACATGTGCTCTTGGTCTGGATTAGAAATTGGGCCTTTAGTGTTGCAGCTCTAGCCTCTCCCACACTGTTCAAGGGGTGGTGGTGGTGTTCCCAACCCCTAGAGCAGCTTTTAAGGGAGCCGTCAAGGAGAGGGGGGATTGTCAAAAACCACTACCCCTCACTGTTCTTCCAGACAGATATATATCAGGCAGTCTTGTCCTCAGTGTTCAGCCACTGTCTGTCTTGAGCCGAGGCTGCCGGTGATGCAAATTACATGCTACATCCAGACAAAAGTACTTACAAATTGGAGTATTAAATCACGATTCGCATTAGAGCAACATGAATTTCATTGGGTCTTCATTGGATTAGAACTGATCATATGGAACTAATCTAATGTGGTGTGTGGATGTCACATTAGTTCTGCATTTGTCAGAGAAATTATGCAAAGCCGCAACGTGCAACAGAAATAACAAATCTGGCATGCTGGGCCAAGCCCGCGAACACAGAACTACCTTCAACTAAAGCCTCAGGCATGACAGTTACCTGCCACCCACGGTCATTCCTACTCCCCGTCTGACTTCCCTCCAATAAAAGCTTGGCTGTACCTTGAGCTGTGCGTATTGTGAAAATTTGCATCCTTTCTCCAAGTAGAGAGCCAGTGTGTGGAATGCCAGACTTCAACCAGAGAGGCCAGGGTTCAAATCCCCACTTACTGGGGGACCTTGGGCCAGTCGCTGCCTCTCAGCCTAACCTAACTCACAGGGTTCTTATGGGGATTAAATGAGAAACAGGGAGAACCATGGACCTCACCTCGAACTCCTTGGAGAAAATGTGGGACATGACTGCAACCAAGCAATCAATAAAGACATAAGTAGTATGCAGGTGGCTTTGGGTATTCCACTGGGAGGAAAAGGCAGGAAAATGAAATGAGAAACCAGCTGGTTCAAACTGGCCTTCTCTGATACACTCATATATGATGACGTGGAGGGATTTGACACTCTGAATGAACTCAGTTGTTAGACGCTTGCTATATTGCTCCCCCCCCCCGGCTGTTACATATACAGCCGCCATTTATGTCAGAAGTCACCAACCTACTGCTCATATGTACTCAACATACTGCTCATTGTTCTTCTCAAATTACTCAATTCAGGTTTGTGTGCCTATTTCACAGTTTATTTTTAATGTCCTCCAAGCAAGATGATGGCATTTTAAATTGTGCGTCAGTTTGAATAGAATTGTATCATTAGTCAGTGTTAGATTACACAGCCAACACTAGTTTCCACTAGTTGTTTAGTGGAACAAAATTATGAATAATTATGTTTCTCTATCTTATAAGGCGCTCTGGAAAATGGCAGTTGGTTTGTGCCATGGGGCTTTTTCAAACCCATAAAAATGAGCAGTTTCTGAACCAAGATTTGGGTCTCCTGGATGTATTTTATATGGTTAAAAAGGTTGTACACATTTCTCGCTTTGCCCAACATTTCGCACCATGCATCTGTAATACTGGCCTGAGCCCACCAGATGGCACAAATGAACCTACGTGAAACAAATAAAATGTGCATTAGCAGCAAGATGGCTTTCTTATTTTTAGGCAGACTCGATTTCAGTTTTGGAATCACATCTATGGAATTATTTGAGGTAATTCTAGTACACTCAAGTATTAGAAATCACTTTGGGATTCAATTGTTGGCATGAAGTTACATGAGGAACCCTCAACGAACTGGGTAACCTGGATCCTTGAATGATTTACTTATTTTGTTGTTTCTTGACCATGTCTCTGTGTCTAGGAGTTCTTTAGCCCAGGAGATGCAGGGACAGGGTAAAGGGACCCCTGACCGTTAGGTCCAGTCACGGACGACTCTGGGGTTGTGGTGCTCATCTCGCTCTATAGGCCGAGGGAGCCGGCGTTTGTCCGTAGACAGCTTCTGGGTCATGTGGCCAGCATGTCTAAGCTGCTTCTGGCGAACCAGAGCAGCACACAGAAACACCGTTTACCTTCCAGCCAGAGCGGTACCTATTTATCTACTTGCACTTTGACGTGCTTTCGAACTGCTAGGTTGGCAGGAGCAGGGACCGAGCAACGGGAGCTCACCCTGTCGCGGGCATTTGAACCACTGACCTTCTGATCGGCAAGCCTTAGGCTCTGTTTTATAGACCACAGTGCCACCTGCGTCCCTCTCTTCTACACAATTGTTATAAGAGCACCTCTCTTCTACACAATTGTTATAAGAGCAGCAGCCCTGCCCTCTTGCATCTGGACATGGTAGACCTCAGAAGTGGGAAAATTTGTGCAGCCTGAGGGCCACATTCTCTTCTGGACAGCCTTGTGAGGGCCACATCCAAGTGGCAGCCAGGGCCACAAGCAAAGGTTGACAAGAGCAATGGGTGCAAATTATTACCTTTTTACAGTAGGCTAACACACACACACACACACACACACACACACACACACACAGCTATCCTCCACCCCCAAAATGCATGAGGTATTACCAGAGTTCAAGGACCCATTCTGGGCAGCCAAAACCATTTGGTGTTGCAAAGCAGAGCCAATAAGCAGAGGGTGGTCTGTAGAGAGAGGGGGTGGCCTGGGAATGATTTGGAAGCTGTTAAACACAGGGGTCATGAAGAGTCGGACACAACTAAACGGCTCAACAACAACAAACACGGAGCAGTGAAAAAACCCTGCAGTTCAAGAGAATAAAATGTGGAAAGGCCTCGTCTCTTAGCTCGATGCAAAACAAGCAGCACTTCAGGGAAGGGGAGAAGACTATAAAGCTTCATTTGTCTACTCAGGCCTTGTCTGCAAGGCTTCATTTGTCTACTCAGAAGTAAGCCCATCTGAATTCAGTCTGGGTGCTTGAAACAATGGGATAATTCATACCCCACTCCAACATTTTGGGAGGGCAATTTGGAGCAGCCCCCAACCTGTTCCTCGTGTATACCAGTGTGATATAGTGGTTAAGGGCAGTGGACTCATAATCTGGTGAACCGGGTTCGCTTCCCCGCTCCTCCACATGCAGCTGCTGGGTGACCTTGGGCTAGTCACACTTCTCTGAAGTCTCTCAGCCTCACTCACCACACAGAGTGTTTGTTGTGGGGGAGGAAATGAAAGGAGATTGTTAGCCGCTTTGAGACTCCTGAGGGTAGTGATAAAGCGGAATATCAAATCCAAACTCCTCCTCTTCTTCTTCCCTCCCTGCCACCAACCCCTTCCTCACTCACCCGCTCCCTCCCTCCTTTTTCTAGTTGTCCTCCTCCGCAGCACCCAGCCTGTGCCATGTCGGGAGAAGACGGCAGGCCAGGCCAACCTTCTAGCAGGCCAGCCGCCTCCCGTCTTTTGGTCCCTTGCTCTGGCACAACCAGTGTGAGGGACCAAAATCAGGACATTCAGGATTGGGAACAGAAGCTGGGGCGGCTTCTGCCCATCCGTGATGTCCCAACTAAATCAGGATACTTGAAGGGTCTGGATAATTTGGGAGTGGGAGGGGTGCAAGCAGCTGCTTAGGCAGAAAGCTATCACCCTCACACACCGCAAACTCAAGTGTGAACTTTAAAAGCGTTACCAGCATATACTGCATTCAAATATTATATATAAAAAGGATTGCGAGAGAAAGGTTCTGCACGGTGTGCTGAGTTGTCAGTTAAATGGATCCAAGGGAAGACTAAATGGATGCCGAAGAGACAGTGTCAAGAAGTCACAGGAAAGATGGTGCAGGAACAAAAGCTGGTCCCTTCTTCTTCAGCCCGACGCTTCCTTTGTCACACAAACTCACACAAAGCTGGAAACACAGTCCATTGGTTCACACAATGCTAAGTATTTCATTTGCACCGTGCACAAATTATGTAGCCGTTGTGCGAAAAACCAAACACTTTAATCCATCTATTAGGAACAGTTCAAATTATTTAATTGGCTTACATTAATATTGATCCATAATTTACAGTGCGATGGACCATACACAACTTATTGCTGTGGCCGACAGCAGGTGAAAAGATCACTAACAGCATGGTACTAAGCATCCAGAACAAGAGGCAGTCATTTATGTCACTTTTTCAAGATACAGAGGCCTTTGATACCATCAATTTCCATTTTTCACCAGTGCATTTTATGTCCAAAAAAATAAAAATAAAAATGGTAAGTGCATTATTTTGTGCTTTGCTTTGTTTATTTTTCTCCATATATGCTTCCTAAAGGCTTTATAGGCATCAGAGTTAATATTGCTTTATCTATCTATCTATCTATCTATCTATCTATCTAAAAGTAGTAAGGAACATGTTCATGGCACTAATATATCTTGCATGGTTTTGGCAACAGTTAAAATTGCTTGGTATTCTGTGTTACCTAGCTAGCCGTGTCATGACTCGCTCCCCGGTTTTGGCATCTGGGCTTGTGTAATCATTGTGGTTTGAAGAAATATCAGAACAGCCACACGCTCCATGATTTCCTACCACTTGGCAAGTGACTCCAGCATCTCTTCCCCTGTAGAAGCACCACACTTTAAGGCCTAACAGTTCCGCAGCTCTTGGTTCAAAATAAAACAAATAAAACGGCTTCATTCAAGACCTTAATTCCAAGCTTGCAATTCTGGAAGTCCTACTCACTCCAAGAGATTTCAATGTCGGTGATATGAAAACTCCACCTTAAAAACAGAGGGGCTCCAAACATAATTTGAGGAGAGAAAAAAACCAAGTGACCAAGGAGAATGTT
Source organism: Podarcis vaucheri (assembly GCF_965113315.1). NCBI lineage: Eukaryota > Metazoa > Chordata > Lepidosauria > Squamata > Lacertidae > Podarcis > Podarcis vaucheri. The sequence continues at coordinate 102,795,222 of NC_138760.1, forward strand.
GAGAAAGCCCAAGGGATTTTGGAAACGCATGATCCAGCTGAAAAGAGCCATAAATCTGATCCAAGAGAAACAGACTAGGAAGTTTGCATTTCCCAATGTGCCATGGCAAAGCACGCTTGCAATTCAGTCACAGAGTAGGGCTCAATTTTATCAGGACCCAAGTGGTACACTAAACCTTTATTTCTTGATCCAAAAACACTGCTGAGTTGAACCCTGGCAAAAAAGCTTTTCTTAACTGAACAGTTGCACTATGTCTCATTTGTTATTACTAATCAGGGCTTTGTATTTGCAATCACAAAATATGGTACCTAAACATGATACAAAGCACCCTATAAAATCTTAGGCTGCTGTTGTTATCGTTGTTAAAAGCAGGTTTCTAGTCCTTGCTGTGCAAAGACAGGCTTGACAGTGTGAAAAAATAAATAATGCCTGAAGCCTGAGAAAGGATGTCCAGTGTTCTGAGGAACAGGGCTGGGGGTAGGTCTGAGCTTCAACATGCCCACTTAAAGTAGACACCTTGTCCCAATGACAAATGAAACATAATAGATTGTGCAAAACAAGCAAATATGTAAGCTTGCCTAATGTGCCTATTTTACATGGTTTGCATTGAAGTAAAAAAAGAAGCCAATATCTAGAAAAGCTAATATGTACAGGGTACACACAGCTGTAGTTCTCTACTTTTTACTTCTAAAGATACAGGCCACTTGCATTGTTAAGGATCAAGACTTCACTGAAGCAGACTGGGATAAAATTTGAACCCAGTTTTCCCATATCAGGGGGAAAAATAAGCTTCCTTTCCACAATGAAATTCTAACTAGCTTCCAGCTGCTAGTATGCCTTAGGGATTGGGAACCTGCAGTCCTCCAGATGTTCTTAGATTCCAGCTCCATTAGCATGGCTAGAGGTCCAGTAAGATGGAACATCTAGAAGACCACAGGTACTCCATCGCTTGTAGATGGCAACAAACCTTTCATGAGCTGTAACTTGCACCACATTGCTAATGATGGGCCAAACACCCGCTTGCCTCCACAGTCACTTACGGACTCATTGTTAAAACCGTGTTTATGGAAGACAATCTTTCTCGGCTACGAGTGATCGCCAAAGAAAGAAAGAAGAAAGAAAGAGGTCAGGATTCTTAACTCGCTGTGAAAGCTAACACTGCAATCCCAATCACGCTTACCTGGGAGTAAGCCCCATTCAGTTGGATTTACTTCCAAGCAGGCATGGTTAGGATTGTGCTGTCAGCACTAAGGCAGTTCAAATTTTGACTCCTACATTAACAGTCACCTGAGACCATTATCACTGGCCAGATAATAGTCAAAATGGAGGGGGGGACCCCTACCACATGTAATTATTGAGTTGGAAGATATTTTGAGGTTAGGAGAAAATGCCTTCCTGATCCTTCAAACTAGACTTCCCACCTCTGGTTATTTCTCTCTTTTTTTGTCTACCATGGCCTTTCCCAATCTGGTGCGCCCCAGGTGTTTTAGACTACAACTCCATGCTGGTTGATGCAAGTTGTAGTCCAAAACACCTGGAGGTAGCCAACTTAGGGAAGGCAGGTCTATGTGGATTCTTGGCGATGCAAAGATGAGGCCCAGGTCTTGCTCCCCCAAGTTAGTGGTGCACTTACAAAGGAGCATGATTTGGCCTTAGTGGTTTCACAGATGTTTAACCAAACTACACAGCAGCTGTTTGCTTTTGAGACTCGTCTACCTTAACATATCCTGATTGTCGCCATGCTTTCACCCTAGCGTTCCGAAGAACTATCAGCTGCCTATAGCTTGGGTTTCCAAAGCGCAGATACAAAGCTGGAGCAGAAAAGAAGTCCTAGAAGTAGTGTCAGAATTCGTACAGGCTTGGGGGAAAGAGTTGGGTGCTCTTGCTTCACGTCACGAGCGCTGTGCCCCACCCATCAGCCACCATCAGCAATCCCCTCCTCCCAAACCGTCTTGGGTCGCACACTTCAGTCAGTGCTAGTTCACGGAGACCACGGCTAAATTTAAGGCACTTCACTCTGAATGAGATATGCTTCCCTGCTATTTGCAAGTCAGCTGGGTGGCTGCTAGGGCGGGAAGCCAATCACTTGCTCAACTGGTAAGACCACACAGCCACTGTATAAAATATTTAGGCATGACAATCATACAAGTATCACTACTGTTATTGCATAGGACTACGCTGGAGAAGATAATGCACGGAACATGCTCTCACGACAACACTGTTGCATGGTTAAACTTGACAACGTTGGGATCAAGTAACAGTTAATACCTGCAGATATAGTAAAATCCTCTTTCAACCTGAAAAATCTAACAGCGCACTAAAGGATATAGCAACCGTGTTTCTCAAGCATATTTCTATTTGTCCTGTATCACTAAAAATAAATACGTTAAGTTTGGGTTTTTTTTTTCCTTTTTCCTTTTATGTTTTTTTAAACGCAGAGCATCGTCTTGTTAACTAGACCTAAATCTGTACTATGATTTAGAGCTCTGTCGGTGTCAAAACATTTCTTCCAAGTGAGACTGTAATATATAAAATAGTCACAAAACCACTCTTGAAAAGACAGGAACCTGCACAAAAGCTTACTTTGAAGTGTGTACAAAGAATGCAGAACAACCCCCTTTGTGGGGTTTTAAAATGTTAAAAATAAAATCATTGCGATAACTAGAGGCATTTTCTTACAAATAAAATACAAATGTACTCAGAATGAGAAAAAAAGTGAAAAATCCATGCAAATCAGGTAACTGTACAATGCAATTAAAAAAAACCAAAATCCAATTGGTTATATCCAATTGACAGAGGGTACTAAGATTTTTTTGTTAAGAGCTTGAAATATTCACCAGTCTTGCATTGTTAAAATACCAGTATAGATTTCTTACCATGATTAAAAGTGATTTCTTAAAAACACACACCCTGAACCATGATTTAGAAGGTTGTCCACTTACCGGAGACCAGAAAAAAATAACCACATGCCAATGTCATTAAATATCTCTCTGCGTCTCACCCTACTTCATTCTAGCTTGTACTTTGTTCGAGATCACCGTGAGTTAGTTTCTGTACAGGTGACCCGCTGACATACATATTATAGTTAATGCCTTGGGAAAGATTAAATTGGATTAACAAGTAATGTATCTTTAAAAGGAGGCACTATTAAGTCAACACAAAAAAATAGTTTTACAAAGCTAGTCCTTTTTTTGGTTTCTTTACATTCTTCTACGTTTCATTTCCACGTCAATGGGTATCATTTACAGTTATACAGGAAGTTTCACCTTTTGTGGATCATGGACTTGGCGATCAGTCTAACTCTATTGCTTTCAAGTAGACATGAGCTCACTTTGGAGCTCTTGGCGAATCTGGTTCACAGATGCAGTACAATACTTTGGAAGCATTGGTAGTTTTAAAATAAAATATACAAGTCTCTGCAAACATTAAAAAAGTCACATACACTGGGCTATTTGAAGGTTTATATTAAAAGATAGTTATTAAGAAAACAGAGCAAATTACTTAATCTACTGATCAAGAAACAAAGAAGTCCACGAAGAGCCTTTCTAATTTGCATTCACTAGCAAGCGTGGTCAGATTCCTCCATGCTCACACTGCTCCTTCGGCTACTTGTTTTCGACGCCCCGGGAGACAATGAGGAAAGGAGCGGGTCGGTCACCCCGACAGGAGAGAGGGTATCGTCCATCAAGATGTCTTCCAGTTTGGAGCCCATTTTCGTAGGGACAGCATAAGTGCCGGCAGCTGACTCAGTCACATTGGCCAGGCTGTCGTTGAAAGTGATGGTGCCGTCGGTAAGGTCAAGAGTGGTTGTGCAAGACAGGTCGGGGTGGCGCTGCAGGACCTCTTGGCTGCAGTTGTCGACGGCAGGCTCCTGCTTGATGAGCCGGTTCACCATCTCGGGCGAGCAAAGGCCTGTGGACGGCACGATAGAGAGTCCGTGGGCTCGAGCCTGCATCTCAAGTTCCTGTGGTGGAGAACCATGCAGAACAATAAACGTGTTTGAAGAACAATTATGAATTAAGAAATGGCAACTCTGGAAATGGGCACTTCCCTGCAAAATAGACCATTAAATCCATGTGTCAGGCTTCAGGGAATCTCTCCTATTCTACGTCATCCCTGCACCGGCTTACCTGTGCTTTCTGCCTCTGAGTTTTTTGTTCTACTACTCTCAAAGCACGCCAGGTCCTGAGAAGGGTGTGTGTGTCAGGAATGCTGTCTAAAGTCACTGAGTCTGTCAGCTGTCTCTCCCCTGGTTTCTTCTTCCTGCTGCTCTCCCAATATTTCCCAGTGTCTCCCCTCTGTGCTATGACCTTCTGCAAACCACTGTTGTAATTCTATACCGTCCTCCTCTTCTCGAGGAGGTTCAGGAAGGGGGGCGTCCCCACCATTCCTCCTCAGTCCAGTTCCCGACATCATGTTATGTTTAATGTATCTGCTTGTTTTTAAAGACCTGTTCTGTGTGTGTGAGTGGTGGGGAGGGCAACCAGGCTGGGAACCAGACTACCACACAAACACAAAACTGCCCCTAGAAGCTGGTATTTGCACCGGTATTTGCAATTTTTGTTGTATAAGTTTCACTCTGCTGAAAAAGGAGAAGCTTGGCTTGATTTACTTTGCAAAGGTTTGCCATGTTGCCAGTGGCTATTCGCCACTGTTGCTTACTGCCATATTCTACATCCTACAAAGTCATGGCACAAGTGGAATGACCACACAATGGAACGTGCCCTCCCTCTTCTCCTCCTGTGTGCCTGCCCCCCAAATCTACACTGGATGCAGCCACAACCCTCTAGATCTTAGCTTGAGGTAGGGAGGCTTGGAGGCAGAGGAAGTTGCTTCCACTGTGACTTGGCTGGATTCAACCTTCTGCGTTACGGATTGACACAATGGCCTCAAAGTGGAGCTAATATGCACACTATTGCCTTTTTTTAATGTTCCTGACACTTTTGTGATACAAACGGGGGAGAAGTTCTGTTCAGTTCACATTTAAAGGCACATCTACCTAAGTCACACTTTGCAAAATGACGCACAAACCAAAACAAAGTCATCCTTCGAAATCTTCCCTTCTCTGAATTTTGCAGTGCCAAGTAATGTGTACAAATTGCATATAACTAGGGTAACATGTGCCTGGATATGCATATATAGTGAAAACAACATACAAACATCCAGTTTATTAGAGAAGCTGTTTTGCCAAAATGTGTATATATTAGGCAGAGTTGTGTACAAAAATGTGTCTATTAGGAGAAAGAGGCACAAAAAGGCTGGTGAATTTTCATGAGGGTGTGTGTGTGTGTGTGTGTGCTTTAAATGACCAACTGATGTGGGGGAAATGGAGAGAAACCAGAACTGACAGGTCCACCCATTCATATCCTACAGTACACTTGTTATGATCTCCTGCATTGTAGCCCATTCTGATCTCTAGGTAGAAGGATGAGCCTAAGCATGTTTAATATATAAACAAAATGTAAATAAATAATCCGAGACCTCCTTTACCATTCAGGTATAGGGAAGTACACATTGCTTCCCACACTTGCGCTTCTGGAGCACTGCCTGGTGTCGCAGAGAATGAGGCCATGGCTTCTATCTCCTTGGTTACAGAACACAGTGCACGTGAGAGGAAGTGGGAATGAGGGAAACGCCCCTTCACTGAAGTTGCTCTCTTCCCCTGAGCCACAGTTCTATCTAAACCCTTTTAGATCTCTTTATTTTGTGAAATCATTCAGCAGGGCAACTTTTTCCTGCAAGGATTCTGCTTTATGTGTTGGTGGTTTATTAAGATGTTCCGTATCTGTAATGTAGTGCCCTCCAGACGCTGTCGAACTCCAACCCCCATAGGTGCTGGCTCGCTGGAGCCCTGGGTGCCTGAGCACCCACAAAATTCCCCATGAAGGGGCTAGGCACCCACAAAACCCATGGCCCCAGGCACCCACGGCCAAACTGGCGCTCTTGCCAACTCCCATCATTCCTGAGAGGAATCCTGACCACAAGCCATTCCTCATTCCTGAGAGGAATCCTGACCACAGGCCATGCTGGTCCTGAATACTGTATCCATTTATAAAGCACATATTCTGCCTTCTGGAAGCTATTTCCATGTTGCCTTGCTGACTGCACCTGGATGGTCATACCGTGTCTTAACCATGCAAGATGTGGCTCAACCCCTGGCTTGTTCTGAAAGTGGTGACCATCGTTTCCAGTTTGGACGAAACAGGAAACTATGGCTAATTGAAATGTCTTCATTTCATTCTGCTGTGTCACAATGGGAGAGGAGAAAGAGATGGATGCCCAAGCAAAAGGCTCATCCTACATTGCCTGAAATATGATCATTTGAATGTAGTTCTTATGATTGCTGTTTCAGGGCAGACTAATATTAAGGGAGCAATCTGGAAAACACACACACATCTGAAGTGCCATTATATTTATGCATTAATCAGCAAACCTGTATTCTGAGCAAAAGGTGCCTGTTGGCATGTTCCAGTTTCTTTTGTCTGTTCTCTAGTTCTTTTGTACGTTGCTGTTCTCTTTGCAACTTGCGGATGTAGTCCACAGAGGCCTTTAAAATAGTTCCCTTATTCCAACGCATGTCCCTGCAAGATGGAATGTGAATAATCAAATCTGGAAAGAAGCAACATTGAGGGGATGGCAGGGGGAGACATTTGTAATACAGAAAATGCATTTACATTAATAAGATCCATTTTAGTGTAATCCATCTTTCTTTTTTTTTAAAAAAGGGAGGATTTAATAGGTTTGCACTCAAACAACATAATAACAAAGCCTACTTTTTTGGTTTTTGCTGGGAAGAGGGGCTAATCAATGGTTTCTCATAGGAAAGTCGCCTTCTGTTCTTTTAGGCGGACCTACATTGCTTTTGAAGGGACACGGTTGGCGCTGTGGGTTAAACCACAGAGCCTAGGACTTGCCGATCAGAAGGTTGGCGGTTTGAATCCCTGCAACGGGGTGAGCTCCCGTTGCTCAGTCCCTGCTCCTGCCAACCTAGCAGTTCGAAAGCAGCCAAAGTGCAAGTAGATAAATAGGTACCGCTCCAGCGGGAAGGTAAACAGCGTTTCCATACGCTGCTCTAGTTCGCCAGAAGCGGCTTAGTCATGCTGGCCACATGACCCGGAAGCTGTACGCCAGCTCCCTCGGCCAATAAAGTAAGATGAGCGCCGCAACCCCAGAGTCGGTCACGACTGGACCCAACGGTCAGGGGTCCCTTTACCTTACCTTTACATTGCTTTTATGCTTGGTATGTAAAGCAGCAGCAGGCAATGGTATTCAACTAACTCAGAGTAGACCCACTGAAACTAATGAACATGGTTTAAGGAGCCATCCTAGGTATAGGAAGCCAGTGTAATTTATGCCACTTAAAGTTAAGCCAGCAGATCCAAACTCCATTCAGGAGCAGTGCTGCTGCCAGTTGAGCCCACCAAAGCCTGGCAGAAGGAAAGCAAGAATTTAAAACAGAGTTTGACTTACACCACCCTTTTTCCAGGGGAGAACTTCTGCCAAGTTAGGATCCAACCTAAGCCCCCCTGCCCCTGCCCTGCAATGCCCATTTTTCAGGGCTCACGTCAGCATAAAGGCCACTAGCCTGGCTCTGCAGGGATGAGCCAAGGTGAGCATAACTTGGCTGCACTGGGAGTTGGTCGGCTGAGCAGGAAATCCAATGCATATTAACTTGCTTATCCTGGTGGATCTCAGCTTTGGACTAAGTTAGTTCCATTAATTTCAATAGCTCTACTCTGAGCAAAACTTTGACTACTATCCACTATTTTGTTGGGTGGCTGATGTTGCCTTTCCCTGTAAGTTTTGAGGAACCCAGGTTATGTTTATTAGTTAAACATGTTCATAGAACTGGCAATGCAGTTGGATTAAATGCAGCTGGATTAAATGTCCTATGTCACAACAGTATTCCAGAGCTTAAGGAACATCCACTAATTTCTCAAAAGAATTTCACCCCTTGCATTTGATAACCCGTTCTAGGACACTGACAGTACTTACGGGTCGTTCGACTTGGGTATCAAAGTGCCAAGTTCTTTTATACGATCGTTAATATTGAATCGTCGTCTTCGTTCAACTTTTAAGGAATCAAAACAAATTAGTAATCAGCGACAGTCCAAAAGGTAACATAATTGTCAAAAGCATCTTGCAAAATACAACTGCAGATATAAGAATTTTACTTAAGTAGAGATGGGACACAGAGATGCATTGATTAAAGAGCAGGAAGAAAGGAAGAAACCTCATTCTGCTCTTTTTTTAATTGCCACAAAAGTCTGAGGCCACATCTGTTTTCCAAGCACATCATCCAACTCCCCCATGGGAAGTTAGTGGAAAGTTCTGCTGATTAATCTGAGTGACCTAGGAAGGGTATTGGAGGAAATCTTTTAGAACTTACTAGCACATGCTTATTATCCTTTACTGGTTTCTAATCTATGACTAAAGATGAACAAGACTAATCTTGTTTTGCTTTAGCCACATACCCACCCAATGTTTTCCTAAACCACAGACCCTCTTTTCTGGTAAGATTACACATCCCCAAGCATTGTCTAAATTCAAACTTGGTCCTATCAAATTCTGTTTTTCCCAGTCAGGAGGTTGGTGTCCATTCCATGAATGGAAGGGTTGTTTCCATTCCTAGAAATGACTGAGATCCAGCAGAGGCCCCCACATGAGGACAGGAGGATGCAGTTCATTGATAATCCCTTCCCTCTATAGTGCCCCATAGCCCCTCCTAATATTTTATTCCTTCTTCCTGCAGAAGCCTCCTATGAGTGGAAATCGGAGGAATTATTGAACCAAGCCCAGGTCTGTTATGCCATTTTTCTGCAAGAATCCTCACTTTTGATATGGTTTTTGAGCTGAGAACTGTGTTGGGACATTTGGGAAGTACGAGCACCAGTGGTTTGCCAAGGTCTGATTTGCACACTGATCTGTGAGGTCAGTTTGCATCCAAATTCTTCAAGGATCTCCAGGTAGCATCTAAGGCAGCCTTTCTCAACCTGTGGGTCCCCAGATGTTGTTGAACTACAACTCCCATCACCCTTAGCTAGCAAGGCCAGAGCACAGGGATGATGGAAGTTGTAGTCCAGCAACATCTGGAGTCCCACAGGTTGAGAACCGCTGATTCTAAGGCTTCTGTGACTTGCATTTGAAGATCCTTCAGAATTACATCGTCTTCAGCAAGGCACTTGGCTGACCAAAAATGGTGCGAAGTACAAGGCACTGGAATTTCAACTGCAGAAGCATTGGGGAAATGGGTGAGTTTTGCTTCTAGATGGGGGCCTAATCTGCAAAGAGTTTTGGTTATTTTAAACTTACTCGATTTTCCCTGGAAAGGGAAAATCCAAATTGAAGGGTAGGGGAGAATAGAGGAAGGTATGTCATGTTGCTGCAACCCCCCCCCCAAAAAAAAACCCTGCATGGCTGATGAGCACTGTTCTTACAATATACACTAATCTGGAAGTACCCAGGAATTAAGAGGGCAAATCTAACCTATTTCAATATGGACTGTGTGGTAAAGGTAATTCCAGAACATGATGTGCGAATATTAAACCTCTATTTTCACAAATTAAATAATGAAAAACAAGAAACTTACTCAAATTGTGATTGTCTTTCTTTTGTCTCTCTTTGGCCAGCGCTCTCGCCTCTGACTCTGTTGGAAATACACATGCTATGCATGTTAACGAAGTAATTAGAATTAGAGATATGTAAGAAAGGCAGCGCTAAGCCAAGAAAACATTCACACATTTCACATGCACTTTTTGCATGCAGCATCAGCACAAGACCCTTGCAATGCTTCTTGTTTACTATCACAGAATATTATCACGCAGTACTATTTAGTACGCCCCATCCTAAATATTGGTGCAGGCTGTAAGATTAACAAGTTTGGAACATAAACTTTCAGGGCCAGGCACATGGCTACTAGTCGTTGGTGAATAAGTTTTCCAAGTGGACAAGGTACTGAAGTAACATTTTCCCTTTAGACAGCAGTGAAACCAGGGGTATTAAAGCTCTTGTCCTTTTCCATGGAAGCCATTGCTTTCTGCAGTGAAATAAAGCCAACATCTCTTGCGCCTAAATATGAAAACCAAACTAGAAAGGGCTACATATGCAGGAGTTAACAAGTTTATGAAGGTCAGGCACACAAAACATATAGTACATCTTTTGTGTAGGCCACTTTTAGTTTATGTTCCAAGTTAGTGCAATACAGGGCCCTTTATTATAAAAACAAAATAATGAACAAAAGCAGCATCTTCCTTGCTGATGCTGCATACAACACAATGGTGCATTATCTCTGCCTGCTGCGAGTCTTGTTATTTTTCCTTCGTTAAATAAAACAGGCAAATGGTAGACATTATGGAAGCGCCGCTCTGCACTCATGACTTGTCCCATCCATTCATAGATGCAACTGCAGCTCGGTACAATGTGACTGGTACAATGAACTTTCTGAGAGAGCTTGACATTTCACGTTTCAACACAGGATCATTTATTTTCAGAGTACACTATGTGAACTGCTTCGGGATACGGTCTAACCTTGAGCAACTTAAAAGATTATTTTAAAAGGCAAGCGTCTAACCGCCCATTTGCCATGGGTCTGACCAGCAACGTCTTCACAGATTCAATGATCTACAATCATCGAGTCTTTCCACCGCTATGTAGTATGAATGGCAGAAGTAAGAATGGCAACCATTAAGGCCAGCCATAGCGAGCCCAACAACAAAATAAGTTTTATTATCAAAGTTTCTCCTTATTCCCTTAATTCCTGCCCGCCCCCCAATGTATGCTTGCTCCAAAAGATTAACGAGCAGATTTCCTTCGCCTTGACCGTGCTCACTGCATCCCCACTGCAATTACACTTTTGTGGCAGATTGGTAGACAGCACCCCTAAGTGTCCACTCTGTTACACAGCATCCTGTGGCGAGTGATTTGGACTTAAGAGATGCCTCCTGAGATGCTTTGTACTTCGATACCCTAAAATAAAATGACATGTGCGCAATGCTGGTCTTTTCTCCTTTGAAATATACATTAAGCAGCAGCCCAATTCTTTCCCATCGCAACCAATGTTCTTCTTAAAAGCTGGAATCCGCAGCTTATAGACATCTGCATCCTTGTGGTGCTTCATACATTATGGATTAAAAATGTGCCTGATGTGTATATTCAAAGCACCAACTAACTTGAAGCACTTTTAACACCTGGGAAAAGGATGCTAAGCTGTCCGGTCCAGCAGGGTTCTGATTTGGAAAGGGCTGTAGCTCAGTGGCAGAACATTTGCTTTCCGTGCAGGCGGCTCAATAAATGGGATCTCCAGGTGAGGCTAGAAAACACGGAAACTTTGGAAAGCTGTTGCCAGTCAGAGTAGGCCATGCTGAGCGAGGTAAACCACTGGCCTGATTCAGCATCCAATGTTCCTGGTATAAATGTATTACTGGTAATTTATAGGTTCAGCAGAATTCTTAAGTTCCTAGGAGCACCTTTATCAGAAAATGCACATTTTGAAACATACTGTTCTAAGTTACCTGTGAGTTCCCTTTTTATATTAGGAAGGTTGGCAGGACAAGAGTTGCTGATGTTGAGTCCGGGGGGAGGCATGCCTTGATTGCCATAGAGGTCCACAAGATTGCCGGAGACAGGTAACTGGGGGAGACAATGGAGGGTATGGATTATTTCCAGTGTCCCATATGAGACCCTTGGATGCAGAAAGCTGAAGCAAAATGACAGCTAACACTTTTTGCGCTGTTGGCCACTTGCTAATGCAATTCTGCATAGGACACACACCAGGGCCGGCCCTCCCATGAGGCAAGGTGAGGCAACGGGCTCAGGCGGCAGGGTCCATAGGGGCAGCAGATCCCCATTCCCCGCCTTGTTTCTGATATAGAACTTCAATCGCCTATTCTTCCCTAGTGGGTGCCACATTGTGATTTGCCTCAGGTGACAAAACATTTTGGGCCAGCCCTGATCCATACTACGTATGGATAAGGAGATACTGGATGCATGCTCAGAAACAGCAGCTGGTTCAGAACACAGTTTAAGAGTGGGCTGCTCAGAGTGCAAACTTCACTGGCTTCCCTTGGGTTTCTGGACACAATTCAATGTGCTGTGTTTGTTCTATAAAGGTCTAAATGGTTCTACGTGGCTTGAGGCACAGGGGTCACATTCAATGAAAAGAAAAACACCCACACCACCCACAGCCACCTCTCAAGAATAAGGCGAGCATGCACCCACCAAAATTGTAAAGGTGGGTGCCCAAAGAAATGGACAGGGGGAATAGATGCAAATTTTGGAGGAGAATAAATTTTCCGGGAAATTGGAAGGAAGGTTCCAGCAAACCACTAGTTAAACTTATCCACATTTTAGGTTTCCGGCATAACACTAAACCATGGTTAATCAAAAACAGAAGTGAAAGTTTCCAATCTCCACTCACCCAAGAGTGCCAACTTGAATAAAATATTGGAGGAGGCAGGCAGGCAAGCCCCACACTGAATAATCGATCACATGATGTGGTACACGCACACCACTTCAATGGCAATGCCCATCGACTTTGGGGGGTGGCCCCCTCAAATATTTTATTGGGTAGGACAAAGCCCACTCGGTCTCTATGAGTTGGCTCCTATGCAGCCCCCCATACACACACTTTGTCTGGTTCCAATCATGAAAAAACATGGTTTAATGTGATGTCTCCGTGCAGCCACTTGTGACCTTAAATGAGATTTATGACAGAGATGAAGGGCCAGTGCAGAAGTATATAATGCTCGCATTTCATGCTCCTAGTGTAAATGGCACTTTAATTATCTCTATAGATGCTTGAGTAGCAATTGAGCACAGCTTGCAATGTAACAAACAGGGGCTAAACCTTTGCTGCAAAACAACAGAATCTTTGTTCTTTCTCTCTGAGTGTAGAACTATTTATAGGCTGCAGGCAAGCTACTTCCTCTGCAGGGATTTTGCATACCTCCTGTTTAGGAGCCCAGACATCTTACCACTGATAATGTTAAGACTGAGAATGCAAACAGCTCTTAGGGAAAGGCACTGAACGTCCAAAGCAAGGTTAACTTATCCTGGATATTACAACTTGTTTCAGGCAAAACACTGCATGAATTGTGGCTGTGTGTTTCTAGAGGTTGAAGCTTACTAAGACTTGGCGTTACTCTTGAATCCAGTCCCTTCTACTTATTGCACACAGGGCCAGTATTCCTAGTCAATAGCTCATCAAGGCCTGTCCTAGACATTGTTGTTTCACCTACCATTTTGTGGATAGGAAAACAGAAGGAACACATAAAACTGTTTAACTACAACTACTTCTCTCATGTGCATGTTGATAGCGGTGAAATGGTTGGGAAATGCCTAATCCAATGCTTTTCTTCACCCAAATCCAGAGGCAGTGCCTTGTCAAAAACATTTCCAAAATAACAAAAGCACCTTTCCAAAATAACAGGAAAAGGGGAAGCCACAGATTTCAAGGATGTGTCTAGAAACTGGTTCTAGACAATGGCCCTATGATCAGAGAACCACAAGAGAGTCACTAGAATTCTATCAAATAAATAAATAGTGTTATGGGAATGGGGAGGAGCAGGCTCGCCACAATCTCTAGGGTCAGAGCTGAAATTTGAGCAAACTCATAAATTCATGAAGCAAGCAAAGGCTGGCTAATTAAAACTAAGCCAAGTGCTGTTGCATTCCATTTAGGATCAGAAAGCCCAGGCATCTTCACATAGCTAGCCAGGGATAAGCCAGTTCATTAACATGACAAAAGGGGTTGGTGGCCTTTTAAGAGAAATCCACTGGTCTGGGCAGACAGAGGTTGCCAAGGGGTTGGGGTGTTGTGTGTTTGAAGTGACAGGAAAAGAGTGTTTTTAGCAAGGTGTGCTGGGAAGAAGAAGGAGCGGGAGGACGAAGAGAGAACCATCTTAGCAGACTGGGTGAAGAGAGGCTGCGAAAGATGCCTTGGGCTGCAGTGCTGCACAGCTGTGGGGAACAAGCCCCTCTTGAGATGGCCATCCAAACTCAGATGTAAACATGTGAATAATTCTATTTCTTAAAGCTACAACAGCCTCCACTGTGTCTTGAGTCTCAAAGAAACAGAGACCCTGGGTCAACGCCTGGAACCCCCTGGAATCTTGCTACCGACCAGCGGAGGGATAGGGGCTCCCAACTTTTGCAACAATATGGTTGCTTGCAGTAAACAGGCATTGTTATTTATTTTAGATTAGACTGAATTACTGATTACTCTTTCGGCTGGGGAAGGCAGCTAGTTAAAACATGCCACATTTAAACAAACAAATAAACTCAACTTTCATCCTTACAGGCACTCTGAAATAGAGGTGCTGAATAATACAACAGCAAAACAAACGAAACACCCCACCAAAACACAGAATATAAACACAAGTACCGTATTTGCTATTTGTAGGGCAGGATCCATTAAACCAAATATTTCTTCATTATAACTTGACTCCAAACTGATAATGTCGTCAATTACATCATCCATCTGTAATGGAAAAGTGGGACATGTAAGAAATAGGAACTATGTTCAAGAGGAGGCGTACTAATCTACCAATGTGAAAAGAGAAACACTAACCAGCAAGATGCCCAGAACTTTAGCTACTCCCCATTTAGTGGCTAGAGCATTAATTGCATAACTGGTGGCAGTGTAGGGGTGGGTAGGGAGGAAGAGCTACAAGGGAGGGGGAACTGTACCCTTAAATTCAGAGTCAAAAGTACATGCACAGTTTTCTCCTTGTCCTTTTAAAATAGAGTAACAGAAGGAACAAGCCCCTTGTACCGAAAGGTATATTAGTGAAATACTACAGGCACTCCTAGTCATTAACACACTAACAGCAACAAAACCCACTGATTGTTTGTTTGGCAGAAAACCTTAGCCAATTTGCAACCAGTTCTGCGATATGTATGGTCTGTGCTTTATGCCTGACTGCAACAGTCACATTTCACACTTTTAGGTGTACATTAAAAAAAAGAGAGTGTCTGGAATGGATGCTGTTATTTCTGATTGCAAGGAGACTTTGTATCTACCATCCTTTTTCCTGCTCCTTTGTCAAATAGTAAAGGTAAAGGATCTCTGGACGGTTAAGTCCAGTCAAAGGAGACTATGGGGTGCGGCGCTCATCTCACTTCAGGCTGAGGAAGCCGGCGTTTGTCAACAGATAGCTTTCCAGGTCATGTGGCCAGCAGGACTAAACCGCTTCCAGTGCAATGGAACACCATGATGAGTGCCAGGGCACACGGAAACTCTGTTTACCTTCCTGCCACAGCGGTATCTATTTATCTACTTGCACTGGCGTGCTTTCAAACTTCTGGTTGGCAGAAGCTGGGACAGAGCAATGGGAGCTCACCACCGCAGAGCAGATTTGAACCGCCAACCTTCTGATCGGCAAGCCCAAGAGGCTCAGTGGTTTAGGCCACAGCACCACCCGCCTCTCTTTGTCAATTAGTACCTGCATGCAAGATGCTCGAGAATGTGTGTTGAGAGTCTGGCATTCATTCTCCACCCTGTTGCTTTGCTCTTCAAATTTATAAAATCCCTGTAAACATGAAAAATGACAAATATAAGGAGAAGAGGCTAGACACGTGCGGGGGTTTACAGTTAAGCGGGTCGGTCTTCCTTAGAATCGCTGGTGTCGTGAACATACCAAATGCCAGAATAATAACTAGAGAACTATGAACCACAGTTTAAAATAACTAGGTAGGCCAGGCCCATCCAGGCTCACCCTGAATGCCAATTCTGCAATTGACTTGACATATAGCAGCTATTCCTATTCTCTGTACCAATTATGTGCTGAATGCATTACAGCTATGTGGAAATGGACTAATATGCACAGCCCTAAATGTGACATGAAGGCTGGCAACATCAATCCCGCCATATGGGAATCCCTTGCAGACAACCATAGTGCCTGGAGAAAGACAGTCAGGTTGTGCATCCACAGCAGTGACTAGAGGAGGAATGACTGCTGGGAGGAGTGCAGTGAGAAGAAACTCCATGGTGCATCTGTCGTAGCACAACTGGATGCCTTTATACGCCCCAGCTGCAACAAAACATGTCTCTCTCGTATCAGTCTCTACAGCCACAGCAGGTGCTGTGACCTTTCAACAGTTAGATTTCGCCCACAAAGGTGTATTCCTCCATTGTCTCCATCGGCGGAAGGATGCCAACAATTTGACCCAAAGGAAGTTTTGTTGTTTAAGACCATTCATCTAAATTCCAAGGTAGGTGCTCATTTTGACTGCAGCTTCTGCTAAGTTTCTCCTTCATGCACCCACCGATTCCTTTCTTTGTTAACAAGGAATCCTAAAAGCAAATATCCTCCCCCCCCAATGTTATGAAATCTCACAACATCTACCTTTTTTTGTGTGTGGTTCAGTTCCACAAAATAACTCAGGTATAGGCTAATATGCACAAGTGCAAAGGCAGATAATAGGAAGTACTTATTCATATAGCTTATAGTTAAGCTATGGAACTTGCTCCCATAGGAGCCAAGTTGGCTTTACAGTGCTGTTCTAGACTTTTCAAGTCTTATTTAGCTTCATACCAAGTTATTCAAAGGGCTGCCACAGACTGAAGATCAACTAGGGAGACAGAAAGGCTGACAGGCCGGAGGAATCTGGCCTTTTCCATGGTGGCCCCACCACCGTGAAATTCACTGCCCTAAGAAAGAGGATCGGCCCATTCCATGCTATCATTTAAAAGGTAAAGGTAAAGGACCCCTGATAGTTAAGTCCAGTCACAGACGACTCTGGGCTTGCGGCGCTCATCTCGCTTTAGTGGCCGAGGGAGCCGACGTTTGTCCACAGACAGTTTTTTTGGGTCATGTGGCCAGCATGACTAAGTCACATCTAGCAAAGCCAGAGCAGTGCACGGAAACGCCGTTTACCTTTCTGCCGGAGCGGTACCTATTTATCTACTTGCACTGTGACGTACTTTCAAACTGCTAGGTTGGCAGGAGCTGGGACTGAACAACGGGAGCTCACCCCATCGCGGGAATTCGAACCGCCGACCTTTTGATCGGCAAGCCCAAGGCTCAGTGGTTTAGACCACAGTGCCACCCGCGTCCCTATGCTATCATTTAGGTGGGCTCTAAAAAAACTTTTTGTTCACATAGGGGCTTCTGTTTCGGTGCGGCAGTGGGTGGGTGATGGAACTGGATTAGATAAAGTGAAATGTGTTTTGCTGCTTCTGTTATTAATGCTGTGCCATTTGATATGTTATAGGGATTTTTTAAATGTTTGTATATTAAAATATTTGGACTAGTGGCATACAGATCCATTAAATGAAAACAATAATACAGGGAAGCAATGTTAAATATGCAAGCAGTCGTTAGTACAGAAGGTCGGCAACAATAGGGTATTTAAAACAGATTTTAATAGTTAAAACCAATGGGTGTATAAATAATGGAATGGTTGGACATACCAAGCAGCAAGTTAAGGAATATATGGCAGTCCACATAGACACTGGAGCGTGAGTGGGTAATTATCATGAAATTACAATGCTGGGTCACCTAATGAAACTAGCAACCAGACAATTTGTTAAAGGCAGAAAAGTGTGTATCATTTATTTAAAACATTTATATGTTTTTCATCAGGATAGATTCCAGAGTGGTTTGCAAGCATCAAAACTATAATAACAATATGCAAAATACTTTGGCATATCAGAATTAACTTACAGAATTTGCCATTATAAGATGCAGAAATTACCATTGGCTTAGTTTGCTTCAATAGGGGATTAGAGAAATTCAAAGATAGGTTTATTAGAGGGTAGGGATGAATGGCTTGTCAGTTTTAGCTACACTGTTCCTCGTTTTTCTTAACTTCATTCATCCCATTTCTTCACGTTGGTGATTTTTAAAAACAGCCCACACAATAACTTGTACATAATTTCATGTGCGCTTCTCTTAATATACACCTTTTAAAAAAAACAACCCACACGCATTTATTTATCATATATAAATAAATATCATTTATTTACCTAATGCTAGTCCTACTCAGAGCAGACCCATTGGTATTAATGAGCATGACTAATTTATCTCCGTAGGGTCTACTCTAAGTAAAAATTAGTTGTAATATTTATTATTACAAAAGCAGATTCTTTGTATGTTTTGCATTCCTATATCTTACATTCCAAAAATCACAAACTAAAATAATTTGTATACATTGCGGTATAGATTTTGGAATATTTGGAAGCAGTTCCCCACGATTTAATGAATTTTGTATGCATTTTTGTGTACGCTTGCCCCTAGCATAAGAGTTTTTGAAAATAGTTTTTTAAAACCAAATGTTGTACAGTATTACAGAAGCAAATTTCAAAGGATAGCAATGTTTCAGTTTATGTATTTGTTCGGGAAGTTCGCTTAAAAATGCAAACCAAATGAATTGGCCCCTCCCTCCCTATCAGCAAACAGCTAAATGGAATCTCTGTGTTTGGAGGAAGCATGCCACTGATTGCTAGTTCATGGGAGATGAACAACAGAAAATCTGGTTAGTCACTGTATGAAATAGGATGTCATTCTCTACAGACCCACAGTCACATATAACAAGTCTTTTCTTATGTTCCAAGTATGTGCCCTGGCAAGCAATTCAAAAATGTCACTGTGTGGTGGAATCCTGCCATCTGAATCCACCCCGAGTCACAATAACATTTATCCCAGAAAGTTTTGAAAGAAACAAGAAGGACATTGTATGCTAAAAGGTCAGTTGCATCCTTCCACACAGTGTATGCTAACACAACACAAAGAAAATCTAAATAATTTCGCTAAGGGTTGGCACAGGGGGTTTTTTTTGGTTGTTGTTAAGCAATGCATATTTTTACGCCAGACACATTCACATTAATACCGCGACTTTTTCTGCCTTCTTAAAAAATGAGTTACATAATTAGCTGTTAACAAGAGTAAATTAAAAAGCAGCATTCACGCATTGTAAGGAATACACAGAGGGCTCCTGCTTAACTCCTCCCCTTGCGTGAGCGGGAGCAACAAACAATGATCACTTGCTTAGTGTTTGTTCCAGGTGTACAAACCATGGTTGGTTTGAGTGAAACAAGTCATGGTTCCTGGTTTCAATGTAACGGCAAATGGAAGGAGTGAAGTGGGAGCATTTTGGTAGAATATTCCATTCCAGGCATGATTGTTGTACGTCACATGCCTGTTTACACTCCCGCACAGCACAGCTTGCTGGGAACTTCCATTTGTGTATAGCTTTTGCTTGTGCTGTTTGCTTGGACACGAAGGGGAGAAGACATGTTTTTCCCTTCGTCCTGATGCTGAATAAACTGCCTGTAAATACGCTTTACACAGCCTCTATCTGTCACTTCTTTTGCGTGTTATTCACTCTGCTGATTAGAGCGTGCTCAAGCTTCTGAAGGCTTCTGAAGCTGTGAGTCGCTGTTTGATGCTGACCAGAGATTGCCCGGCTGTAATAAATCAGGATGCATGGTGTGTGAACCACTGCTATGACATAAATATCTGCATGTTTAGATGGAGGAGGGGTGATAACACAAATAGAAAACGTAAAATCTTCCTTACCTCCTTTTCACAGTTGGAGTTGAGCGTAAGCATGGCCATCGGGCTGTTTGGTGCGCTGCTTCCAGTGCCAGGTGGTATAATATGATCCCCTGGCTGATTTGGGCACGGTAAGCTTAGCGCCTGGTTGGTGTGCTTGTTTCCTAATGTAGTAGAGAGGTACTGCTTGACTTGCTGCCGTTGAGCTTGTTGGATGTGGTACTTGGTAGGGTTTTCCAGGTGAGTCTGCACCTGCAAAGGCATAATAAAAAGGTGGTGGCACCTAGTTAGCGTTCATCATTTCAACATCAGTTTCTGTACATTCATCTAGCGCTGAAAATTCTTAGGTTGCGCCTGGAAATACAGCTCATTTGCAAGTTCAGATGTTAAAAAGAAATGCATGTAAACGAAGGCAAACACATCGCTTATAAATAAAAATCAAAGGCAGGTTTTGTAAAAGGCGACAGGCGGAATCCTACGAAGTAAGAATTTCAAAATGTCAGGAACGTATTGAACTTAGGTAGCGGGAAAATAAAGATGAATTAAGTCAACCAGAAAGTTCAACTTTCCTTCCTCAAATTGTTGGAAAGTAGACAAAATCTGTATCAAGCATCATCACACTTAAGACATTAATAGAAAATTATGTTGACAAGGAATACAAGAAATATTTGACTTATCCACAATTATTTATGTTGGTTCTTATAGCAGAAAAATGAACTTAACAAACATTAAAGCTCATATAGTAACTGCACCATGTATACGTAGAGACTTAGGCTCAATCGTTTAAAAATGGGCTTTATTTGATTCAATTGTTTATGTTGGCTTTCAGCTGAATAATGAAGCGAAACACAAAGAAAATGCTCATTCCATTAAATAAACTATATAGGCACAAATAGGAAAAAGCGTATTACAGTATGTCTCCCTTACTATTCTACTTTACGGTAAAAGTTGTATTGAATGAAGTCACACTCCGAGTAGACACACTGAAATCAACAAACCTAGGTGAGTCGTGCCCATTAATTTCAAGAGGTCTGAGTCTTAATTAGTTGGCTATAACTCTAAGATTACAAACATTATAATGCAGGAGGGTATGCATGTACCCATAGCCCCAAGGAAGTAACTGGGTTTAGGCATATGCAACTGTGCAGAGATTTTTTTAAAAACAAATAAATATGGTAACTCACCTGGTAATGATTATACTCAAGCATTTCCAGCATGACATTTATATACTCCTAGAAAACTAGACAACCAGTTTACAGCTTTCCTTTATTTTTCTCCTACTCCAGTTCAAAGGCTCATCCACGGACGTACTGTAAACAAGTTATCCCCAAAATGGCACAAGCAACTAGGGTATAACAGCTCAGGCTTATAATAACCTAAACTAATTAGTTATGCATGTAGAGAAACTGTTCACACAGGGGGCTTTTTGGGAGGCTGTGCAACTTTAGCCTGACATTTTTGGGATTCATGATTTTTTTCCACGGCTTTTGACGTCATGCTTTTTCATAAACATGAAAGGGCCTTTTAAAGTGATGGGTTATCAAAGTCAGATTGATAGTTTGCTTAAGGCCAATTTGCCATTCAGCTTTCGTTCCAGTCATACTAGCAGACAATGGGATTTTTCTTTGGCAGTACCATTACTTGTTGTGTGTCTGCCGCTAAAGACGACACTGCAGGAAAACCACTAGGCGAGTTTGTCCACTATGCACGCTACAGCTAGGGATCGCTGCAACCTCCTGTCGGACGGTGCTAGCTGTCTCTGAGTTTCCACAATCGTTTGTTGGGCTTACTGCATTCTTACTCTGGACAGAATGCGGCTACGGTAGGATTGCAACTCGCGCACATTTAACTTGCGTGATCCATTCAGGACACCACTGGAAACCGTGGAGAGCTGGGAGAAAGCCCACCTTATTCTGTGTTAGCAGAATTCCACTCTTTAAAAAGATACTTGGCCATACATGGTAGCATACCCAAAAGCTGCTGATAGTACTCTACTAAAAATGTGTTTTGGCTTTGTTTGCATTATTTCTCCACTCTTTTTACACTTCAGCCACAGAAGAGAATCTAACTCCCTGTGCATACAGAGATCTTCAGGATGCAATGTAAGCCAGCCTCATTCAACTGTAAATGTGAAAATTCACAAAAACCAGCTCAACCTGTATTTAAAGTGTGCCCTACTGAGCTTGTATAGGGAGTGATTTATTGTGACTTTATTTCAAAAGTTAAAACCACCACAGAACAGACTAAAACAAAGTAAAAGGAAAGAACGAATTTTTAAATTGTTTCCTGATGCTAGGAGTATAGCACTATTTAGAATTAACCCTGTATTTTTGAATCAGCAAGTGATGTTCTGCCTCTACTTTCTACATAAGGTAATTCTAAAAAATCAAGACAATTATTTAGATAGATGTACCTATAAACCAAAGTGAGGAAAAACCTCACTTATAAAGCCCAACCAAGTTTCTTGCTTCATATGTAATTTAGCTAATAGGGGCAAACATGGTCAGAAAAACATATCAGATTTCAAGTAAGACACGTATTCAAAGGGAGGATGTTTATAATAATGACCTTTTGTTCCTATTAATATTGCCCTAGGAACTGGGATTTGCGATTATAAAAAAAATAAAAAAATAAAATACTTTTTTAGCCTTTGCTCTCATTTCAATGGAACTTTTGTTTCAAAATGTCATGGGATATAAAAGAAAAGGTTAAAAATTTAGGTTTCTAACAATTAATGATGCAAAAACACAAGCCCCACCAACCCACATCAACTAAAAACATTTCATGAACTATGCAGTGCCTTTAGGGTTAGGCCAATTTCATTAGAAAACCAGTCCAGTCAGCGAGACGGAACTCAGTCCGGAAACAGGACTTCGAAACAAGGCTTCAACCCACATTAAAGTGGCTTTTAGTTTCTAGAAATGCAGAAAGGAAGCCTCTAAATGGTCCTGTAGTTTTGACTCCATGCTTGGTGACCAGTCTAACAATTCATGGTCCTGGCCAGTTTGCATTTCTTAGTACAAAAAGTATTGATCCGATGTGTAGAGATTTGCTATTCTAATTAATTCAAGAGGGTCCTGGAAGCTTCTCTGTGTGAAAGAAGCAAGCACAAGGTTCATGGTGTTTGGGTTATTCCTTCAGAGAAGCTGAGTACAGCTGGCTTAAACTGGTTCTGTTATCTCTTCTGTCAAGGTCATGCTGACTATAATAATAGGCCAGAAGGAGCCTGGGTCTTCACTTTCTCTTTCTATCTCTCTTCCTTCTGGTGTGGTGTTTCATACATAGTATACTTAATGGTGTGGCCACATGACCCAGAAGCTGTACGCCGGCTCCCTCAGCCAATAAAGTGAGATGAGCGCTGCAACCCCAGAGTCGGTCACGACTGGACCTAATGGTCAGGGGTCCCTTTACCTTTACCTTTATACTTAATTGTAAGGTTTAGTCTTATTATAAGTTATTGTAAATTTAAGTCGGCTGCAACTGGATTCCTTATGGACAGTGCCAATCCTGAATGTATTGGATTTGTGACCATTATGCTCATTTGCCTTCAGTAGCAGTAAAACTCTGCTGGGTGAAATACAATTGCCTTTGGTCTGTTTTTGGGGGAATCCTGCAATGTGTGTAAGTTTTTACTCTGCTAACTATACATTGGAATCTGATCTGGATCAACACTGAATAGAATTTCATGACAATAAGTAGGCTGCTCCAATGCTGCTGTTTTGCTAGACTTTGGTCTGAGCAAAGGAACTTTCCCATTCTCTCCCCTGCAACCCCATCACACACCCTTAAAATCACTTCCAGAGGGGTGATGGACCCTCCAGAGCAGATTCTGAGGGTGCAGATGGGGAGAGGAAAGGCGTGTCCCATTGCATAAGTAGACATGTGCAGCAATGGATACAATTCCGAGTCTCCAAATCTGAAGGGCGCCTGGCTCTAACTTTTAGGAGCTTCTAATAACGGTCTTCTAATCTAAGGTCTTCTAATAAAGGGTCATACAAAGAACTCTGGGGATTCATAGAAGTTCACTTCAAAGGAAAACGTTTTCGGGGGGGGGAATCTTCTCTGGCTCAGATCAAAAATCTGATGGTGAGGTGGAGGAAGGGATGTCAGGTTCCTTGGATGGGATATGCTTTACAAAGACGCTCACAGCCTGGATCATGGGGACATGACGGCTCTTCTCCCAGGCGATTTCCTGGTTTGGCCTGTATTTTGAGACTGTTAAATTCAGTGTCTGGCAGCCCATCTTAACACTCCAAGCACTGATTAAACGCCAACACCCACTAGACCCAGGAATGTAGGGGAGTCAAGGCGCAAACTCATAACTACAACAATACTCCACAACAAACTCATTACTACAACAATACCCTAAACCAATCAGCTACTCTCCATGTTTTATGATAGGATCTGGAAGGTGCAACAACAACAAATGACAACCAGTCATCACATTTTGCAGCATCACACAATGAGAAAAAACTAATGCTGCTTTGAGATGCTGTTTAGGATCAGGTAGCCATCCACAGACAAAATAATCCATGTGCATTTGAATAATAAAAGCCACCATTATAGTTCTTAATGCAGCATTTTTATTTTTTTATTTTTCCAGTACTGTCCACAGCACAAAAGACCACTTGTTTTATCAGTATGACCATGTTTTCACGCTACATGCTTTTGCAGTGAATATTAAGTGCCACGGGAACAATTTGGCAAAGAATGGGAGATTTTGTTAATTCAAAACAGTTTTGTGCCACTTAAATGACTTTAGCTATTAGACATCATAGTTAATAATAAAAATAAAGCAAGCCAGAATCTACCCTTCGTTGCCTGCAGCCTGTAATAGCTTTTATGTCAGCATCAATACCGAGAAGGTTGGATAAGCAGTAGCACAAAAAAACAATTTAAAGGCTTTCATTTTATCACACGATTAACATAATCATTAAGAGATTACCTTTTTTATTTTTTAAAAAATGCTACCGGTATTTTACGGCGAGCATGTACAATGGTTTCCTACTGAATTGCTTGGTTTTATTTCTCTGCTTAAATGAGCTGTGGTGTTATTTATGTGCATACTGAGCCCACTGAATTATAATAAAATACTTTTGGATACATCGCTGAACTTGATGATCAAGCACTAAGTGCAGGATTATCGCAGTCACCTTCATGGAAACTCAGCCGATCTGTTTCATCTGCTGAATGAAATAACAGCCTCAGAAGTACTTGCATCATGGAAATATAGTAAATAAACAGGAAAACACTTTGCAAAAGGATTAAAGGGAGTGAAGAAGCACTCAGCTTCAATGGCTTGAGTCAGCTGGCCTACAGAAAATGGAGTTCTGACCCATATTGCTATCTAAAGAAATTACTGGCTGTACACAGTTGCAGATTAGTTTTTGCATTATCTATGTTTGTGGCAGCTAGCATACTGTGTGCTATGTTCTGGAATCTCCCAAATTCCATCAAGCAAGGAATGGCCGATTCCCTTTTTTGGCCCAAGCCTAAAAAAGCCAAGTTAATAGCAATAGTTCAACTGAGGGTCAGGCAAAGCAGTACTGAGCCACTTAAAATATTCACCTCTCTTTACTAGATACTGGAGTAAATGTTTTTGAATAATGATTGAGCAGAATCTATTTTCAGCTGTAAAGCCTTGTTTTGTACATTGCATAGTTGCTTAATAAAGCGAAGAAATGTGATGAATAGGTTGCTTTGCAGGCCTTTATTTTCAACAGCAGCAAATCTCATGAGATAATGGCTTGAATTCATGAATGAGCTGCTACAGAACAGAGGTTTCCACTTAGATAGAAGCAGAGATCAATTATTAAGTCACCATTTTGAATTTTACATTGTCCCATCTGTGATATATGAGCAACACCTTGATGTCTATGAAGGGTCTTCTGGGTTGGTATATCACAATTCTTCTTCCTTACTTCTTGTTCCTGCCTCTTTTTCTGCCCTATGGGTCCAGTGTTATTATTTTTAGAAAACAGCAGCCAGGTCATCTTCATAAAATGAACCCAGCCAATGGGTGATAATACAAGCAGTGTGACATCACCATGATATTACCTAGCTGTAATTCATGGTGTGACAGCATCATGAAGCCAAATCAAACTGAGGGCAATATTTCCTGTACTTACTCTGAATAGGCAACAATTTTTGCCCCATTTTACTGCCAAAACAATTGCCAACATGGGGAGGGGTGTGATTCGTGGAGGTGAAGAAATATGAAACCCTTTAGGTTTCACCTCAGTCCTACAAACAAAAACCCTCCAAACCTACTCAGCACGGTAAACTGCATGTGCTGCTGAAATACTATGAAAAAATTCCCTTAGTAGCTATTCAAATTCCCATATGAGACCTGAGGAATTTGTGTATCATGACAATTAACACAATAGTAAAATGACCTCTTGTACACCAGGAAATAAAGTCGATCCATAATTTCAGAGTAGAATAATAGAATCTTAAGAGTTGGAAAGGACCCTAAGGGTCATCTACTCCGATCCCCTGCAATGCAGGACTCTCAGATAAAGCATCCATGACAGATGACCATCCAACCTCTGCTTAGAAACCTCCACAGAAGGAGAGTCCACCACCTCTCGTGGGAGTCTGTTCCACCGCCGAACAGCTCTTACTGTCAGAAAGTTTTTCTGAATGTTAAGTCAAAATCTCCTTGTAACTTGAAGCCATTGCCTCGAGTCCTACCCTCAAGAGCAGGAGAAAACAAGCATGCTCCCTCCTCAATGTGACAGCCCTTAAGATATTTGAAGATGGCTATCATATCTCCTCACAGTCTCCCTTTTTTCCAGACTAAACACACCCAGTTCCTTCAAACGTTCCTCGTAAGACCCCTAGATTCATTTCACATGTACTGGTAGTAAGTCAGGTGTCCCCCATCCTATATTTGTGCATCTGGTTCTTCCTGCCTAAGTGCAGAACCTTACATTTATCCCAATTGAATTTCATTTTGTTAGCTTGTGCCCAGTTCTCCAATCTGTTAAGGTCATTTTGAATTCTGGTTCTGTCTTCTGCAGCATTAGCTACCTCTCCCAGTTTGGTGTCGTCTGCAAATTTGATGAGCATCCCCTCCATTCCTTCATCCAAGTCATTTATAAAGATGTTGAACGACAAAGAACCCTGTGGCATCCCACTTGTCACTTTTTTCCAGGATGATGAGGTACCATTTATGATTACTCTTTGGGTTCAGTCAGTCAACCAGCTACAAATCCACCTACAAATCCACGTTGTTCAGCCCACACTTTGCCAGCTTCCTTGCGAGAATATCATGGGGGACTTTGTCAAAAGCCTTACTGAAATCAAGATACACTATGTCCACAGCATTTCCCTGATCCACCAAGTTTGCAATTCCATAAAAAAAAGACAGCAAGTCACTAAAATAAACAGAGTCATTTTTCCTTGTTGTGTGAATGTTTCCTATGTATGCTCTGACAATACAGCCCACAAGTCATATCTGAGAACAAAATATGTCGGAGTGATGTTCCAAACCATTACAAAAAGAAAGGTTTAGTAAAGTAAACTGAGAAATTACTGAAGGCAGTTTTGCAAAAGGTGTTATGTGAGAAGATCATATTACGCAGGATATGTTTTGATATTAATTCAGTAGGAAGGAAACCAGAGCTTGTTTTTCAAAGGATGGCTGATGAATTATTAGGCTTCAGCTAGATTTCTCTCTGTGTGTGTTTGACTTTCTAGCACAGGCAAACAAAACAGCGACTTCTCACTTTGCTGTTAACAGCCAGGAACCTCTTAAGTAGGAGGAAATCCTCATTACACGCTTGCTTGTGTGATTCTGAATATAAAGCAACTTGGATGCCTTGCTGACATTAAACCCTTAAGTAAGACATTTGGTCACATTTCTGAGGGTGAGAGCAAAGAGGTTTCCATTGGTTTCAGTTTTAAGCCAAGCATATCATACTAACACAAGAGAATTTCAAAGATGGGGAATTATTGGCGCAAGCTTAAATGAGCAGCATTTCATTTAAAATAGCATCTAGTTTCAAGCAGGAATAATTAATTCTAATTGGAACAAAGACAATAAGAGAAACTAGAATAATTACAGGGATTGTTTAGTCAGGAGAGGAATAAAAGGTAAAAAGGTAAAGGACCCCTGGACAGTTAAGTCCTGTCAAAGGCGACTATGGGGTTGCAGGCCGAGGGACCCGGCGTTTGTTCACAGACAGCTCTTCAGATCATGTGGCCAGCATCAAGAAACCACTTCTGGTGCAATGGAACACTGTGACAGAAACCAGAATGCACAGAAACGTTGTTTACCTTCCCACCGCAGCGGTAAATGAAGTAGAATGCTGCAGTCAAAGAGAATTCATTCCCAGGCATTAGTCTCTTACAGGAAAGACACAGAGACTTGTAGCCCCTTATTACACATGAACGTTCATGGACTGCAGTCCACTTCATCAAGTGCATGAGCTGTTATCCTGAATGAGATAGCACTTCAAGATAAATCAAGGATACTAAATACTTCATGCTTCAGATGAAGCGGGCTGCAGGCCACAAACACTTATGTCATAATAAGTGTTTAGTCTCTAAGACTCTTTGTTGTTTCAGGGAAATTAGTTAAGTTCCGGCTGATATGCAGTTTATTAACTTTTGCTGCCCAATGCATCAAATTCATTTATTTATTTGGTTATTGCCCTTCTGCAATAGGTTCCAAGTCTTGTAATAACAATCTAAAATGGAATATTAAAAGCAGTTAAAAAAACAAATCCACAGGAATACAGTGATTCCATAAGACACCTATCTCTGGTGTCAAAGGTTGGGGCAGACAGGTTTGTTTTCATCATACAACAAAAACTGTATAATGAAGGTGCCAGACACACCTCTGTGGGGAGGGAATTCCATATCTAGGTGCTATCACACAGAATGCCCTCTTCTCAGGTAACTATCACCTGAACCTCTGAGGGCAGCGGAACTACCAAGAGGACCACCTCTGCTGATCTTAACATTCAAGAGTGCCTATAGTGAAGGGGGTGGTCTTTCAGATATTGGGGGTCTAAGTCATTTAGGGATTTAAACACCCATGTGAGCACTTTGTCGGGCCTGGAAACAAACTGGCAGCTGGTTTCAAAGCATAAAAAGCAATAATAAAAAAGTTTTCTTTGTATGTAAGAACATGAAAAGAGATGTAATGTAGCATAATTAATCAATAAGCAGAGGCCATGTATAAACTGCAGATCTGTGGAATATATCTTCAGCAGCTGCTTAGAAAACAAAATGAATGGCTGACCATCTTGGCAGTGAGACAGGAAAGACCTGCTCTCTGCCTTGCAGGCCTTTTTTCCACCAGGTCCCTGACTGACTCCAGCTCCAAAAGCTGAGGCTGCTGTCGACGCCAGGGACCATCTTGACTGTCTCTTAGTGCAGACTCAGATCATCAAGTCTGAGCTTCCACAGCTGCTGTCCGCCATGAACAACCATGGGTGCGATTGGCAGCAACAGCAGCAATATACTATGCTTATGATATTTCTTGCTAATTACGCTCTTTTAGATGTGGGGTTTTTTTAATTTTTGACTTCCTTCAGCGACGTTTTCTTCTGAAATGTTTAAGGCGAGCAATTGTTCACCTTAAACATTTCTGAAGACATTTCAAATGGCACCCGCCCTGTGGAACGCCCTTCCACCAGATGTCAAAGAGAAAAATAACTACCAAACTTTTAGAAGATATCTAAAGGCAGCCCTGTTTAGGGAAGCTTTTAATGTTTAATAGGTTATTGTATTTTAGTGTTTTGTTGGAAGCCGCCCAGAGGATTATTATTATTATTATTATTTTGTTAACTTTGCTGTGTTAAATGTGCATTCTGTAGTTTACCTTTGTAATGTTTTAAAGTACCATTTTAATTCCCTGTTAATTATGTTGCTTTGAATGTATACTTTATATTTGACTTTCCTCAGCGATGCTTTATTCTGAATTGTTTTATTCGGTATTTTAATGTAGGTTGTAAACTGTTTGGATTGCCCCCCCTTAAAAATAAAAAAGTAGTATAAAAATGAAATGAATAATAATAATATCTGTATGGGGTGTTAGGGGAGGGGTAGTATCTCTGGTGGGCAACACATCGTGCTCCTTCTGGGGGAGTTTCAGGGGCAGAGGAAGGGGGTGCGGTGGGTGCAGTCCACCTTGGGTGTCACCACTGAGGGGGGTGACAAAATGCCGGGCGGCACTCACCATGGGGCCTGCAGCAAGCCTGAGCCACGCGTCTCTCCTGGGACAGACACAGTGGCTTGGGTGTGCAAAGGCTCCACCCACTGCCTCCCCCCCCCAGCTGAAGGGCAGCTTAGTGGGAGGAGGCAGGCAGACTCCAGAGGCCCCGCCCCTATGGGCGGATCGCCTCGCCCCTGGGCATGCCGCCCCAGGCGCCCAAGTGGCTTCCTCCCCTGCTGGGAGTTTGTCCACCTTTGCTCCCCACCCTGCACTCTGTTCTCACCTGTGGCTCCTAGAAGCTGTCAGCATGTGACAGCGGCAACACCTCAGGAAACAGTTTCAGCTGGCTGGCTAAACCAGGTGAGGGTAGCCGATGAGTCTCAAACCCTCAGTGAATTAGGGATTTCCCCTGCATGTGAAGACAGGCTCTGGCAGATTGAGGGGAAGAGAGCAATAGTGGGTTCAGCAGTCAAGAAGGCAGTTTCTGCACGTGCTGAAGTAGGAAGTAAGGGGCAGATGGGGCTCTTCAACCTGAAAAGGCAGCCCATCCAGGAGAAGGAAAACTCTGATCCTAAACTTTCAGTGCCTTGCAGGATGTCTTTGGGAGAAGAAAAGCTAAGGAGAAAACCCTACATAAATCCGGAGTGGAATCCCTAAGGCGATTGGATGGCACCTTGTACGCCACCTTCTAGCAACACCTGCAGTCAAGCTGTTGCAAAGCCTATTGCTCTGCTTTCCTTTGGACCAGATCAGCAAGGCCAAGAGGGAGGTCTTGTCTTCTGGGTAGCCCAGGACCTCCATACACAGTGCCCAGGCTTGCGCCCCAGAGAGTTCACTTGCGTGCTGCTAACGCAGCAAAAACAACACAGGAGGCCGCTGCGTCTCTGCCGCCACAGCAGGCGCTGTGATTCTCTCACAGTTTGACTTCACCACCAGAGACCCACTCCATTGTTTCCCAAGACAGACAGATGCCAGCAACAACCACCATTTCAGAAAGTCAAAAGTAACAAAATAGAAAACTCATCCCTCTTCTAAAAACCCATTCTTCCCATTAAATCTTCATCACCCTATTTGAAACACTCCACAATTACTAAAAAAAGAGCAAGGGCACAGCATTCTAAATGAAGCTTCTCTATTCATAGTACAAAGTTCTGAATTTATATATGTTTTTAGGACGCCTGGATTTTAGCAAAAATGGGATTGGTTTCAAAGATGTCAAAGGATCACAGTCTTTAGGGCTGTAGAATCCTCAGAATAGCTAGAAAACAGCAGCAGCAGCAGCTGAACGAGAGAAGCTTACAAACGTAAAGTACATTGCCCCACGGCAGTCGGGGGCGAGGGACCTCTGTCGCTTTTATATCTTGGTTTGTTTAAAGCACACAGAAGAACCCTTCAATATGCTCCTTTTCAAGACACGACGCAGATTCCGAAGAAGTCAATAACAAAAAAGTTGCCGTCTGAAGCTATTTGTTCCCCACCCCACAGCTAATGGCAGCTTTAGGGTCTTCCAAGGTCTTCAAGCCTAAGTGAACTTTTTTTTAATAGTACAAAGGATCGGTCTTCAGCTTTACATCACTGAGCAGCCACGTGCTCCCCCCCCCGCCCTCAATGACAAGTTTTTCATATATTACTTACTGGATACAACACTTTCTAGACTCACTCTGACAATTCAACAAAGAAACACTCATGTTTTAAACTAGGGATGGGGGAAAACAAACACAAGAGATACTTATAGTTACTTAATAATAATTTTCACCACGGCTTCCTCAAGTTAAAATTCCCAATCCTGTGCAGGTTACTCAAATAGTAAGCCCCACTGGGCTTGAGGAGATCACTGTCAAATAAGTATACAGCAAATTTTTTTTTTGGGGGGGGGTTGTTTGCTTTTTTAGTTTTTAAACCATCTACAATGTCCTTTTCCTTCAGCCCTAATCCCCCCGCCCTGTGGAATAACTGCAATAAACTGTTAGAGGTCTTGTGCAGGCTATCTCCTTTTCACTTCCCATCTCCTTCCTTCCCACCCACCATCTATGGCACCTCAACATTGTATTTAATATCTTGGAAGGAAACAATCTGCTTTTGAGGTTGCTGTTTTTAATTATCCTGTTAGGTTTGGTGTAACTGTACAAAACTTTCTAGCCGTGGAAATGCATCTAGAAATGAGATACTGTAGTTTTCCGTGTATGTATAAGACTAGTTTTTTTTTCCTTTAAAAATTGTGCTAAAAAGTGGGGGTCGTCTTATACATGGATAGCGCATAGTGTGGACATTTGATTGGTTGCCTCTGTGGCTGTCAGTGGCTATTGGGCATGTTATTGGTGGCTGCGTTAAGGACTAGTGTTGATTGGCTGTCGTTGTGGCAAAAGGGCAGTCAATTGGCAGCTTCTGCTGGCAAGGGGACAGACGAGAGGCGGATTTTGTGATGCGTGCAGGTGAGCAATTTTCAGCAACCCCCCCTAAAAAGAGCTCAACAACCCCTCAACAACTCTGTACCATCTCCCCCCCATTTTCTTAAATTTCAGTCCCCCAAAATACATGGGGTGTGTCTTATACAGTGGTACCTCGGGTTACATACGCTTCAGGTTACACACTCCACTAACCCAGGTTAAGAACTTTGCTTCAGGATGAGAACAGAAATTGTGCTCTGGCGGCGTGGTGGCAGCAGGAGGCCCCATTAGCTAAAGTGGTACCCCAGGTTAAGAACAGTTTCAGGTTAAGAACAGACCTCCGGAACGAATTAAGTACTTAACCTGAGGTACCACTGTACATGGAAAAATACGGTAATGAGCATAAATGACTAATCAACTGACCACTGAGCGTATGCAGGAGATAAAAGATTTGAAAAGCACACTGTGAAACTGCTGCTACATCAGTCCTAAAGATATGAAAAGGGATGCAATGGCAAGCTGACTTGTACCAGTGCACCCTGAAAGCAGCAAGCGGATGATTCCTGCAATGAAAATGCACCACAAGCCTATCATCAAGAGGCGAAGAGGCCGTTTAGTGTGGCATACAAAAGAGCCGTCCCCAGTCCTAAGGAGTTCTCCTCATCCCAGAAACTTTCTACAAATCCAACAGTCATGTTTCATTTTATTTTGGTTGGTTGGTTGCATTTACACCCCACCTTCCCTCCAAGGAGCTCAAGGTAGAGAACACATTTCTCCTCATTTTATTCTCATCACTATTATCAGGTCAGGCTGACACTGACTGATTCATCTCCCATGTCCTAGTCCAGCACTCTAACCAGTACACCATGCATATACATTGACAGAATTTTTTCCAGTGCTTTCTTTTTCCATGGGAAAAACCCACAACCACATGCAATTCATAATAATCAAAGGACGGCAAGTGCTAATAATGTGGCCAGCTTGGCAGCTTCAAAGCTTTTGATTTTGTTTACTAAATACATGCAGAATAAACATGCTAACTTAAAATCCCTCTCCAGGGCATCGGAACAACTTCCATCACAACCTGATTTTTTTCCTACATGAAATTCCTCTCATTTGCAAATTTTCTGAAAACCCCACATCGCTGGCCATGTAACAAATTGTTTGCAATATACAGATAGGTAGCAGTGTTGGTCTGCCATAAAAAAATTCCTTCCAGTAGCACCTTAAAGACCAACTAAGTTAGTTCTTGGTATGAGCTTTCGTGTGCAAGCACACTTCTTCAGATACTGGTCTTTAAGGTGCTACTGGAAGGAATGTTTGCAATATAGTGCATCGGGGCTGCATACTTGCTTTGAAACTTGTATTTTTTATACACACAAAAAAACTTAGTGGTGTACTGTTAAAGCCTGTAAACAAAAAAACCTCCAAAACTTTAAAATCCTCAGCTGTATTACAGAGCAACAAAAGCATCAATGGCCACCTGTCACTTTCATTTCATGTTTTAAGCATAAAGTTGCTTTTTGTCCTATCGTAACAGATATCAAAATGCAGAATCAAAACAGTATTAAAAAAGTGTAAAAGCGTTCTTAAAATGCTTTTATGTGTTTTATCGGCAGTAAGTGGGAAATGCTACGTTTCAAAACACTTAATAAATCAAATTAACAGTTTAAGAAACAGCATCTCTAGGAAGCACTATCACCATCTGCCGACTACTTCAGGAAATACTATTGTCTGGTATTCAAGAGAGACTTTGCATGACCTAACAAGTGCTAAACTGACTACAGATCAGGAGTTAATGTTTAGTAGCCTTTGAGAGCAAAGGTGCCTATATAACAGGGTTTCACAACTCAAATTGCTGTGATGCACACTTTTCAGTGTTTTGTTTTGTTTCTTTTAAGGTCATCTAGGGACGAGGGCAGGGGGGCGATTCAGTTCAGTTCACATTTTAATGTGAGCCAACCTAATTTGAACTTGCCAAAACAATATTTGAAACCAAAACACAGCTATCCTTTTGAGATTTGTACTTTCCCAAATTTTGCAATGAAGTTTGCAAAAAACAAATAAATGCCAAAAAGGGCACATATTAGGCCCTAATACGTGCATGTTTTGGTACCTCTTTTGTTGTTAGAGAACTAATGATTACTCTATATAAAAATGCATATATTAGCAAAAATAGCATACAAAAATGTATTACATTAGGAAAAACTGGTTGCAAAAATGATACAGAAAAATGTCTATATTTGGAGAAGTTTGCACCAAAATGGTGTTTTCATGAGGACTTTTCTTTTTTTTTAATGCAAACTGATGCAGAGATTTGGTGAACTGACCTAAAAAGACTGGAACAAAGGAGAAACTTCTAGAAACTCAAATGGGAAGACTTGTCAATTGCTGTCAATTGGCTGCCAAGAGGAGTTGCATCAGCATTAAGGGACAAAGCCATGAGTCGGAACTAAAGAGCAAGTCAGCTCTGGAGGAAAAACTACAACACAGGATAAAGGAACAAACCAGAATGCCAGGCCTGGAAAAGGATAGAGAAAGGCACCAACAGCACAGGAAGAGAGTGCTGCTTGGGCAAAAGGCTCAATTGGGACAAGAAGCCATTTTATGTACCTTCCTGGTCAAGGGGATTCAGTGGCCAGCAGGGTGGGGAAAGTACTTCATTGCAAACTTCCTGTTTTAATGAGCCAGAACAATTTAGTGTTGTCAGCAAACTTAGCCACCTCACTGCTCATCCCCAATTCTAGATTTTTTATGAACAGGTTTTATTTATTTTATTGAATTTCTGTCCCCAAGGAGGCCAGGACAGCAAACTACAGTTAAAAACCAAAGGTCCCAATACCGATTAAGCGAGGACTCCACTTTCTATGTCTCTCCAACTGGAGAATCGTTCAATTTCCATAGCCATACCACACATGGTCAGAAATCTGAGGTGATGAGAGTTGAATCCCAGGAAGGCCAAAGGTTTCCATTTCTGGTGTAGAAGAAGAGAAGAGCGAGAAAGACCACAAACACAGGGAGGGGGTAATTATTCATAAGAAGCCACTCTTATAGGGAGAATATTGCAGCACTAAAGTCTGGTTTATAAATGCACTGTAGTATAAGAGCTCAACTATGCCTATGAAACACCTCAATCACAGTCGAGCGGTCATTATTTTCAAGCAGCCAATTTTATGAAATGAAGCTGAAATGGGAGAGGTTGGGCTAATTGCAAACATTCCTTGATGTATTATCTAGTGGTGTGTGGTAAAAGCAGTGTGTGTGTTGATCCCTCTCCCCCACCCCACCCAAATCTAACCCCTTATTTATTTCTCAGGAGGTTAAAGGACATGGGGGCTAATTAAGGCCCCAAATGAATGAAAGAGAGAATCATTCAAGGTAAAGACCTGGGTTTTACACACTTTCTGCATCTCTGCCTGGTACAACTTAATCTTTTCTTTTCTTTCTTTTTTTACACAACCATTACGAAGGGGTTGGGGGTAGAGAGCGAGAACGCTAATCTTGTCACGGTCAAGCAGGCTGAAATCGCCATGTAGTACTGGGCAAAATGCTACATATTTGTAATTTAGCCAATAAGAAATTCCTTAAGCCTCTCCTGAATGGCAGGAATGTCTCTGGCTTGTCACTTTCAATCCAGTCATTCTACAGGTTAAGCTCCGAAGAAAATAATGTTCCCCAAAGCGGCTATCTGAAAAATAATAATAATTAAAAAGAAGATGTAGCAGCAGAGGATATCTGAGCTGCATTTAGTTCTAAGAGGCAGTGTGGGTAGTGGTTAGAGGGCTGGACTGGAGCTGAGAGAAATCCAGAACGAATCCCTACAAAACACAGTGGGTGATATTTGGCCTGTCACTCTAGCCTACCTCACAGAGGTGTTGTGAGGATAAAAGGGAGATAACCATGTACAGTGGTGCCTCGCAAGACGAAATTACCGTATTTTTTGCACCATAACACTCACTTTTTTCCTCCTAGAAAGTAAGGGGAAATATCTGTGCGCGTTATGGAGGAAATGCCTATGGGTGGCATGCCTACAGATTTTCCTCCTCTAAAAACTACGTGCGTGTTATGGTTGGGTGCGTGTTATAGAGCGAAAAATACGGTAATTCATTCCACGAGTTTTTTCGTCTAGCGAATTTTTCGTCTTGCGAAGCACGGTGTCGGAAAAGTTTTAGAAAAGCTTCAAAAATCACCAAAAACCTCAAAAAAGGCTACCACACCGCGTTCTATGAGTTGCTCCTCGAAGTCAAGTCGCAACTTATTAATGGTGTTAAGAAAAAGGAAACAAACTTGCAAGACGTTTTTGTCTTGTGAAGCAAGCCCATAGGGAAATTCGTCTTGCGAAGCAGCTCAAAAACCGCGAGTTTTTCGTCTTGCGAGGCATTCGTCTTGCGGGGCACTACTGTATACCATATTCTGAGCAACTTGAGGGACAAGTGAAATATGAAAAAAATAGATTTAAAAGATCATGAATTATACCAGCTTTGTAGAATATGGACTCACAATTACAGTATTGAGATACATGATACGTGAGTAATTTCAATTCCAGTTCCAAACACAGCAGTGTTTCCAGAGCATTCTAGTAGCTTCTAACATCAATTTCAAGGATCATGACTGTGGGGCAAAAACAACCCAACTATTGCTCTATTTCCATTGGCAGCTCTCTTTTTTTGAGAAACAGGAAGAAAGCCAGGTGTTCAGAACTATCATTTCATGTTTAATGAGATATCTATGCTGCCTTCCTGGGATCCCTTGGAAATGTGATTTTCTGAAATCA
Source organism: Podarcis vaucheri (assembly GCF_965113315.1). Classification (NCBI taxonomy): domain Eukaryota; kingdom Metazoa; phylum Chordata; class Lepidosauria; order Squamata; family Lacertidae; genus Podarcis; species Podarcis vaucheri. Next base: position 102,832,041 of record NC_138760.1, read on the forward strand.
ATAGTTCAACTGTTTAGGACACTGCAGAGAGTTTCAAATGCTATTTGCTGATGACACATTGTCACCAGCCCTCTACCTGCCAGTTGGGCCCCACATGAGTTGTCCATGTTTTCGTCACGGCAACAGACCCACCCATTTTCACTTCACCCCTGGCTGTTCCTGTCACATGGCGCTCCTTGCGCAATCCCCCAGTTCTTCTGCTTTTGTTATTGAGGGAAGAAGCCTGTTTCGCTACTAAGAGGAGAAGCATGCAGACCTCCTCCGAAATAAATAACTCCCCATTAGCCAGATTTTGTTAACAAACTGCTTCAGTGTTATTTCAGCACAGAAATGAGCTGTTCTCATTTTTATCTGTAAACCGCCTTGGCTCCCTGTCAGGGAAAAAGGTGGGGTATAAATAAATATAATCATCATCAAAAGTCTTAGATATGCCTGGCTCTGTATTGCTCTCTAGCTGCTCCCACAGAGAAATGTCAACACAAAGTCCCACTGATTGTGCCTCCAATTCAGTACAATGGTACCTTGGTACCCAAACAGCTTGGCTCCCTAACAAATGGGTTCCCAAACGCCGCAAACCTGGAAGTGAGTGTTCCAGTTTGCAAACTTTTTCAGAAGCCGATAGTCCGGCGTGGCTTCCATGGCTTCTGACTAAGTGCAGGAAGCTCCTACAGCCAATCGGAAGACGCGCCTTGGTTTCCGAACCGTTTTGGAAGTCGAGGGAACTCCCGGAATGGATTACGTTCAAGAACCAAGGTTCTACTGTACTCTACAGTCGTACTGAGGCTGCTTAAGGATCTGACACAGATGATTACTGGTATCTTTCTCAAGAACCTGGACCTCCTCATAAGAAGGAGTGGTTGCCTCAAGGGAACATTCAACACTTTTCTGAATTAAGTATTGGGCATCTCTCAACTAGGACTCATTTTAACGTACTGACCCTATTTGAAATGATCACAGTTGGAAACATTGACACTGGAACTGAATAATTTAACCATTTGCACAATATGTGCAATGGGTGTTGATTAGCAAACCATTCTTAGCACAGAGCTTGGCATAGGATACGGGCTTGTACTTCACCATGTTATAAAGTACGTTATCAGGTAAACGATAAGCCTGTAGACCAGGCATGGCCAAACTTGGCCCTCCAGCTGTTTTTGCACTACAACTCCCATCAACCCTAGCTAACAGGACCAGTGGTCAGGGATGATGGGAATTGTAGTCCTAAAACAGCTGGAGGGCAAGGTCTGGCCATGCCTGCTATAGACTGTAGGCAACCATCAGGGCTTGGATGAATGGGACCGACTGAGCTAGGGTATCCATCGCATAGCCTCTTGCACTGCACTGATTTGAGAGCTGGGAACAGGGTTGGAAACTCCTGACTTCTGACCCAATGGAATTAGTCCCTGGAAAAGGTAAGAAATTTGCACCTTCTTCGTATCATGTCTGGGTCCCCCAGACCATACTGGGGGTTTCAACAGGAATGAGAGGCCAGTGGAAAATCAAATGTGTATGTGTGTGCGCCTTGTTCTTGGCACAGTGTTGCTAGTTGTACAACAGCGTTCTCTATAAATACTCTAGCTGGCATAGCATAGCCTCATTAACATACCTTTCCATAATCCCTGCATATCTTTTTTTTAAGGGGGGGAACACTACGTTCCACATGCTTGCATTCTTGGCATGATGTAACCACCTCTGTAACTGGGATAAAGTCAGGTTTTCCTACCAAACAGTCCCAAAGTTGATAGAGACATTAATTTGCTTCCTGATGAGATTTAAGGCAGCTCACAAATCTCTTTGCTAATCTTCTGTCTTTCAAAACAGAACAGTGCTTTTTTATTTTTTTTAAAAAAACCACCACCAGGGATCACAATTGAAGACATTCTGGCACAGGAGCCACAGCCTGGGGCCTGAGGGGGAGAAAGCTTCGCTCCTTACACACATTTTTGAAAACGTTCTCAGCTAAAAAAGAGAGAGCGCTTTCAACTTTGTCAAAATCCAAGCCCAAATTCAGCTATAGCTTTAAGTCAAGGGTGTGCTGGACACTCTTTCAACATCTAAATTTCATTATTCATAATTATTTGTTTTAACTATCCAGGTTTGTTTGTTTTTTAATTTACAAAGCAAGAGCACATGTGTGTGTGTGTACACACACACACACACACACACACACACACACACAGACACACAGACACAATCTCTTACCAGTGAAGATATAGCTAATCTGTGCTCAATAATTCTGCCTGGTATCAAATCTAGCTTAGTATTTGACTACACTGACTGGCAGAAGCTTGCCAGGGTTTCAGACAGGGGACATTCAAAGCCCTACCTGAAGATGCTGGGATGTCTTCCAGGATGAAATCATGGTAAACCTAGTTTGGCATTAATTGTATGAATCCCAGAGACAGGAAAGCTAGGTTGTACACACTCTGCACACACTTGATCTACAGAAACATGGTAGTAACCTGCATTATACATTACAAGGAAGACTAAGATGCCAAAGAGGTGGAGCACAGGAGAAGGACCACGATGTGCTATACATGAAACCCCCTGCTGCTGCTGCTGCTCCACTTGCGGAGTGGCTCTTGATCCAGCAGAAGTGCCTGCTAATGTAAGAGGAAAGGAGACAATTTTCCCAGCACCCCACGTCACCTTCCACACTGGTTCCACAGCAAACCTCTGAAAAAGATCTGGGGAGTGGGTCACAGTGCAAATCAGCAAATGTTGCTGTTGTTGTTAACTTACTAGTCACCTAAGCAGTCCCCAAACAACTGACATTGAATGACACATGCATAAATACAATAGAAAAGAAAAATCAAATGAAAACATTTCATACGGCATGTTAGAAAACAAAAATAAGTAACAGCCCCCATTCCATAACAGCGATAACTACATTGGCAGCATGGTGACAAACAAACCAAAACCTCCACCCAAAACCACACCAATATAGGAACATAGGAAACTGTCTTATACTGAGTCAGACGGTAACGAGTCCATCTAGCTCATGCCTGTCTACACCAGTGATGGCCAAACCTGGCCCTCCAGATGTTTTGGGACTACAACTCCCATCATCCCTAGCTAACAGGACCAGTGGTCAGGGATGATGGGAATTGTAGTCCCAAAACAGCTGGAGGGCCAAGTTTGACCATCACTGGTCTACACTGACTGGAAATGGCTTCTCCAGGGTTTCCAATAGGGGTATTTCCTAGTCCTACCTGAGATGATAGGGATTAAACCTGGGACCTTCCAGTTGAACAGCAGGTGCTCTGCTACAAACCACCATACAATACTCCCACTCACTAACCAGAAAATAAAAATACAAACTCAAATACCAGCGGCCCCCTTTCCCTAGCCCAGACATCCCTGACTCAGAATTCAGCCACAACAATACAGCGTTAGTTTGTTTGTTTTTCGTCTCCCCCCCCCCACCCATCCATGTTAGTGGATATCTCTGCTGGATCAAGTTGTTCCAAACACTGGATTTCACCCATAGTGAAGGGGTACACAGAACAGGTAGGATTTCACCCATAGTGAAGGGGTACACAGAACAGGTAGTTCCAGACGATGCAAGCAATTTGTGGCCCTAAGAATCTTCAGCTGCAAGATCCATAAGACTTTCTTGACATTTTCAGAAGTTCTCCAGTTTCAAAAGTCAAGTTTCTAGTGTTTATGGCAGCAAAACTATTTGACATGTGATAAGGAGACTACTTTGACGCAGGTGGCGCTGTGGGTAAAACCTCAGCGCCTAGGACTTGCCGATTGTCAGGTCGGCGGTTTGAATCCCCGCGGCGGGGTGCGCTCCCGTTGCTCGGTCCCAGCGCTTGCCAACCTAGCAGTTCGAAAGCACCCCCGGGTGCAAGTAGCTAAATAGGGACCGCTTACTAGCGGGAAGGTAAACGGCGTTTCCGTGTGCTGTGCTGGCTCGCCAGATGCAGCTTGTCACTCTGGCCACGTGACCTGTAAGTGTCTGCGGACAGCGCTGGCCCCCGGCCTCTTAAGTGAGATGGGCGCGCAACCCTAGAGTCGGACGCGACTGGACCGTACGGGCAGGGGTACCTTTACCTTTTTAAGGAGACTACTGGATGGGAATACACTGTAACTGGAATCTTTTTAACTTCCTCCACTGATAACAATTTTAGTTTAGCATAGGAAATTTAGTTTCCTAAATTAATTTGGGAAATTCATTTTTAAAACTGCATGCAGCACTAACTTAATATATTAACATTACATACACACAGACAAGATATGCAGCTTAGCTTCAGCAATCTAACTCATTATGTTATTCTTGGGCCCTTACAAACAGTTCACCCATTGGGTTTCAAAACCAGTTTCCTATTGCACTGTTGGAACACATACTTTTTGTTGGAGGAACTAGGCATTAGCATTTGATCTCACTTGACTTTCAGAGTGTGTTAATTAATTCAGCTATATAGTGGCTAAGGTTATGATCCAGGATGGAGTGGCATACAAAGGATGAACAAGTTAAATCAGTGATGATAGATTGGGCAAGAGATGTATGACATTACATAATGTTTGAGGATTGGGAAAGATTGTGGAAGAAAGGGGTTAAGTTCACTGCATGTACAATGTTAAAGAAAAATATAATGAAAATGATGTATAGATGGTATTTGACCCCTGTTAAACTAGCAAAGATGTATCATAATTGTGATAATCTATGTTGGAAATGTAAAGAAAAAGAAGGTACTTTTTATCACATGTGGTGGACCTGCCCCAAGGTGAAGGACTTTTGGGAAAAGATTTATAATGAATTGGAAAAAAAATTGAAATATACATTTATAAAGAAACCAGAGGCCTTTCTTCTTGGAATAACAGGTTTGGAATTGCCCAAGAAAGATGTTAAATTATTTTTGTATGCCACAACTGCTGCTCGAGTTTTATTAGCTAAGAAGCAGAAAATGCAAGAAGTACCAACTGTGAAAGAATGGCAGATGAAGATGATGGATTTTTTGGAGCTAGCCGACCTGACCGGAAGAGTCCGCGACCAGAAGGAGGAGGAGTACCAGGAAGAATGGATGAAATTTAATGATTATTTAGTTATATACATTAAGTTAAATTAATTGGAAAAAACTTGCAATTACCAGATAGGCTTAGGATTTAAACAAGTTATGTGGTGAATTAATATGTTTAATGCTGAATTGGTAAGATAGAATGATGTTAAGTGATTAAGTTAAATTTATAAGAACTTTGATTTGGAAAACTGTTAAAATGATATGCATTGAAATTCGACTAGGGGGATATGAGGAAGTCACTTAACAATGTTAATAAGATTAGCTTTAATAGGGTTATGTTTTATGTTTGCTTGTTTCTTTATTTGTTTGTGTGTTTATAATTTTGTGAAAATCATTAAAAAAAATTGAAGGGGGGAAAAGGTTATGATCCCGGAAGAGGGCCGGCCCACCCATGAGACAAGATGAGGCAACTGCCTCAGGCAGCAGGATCCACCAGAGTAGCAGATCCTGATGTCCATCTTTCTTTCCTCCCTTGTTCCTGATGTAGATCTTCCCTCACCCTTTCTTCCCTGGCGGGGAGGAGGGTGTCATTTTGGGGCCTGCCTCAGGTGCCAAAATGTCTTGGCTATGAAGTCCCCAGTTCAGACGATGAAGCCCCACTCTCTCAGACTCAGCTCCCCCCTTGCAACAATCCTGCCTCTTGCGAAGATTTTCATTGTAATTATTAGAATTAGAGCCAATACGAAATTCTATTAAAAGAATTATTAAGTTCAAACTATGGTGGACCTTGGGGAGTGAAATATGACCCCTAAACCTCATATTGTCTATTGCAGCCACCATCTGTTTCAAGATTTGGGAGCTACAATTTTGCTCCCCGACATCTTAGTGGCTGGAGGTTACTGTGTTTCTGTTCTCAGGATTCTCAGAGAGCAGGAATAATTGTCCTCAGGAATGTTCACGCCAGTAATCCATGAAAAGCAAACATGGTGGCCAACAACCAACCATAGCAATGTTGTGGTGCACCATTGCTACTGATGTTCACTGCAAATTTCACCACTTTTTGTATCCTTCCCAAATAGCCGAAAGTGCCCTAAGTTCTGGAGCCTGTAAACTAGGGAGATAAAATTAGGAAAACGTTTTGGCTCAGATCTAATTCTAAATTGCACATGTCCATAAATTAGCACTCCTTCTAGTTGCATAGGATACAATCCAACACACATGATTACCTGGAAGCAAGTTCTATTGAATTCAATAGGACTTATTTCTTGGTAGACATGCATAGGACCTCCCTGTAGTGTTTCAATATTAAATTCATGCTGGGTGGACATATTGCTTATTGGATAGACAAATCACTTGGTGGTCTCGTCAGTTACAATTTACTCTTACTCAGCAAGAATTTACAACATTTCTTTCAGTCCCTACTTTGGCATAAGATCTGTCATAGTCAAGATCAGACTGATGGAGAAAGAGATGACAAACCATTTCAGATCAGAACTGACAGGCAGGCCCCTGCTGAATTCAAGAGAGTTCAAGGATTAACCGCAGGATTTTACGGTATAGAATTAAAACCTACATTAATCTAAAGCGTCTAATTATAGCTTCTGCACAAAGACTTTATGGTAACTATTTTCCAACTCTAAACAAATGTACTGCAAAGCTTTAAATCTCACGCACTGAGGTTGTTCACTTATGCACAAAAATATTCACACCCTCTAAAAGTTTTAATTTCAGACTCATGCTCCAGGGGGGTTATTGTTTTGCTGCTTTTGTTTTACTCATTTTCTTGTTTTTATCCTGTATTTTACTCTGTGAACTGCCCCGAGATCTATTGATGAAGGGCAGCATATAATTCTCATAAATAAATAAATAGTCATTAGTTGCCGTCACTTCACTACAAGAAACGGACACAGCACATACAGACCACACATGGAATGGAAATCAATGGTCAAGCTCATAACCTATATGCAACAAGTCCCCAATCCAATATCTGGCCTCTTTAGTTAAAAGGATTTTGGATAGCAAGACTTGAATTTGTATTTATATTTGTATTTTTATTATTAGTCTCTGGAGACCCTGTGGAGTGCAACACTGACCTAAGTAGACCTATGGTCTGACACTGTATAAAACAGCTTCATTTTTTATGTTAATTTATTAGGGAGGTAGCCATTTTGTGAATGGACACCCTCTGGGGCAGCATTTTTTCAGAGCAGTCACAGCATTCCCTCAAAATTCCAAGTTTGCCTATTGGTGATCCCTGGTTTACAAAAAGGGGCACATTTGGCAGATCCCCCTATCAGTGAGCAGAACTGGCAAAGGTCTGCCTCAGAATGAGGCTGCTTCATATATCCACATGCCCATTTCTTTTCATTGGAGTCATTTACTTCCATCCGAGTTCACAAAAGATGAGAAAACCTTCTCAGAGTGCTTTACCCAACAAGGAACAAGACAAAAGATCAGGTTGTGTATTAGATGCAGTACATATGTTCTATGCAGTTTCTAGACAATGGTCTTGCCTTGCATTCCATCAAAATCTTATCCCACACATCTCACGTTCCAAGAATATGATCCTGTGCAGCCACCTTCTCAGACCTAATTCTACAAAGACATGTAGGGTCGACTCCTGCAAATTCACCTGTGACCTTGCTTAGCCACCTAACATAACCAATGCCACCACAACAGCCATTGCTAATATTTGTTAATGTGCTTTAAGTTGGGGGTGGGAAACGTGTGTGTTCCAGATGATACTGAACTACAATCCCCATCATGCTTGGCCACTAATGATACTTGCTGGGGCTGATGGGAGTTGTATTTCAGTAACAACTGGAGAGCCACAGGTTCTCCTACCCCTGCTTTAACTGAAGTAGTCTCTCTGCATTTGCAAACTAAGCTTTACTTTTAAAGTACCCAATTAACTATATTGTTGGAGAGCCATAGGCACTGCTATATTGCAGCACACATGTGGACACACAGCAGTGAAAATTACCCAACCATCAATTTAAGTGGGGAAAATACGGTTTATATATGTCACAGGTGCAAAAGCAGGGGGGGGGAGATAAAACTAACACCCAATTGCAGCATCTCTTCTGAATTTTGGAGTTACATAAATTATTTTCAAATTCTGAGTGTCGCTTAAAAGTAATTGCGCTACTCTGCGGTAGCTGGTCTAACCCAACTGCGGGGAAGTGAAGAAGTCTGCATTTCTGTCTGTTCCAGATACAGATTCTCCCCAGTAATTAGGACACTGGACGAGGAAAGAGCACAAAAGCTACAAAAAGAAATGAAGTCATTTGAGCAAAAAAGGATTACTAGTGGCAAACAGCAAAAGACCGTATTCCAGATTAAGGCTTTCTGAAACAATCCTTTGTGCGGGATCTTTCCTAAGTTTCTGAACAAAGCTATTCGCCGGTATTCTTTCTTAACGCTTATTGCACAGAAACCAGGAAATCTGAAAATGCAAGAATTCGGGTAAGTCCTTCTTTTTTAAATGTCTGAAATTTGGGGGGCAGTTTTTAAAACCGTGTGTTTCACATCCATTTTTTCAACTGAAGAAAAACTCCCCCTTTTTGTTCTTAAATGCTTTTCTTTTTCTAAAACGTAGCTTTCATTTCCCGGCCCTGGTTAGACTTACCTGGGGAAAAGCACAGCAGCTGCAAAAAGGGGACGGGCGATGAAATTGATCACACTGTTATAGGTGAACCACTTTTAGAAACACTCATGCTAATTGTATAGAGAGAGACAACCTTCTTAATGGAGCTCCAGAGCCCCACGTTGGAAACTTCACATACCTTGAGGACTTCCATTGGCACTTGAGTAGCAGGAGGGAGACTGGCTGGGAGGCTGACGTTGATGGCTGGTGTCTGACTCAGCGCCACTCTCTGCTGCATGAACTGGGCTGCTTGCTGTTTCTGTTGCTGCTCTCGGCGCTCCTGCTCCTGCATCTGCTCACGCATGAGCTGCTGTCGTAGCAAAATCCGTGATGTCATACTGGAGGAGCTTAGTGGGGGCTTCGAAGCTCCAGGGTGCTCAGAGCTGCTGGGGGAAAAGACCAGAAGACACAGATAGTTCCATTACTCATCAATTGCATTGGCTGGACTCGGTAGACTTGCACTGGGGGTGGGGGAGACCACATGCGCCAGGGGAAGGGAATTTTTGTCAAAGCATAAATAGCAAGGGCTAAGATTTTTAACTAGTTGCTCGGTCAGTGGGTCTTAGCAGCCTGGTTATGTAAAATTCATACTTTTCCCTTTCAAGTTCAACTCTGAATGAATCGTTCAAAACTTAACGCACAGCTCTGATATGCATAGTTAAATACTGCTGCATGATAAGCACTCAAATGATTTTATAACCACTATAGTTTAGGTGCATGTCTCATAGAATCATTAGAATTGTAGAGTTGGAAGGGACCCTGAGAGCCCTCCAGCCCAATCCTCTGCGATGCAGGAATCTCAGCTAAAGCATCCATGACATATATATACATAAGTTCTATTTTTCTCTCCTTTCAAACAAGGTTCCTTTTTGTCAAAAAGTCTGGTGGTGGAGCTAACCATTTCAAAACAATCAAATCAACTGTGCAATCCCTATACATGTCTACTACTAAAAAAAAGGTTTGATTTCAAAGGAAATTGGGTATAGGACTGCACCCTAAATTACCATTCTGGGTCCCTTGTTTTGATTGATTTCATATAGTGAGGCAGAAATGCACCCTCACAGCTGATAAAATGACAAACATGGAAACTGCTTTTTTATTATTAATATTCTGCAAGGGAGTTATTGCCTGAGAAAGCCACAGTGCACATGGACTCTGCATGTATTTCTGGGTCATGGCCAATCACCATGAGCATATTTTTGACCTTCAGATACTTCTTAAACAACAACACAATCTTAGGACTACTGTAAATATTTCACCCTAAATCTCTGAAAAGACCTCCAGCAAACAAGCACACAAGTGCATTCTGGTCTAAATTTAATCTGCTGGCATATTGCATCAAAGCATATAAAAATGGAAGTAACCCAGTACCACACGTTGATTCCACAGCATGTAATCAAAGAAGCTGATTGCCACTTATGTGAAGGGGAGAAGTTGTGGGGTGACTTTTCGCTCACTGAACTGGAAAGTGAGTTTAAGTCTGCAGTCAAACCTTGGTTCCCAAATGCCTCTGTTTTGGAACGTTTTGGCTCCTGAATGCCGCAAACCCGAAAGTAAGTGTTACGGTTTCCAAACATTTTTTGGAAGCCAAAAGTCTGACACGGCTTCCACTTGAGTGCAGGAAGCTCCTGCAGCCAATCAGAAGCCATGCCTCGGTTGTCGAAAATTTTGGAAGCCAAATGGGCTTCCGGAACGGATTACGTTCAACAACCAAGGTTTGACTTTGTGTGTGTGTGTGTGTGTGTGTGTGTGTGTGTATGAGAAACCTTTATTGCGGTCTGGAGCTCATACCGATAAGAGATAAAGTATCGATATACTGCCCACCCCTAATATATATATATGTAATTAAAATAGAAATTTAAATAAGGGAGTTTTCAGAAGTGAACATTAAGTGAGCATTTCCACCTCTGCAAAAAATGAAGTTCAGCCTATGGTTCCCTTTTAATCAGTACAGTGGTACCTCAGGTTAAAGACGCTTTAGGTTACAGACTCTGCTAACCCAGAAACAGTACCTTGGGTTAAGAACTTTGCTTCAGGATGAGAACAGAAATTGTGCACCGACAGCGCTGCGGCAGCGGGAGGCCCCATTAGCTAACGTGGTACCTCAGGTTAAGGACAGTTTCAGGTTTACAACGGACCTCTGGAAAGAATTAAGTACTTAACCCGAGGTACCACTGTAATTACTTTCTGGGAACCATACAAATTTCTCAGCAAAGGTAGGTAATATTAAGGACCTCCATGGATTCTATCCCTATAGATTTTGCTATTGAAAACAAATTAGGATTCATTTCTAGGAGGGAAAAGTTGTGTATGTTTTGAGAAAACCCCCAAATAGGGACAGAAATTGTTAAGAGTGCCCCACTTGACATAAAAGATAGACAAACAGAGCAAAGTCTCATCCTCCCCAATTAACATCCAGAGCTGTACATTAACATATCTAAATAAGCATATTTCCATTCTTCGCGTCAATAATCTGTAGTTTGAAATGTGAGTATTTCAAGACCAAAAAAAGTTTAAACCTACATTTCAGACCGAACTATTTTTCCCCCTCCAACATGCCGCCCAAATGGATGGGGGTAGGGGTGGGGAATGATGACCATCTTGCTGTTTCAGGCCTGTCAGGTTGAAACATTCCCAGGGAGACTGATCCTTTTGATAAAACAAGAGAAAAAACCTTTGCAGTGAAACTAATGCAGCTGCGGAATAATCGCACTAATTAGCTGCTCAAGAGAAGTCACTGACTGTGATACTCACAGAGAAAAGGGAATACTTTCAATTAAGGGCGAAGTGTTCTCATATCCTACAATGCATCACAGGGAATCCCTAACTTTTTAGTGGGAAAGTTCATACCTTAGGTAAAACAGCTACTGATTTTCATCAAAAGGAAAGAATTAGAACAGAGAATGCTATACAGTGGTACCTCAGGTTACATACGCTTCAGGTTACATACGCTTCAGGTTACAGACTCTGCTAACCCAGAAATATTACCTCAGGTTAAGAACTTTGCTTCAGGATGAGAACAGAAATCGTGCTCCGGCGGTGCAGCGGCAGCAGGAGGCCCCATTAGCTAAAGTGGTGCTTCAGGTTAAGAACAGTTTCAGGCTAAGAACGGACCTCCGGAACAAATTAAGTACTTAACCCGAGGTACCACAAATCCCCCAACAAGTACCATCTTCTTGTATCCAGCCCAGGGCGGGGTGGGGAGAAAAAAGTGTTGCTTAATTTTACGTTAATGTTTACAGAGTGACAGATCTAGCATCATCACCTAGCTCAGCCTTTCCCAACTTTGGGTGTTGGACTATAACTCCCATCAGCCCTGCCCACTGGTTCTGCTAGCTAGAGAAGATGGGAGTTGTAGTACAACAACAGTGGCGGGCCCAAGGTTGAGAAAGGCTGGCCTAGCTATTCACCATTAATTAAGTTGAAGATCTCCCTCAAGCAATTTCAAAACCTACCATACTCCCTTTCAAAAATCTGTGTTTTATATAACAACTTCAGGAGCAGAAGACTGTAAGAATGTGACACGTTGAGGCAGTTTTGCAAAGTTGATAGACACAAAGGTTGAATAAATAAATACTGTAACAGTATTTATTGACAAACAGGAACGTGTCCAGAGGAGGGCAATCAAAATGGTCAAAGGCCTGGAAACAATGTCTTATGAGGAACGGCTAAGGGAGCTGGGCATGTTTAGCCTGGAGAAGAGGAGGTTAAGGGGTGATATGATAGCAATGTTCAAATATATAAAAGGATGTCATATAGAGGAGGGAGAAAGGTTGTTTTCTGCTGCTCCAGAGAAGCGGACACGGAGCAATGGATCCAAACTACAAGAAAGAAGATTCCACCTAAACATTAGGAAGAACTTCCTGACAGTAAGAGCTGTTCGACAGTGGAATTTGCTGCCAAGGAGTGTGGTGGAGTCTCCTACTTTGGAGGTCTTTAAGCAGAGGCTTGACAACCATATGTCAGGAGTGCTCTGATGGTGTTTCCTGCTTGGCAGGGGGTTGGACTCGATGGCCCTTGTGGTCTCTTCCAGCTCTATGATTCTATGATTCTAGTAATCTAACATTTTGACTGTTGCACCTTGAAAGATTCATAAACTGATCCCTTGTCCAAGGACAACCTCCAAAACATTTAAACACAGAGTATGAAAGGGAAATTCAAGATTCTAGGCAAACTTGTAACATCAGAACCAGTTTCATATTTAGGGAATGCTCCAGAGCAAATTTAGAGAGGGGGGAAAGGGGGCTGCAATGGTAAAAATTGGCCCTGCTCTCCATTCTGCTGTCAGGTTCCTTCCATTAGTGGGCAAACAGCATGATATCACCCTATGAAAGCTAAATGAATTTAGCTTCCATAAGGTAAATATATAATATATACAGTAGGGTAAATATAATAATATGGAAACTAGCTTCAACACTTCCCAAACCTATGGCAGATGTTTAGGTGGTTGGTGCCGAACTGAATACCCAAGAAAGATAAATTGCCCTTCCATAAATTGCAGGTAAATACTACCAGATTTCACATTCTACTGTCAGTGGAATAGACTCCCTTGGAAGTTGGTACGCTTTCCTTCATTGGAGAGGTTCTTAAGCAGAGGTTGGATGGCCACCTGTCATGAATGCTTTAGCTGAGATTGCAGGAGGTTGGAGTAGGTGACTCTCAGCGCCCTTTCATAGAATCACACCACATCCCCTGAAATGCAGGGATCTTTTGCCCAACGTGCTGCTCAAACCCACAACCCTGAGATTCAGAGTTTCATATTTTATTGATTGAGCTAAACCTGTCCAAAAACTGAACCTTGCTTACGTCTCCTCTTTTCCTACATGATCCCTAAAGCAGGTTTACACAGAAGTCAGTCACAACAAGTTCAATGGGGCAGTGGTCCTCAGCAAAGGGTTATCAGCTCCAAATGCAATTCTATTATTATTATTTTCAGGTGTAAGTAGTGCCATCATTGCTCCAATTAAAGCATTGTGGTGGTGGTTGCTACATTAGGTGCTGCTATCCTTTGGTGACTCAAACTCCAAGAACTGAGAAAGAATGGGCACCAAGATTCCATTTGGATCCAGATCTGGCACTTCAAAAAAACCAGTATGCTGCAGTCCAAATAATTTTTAGAACCTGTCCAATTTGGATCAGGTTCCGTGTGTGAATCCGCTTTGTAAAAATGAATCTTTCTACTTACCCCATTAACTAGTATTATGGGGGGGGGGTGACAGCTGCAACTTCCCGTCTCCCCCCCCACCCCCTTTTTCACAGAACTGGGTGAAATTTACAGACATAATAGCCCTCACAGCCTGCCACACAAATAAGCCCCAAATTATTTTGCTAGACATATTTTAATGAATAAATACATAAAAGAACCATCTATAACTTCGGCAGAATGGTATTGAATTTGAAGGTGTGTTAGCCCCCTTCCGAGAAGATGGATCCTGACAAATTTCAGAACTGGGGACCCTTGAACCAACCCTGCTTCACCTTGGACAAGCGCAGAATCCCTCTAAGGTGCCCCACTTCAGTTCAGGATTTGGGATTTGTCAGAATACACTGCACACGCTGAGTTATGCGCTGTAGTTATTGAGGCTGGGGATCAGCGGCAAGCATCAATGCGCAAGAGGCCTCAGGTTTTTAACCCTACATATAAGATTTTATGATTGCTACCCTCCCTGTTAAGTGTGTGTTCTGTAATATGGTGGGCCCACAACTTACGCTCACTTTACATACATGATCACAACCTTAATGTGTGGGGCAGGTGTGTTTCTGTGTAGGTAAATAAATGGAGAGTGGGGAAAACCCACCATTGCCTGCTCTCCAATTATTTATTTTCCTCACATCACTCAGTTGGTTAGAGTATGGTGCTGATAATGCCAAGGTCATGGCACCTTCCCTGTGGAAAACCCTCCCTTCAGATGCCAAGGAGATAAAGAACCACACAACTTTTAGAAGACATCTCAAGGCAGCCCTGTACCCAGTGGCATAGCGTGGGGGGTGCCAGGGGTGCCGGCCGCACCGGGCGCAACATCTGGGGGGGGGGCGCGCTCGCTGCCTCCGGAGTCGCCGAAGAGCCTCGGGCGCAGGCTGTAGCAGAGCCGCATGTCTCGCGGAACCGACGAGCTGTGCGCGCGTCTGGGCTGAAGGCGCCCGGCAGGCAGCGGCTCTCAGCGCTCGCCGCGGAGGACGTGCCAGGCAGCCCCTCCTCACAGCCCCGCCTCCACCGGTGCTGCTGCAGCTGCTGGGCCGTTGCATTTTCCTTGCCTCTCTGCCCCCCTCCTCCTCCGGGCAAGCGGCGTCGTTTGGGCGGCAGTGCCAGCGGCAACTCGCAGGTTAGGGGTTAGGGGGGGGCGCAAATTACTTGCCTTGCCCCGGGTTAGGGGGCGCAAATTACTTGCGTTGCCCCGGGTGCTGACAACTCACGCTACGCCGCTGCCTGTACCGGGAAGTTTTTAATGCTTGATGTTTTACTATGTTTTAATATATGCTGTAGGGACGCGGGTGATGCTGTGGGTTAAACCACAGAGCCTAGAGCTTGCCGATCAGAAGGTCAACGGTTCGAATCCCTGTGACAGGGGATGCTCGGTCCCTGCTCCTGCCAACCTTGCAGTTTGAAAGCACACAGTGCAAGAGATAAATAGGTACCACTCCGGCAGGAAGGTAAATGGTGTTTCCATGCGCTGCTCTGGTTCGCCAGAAGCGGCTGTCGTGCTGGCCACATGACCAGCTGTACGCTGGCTCCTTCAGCCAGTAAAGCGGGGTGAGCACCGCAACCCTAGAGTAATCCGCGACTGGACCTAACGGTCAGGGGTCCCTTTACCTTTACCTTTAATATATGCTGTAAGCTGCCCAGAGTGGCTGGGGAAACCCAGACAGGTGGGTGGGGTATAAATAATATTTTTTTATTAATATTATAAGGTTCAGTCTCCGTATGGGACAGCCGCATATTCTTTCATTGAAGAACGCTGGACTAGATCCCTCCCAACTCTACAATTTTAGGGTTCTACCTGCACACCCATTGGGTTTTCTTTGCTTACAGGGCTCTGGGAAGGAGGTGCAAGGGCTCTGGGTGTGTCCCACAACCTTTCCCGAGCCTAATACACAGCCCTTCACCTTGTGGGGAGGGGGGCGTCCCACCATTTTGCTTTTGTGCACAGAGCCCCAGAACCAAACCCTTGCATAAGTGGTGGGCCAACTGTACTTCAACTCAAAGCGCCGCCTGAAGCCTCCAGGACTAAAAAATTTAAAAAGCTCTAGATAGTCAGACAGACATATGCTAAACCAGGGCATCAGGTTGCAACACATTCTTAAGACCTTGTATTTTGACTGGAGGTTGCACTTTTTTCAAGATCTTCCGTGCATGCAAAAAGCTGTATTATGCAACTGTTTTAACACACATAAGTGCATGTGCCTGAGCACACATGCCTCTCATCATCAAAATCACAGACCTGGAGAGTAAACTGGCAACCGGGGAGAGACTAAGTTGATTATAAAATGTTCTGCTCATCTTTGGTAGTAAGGAAAGAGCCAGAAACAGATTTAGCACAGACAGAATTTGAGATAAGCATAATGTTGCTTTTATTCATGCACATAATGTGGAGTATTCCGTTACCACGCGGGCATAAAGAGCATTTATTACGTGTGAAACTCCAAAGTGGAGAGACATTCCGTTCCCATTCCTTTTTCCAGCTACTGCCAACAGTCCCCCCGGCACTGCTCCACCCACCTCAAAAATTAATTTTGGGCTAAAACATTCCCGGTTCAAGCCAGGCCTCCTTTGGCAAGCAAAGCAGATTCGAATAAACCAGGACTGTATTCATATGTCCTAATAAAAGCTGCACACTTGCATTGTATAATCTCCTGGCCAGAAAAAAAATAGAGTCTTTAAGTTTGAAATTAAGAGATCAATTATATATATAAAAAATACCATCTGCATTACACATCAAACCTTTTGCCAATATTTGGATAAAGAAAGCCATAGCAGTAACAGGTTTGCTAGGGAACTGGCAGAGCTTGGGACTCTCATGTCAATCAAACCCTCTGACATTAAGCATTCTAGTAACACCACAGTATTATGCTGATCTATGGCACCTGTTACTGGCTAAACTGGGTGGGGAGGGGACAAAAGACAAGAAGCAATGATGAACCTCAGGAAATACTGCACTGCACTACTAAAAGATCTGTCTGCTTCTTTTAAAAGTATATAATGTGCCCTAGGAATAAACAATAATTATTGGGGTGGTATGTTGTTCTAAAAGTATCTGTTCTGCAATTACATATTCCACTCACTTTTCCTTCCATCTGGGGGTTATACTGCGGCCTTCAAGTTAGTCAAAAAGAAAGAAAGAGGAAAAAAGTCTGAGTAAATTAAAACCTTCCAGCCACAGTTACAAGAAAGCAAGTCTGTCATAGGACGCATTAACGTAAACATCCTGCTCCCCCAAAAAGTAAAGGTCTGAATTGCATTCCCAGCTCTGAACAAAAGCCGAAAGCTTTCACTAAGGAAGATTTATCTCTGTGTTGCTTGAAGGGGTGTGTGTGTGTGTGTTAACCTATTTGGCTTGATGTGCCATAGACATGTCTATTGTTACATCTAGTGTACGAAAGAACTAGATTAGGTTGGAATGTGAAGGGGTGAAAGGATTAAAAGGCGCCCTTCTGTTCCTCTCTACCCCCCCCCCCAATATCCAGCCAATCTAAAGCTAATCTTCAGGCTACTGCTTTGAGTTTCCAAAGCTTTCGCCATTTATGCTTCAAACAAGCAACAGGAAAATATGAACCACTGATTAGTAGTCAAGCAAGTGGCACTGGGGAAGAATTCTGTCCTGAAAGCCTGGTGCACCAGCACAGCTGAATCCTGAAAGCCCTGTTCATCTTCACGTGCAAAAGATCGAGGACAGAGCCTTGAATGGGACGAATAACGTGATGGCTCTCCTGCTGTACCTCATACTGAAAGAACGTATCTCAGCTACCTAGTAGACATCAATATGGTGCCTTCAACTGAACTCTGTTGGGGGTTTTCTGAGGTAAGCAACTTATCAAACACCACTTAAGGTAAACTCCACCTGAGGGTTTAGTCACTGCTGTTTTACTAAAGGTAGGAGGAGGACAAAATGGTGAACGGATGGTGCAGGGCAAGTTGAAATAGTAATAACAGAGCTTTCAAGAGTTGAGCAATGCACCCCTCTCGCTAAAATTAATGAAGCAGCATTATTCAGCCAAGATGAGACACCAGTCAAATGTTTTAAGTGTCTGGGAACAGCATAACACGGCCTAAATAATCTTCTGATTAAAGGCAGCTGTCTAAGAAGTCCAGTGGTAAGTGAAGTAAAAAAACTTTTAACGTATCTGCTAACTGATTCATATTTGTTGGGATGGAAAGGGGCTGCAGTTACACACAGTCCACACACAGAGAGAGGGTGCAATCCAAGTAAAATTAGAAGTTTATACTATGTCCCAGTGAAAAACTATGGCATAGTTGAATGCAGTTAAATCCAACCAATTTGAATTTGTTTAGGGTTTATTAAACCTTCTGCATCATATAAACAATCTATTTTGTGAGTGAAGGAATCCATATGAAGACACAGGGATCAAACTACCCAATGATAAGATGGGAGCTCTATAATTCTTTTCTCTTAAGCAAGAGGAGCTTGAGCATTCTGCAAGCCTGAGCAGAGGAAGGTAGATTTGGAAGAGACTGCTTAAATCTCCCCTCCTTGAATGTGTTCAGAATTGCTCTTTCCAAACTGTTTTCTAATGTGTTTTCTAATGAGTAATTTGGAAGGAATGATGGATCTAGGGCAAATCTCCACTGATGCTGCTTTCCAAAAACATTCTCAGATGCCCACCTCCATGGATACGTCCCTCAAAGAGTGAACCATGTTGCACAGTTCACAACTTTGTCACTTCCCAATAACTGCACTGAGCTTAGAAGGGCCACCACTCAGGAGTAGACCATATGCTTTGAATGCAGAATGCCCCTGGTACAACCCCTGGTAACTTCGCAGGGCCATGGGGCGGGCAGGGGCAAGAGAAGATCCCAGATCTAATCACACTGTGTAGAACTTTGGTTGCCTTCAACTCTGCCACCCCTTCTCCTCTTCACGAGAGGACCACTTTACTTAAAAAAGCTCAATGACTTTTTTGTTCATACAGTGGTGCCTCAGGTTACATACGCTTCAGGTTACGGACTCCACTAACCCAGAAATAGTACCTCAGGTTAAGAACTTTGCTTCAGGTTGAGAACAGAAAACGTGCGGTGGTGGCACAGCGGCAGCAGGAGGCCCCATTAGCTAAAGTGGTGTTTCAGGTTAAGAACAGTTTCAGGTTAAGAACAGACCTCCGGAATGAATTAAGTTCTTAACCTGAGGTACCACTGTATTTTCACTTTCTGAAATATGGCAACCTTAATCACTACAGGCAATACAGCACCGAGCTATATGGACCATGAAAAGGATCTAGGCGTCTGGTTGACCACAAACTTGACATGAGCCAACAGTGTGACGCGGTAGCTAAAAAAGCCAATGCAATTCTGGGCTGCATCAATAGGAGTATAGCATCTAGATCAAGGGAAGTAATAGTGCCACTGTATTCTGCTCTGGTCAGACCTCACCTGGAGTACTGTGTCCAGTTCTGGGCACGACAGTTCAAGAAAGACACTGACAAACTGGAACGTGTCCAGAGGAGGGCAACCAAAATGGTCAAAGGCCTGGAAACGATGCCTTATGAGGAACGGCTAAGGGAGCTGGGCATGTTTAGCCTGGAGAAGAGGAGGTTAAGAGGTGATATGATAGCCATGTTCAAATATATAAAAGGATGTCAGAAAGGAGGGAGAAAGGTTGTTTTCTGCTGCTCCAGAGAAGCGGACACGGAGCAATGGATCCAAACTACAAGAAAGAAGATTCCACCTAAACATTAGGAAGAACTTCCTGACAGTAAGAGCTGTTTGACAGTGGAATTTGCTGCCAAGGAGTGTGGTGGAGTCTCCTACTTTGGAGGTCTTTAAGCAGAGGCTTGACAACCATATGTCAGGAGTGCTCTGATGGTGTTTCCTGCTTGGCAGGGGGTTGGACTCGATGGCCCTTGTGGACTATTCCAACACTATGATCTATGATTCTATGATTCTATGACCAATGGTCTGACTCTGTATAAAGTGGCTTCCCATATGTTCAGCCTGGAATCCTTCTTAATAAATGGATCGCTAGCTTGATTCTACATGAAATTATAACCCTTTAATAGCGTTTCATTGTTTCATTGTTCGTAGAGGCAGAAATGAAGTTTTAAATGGTTGTAAGGAGCAAGTCCTCCCACTGGTAAGTACATACTTCAGAATCATTACCTACTATTCATTCCTGCCCCTTTTAACCAGAAATGTAACAAACCCTGATTTGTAAATTGTGCACTAAGTGTAAATATTATTACTAGTGTCTACTGTTGGAATACCCATGGAATACCCTGTAAAACATAATAATGGAAGCAGTTTAGAAGAGTCAATACATTTGTAGTCAACAATACACAACAACACACACCAGTGTTTTTCTTCTTATATCTATTGTAACATTTTGTGCTTCATTCCTAAACTTAACAATTGATTGCAGGCTGTACTGAAACTGGATTCAACTGTCCTGTTAGCTGGCATGATCTAAACTAGAGCCATTTAGAAAACAGCAACTTTGCATTCAACTTTGTCCTTTGCTGCCACGGATAGAACAATAAACCTGGCAAAAATTGTTTTTATACACGGATTGATAAATACATGCACTATGGATAATAGCTGTTGCGCTGCAAGTGTCCCACAGCATATAGGATCAAAACACCTGATAGAATAACCCAGGTGCTCTGGAAAGCCTCAACAGTTAGGATAAAAAAATCACAGGCCTCAGCCTTCATGCCAAGATAAAGTTTTTGCAGAATTGCAATAGGTGCCCCAAAATGAGACCGCAGCAAGGAAATCCAACTGTTATTTCCACTCAGCTAGACTTTAAGGCAAAAATGACCCAGACCTGAGTATATAGCATGCAGGACTGGAATGCATAACAAGACTTTCATTTTAGAGATTAAGGGCCAGGAATCAAGATGCTTTGTGGCTTCTCTTAGTTAAAAAAAAAAAGAAGATTTGTGATGTGCAAGTGATGGACAGGGTATTTCTTTTGGTTTTTTTAAAATGATATTTATTAAGAGTTTGAAAGTTACAGAAAAAGAAAAAGAACAATAGAAAATTAAACAAAACAAAACCTTACAATACATAAAAAAACAAAAAGAAAAAACAATGCAATAAAACAACGATAAAAAAGAACAAAAACATTTAAAAACACATCCAACCTTTCCAGGTCTTTACTTTTCATATACTTGTTTCATCGACCTCCTCACACCTCCCTTCTTTGTATTCTAGTTCAATTAGCTATTTCAGCAAGTCCTTTCCATCTTTCTCAATTTTCATTCTAAAATTTAACTTAAGACAGTCTAACCTTAAATTTTCAACTTTGATCCGTTAACAATCTATTTTTACTTAGTTTTTTATAACATTTCTGCTAAAGCCATCAAATCCTTTCCATCTTTTACTATTTTCTGTCATTTAATTGTCTTAATTTATTTTAACCTTATCTTACCATTAAAATCCTAAAACTTATGTTTACTTAACTCCTTATAACATTTCTACTAAAGCCGTATAATTTCATTCCAACAATTTTTCTAACACTCATTAATTTAACAATATTTCTCTAAATAAATTTTTAAAACTTTTTTCCAATCTTCTTCCACTGTCTCTTCTCCCTGGACTCGGATTCTGTCAGTCCTTTCTATCAATTCCATATGGTCCATCAACCTGGTGATCTTCTATCTGGGGCTCTTAACTCTTTTCCATGTCCCTTCTGCAGGTCTTCTTCATATCTATACATGAGCTTCACTTTGTCTTCTGCTGATCTTGTTCTTAGTTTCCTTCCTTTGGCACTGAGGAGTGGGTCTCAGGGAAACTCCAACCTAACAATATCATTATTCCTTCTTGACAGGTCAGCCCATTCTCCATAGTCCAAACTAAAGTCCAAACGATATTTCAGAGCGTGTTTCAAAGTACCTCCAAAGCTAAAGGCCCCCACAACTCCAATCTCCCCCTGACCCAAATCCAGATCCCAAACCTGCATAAGGGGATCTATCCAACTTTCCTTCTCCAATCCAAACGGGACTCCATCCCTCCAAATCTGGCTTTCTCTGCATTCAATCGTAAATGGCAACAGCTTATGTTCATCAAATTGCCTCTGTAAGGCCAGGGCTCTGTCCACTTGAATTACTTGAGGTTCAACAACAACTTTCTTCTTCTTTTTCTCCACAGCTTGCAATGTCAAAACAGATTCCTGAATCAAATCCTGAGTTATTTCTGTATAGGTATTCACTTTTAGTCCCAACTCAGTCATTTTTTGTCCCATATTGTCAATTTTAATAATCATCACATCCGTCTTCTTATGAAGCTGTTCCAATAAAGCACTTGTCTTGCAAAATGCAATCACTAGGGCTTCTTCTGTCAACATTCTTGTCCAAGGTCAATCTCAATTTCCCACGGTCTTTAATCTCTGCAGCTGGAAAATTCCCCAGATCCACTCCTGCAACAGTTTCAAAAACTCCCTCTAGAGGAAACAGTTTCTGTTTGTATCCGTCCTTTTAAGCAAAAATCCAGCAACAAAGTTGGATCAATTTTCAGTTACATTTGCTTCTTTTCAAGTGCAAAAGGAAACAATGGAAACAATATATTTCTCTTATTTAGCTATCGGTCAACATACGTTATTCACAGTCAATGATCGATCTTACTGACAGCCTGTTCCCAGGTTCAAGGCAGTGGTAATTTATCTTCCTTCACTCTCTCTCCTGCAGGCTTAGGCAGTCTGAAAATTTCCCCCCTCTTCTCCTGCTTCCAAGGGGGGTTTAGTAGTTTTAACCGATGGAGATTTAATCCTTTACAAAAGGCTTTCCAGACTTTAGTTTGCAACGTCTTTGCTTTAATCTATATACAAAAGGGGAAGGTGGACTTCCTGTTTGAAACCTTCCCGTTTCGATGCCAAATTACGATGTTTAAAAATCCAATTTTCCGTTCTACTCACGGGTAGTTGTTTAAAATCCAATTGTCCACAGGAAAAAGTCAGCGCTCTCCTGCAACAGCAATGCGGCTTCACTCCGTGAAAAAAGCAGTCGATTCAAAGCACCGCGCCACTCACCCCACGTCACTCCGGAACCCAGGAACCGGGTTTCCCCGCGAGTAGGGGAGGCGCAGAAGGTGCCAGCCGAATCCCATGTCCACAGGCTTCTCCTGCCTGTGGTTTTTAATGGGTCTCCGCCTCGCCGTGGCGGTCCAGACCCTGGTTTCCATGGAGCGGATTCATCCTGATCAGAGGAAATCCGCCATTACCGGTGGCGCTAACCCGGAAGTCTGGACAGGGTATTTCTTTTGAAAAGGATAGATCAAAACAATGTGCTCTTCATGTACAGGTCTGCATCCTTCATCATCTCATTCGAGTGGGAGGTACTAGGGGTGAAGGAGGACTTTGTTTTGTTTAGGATTTAAATGCGTACCTCACCTACGCAAACACTATGTGAAATGAAACACAGCTATCCCTTCTATATTCACGGTCTTCCAGCTTTTGTTGCGCAGCTCTCCAAGTCGAAAATGTGTACAAAAATATGTACCCATATGTGAAAACTCTGCATAAAAATGCACATAATAGTGAAAATAACATAAATGTTCAAAGAAATTGCTTGTAAAAAATGTGCACATTAAGAAAAGCTATATGCAAAAATGTGTGTGTGTGTATTCAGAGAAATCTGTACTAAACTGATGAATTTTCACTTTTTAAAAAGAAATAAATCACAAACTGATACAGAAATTAATAAATCGCAAACTGATACAAAAAGAGATGAACTTAAAACAGATCCATCCCTAGTTAGTAGTGATACTTTTTATTATGTTTATAATTTTTAGCATGTTACAACCCATCTGTTTCCCCAAAACATGAAAATGAGCTCATGTGTAAATAGTCACTTGCTAGGCTGCTTATGACAAACAAGAGGTCATCTCCAACAGCAGGAAGTTTTTGCTGAATTTTGTTTTATATGCTAGTTTTAACAGATGCCATTTGGAGAGAATAGTTTCACACTGAAAGAACTTTGAACAGAATTCAACAAGCTTAGTATGAATCAGCAGTATGATGCTGCAGCAAAAATCAAAAATTAATGTTATTTTAGGCTTATTTCGCTGTCTTCTGTCTTGGTCAGACCACACCTGGACTACTGTGTTCAGTTCTGGGCACTACAGTTTAAGAAGGATATTGAAAAGCTAGAACGTGTACAGAAGAGGGCAACCAAGATGATCAAGGGTCTAGAAACCAACCAAGCCTTAAGAAGAACAGTTGAGGGAGTTGGGCATGATAAGCATGGAGAAGAGCAGACTGAAGTGATATGTTAGCCATCTTCAAATATCTAAAGGGTTGTCACATGGAAGACAGTGCAAGCTTATCTCCTCCTCCACCAGAGGGTAGGACCCAAGCCAATGGATTCAAATTACATGAAAGGAGATTCCAACTATAGTAGTAGTAGTAGTAGTAGTAGTAGTAATTTCCCCAGCCACTCTGGGCGGCTTCCAACAGAATATTAAAATACAATAATCTATTAAACATTAAAAGCTTCCCTAAACAGGGCTGCTTTCAGATGTCTTCTGAAAGTCTGGTAGTTGTTCTTCTCTTTGACATCTGGTGTAAGGGTGTTCCACAGGGCAGGTGCCACTACCAAGAAGGCCCTCTGCCTGGTTCCCTGTAACCTGGATTCTCGCAGCGAGGGAACCGCCAGAAGGCCCTTGGCACTGGACCTCAGTGTCCGGGCAGAACGATGGGGGTGGAGACGCTCCTTCAGGTATACCTGACCAAGGCCATTTAGGGCTTTAAAGGTCAGCACCAACACTTTGAATTGTGCTCAGAAACGTACTGGGAAACTAAATATTAGGAAGACCTTTCTGACAGTAAGAGCTGTTCAACAGTGGAATAGAATATCTCAGAAGGTGTCAAACTCTCCTTCACTGGAGAGTTGAATGGTCACCTGCCATTTAGCTGTGATCTTGCTTTGCAGGGGTTGGACGAGTTGACCAATTGCGTGTCGAGGTCCCCAAGCCACCCCCCAATAACTCACACATCAATTTTGGTTTGGGTTTTTGGCACGAATTTGGCCACAACTTTATTTAAATACATCTAAGTGAGTGGTTGCTTAGGCATTGGTTCCAACTATCTGTCCTTGCCCAGGGGACAGAACTGGACTTCCGGATTCCAGCGAAAGCCAGTCCGGGAAACAAATTTTGGGGAGAAAATGAAGCTGGGCCTCAGTCCCTCACTTCTCACCCTCATGCTCCTGGTGGCTTGCACGGCCCAGTCCGATGCCAGGGACAAGGACGAAAAGAATGGCAAGCCCCTGGATTCCTTTAACGGAATTCCCTTTCCGCACCACCATTGGAGGGGTAGGCACTTACCCCTCCACCAACCAATTTGAACCAATGCCTAACCGCCAACCTTACAAGTTGTGACGATTTGCTACGCAGTAGGCAAAACCAAATGGCACCAGCCAATCAGCCAAATGGACAAATTCCTACCAGGCCCCTTCCTCAAAGCAGACGACCCCATGACAGGCATAGCAAGGTCAAGCGAACAACCCCCCCCCCATACAGAGAGGGTGGGCGGGTGATCCGGTGCAAGCAGCCAAGAGAACGCTCAAAGTTGGGCAACCAGTATTTAAAACCTCTGACCCCTCCTTCAAAATTGGCCACAAGCAGTTCTCCCCAGCGACCCGATTAACCAATTCACTGCCTGGATCCCTCCACAAATCCGCCCAGCAACAATGGGGTGGCTTGTATCCCCCACCGCAACATGCGCTCTCTGCTAGGGAGAACACGTTTTCTACAATTCTATGATTGTTGCATGCACAGAATGAGATCTGCTTGCGCAACAGTGCTCTTTTCTTCATCTCTCCACCCACTAAATCTGCTCTGGAGGGTTCTGCTCTGACACATCACCTTGGTGTGTCATCCAGTCCTAGAATATTGACCTGAGACAAACTCTATCCAGTTTCAAGACAAGCCAACTTTGAACCATTGACCAGAATCAGAAGAATCTTTATCTGCATCAGCCACTAGCCATAGCAATAAAATAAAATAAAATAAAAATGTACTGAAGATGGAGGTAAAAACTTAACTATACAAAATACATTCCAAAGGTTCTAATCCCCCCCTTTTTTGCAGTTTTTGCTGTCACCTGATTATCTCGATCTGGTGGAAGAAAGAACACAGGAGCAATGGTTGAGCGACCTGTGACTATACAGCTACAAATAAAAGTTTTAAATATGTTTTAATGTCCAATCATACAAATGTGACACCAGATGGCGATAGTGTGCTATGCCAAATTCAATGTATTTTTTCAAAACCTTTTATAAAAAAAAGCATTTTCACAGTTTTTTTATATGTGTGTAGAGCGGTAATAACCTCACTCCTCGAATATTTAGAAGGAGCACAAGCTAGAAGCACACGAGCTACTGATTCAGTACTGCCACCTACACATGGCACAAATGTATGTTTCAAGCGGAATTTTTTGAAATCGACCCTCAAGTACAGCTGAAGGCAGCACATTTAATCTTGCATAAGTGAAAGAGCACCTGTACTTTGGAATTGTTAAATTTTGCAAACAGGGTGCCAATGTATCAGTTGAACCGCTGGTCACGAATCCAGTTTGTGTAACCAACCAGTGTGTTTATATGTGCATGCACAGTCACACACTCACAACACCCTGTGAATGCCCCCGTGGCATTTAAAGCTATTTTTTAAAAAATAAAATAATCTACCATCTGCTAAACAATTGCAAGCATTTAGTATTTTTCCATTTCCCCTCCTTCCTGCCTTCAAAACACACCTTCACAAGCTGCTAAGCAATAAAGCTTTTGCTACTCTAATGAGAGCCTTCCTCATGACCCAAGAATGTTCACTAAATAATTATTAAACTCTGGAGGTGTGGGTTTGGTTTGTTTTTTTCCCCAAGTCGCAATTCAATAAAAGGCTGCAGGTTGATTTGCTTCAATGCTTCATTCTCTTTTCAGGACTGGAGGGATACGTATCACCCAAGAGGTGAACAACAAGCAACCACTGAAAAATTCCTACTAGCCAGACCTGTAGGAGATTACTTTCCTACTGACTGGTAAGCAATCCACCAACAACTTTGCTGTTTCCCCCACTGTTTTTACAGCCCCATACATTGAGCTACCACTCAGAAGTTTATTTCTTGAACCACAAAAGGTGGTTCAAGAGCAGCACTGGACAGAGAGCCCCGAAGATCAGACCCTAAGAGTCTGAGACTCCTCTGCTTCCAAACCTCATAATGAAATGTGCCACTGCTTTACTTTTTGTCTGTTACACCAGTGGTAATAGATATGTTAACTGCAACAAAGCAATGCCAACTGCAATTGTGTGTGTGTTTTTTAAGAAAAAAGATTTTGCAGCTAAAAATATCTCAAATTAAAAATAAAACCGTATTATTCTGTAGTCTTCCTCTTCCAGAAAATATATATTCACACAACTCCTAAAGGAGATGCATTTGACATCAGAAAGTCCACAATGTGTTTCAAATTCAGTATTTTGTCTGGGCTGTAAATTCATATTACTTTAACAACAAGAAAGCCACGAAGAAGATATATCACTTATCTGTTCTCCGCATTTTAAGTTATTATCATTATCTTGCTCAGGCAGACACAGCTGCTGTGCCTTTTAGATAGCAAGAAGCTGAAGCAGCAACAGTAGGTTTAATCTCTCATAATGTTCTTTTTTATGTGTATGTACATATATATATGTATATAAACTTATCACCATGTTAAAACAGAGAGCTCTTTGCCCCCCTCAAATGAAGTGTCACTTACAGATAGCGGCTTTGAAAGGAGCAAGGAATGAACATCGGGATTCTAAGAGCTTCCATCTTCCCCCCCTTCCTGCTTAAGGTGCTCTGCAAAGCCCTTGGAGAAGAGTCAAAGTCAAAGCAAGTCCTGGCACTGGATGTGTCACTAGGGGTGGCTCTTGATAAAGGCCATGGCAACTCCAATCCAAACACAGCTCAGTGCTGAAATGGTGCCCTGGTGTCTCTGCATTAGCAGACCTGTTTAATCCAGCACCTACCTGAATAATATGAGACAGAGAGAGAGAGAGAGCGCACTTCGTTTTACCAGTGGAGGGAGATGTTGGCTTGGGGAGAGAAAGCGAAGGAACTTGTAGAAGTGAGAAGGCATCCTGCTGAAGACAGGACGCTATTTCAGCTGCTTGTTTTGTTCTCCTGAGCCACTGCACAATATATAGCATCTGGATGACTGATATCCTTGGGTCTCTTTATGGTGATGTGACACACACACACACACACACACACACACACACACACACACACTGGTACCTTGGGTTAAGAACTTAATTTGTTCTGGAGATCCGTTCTTAACCTGAAACTGTTCTTAACCCGATGTACCACTTTAGCTAATGGAGCCTCCCGCGATTTCTGTTCTCATCCTGAAGCAAAGTTCTTAACCCGAGGTACTATTTCTGGGTTAGAGGAGTCTGTAACCTGAAGCGTCTGTAACCCGAGGTACGTGTGTGTGTGTGTGTGTGTGTGTGTGTGTGTGTGAGAGAGAGAGAGAGAGAGAGAGAGAGATCATCTATCATCTCTCTCTCTCTCTCTCTCTCTCTCTCTCTCTCTCTCTCACCATAAAGAGAGAGACCCAAAGATGTCAGTCATCCAGACCATACAGTGACAACCCAGGTGTGAAGCAGCTAGGCGTACACTACTCAGGACTTCTTAAAAATCAATTGACTTTAGCAACGTGGGTGAAAGAGAGATAACATCTGAAAAACACGGGTCAGCATTTTACTGCATTCACCTGTGCTTCAGTGCAGCAAGACCAAATAGATACCAGCACAGTATTCACACAAGACACTGGGGTTTTGTTCTCACAATTCCTGCAAGCAGTGCTTTAAGAACCCAGTTTAATTTATGGTAGCCCAATTATTGCGACATGGCTGCGGATCTCACTGCATTTTGTGGAAATGCTATATTAAGCTATAACCCTTGATTGTTGGTTAATGAATCTTGAGAGTTCTTGCAAACATTAATAATTATTTGTATCCCCAATCCATACTCTGGAGCAGCCTTTCTCAACCTGTGGGTCCCCAGACGTTGTTGAACTACAACTCCCATCACCCCTAGCTAGCAAGGCCAGAGCTCAGGGATGATGGGAGTTGTAGTCCAACAACATCTGGGTACCCACAGGTGGAGGGTCTTGGCAAAGCGGGAGAAGTCGATTCTTTTATTTTTCTAGTCTAGGCCAAGGAGGTAGCCAACCTTCCTCAGTAGGTGGAGCTGCCAAATTTCAAAGAACCGTATATAAAATGACTTCCTTATAATCAAACAGAAATCTGTACAGTATAATCCTGTTGCCAAGCCCAAATTATCTTTGTGCATTTTAGTGCCTGTAACACTAAATTTGCTGGTGTGGGGGAGAAGTGTTGTCATGGCTGGAGGAGGACGGAGAAGAATCTGGTTGTAAAACAGCCTTATTACAAGGGATTTGACTAACAGGATGAAAGTAACACAGGGTAGCATCAAGAGAAGTTAACTCAGACCCAAATAAACTACAACATAAATAAGCTTAAAATGCTGTATTTCTCTGGCAGATCAAAGCCTGCCGCTTTTTAAAAGGAAAGAGTATTCCTCTTTTAACAAATATTAAAATGCAATGTTAAAATAAAATGGGAAGAAACTGAATGAATGTACGCAAACCTGAATAAAGCCTGAATGACTAAAACAAACTTCTGAATCTGCCTGGCCAGGCAGCATCCCCTCAAGTACTGTCTCCTTTAATCGGTTATTGCAAATAGAAAATTCACCCAGCACAAACAGTATAGACTCAGTATTGCTCTCTTGATGACTTATATAAAGAATGTGATACTATAATATTTACAATATCTAGGTTTAAACCACAAGGACAGGTACAGTCAAAGTATGGCACACTCTTGAGCATTCCTTGCTAAAACAACTGAATGCATCAGAATTAAATGAGCTTTAGTAAAGGCCACCCCATCTTTTAATTTATGCAAGTCCTTAAAATAACAAGGTTATCTTTTTTTAAATGCAAAGGAAATTCTCAAACAATGGTGCTGTTTCATAAACCGATGTGGTCGCTTGTTCCATCTGAAGGGATACATCATACAATCTCTGCTTCAAAGGCCTTTTTTAAAGCAAGCTTCCTCCCCATAGTTTTTATGTACAGTTCAGAAAAGCCTAATGTCACTGCTAGGGAGGAAGGAAGCATTTTTCCAAGAGTGACTGTCCATTTCTTCAAAGGCTACCTGAACAGAACAGCAAGACGCACTAAAAAAGCTTTTTTTAGCTAGAAATTGAACATCATTTTATATGTCACTGTTTATATTCTATATTGCCAATTTAGCTCTGCGCAAATCAGAAATGACCAATAATGGAAATATCACCAGGAAAGAAAGTATAGATTTGTCTTGGAGTACAAGGGCCTTAAAGCCTCAGAGGCCCACTCAAAATTAGAACTTTTCGCATTCTGTTGCAGAGATTATATTGACTCATTGAGAGTAGTACTGTTCTCTTCAAAGCAAAGCAATTAGCATCCATTGGTTTTTTTACAGCCATTCTCTTCCATTCATACTTTGATGTTTCCAGCAAACGGTTACATCATGCATTTATTACTACAGCTGTTAGAATACATTTTTGGATTGCTGTTATCTTTAGTTTTTAAGAAATGTGTCGTTTGTTTTATCTTCCACTGCGTTTCCAACCGAGTATCTATATATCTGTATCAATACTTGCACACGCAAGCCCATCCTCAGCACAATGCACACAGCTGACAAAAATATGAAAATCCACACCACAATAAATCAGTTACAGCGAGCCTGCTCATGTTTACTCAAACATATGCAACTCTGTATGGACACTGCAAACAGGGAAGTGGGCACAAATTGAAACAGCTTCTCTGAAACTGTGGCAAGTCACAGTTAGGCAAAACAAGTCAGGTACTGGCATCAGGATTCTCATTTACCCCCTGCCGGAACTAATGACAGCTTTTCCAGAAAGCAATTTCAATCAGGAAAGGGTTAGAAAATGCCTTTCTCCCCAGTGTCACAGATTTGGTCCAGAATCAAAGTTCCCTGAAGCTTTAAGTTAAAACAAGGTTGAGAAGTTTGATCATGGGTGCACTCAGTGCTTTTTTTTCTGAAGGTACGCATACCCCTAAACATTTTGTGAATCTAAGTTTGGCCTCATTGAGGGGGAGTATTTCAATATGAGTAGGAAAATAAGAGTACCCCTAAACATCGTCGTCGTCATCATCATCATCATCATCATTAAAAGCACTGGGTGTTTGCCCTGTTATTGAAACACAACTGGCCATTTTCATTGGGCATATATAGCAAAGGCTACTGAAATTTCCACTGGGCTATCAGAAACTTTTGCTCTGCATGCTCCAAAAATTCTTTAAGGCAAAAGTAAGGGCTCTTGGTTCATACGAAATGAGTGGCTATCTAATCGGACTGGATCATTGAACAGCATCAACTAGCAGTCCAGTGCCTGGCCTGTTTTTATTTTTATTTTTAGAGGAATTGTGGTATTGCCTCCTTGATTACTGTAAATGAACAGAGAGGGCTGTAACAAAATACTTTGATAGTTGGAAATCTCTTTTTAGCCTCAAAGTACAGTTTGGGGACACCACACCCTTCAGAGCTGGGCGGGGGGAGGAAAGGTGGGGGGACAGCCTGGCAATCTAATCTTTAAAGCAGTGGTGAGGAAACTGTGCCCCCTCCACCGACATTACTGGAGTCCCAACTCCCATCATCCCCAGCATGGTGATGAGGAATGATGGGAGTTGTGATCCCAGAGCTTCTGGAGGGCTACAGATTCCCCTACAAGTGGGAGCCTCATAGCTTACCTAACTCGGAGTGCTTACGACACATCATTTGGATATTTGCGATGACATTAGACGGAAGTCTACAGGCAATTTCCACGTAAGCGCAAATCATGCCCTCTAGGCTGAGCAGTAGAGCTTCCCACCACCTCTCCTTTTCCCACGATGAAGGAACCAGCGCAGCCTTTCAGCCAATGCTATCCACAATGGTGGTAGTTCAACTGGTTTAGTTAAGTTGCAAAACCAGTGTTGCTACTACTGCAGGAGCCACATGATGGATCAGCTCTAAATATGCTTTTTGTCACTTGGTTTCCAAAGGGGGGGGGGGTCTGAAAATGATGGATTTCAATGAGCCTTCTCCTGCTTCCCTCCGGGGCGGAGTGTAACAGTCTACACGGAATTGTTTTTACTTCTTTAGTTGTTTTTAAAAAGAGAGGCCTAGTTGGAACAATTCGCATATGGCAATGATGAAAAGCCTTTTTGTGGCCTAAACACTGGAGAAATTGTTCCCCCTTATATAGCTTTGCCAGAGCCGTGGCGAATTTGCGTTAGCTGCTACGTAAATCGCCAAGAGGGCAGCTGTGACTTGCGACCTTTGGAGGAGGAGGAGGAGAAAGGGAGAGCGTCTTTGCATCTTGCTAGCGGGCGTTCTGTCCCGCTAGCATATCATGTACCTAGTTTGAATTATACAAGAATGATAATAGGAGTATTTTTAGCAGGCAATAAAGTCTGGAAAAACAACAGTCGGGCGGAGGAAGAGGAAATATACCATACACTTGATTTATACTGCAACTAAAAAATTTGGTCTAAAACAAAACAAAAAAATATTATCTTAATATGTGAAGGCTAGGGTCCCGCCCCCCCCCACCCCATTGCTTGCATCCCAGCCAGGGCCGGATTAAGGTTTGATGAGGCCTTAAGATACTGAAGGTAATGGGCCCCTTTATATGTCCAGCTGTCCTTCGTCAACAACAAATTGTCGCTGTTTTTTGTGTTGAATATATGCTACATTTATGGACCTAATAGGTATCTAAAGCCATTTACCCATAAGAGATTACTGTATGTATTTTATCAAAGTAATTTTTGAACTGAAATACATTAAGAAGAAGTATATTAATTGTTGTTTAGTTGTGTCCGACTCTTCATGACCCCATGGACCAGAGCAAGTATATTAATAGTGAAATAATTATTAAGCTCTAACTTAAAATGATTGGAGGTCCATTACTTACATCATAGGAGCCTACACAACACAAAACACTGTTGCTGCATGTAGGGGGGCTTTTATTTGTTTTTTATCTTATATTTTGGAAAGGTACATCCAGTTCCCCCCCTTTAAACTTTTTTGGGGCCCCCAAGAGAGTGGTGCCCTAAGCTATAGCTTGTTTAGCTTATATGTAAATCCGGCACTGATCCCAGCCTGTGGGAGGGAATTCGATGTACAGTGCTGCTTTTCATGTGGAAGCTCCTGATGACTTAGAGAGTTCCCATGCATGCCAAGAAATGGATGCCTCCAGGAACGCCCAGCCCTGGTGAGATATTTATGCCTGCGTCAGATATTCCTAGGGGCATCTTCTGGTGGTGGTGTGATACAGAGTATTATGCATTACACTGAAATACAAAAAAGGGGAGGGGCGTAGCATCAAAATAACTCAAAAGAGTGACCTTCAAAAAAATATATATGTTAAGAAAAAGCTTCGGGTCCTAATGCAGTTTGATAAAAGTTATCCTGACAAAAGATTTTTAACTTCTGAGAGAGAGCCAGAGTGGTGTAGCGGTTAAGAGCGGTGGACTCGCAATCTGGCGAACCGGGTTCATGTCTCTGCTCCTCCACATGCAGCTGCTGGGTGACCTTGGGCTAGTCACACTTCTCTGAAGTCTCTCAGCCTCACTCACCTCACAGAGTGTTTGTTGTGGGGGAGGAAGGGAAAGGAGAATGTTAGGCGCTTTGAGACTCCTTCAGGTAGTGATAAAGCAGGATATCAAATCCAAACTCCTCCTCCTCCTCTTCTTCTTCTTCTTCTTCTTCAATGGGTACTACTGAAGTATTTATGTTCATGTGACACTTTACCTCCCCTCTACAGAAAAGTCATTGAGCAAAAGTCTTGGTAAGATCATGGACAAGGCTGTAGGCTCAGTGATATCTGCTCTGCATGCAGGAGGTAGCGGGTTCAATCTTTGCTATAGCCAGGGAAGGCTGGGAAAGAGTCCTGACTGAAACCCTGGAGAGCCTTCAATAGTCAGTGTAGACAATACTGAGTTAGAGGGACCAATGGTCTGATCTGGTATATTCTAATAATTAATTCAAATGCTTGTGAAAAGGACTAAACTATCAGAGCTGTGCACATGGGGAGGAAGCACATGGCTGAAGGCATCTTCTTGCCCATGGGGAGAGGAAATGGCTAGGCACATTCATGTCTCACTAAGCCATTGTTTAGAGCATGGGTAGGCAAACTAAGGCCCGGGGGCCAGATCAGGCCCCATCGCCTTCTAAATCCGGCCCGTGGATGGTCCGGGGATCAGCGTGTTTTTACATGAGTAGAATGTGTCCTTTTATTTAAAATGCACCTCTGGGTTATTTGTGAGGCATAGGAATATAGTCTGGCCCCCCACAAGGTCTGAGTGACAGGGGACCGGCCCCCTGCTAAAAAAGTTTCCTGACCCCTGGTTTAGAGTGATGTCTGAGCGCGAGCAAAGACCTTAAAGTTAAGACATGGAACACAATGCTGCCAGCAGACAACTCCTTTGACTGAACAAATCTTACAGTATAAAATACATATTTTAATAGACTTCTGCATATTTTTCTGTCTTTTTAAACTTACCTTTAAGTTTTAACGTTTTTAATTATTTTTGCTGCATTACTGAAGCAAGAATCATAGCACAAAATTCAGAGAAGTTCTGTAGTCTCTCGCACTATGTTCCACACATGAGTTTGGGGTGTGTGACTAAGTTTGGTTCACTTTGATATGTGAACTAAATTAAATCCTTGCGTATCCATTATGCCTTTCCATGAAATGCTGCTCAATATGGCTAATTGTAAAATGTCAAACATTCAAAACATGCCGATGTGAATCAATATTCCAGGAAATCTAACTTAATTAAAGAGAGGTCTCTAATGTCACCCCTTGCGCCTATTCTATTTTATACAAACCTTAGGAGTCCACTTTTCCGCATGAGCATTACTAATGACTGTACGTAAATCACATTTTGGCTGATTCTGCTTTTTCTTTAGACTCCCTCCACTGGAAAAAATACTACACCTGTGATTTTTGCCATTTATATATAGAATGGGAAGATGGATAATACACCTGCATTAACAATGCAAGTGACTCTGGCGTAAGTTGTTTCAGCAATTATTAGATATATTTATTTCAGAAATATGAGGCTCTGATTTTCCTGATCACATCCTCAAGATTTTTGTTCTGGGTGATTGCTCCTGAGTAATCCATTTGAAAATGGCCATCTTAATCATTTAGTCCTTGTGGAGAATCAACAAAGTCCAAGATCAAATATTGCATATATGTAAGGTAAATATAAGAACCAGAAGGTGAAATGTAGTATTATTGTGATTATAACTGGGTAACAAGTGAGAGGTGAAACGGTTATCTCTAATTATAAGCTTAACTGTTACTTTTTATGGAAGTCTTTACGTGAGCAGCCTGCTGTTGCTACACTTAATAAGGAAAACCTTATAGGTCTTAGTGGTTCACAGGTAAGTCCTTGTCAATTTACATTTATACAAGATGGGGAAATACCCAAGTCAAGTTCTGATAGGCCAGACAATGAACATTCTGTTAGCTCTCACTGGCACATAAATATAGGCCAATACACTGGCAGATACAGTTGTACCTTGGAAGTCGAACGGAATCCATTCTGGAAGTCTGTTTGACTTCCAAAATGTTCAGAAACCAAAGCGCGGCTTCTGATTGGCTGCAGGAAGGTCCTGCAGCCAATCAGAAGCCACGGAAGCCCCGCTGGACATTTGGGTGCCAAAGAACGTTTGAAAAGCAGAACACTCACTTCTGGGTTTGCGGTGTTCGGGAGCCAAAAAGTCCAAGTACCAAGACGTTCAGGATCCAAGGTACGAGTGAATAGAGGAGGTAGAAGGCCTTTGGTCAGGGTCCTCTGACTCATTCCTCCCATGACTCATTCCTTGTTGTAGATGAGCTACATAGACTCATTTTATAATCTTGGCTATACAGTGGTACCTCAGGTTAAGTACTTAATTTGTTCCAGAGGTCCGTTCTTAACCTGAAACTGTTCTTAACCTGAAGTACCACTTTAGCTAATGGGGCCTCCTGCTGCTGCCGTGCCACCGGAGCACGATTTCTGTTCTCATCCTGAAGCAAAGTTCTTAACCTGAGGTATTATTTCTGGGTTAGCGGAGTCTGTAACCTGAAGCGTATGTAACCTGAAGCGTATGTAACCTGAGGTACCACTGTATGTAACTGCATCACCGTTTTTAATTTTGCTTTTTAACACGGGATACACTCCCGGTATAGTTCTGTTACTGTTTGCATGGTTATGTGATTAATTTGTACATACGTTCATGATAAATTGCTACAAAATTATAAATAAATAAATAAATTGACACTCCCAACTGCCACAGAATAACAAAGCTAATCATAAGGTAAATCAATTTGTTGGACATCTGCTTTATTAATGCACACATACTAACACCCATCATTTTTTAATTATGGCATTTAGCAGTAACTAAAGCTCTCTGGGCGGTATGTGAAAAGGATCTAGGGATCTTAGTGGACCACAGGCTTAACCTGACTACACAGTGTGATGCAGCAACAAAAAAAAGCTAATGCTATTCTAGGTTGCGTCAACAGCAATATAGCATCCAGATCGCACCGCTCTATTCTGCTTTTTGAGTACTGTGTCCAGTTCTGGACACCACAAGTTAAGGATATCAACAAGCTGGAATGTGTACAGAGGAGGGCGCCCAAGAAGATAAAAGACCTGGAAACCAAGCCTTATGAGGAACGATTGAGGGAACTGGGTATGTTTAGCCTGGAAAAGAGGAGACTGAGAGGAGATATGATAGCCATCTTCAAGTATGTCTAGGATTGTCACATGGAAGAGGGACTCAAACCAATGGATACAAGCATTGGTCACATTTTGTGAATCTAAGTTTGGCCTCATTGAGGGGCAGTATTTCAATATGAGTAGGAAAATAAGAGTACCCCTAAACATATTTTTAGGGGAAAAGCACTGGATACAAGTTACAAGAAAGGAGATTCTGACTAAACACCAGGAGGAACTGTCTGATGGTAAGAGCTTTCTGGCAGTGAAATGGACTCTCTCAGAAGGTGGGGGAGTCTCCTTTCATGGAGGTTTCTAAGCAGGCCATCTGTACTGGATCCTAGTTGAGATTTCTGCATTGCAAGGGGTTGGACTAGATGACCCTCAGGAACCCTTCCAACTCTGCAATTCTGTGATTCTATGAATCAATTAAAAACTAATTCAAAACCACCATTCCCAAAAATCATACATCAACTGCAGCAGAATAATCCTATAAAACAATAAACCGTTTCAAAACAGAGATTAACACACAAAATCAGCAACAATGGTATGTTTTAAAACATAACCCAACATCCCGTATTGATTCAGTATCTGATGAGTGTTTGGGTGGTTCTGTTAGTCTTCAGGGTGTCATGCTTGGACAAGTATTAACTGAAACTCAAACATCTGGAAGCATTAGATGTTACACCACTTGCAAAATAAATAGTTATTAATTTCTATTTAAATCAAGCTTGCTGAAGTTTTAGATTTCCTCAGAAGATAGCTTGTGCCAAAAGAAGTTGGTAGGGAGTACAAACTAATAATCTTATGGAACAAGAGATGATCTCTTGCAATTGTTTTTATTCATTACTTTACACCACCCATGCAATTTACAACTCCCTTAGGGCAAGTAACATTCCACTTTCTCGCTAGCTCTGTTCCTTTACCGCAAGTTACCTGCAGCAGACTATCCCCTGTTACTATTGTCACTGCAATGTCTCATTTACTAATCCTTTAAAGACCTGGTGTGATTAAAAAGGAGATGCACAGTTGTTAAAGGGCTATCTACACTATTTTTTACTAATTGTTTTATCTGCCAATCTTCTGGGGAGCAAGAATAGGGAATACAACAGAGGGGATTGGCAGGGGGAGGGAGAACGCCATGGTTTTGCATTGCAATTTATGAAACATAGCATCTATGGCAGGGGCGCCATCTCACCCTCAGGATTGTAGGTGCCCACCACTGCAACGTGGACATGCGATGTCACACACACACACACACACACACACACACACACACACACAGGCTTGCACGGTAATTTACAGGCATGTGCATATGACATCACACATCCGCAACAGTGACTCCTCTTCCTCCTATCTACAGCCAGCGAGGCCCCCTTTTCCGTGGAGAGGAGCTCTGCCTCTGAGCCACATCCCACAGAAACTGGCTGAACTGCTTCTCTCTCAGATGCCACACCGCTGTCGTCTGCTAGCTTTTTTCATTGACTTTGTGGATGCCCGCCCCCACAATTATATTATTGCGAGTGCCCAAGCACCCACGGCCCCCTGGAGTTGGCTCCTATGATCTACGGTAACAGATACGGTGAAGGGAGTCCAGTGGAAGCTGGGAAGGAAAGATGAGACAGCAGAAGAGATTGGCAGAGGACAAGGGGCCAATATCCCTCTCATACGAGTTTCAGGCACCAGTGCTGATTTTAAAGGAACCGTAATACCACAGTGATGTAGCAATTGCTATTAGTGCCACAGGTACTGTATCACAAGTGCAAATTTTATGGGTTTGTTTTTATGCTCCATAATACAGTGCTTCTTGAAGCAACACAGGACTAATGTCACTTAATACCGCACTGTGTTTAATACTAACACAAATGGCTTGAGTTAGAGTTGAGCAGCAAGGTAGATGAGATAAACAAGTTTGCCGATGGCACCTAATTGTGGTTAAACAAAATGGATTGTGGGGTGCTACAAGCAAGTGTAAACTAATGCACTTTGGGGCAAAAAACCCCACCCCACCCTAATTTCATAGATACCCTTAATGGGTTCCCAACTAACGGTGTCTGGGATTGTGGTGGATAAGTCAATCAAGATGCATGTCAGCTGTGAAAATGGCAAATCCCATCTTAAGACTCATTAGGAATGGGGTCAAAATTAAAACTGCCAATACCATAATGCCATCACACAAATCTGAGGTGCAAAGCATTGTTAGAGGCAGTAAGCCTCTGAATACCATTTGCTGCAAACTTCCCAGGCCATATCCCATAGTGGTTTAACAATCAATACTTCTTCCCAGAGAACTCTGGAAATTGTGGCTGTGTAAGGGGAACAAGCATTTCCTAACTCCTCTCAGCACACTTAACAGACTATCGCAGGCTTCCTCAACCTTGGTCCTCCAGATGTTTTGAGACTTCAATTCCCATCATCCCTGATCACTGGTCCTGCTAGCTAGGGATCATGGGAGTTGTAGGCCAAAAACATCTGGAGGGCCGAGGTGGAGGAAGCCTGGACTATAGCTTCCAGAAATGTTCAAGGGAAGCAGACTCTTAAAGTGGCGTCATAGTGCTTTAAATGTATAGTGCGAATGTGGCCTCAGCATCAGCTGGTAAAAAGAAAGAAAGAAAATAAAGCCCTGAATACACACATAATATTTAGCGAGTGGATTAACATGTCATTAGCACATCCCATAGCTGTGAATTAACATTCAGATGTTTAGGAATCTTTCTTTGAGATTCCTCAGTCCCTGTTCCACATCCTGTTCAAACATGTACTGTTGCCAAAGTTAACTTTGACCGAGTCAGCTTTATGAAAATTAAAACATGTTCCTTAGAGGAAAACAAGCAAATTAAAAAATTCTACAGCACGGACTCCTGTTTCTAGTAATGATGGGAGGTTAGTTTGTTCAGCCTGTGCCATGCCTGTGCATTTTAAGCTGTTTTGCAGAAATATGGGGAAATGAAAACATTTCTGTTACTATCCCACCGAAATCTACCTTTCTGTGATTTAAGTCCCATAGATGTAGTCCTGTTCTTGGGCGCAACAGATATTTTCTTTTACTTTTGTTCCCTTATATGTAGCAGACCTCCGCTTACCATTTTCCATTCTGCAGGTGAAACATAGCCAGTTATATCATTC
Organism: Podarcis vaucheri; assembly: GCF_965113315.1. Taxonomy (NCBI): domain Eukaryota; kingdom Metazoa; phylum Chordata; class Lepidosauria; order Squamata; family Lacertidae; genus Podarcis; species Podarcis vaucheri. Next base: position 102,871,767 of record NC_138760.1, read on the forward strand.
TATTTACTTATGTAATAATGTTTCTTCGCCTCTTGCATTAGAAAAAAATCTCAAAGTAATCCACATGGGACGTTGCCAGTGCATGGATCACTGTGGACAAACTCTCCCTGCCCAGGAAAGGGCATGGTTGGTGCACCAGCCACAGGTGGTAACTGGCATTCTTGGAAACAAGGCCATTTATGCCTCAAGTGGCATCTTATTTATCCTTTCAATTTGGGTTGATCCTAACGGCAAGATATTCTTTTTAACTGCTAAAGGGAATAAACCAAACCCACATATCAATATTTTTTCATACATACAAGGGCAAATGTATACATACAAACTTTTGTTTCTAAACAGATGTTTCATATGTTTGCAGAAATACTTTTTCCTGTGTGGTAGTGAAACTTTCTACCGGTGCCCTCAATAAAGCACAAACTACCTATTTGTTAGGGATGAGAATTACTATTATTTTCTTACAAAGCACTGTGGGCCCTGAGCTAACTATTCAGGGTAGGGGCAATACAAAATACAGGTGGTGCCACATTCTCTCTCTCTCTCTCTCTCTCTCTCACACACACACACACACACACATACATATACATACACAGAGGCCCAGGCACCCAACATCTACAGCACTATAAGTTTCCCTCCATACCTAATTTCCAAAGGAAGGTGATCTCAGCCAATGAAAATCTCAGCATATGGGGAGAGAGGCATGAATTCTTCCCCATTCAGCTGCATCTCCACAAAGACTGCCTCCCCAAGAGGTGATTTTTGGAAGGAAGTTGCAGTACATGAGGTGGGGAGAGTTAACCCTCCACCCCCTCATGTGTTGTGATTCCTCCCCCCACCCCCCACAAATTCTCCCTTCTATAAAAAAGGTTGAAAAAAGGTCCATCATCTAGTCTTCCGGACGATAGCTTCATAGAATCTGGTGGATATTACTTATTTCATAGACCTGTAAGTAGCACAGATTTGCCATCACAAACATTGCCATTAACCAGCTGCCAGATCTATTGAAAAAAAAAATCCTCCCATGCATAGGAAAGCACAAACACAAAATACAGAATGCTGGGATATAAAGGAAAGGCCTGCTTTAAGGATTGCTGCTCTAATTTCCAAACTCAGTATACAACTCTTTCCTAACTTACCCTGAGAAGCCATTCTTTGAATCCAGCAAGGAAGCCTTAACTCTGACCCTGTGGTTCTGTTTCCAATGGCCCAATTCCAGCATCTGCACTGTAAAGTCTCACTAAGCACTAGCTTCCACTAACTGTCTGCTCTCGCTCCTACTGCCCACCCCTTAACCTCCGTTACTATAAGAGAGAACTTCTGCAAAACGAAAATAGATGACTAATGCATGCTGCTTTACAACCACAACAAAAAAAACTCAGAAAACTCAGTGCTAGTAATTGTCCTTCATTCTTACAATTAGCAGACCCTCCAAGTGTCCCTGTTTTCCAGGGACGTCCCTGATTTAAAGAAGCCATCCTGGTTTCTGATTTTATCCCAGAATGTCCCACTTTTCCTTAAGATGTCCCTATTTTTGTTGGAGAAACGCTGGAGGGTATGGAGTTATTCAACCCCTGAGCCATCTGAAGCAATCCTGTATAGGGGAGGTTTAAAAAAAAATGTTTAATGTTTTATTATGTTTTTTATATATGTTGGAAACCGTCCAGAGTACCTGGGGCAACCCAGTAAGATGTGTGGGGTATAAATAGTAAAATTATCATTATGGAATGGGACGTCCCCATTTTCATGGGAGAAATGTTGGAGGGTATGCATTAGACCTCAAAATATTCTTTTCAAAAGCACAAAGCCTTATCTATTTGATCCTTGGCCAAAGAAAGACTCGGAAACCCATATTAACAAAATAGTAAACCACATCATATTTTTCAAAATGCCATTTCAGCTTTGGTGCATCGTTCTGTAATGCAAAATATCAGGTGTGCAAGTATGTTTTTTTTAAAAAAAAAAACACTAATTCAATATACTGTTTTTACCATTTTAAAAGCAGAGGTAATGCAGTGCAAACGTCTTCCTGTAAAAGGGCCTAACTACTTTCCTCCAATCCTACTTAATACAATTTCCCTTCCCCCCCCCGCTGCCCCCCCCAAATAAGCCCTCTATAAGACAGCAGTGCTTGCATATACCATACTGCTTGGTTTGCATCCTAGAAGTGTTTGAAAATAAGCAGATCATCATTGGACATTTATCCGCTCCAGCTGCAAGAAAACATGTCTCTCCCATATACCCACAGCAGGTGCTACAACGTTTCAACAGTTTGACTTCACTCCCGATGGCGCACTCCTCCACTGTCTCCAGAGTCAGATGGATTCCAGCACATCTAACAAAGCATAACTCATAAAAGTATCACTAATATCTGTAGAGAAACACAGGCTTAATATTTCCTGTTTGATTCACAGCTTTAACTTTTGTGGATTTTTTGTGCTTGTTTCAGGTTGCAAACGCACCCACGTTTTTAGCAGAATTTCGAAATAATTTCTGTTGCTTGCCATGCATCCACACTCAGTGACCACAAATGGCTCTTTAAAGTCCCCCAATGCTGGAAAAGCAAAAATAAGTCAGAATTTGGGGATTTGTCACAATAATGTTTTAAAGGAAACATGCCACCTGTATGCATAAACTGTTCCCACGCCTGATTTTGACCACAACCTAATTGAAGAAGAGGGATTGTGCTTTTAACAAAAGTGGCTCTGCTTCCTGATAGGAAGACTGGAGGGGGAAATGCAGAAAAGGAACGGCTCTCTAAACATCTGTGTGTGTTCAAAGTGATGGATGAAATGAGAATGTAAGGATGAGAGACACTGGAAAACCATGAGCAAAGCTCTCTTCACACAAAAGCAGAGTGTGATTCATGCAGCGCGGCAGACTTTTCAGTAAATGCACTCTGATTGTCCGGTTACGATAATTTGCAGAAATGTGGCTTATAAGTCTAAAGTTTAAATGCTTGGCCAGGATGCTACCTCAGCTCTGTTCTAGAGAGCTCACCTCTTTGAGAGGAAACCTGTAACGAGGCCATACTGAAGTCCTGGTTTGCCATACCAAACAAAAAACAGGCATGGCTGCTTCAGATGAAGAAGTAGAATGGTTTTTTGGAAGATGAACATATCCAATTTAAAAAAAAACATTATTTTCTTTTATTTCCCACCAACATGACTATTGATTCCCCTAGGTGCCTGAGTAGCCTGCTGCTGTTGTACTTGAACTCCCCTATGCCAAATGGGGAGGGGGCAGGCAGAACTGTAGTCCTATCAAATCTGGAGGACACCCCTTTGGCTGCCTTTGCCATAGGTGATTTTAAAGGTGATTTCGACTGCGTCAGACCAACATGGCTACCTACCTGAATTTAAAGGTCATGATCATTGTTACCATGCTTACGAGACACTGGGATGGGGTGGGGTTATTTCCTAAACAGCAGGGGCTCTCTGGAGGGTGGGAATTGAACCAGTGGCTTCAAGTAACAAGAGAGGAGGTTCAGACTAAACATCAGGTAAATCTTTCTGACAGTAAGAGCTGTTTGACAGTGGAATGGATTCCCTTGGAAAGTGGTGGGCTTTCCTTCATTGGAAGTTCTTCAGCAGATGTTGGGTGGCCATCTGTCATGGATGCTTTAGCTGAGATTCCTGCCTTGCAGGGGGTTGGAATGGATGCCCTATCAACCATGCAATTCCATGATTCTACGAAAGAGCATTTCCCTCCACCCCAAGCACTCTCAAAAAGTTGGCTGCTCACCAAGGGCAATAGTATATACCAGGCATGTCCAACAGGTAGATCATGATCTTCTGGTAAAGGTAAAGGGACCAGTCGCGGACGACTCTGGGGTTGCAGCGCTCATCTCGCTTTACTGGCCGAGGGAGCTGGCGCTTGTCCACAGACAGCTTCTAGGTCATGTGGCCAGCATGACTAAGCCGCTTCTGGCGAACCAGAGCAGCACACGGAAACACTGTTTATCTTCCCGCTGGAGCGGTACCTATTTATCTACTTGCACTTTGACGTGCTAGGTTAGCAGGAGCAGGGACTGAACAACGGGAGCTCCTGGTAAATCTCAGGCCCCTCAGTGATTTCCTCACCCCCACAGCCAAAAACAAAAAACAAAACTCAACAACTTTGGCCTCCTAAAAGAAGCTCAACAGCTTTGGTCCATCCAACAACAATGGGCAGATCACTGCCAGTTTTTTTTTTATAGTGTGAGTAGATCACACTATAGATTGCGAGTTGGATGTCCCTGGTATATACTATTAAGATCCTTAATTCTTGTGAAACAAAAGACTTGGCTTCATTTGGTGTTCATGATTAATTTCCCATTAAACTACACATTAGATGCAAAGATGTACAATGGCAGCTCAACAGCCCTTTTTACTATCAGGGAAACGGCTTAGAATGGGATGGTTGGAAGAAGAGAAGTAGATGGATAAATACTAACATGTCCTCAAGATCCCAGCCACTTCCTTACACAGAAGTTTTTCCAACAGTAAAGCGGCCATTAAGCAACTATTAGGTGTATTTACATATAACATGTAGCACAATCCAATCCATTAAAAACCTGTCCTTTTTGCATATGGCATTTAATTATAAAAAGGAAAGCATGCATTGTAACTAGGTAATAGCTTCTAAAGGAGGCACGGATGAACCAGCCTGTCTCCAATCTATGTATCACTTTCACATGTCTTCACTGTTAAGTCCATCCCAACCCTTTTTCTACATATATATGTGTGTGTGTTTAATCTGCACACAAATATCATGAATTTAAAGATGCATGTCAATCTCAACACATGCATTTCTAAATGCACTTTGAGCCATGTCAGAGCATTCACACCACAAAGCTCTAGTCTGCATTAGTCTGGAAGTTGCAGGTCGGTTTATATCAGGATTCACATTCTAAGCTTATGCTGAAATGAATGTTCTACCTCCTTGTTATATAAAAAAATGATTAATCTAGGCTCAAACCGGGGCTAAAATGCGTCCCAAAGTTCATTTGATGATCATATCCTGAGTTTGGGAAACTGGTAATACTGAGAGATCCTCTGACCAAATGCATTGTGCACACCCAACGCCCCCATTAAGATTAAGGGCCAAGGCTTCCACAACATGGCTCCAATAAATGCTACTACCATGTTTTTATTTTTTAGGGAAAGAAAAAAGAAAACCAAAACTCTAAGTACGTATATCATTCATACGGGTTTCATACTTCCAAGCCAGGGAGAGAACTTACTAGCCTCCAATATACAAAATTTACAAAATTCCCCATGAAGGGGCTGGGCACCCACAAATTTCAGTGCCAGGGCCAAGTTGGCACCCTTGCCCATCTCCCTTTCCGTAGCAAAGCAAGAGTACATTGTAGATGGGGACTTGCATTCCTCCATTCACCTCCCAGCTAGGAGAACCAATTGGAAAAGGAGTATTACTAGGAGCGAGAAGTCTCTTCTCTTTTGTAATTCCTGATGTGGTGGTGGTGGTGGTGGGAAATCACTCTTGCTGTATATTCTCTTGCTGCAACCCGACTGCTTCAGACCAACAGAGTTTTCAGGCCTTTAAAAATCCCCTTCAGAACTGTTAGAACCTAAAACTAAGATTTTGTCAAAAATGTATAACTTGCTGTTGAAATGGAATACTCAGGATGAAATGGTGAAATCTGCTATGATTAAATGAGGACAAGATGTTGGACATAACATTATGTTTGCTGACTGGGAACAATTGTGGACCACAGGTATGAAGTTTACGGCATGTAATGCCTTGAGAGAGAATATTATGAAAATGATTTACAGGTGGTACATGACCCCAGTCAAGCTTGCAAAAATCTATCATTTCCCCGACAATAAATGTTGGAAATGTAAAGAAACTGAAGGTACATTCTTTCGCCCTTGGTGGACGTGCCCAAGGATTAAGACTTTCTGGGAAATGATATATAATGAACTGAAAAAGGTATTTAAATATACCTTCTTGAAGAAACCAGAGGCCTTCCTCCTGGGCATAGTCGGCCAATTGGTGCCAAAGAAGGATAGAACTTTTTTTATGTACGCTACAACAGCAGCAAGAATACTCATTGCAAAGTATTGGAAGACACAAGATTTACCCACTCTGGAAGAATGGCAGATGAAGCTAATGGACTATATGGAACTGGCAGAAATGACTGGCAGAATCCGAGACCAGGGAGAAGAGTCGGTGGAAGAAGATTGGAAGAAATTTAAAGACTATCTACAGAAATATTGTAAAATTAATGAATGTTAGAATGATGTTGGATAGAAATTAAGTGGTTTCCAGCTGTAATGCTTTAAGGGAATATGAAAAATGGGTTGTTAATAGGGAAAAATCTAATGTTACTATTTTAAGACCAAAGATTAGGATAAACAAAGAGGGTAAGGATTTGCTGAGCCAACAAATTGAACTGGAATACAAAAAAGGGAGGTATGAGGAGGTTTGGGAAACAAGCTAAGGAAAATAAGTAATAGAAAAATGGAGTGGTTTTTAATCATTTTTATTTTGTATTTTTTTTTCTTCATTTTGTATTGTAATAACTTACAAAAATCTTAATAAATATCTTATTAAAAAAAAAATCCCCTTCACCTCCTTTAGCATGACTAACCATGAAGAATCTCAGCTCTCCCTCAAAACCAAGACCTTGCTTCTTAAAATTAATTGCCATGGTTGCTCATTTGAAGCATGTGGGAATTTCCTCTACCCAGATATAGCTGCAGGCCCCCCAATATACACCTAGTGCTTCTCCACCCACAAAGGGGACCCCCATTCACCTCTACATACATAGTGCAGACCACAATACTGAAATTAATTGCAGCTTTGGTGATGTAAGAAAAAAAGTGATGCTTAAATGAACAGGACAACCTGCATGCACGTTTTGAGGATGCAGTGTCTAGATCAGGCATAGGCAAACTCGGCCCTCCAGATGTTTTGGGACTACAACTCCCATCATCCCTAGCTAACAGGGATGATGGGAGTTGTAGTCCCAAAACATCTGGAGGGCCGAGTTTGCCTATGCCTGGTCTAGATCAGCCTGTTTCACAACTTCTGTGCTCGTTGGACTAGCTGATCCACTTCAAAACTCCTGGTGTTCTTCGATCCATCAATTTCACAGAACTGCCTCTTCCCGTCAACACATACCTTCCAAATTATGAGAATCCTTAAATCCTACATACTTCACAAAGCGTGCAAAAGCAAATAAGTTATGCTACATGAACAAAAGCACATAAAATGCCCCAAACAGTTACCATTTTGTTTTGTGCATGGCATGTTTGGTTCACAGGATTTTGGATTTTTGTTTTTTTAAAAAACAGACTTGGCTGTTCCAACACAGAACATGATATTTTGAATCAACTGTTGATGCTAGCCAAAGGAAGCATCCGCTAGCTAAGAATGAATAAAATAGTATTGTATGTGGAAAATGACCAGAACATAAGCAATTTTATAGGCTCTAAGGAAAAAAACAAAACCCTGATGTGCTCAACATTCTTAAGCGCACACATTTCCAGCAAAATATAAATATTTGATGTTGTGTCATTTTAAAAGGAGAGTTTAAAAGCAATTGCACTATAAGTACGCCTAACACTGATTCATTATCTGCCCATTTTGTTACTCATACTATCTGTACAGGACCACTGTGGAAAGCGTTTGCTTCTAAAAACAGAACAAGTCAACAGCAAGGATGCGGTCAGATTACATGCAACTCAAAATAAAGGGAGGAAAAGGAATATTTTGCTCATGGCTCACATCAGAAATCTGTCATGGGCTGGAGAGACAATATGTACGAATTTGCATTTTTGGTTTAGTTTACCATTTTATTTTATTTTTGGTAACCCAAACTTGTTTGGTAACCCAAACAAGCAGATATCTGACAATAATTGGTGAACATGCTGCCATCATATGTGGTGGCCTACGGAGGCACACTTGATTGTCTCTCGAGACAGATTGATGCCAACAACCACTAGGTGATAGAAAGAAGAAACCTCCCATTTTTGCAGTCCCGTCAGGCATCAAAAACAGGAGGCTTACTGAGCCCCTCACAAACTGCAATATTGCATATAAATATGTGTATATTAGGAGCAATTGACACTAAAATGCTGAAGAATTTTTATGGGGATTTTTTTTAAGGTAAACTGATATGGAAATGTGGAGAACTGAATTTAAGACTGGAAAAATGAGAGATTGAGAGAAACTGAAATGGACAGATTTGCCCATCTCTGTGCACAGAGGAAATAAGGCATAGGGATGTAAAAGGCAGAAGTGATTCAGCAATAAAGTGGGGGAACTCCATTCATGAGAAACCATGAAATAGAAGAGAAAGCCAATACTAAGAAGTGGACTTGAAAGGGCAATAACAGTGCAATGCGGCTGGCCATGAAGGTCATGAAGTCCAAAACATAAATGTGTTTCAAATTAGGTGAACAGTACTTGAGTCTACAGGCTTTAAATGGTCATTCACTTTCTCAACTCCTTCCTACAACAGAGAGTTATTCACTAAAATTATGAGGCCTACAGAACATTTCTGCCACATTACCACTGTTTGTACCAAGACATATTTAGGCAACCACTTAAGGAGAGGGAGACAGAGGGCTGGAAAACGCATTACAGTGGTACCTTGGTTCTCAAACTTAACCCGTTCCAGAAGTCCGTTCCAAAACCAAAGCGTTCCAAAACCAAAGTGCGCTTTCCCACAGAAAGTAATGCAAAATGGATTAATCCGTTCCAGACTTAAAAACAACCCCTAAAACAGCAATTTAACATATTTTTTTTACTATCTAACGAGACCATTGATCCATAAAATGAAAGCAATGAACAATGTACTGCAATCACACAATCCATCAATCAGTAGCTGAACATAAAAGCAATACACGAGCATGCTGGATCAAGGTCGATGGTCCATAGAGTCCAGCATCCTTGTTCTTACAGTGGCTGAACAGGTGGCTATGGCAAGCATGCAATAGCGCTCTGCCCTTCCCAGCAACTGGCATTCAGAACCACAATGGAGGTAGAATGTAGCCCCAGGTTTAGAAGCCACAGAATCCCTCCCTGAATTTGTCTATTCCTCTTTGAAAGCCATCCAAGTTGGCGGCCATTGTGGTCTCTCGTGGGAATACGCACTGTGTGAATAAGTACTTTTCATCCACCTGTCCTGGACCTCCCAACATCCCAGCTTCATTGAATGTCCCCAAGTTCTTATGTTATGAGACAGGGGATGAGGGGACTTTCTCCTATTCATGCCATGCATAATTTTACATATACCTTTCTCGCGTTGCTTCATACTTGCCTTTTCTCCAAGCTAAAAAGTCCCAAACATGGTAACCTTTCCTCAAAGGGGAGTTGGCTCCATCCCTTTGGCCGATTTGATTGCCCTTTTCCAACTCCAGAATATCCTTTTTGAAGGTGTGGCAACCAGAATTGTACACGACATTCTAAGTGTTCTCTGTAGCCAGCGGCATTTATAGGTGGCTCCATTCCCTGAAGGGCTACCGCCATGTTAGTTTTTCTAAGATGAAGTGCCTGACACACTGCATGCTGGAGAATCTACCATGGCAGGGTGTCTGCCTCAAACAGAGCCAAGCTCATAATAACAAGCACTGCCCCCCATAGAACCACATCAGTGGGGAGAAGGCGTCTGGTGGTGGAGGCAGCAATAGAAGCGCAATACCATACTGCAACTCTGATAGGTGCAAGGATCCCAATGGCATTGGGGCAGCACCTCCAGGGCAGGCCCTTCCAAGCCACTGGGGCTTCAGAGATATCCCAGTCATTCCATTGCAAAGCACCAGTCCTACATGCTCTTACTCTTTCCTTAGGATTTATAAGTCAATGCATTTGAGGACAGGGCAGGTGTAAAATGGGATTTCTTAGGCAGCAGCAGATCATGCTAATGATTCATTTTATATTTTTATTTAATTTAATTTATCACACTGCATTGTTCATTTTAATGTGATCTTATTTTTTCTTTCATTTGCTCTTTGTTTTTAAAACTTCAGTGGGAGTCCTTTTGAGGAATGAAGAGTAAGACACCCCATAAACATGAACTACAAAGGAAGAAAGGAAGTCTCAGGTCAGTAGCTTCCACGATAATCTCACTGTTGAAAAATTCCTTCAAGCGACAGACCTCCTTGTCAGGGGAAGAAGAAAAAAATTGAATGCACGAAGGTGGAATGGTGGAAGGTACTTAACCCACTTCAGTTTCTCTTTCAGAATGAAGTATGAGCTTGCACATCGGTGTATTTGCAAAACTCGTGGAAATACCCCACTTCCCCTCTGGAGCACAAACTGTTTCTTCATCTGACCCAGACTTTAAATAACCGCAACTTCTGTGGCTTTCACAAAATAACACTTCAGAAAAAGGCTTCTGTCTGAAGCCTTACAGGTGTGTAAATATACATGCATAGAACTCCCTCGGCGGACGATACAAAAACCCATTGACCGGGATTTGTGTACTCCTCGGTGGGAGCCCTACACACATGTAAGCGTAGGGCCGACTCCACAGTAACGCCGATCATGCATTGACTGAGGATATGGCTGAAACATGCATCAAAATCTAGGTGAGAGGTTTGTGCAAGCCCCTTTACGTGTTTATACTACCCTCTTCATTATGACTTATGTTGTTCTCCCCAAAGGCTCAAGGCCTAGGACAATAGTTGCCATGGCGCCCTTGTGGGATTTGCCAGTTGGTCAGGGGTACCACAGGGAAGTCCTCCTTCTCTCAACATCTGTGTGAAGCTCAACAACTGTGGTGGTTTTCTAAGTGCAACAACTTTGGGGGTGTCAGGAATTTTACTTTTTGAAATATGGCAAGCCTAGCAGTATCATAGACCACCAGAGGAGAATGCTTGTTATGCTTTAGGATTACAGCTACCAGAGCTTAGGCCTTGTATGAAATAATACACAGTGGTACCTTGGTTTACAACCATAATCCATTCCATAGGTCCGGTTGTAAACCAAAACACGTTGTAACCCAAGGCGCGCTTTCGCCAATGGGGCCTCCCCCCCAAAAAAAATTGGTTGTAATACCCCAAAAGTGGGTTGTAATCCAAAAAAAGGAACACACACATCCGGGTTTGACGTGGTTGTAATCCAAAGCAATTGTAATCCAAAGCAGTTGCAAACCAAGGTACCACTGTATTTCCATAGGTTCCAGGTGGAGTTCTGGCAATCACCAGTATAAATAAAAAATTCCACAATTTATTGAGGGGGTGAAAACCCTTGAAGATGGGGGAACGCATGCCCTTCAGCACCGGCCATTTACAAATGAAGAGAAGTGGCTTGAGGTGGGGGGTTATGGGGCAGCAACAGAGGAAGCTGTGTAAACTGGAGAATTTCACCAGCATCTCAAGTAAATGCCTAGAGTCAGGGCCACCACACGACACTTTGGCACTTGAGGCGAACCACAAAATGGTGCCCCCATCCCCTTTCAGAGACGGAGGTGTGATTGAAGATCTACATCTCGAACAAGAGAAGAATAAAAATCTACATTGGGATCTGCCGTCCCTGTGGATTTTGCCGCCTTGAGGTGGTTGCCTCTCCTTGCCTCATGGGTGGGCCAGTCCTGCCTAGAGTTCAAAAGATACCTGGAACTTCTTCAAGGCAGACATACATACAAAAGCAAAAAAAGGCATCAAACAGAGGCTTTAAAAATACATATAGGGCACTTTGATGTAGGCATCGGCGGTTTCAGAAAACACAATTTCTAAAGAGTTCCATGAAAAATCTAGCACACAAGTGCAATTCATAACAGCACACAAGTCCCTGCCCGCTTGGGTCCATGGTCTTTTCCATTCACAAAGAGGCACCACAGTATTTTGAAGCGCAAATAATCAAATTCTGATTTGACATTTCAAAACATTAGGAAAATAGGCCTAGCAAATGGTTTAGGAAACTGCCTCCCAAAATTAGTTTCACCCTTTTTGGAACGGGTGGGGAAATGAAAGGGAGGGCCAGCCCTGCAGTCACAAGAAAATAAAGAGTTCCATTCATGCTACAAAGCACATAAAACCGCCACCACTTGTTATCAAAGACGCCAGAATTTCAAAGCCATTTGTTTATTATTTAGGAGACTGCAACTTATAGGTGCTTTAAGGTCTGCACTCCCTATTGTTGTTGGGTTTTTGTTTTGTTTTTTGTTGTTTTTTATACAAATCAAGCTGCCAGATAAACTTCTTAGACTCTGCATACCCAAGCCTTTTTCCTATGAATTACATGAGCCAGTATACCTAAAGGAGCGTCTCCACCCCCACTGTTCTGCCCGGACACTGAGGTCTAGCACCAAGGGTCTTCTGGCGGTTCCCTCACTGCGAGAAGCCAAGTTACAGGGAACCAGGCAGAGGGCCTTCTCGGTAGTGGCACCCGCCCTGTGGAACGCCCTCCCATCAGATGTCAAAGAGAGGAACAACTACCCAGCCAGATGGGCGGAGTATAAATAATAAATTTATTTATTATTATTATTATTATTATTATTATTATTATTATTATTATATGCTTGGGTGGATTTTCAATTACTGAGTTTGATTCAGGGTAGTGTGAGAAAAATTCCACTCTTGCAATGGGGCTTTTCTAACACCCTGTGTTGTAACCACTTGCATCTCCTGAAAATCTGCCCTTGATGGGTACAGGGCCCCTCCAGAGTACTATGGAATTAATTCATTACGTTTATATACCAGCTTTATCTTCCAAGGAGCTCAGTGTGCTGTACATGGTTCTCTCCCCCCCCCCCATTTATCCTCACTACAACTCTGTGAGGGAGGTTAGACTAACAGATGGTGTTGGTTATGACCTGTGAGCTTCATAACTAAGTAAGGGGGTTCGAACCCTGGTCTTCCAGGTCATAGTCCAACACTCTAACCATTATGCAACACTGCTAGGGGATGCAGCACAAAAGGTGAATTTTCAGAATTTGCACACAAGGCACTTCTGGCTTATTATTCATTTGCTTATTGAATTTCTATACTACCTTTTACCTGAGGATCATACTGAGCGGTTTACAATATAAAAACACAAAAATACATAACATAGCAGCAAACAGAAGCAATGACCAACCCCTGCTACACACGCACAGTTTAAAAGGCCATAGATTTATTACTATTTATTAAATCTCAGACCCTCAACATTTAATATGTGTCAGGGGTTTAGGAGCAGAGGCAAGGGCAAGGGAGGAAACAGAGAGCGAAGGGGAGGAGGCAGAAGAAAAGATGAGTGATGACGACGACCCGAGATCTCCGAGTCTTTCCAGTGAATCAGAGGATTCACAGAAAGGAGCACCAGTGGCCAGGGCAAGGGGGGAGTCTAGGGGGGCACCCCAGGAAGATAGAGCCAGAGGGGACTCAGAGGAGAGCAGTTGGAAATCGGGACCAGCGTCACCGCCAGAGAGCAGGGAAGAGGAAGGGAGCCAGGGGGCAAGCGCTGGCAGCTCACCACAGGAGGGAGGGCATGAGTCAGGAGTGGCCACACCTCCATCGGGGAGCGAAGAAACGGTTAAGAGGAAAGTGGAAGGTTGGGCGCGCGCGCCAAGTTCAAATGCAGAGGAAGGCGGCGCAGTAAGCAGCCCGGAAAGGGAGCCAGGTCCTAAAGCCCGACGCAAGGAGGCAGGAGGGTCCGGGTCAGCGTCAGAAGAATCCCGGAAGGAAGAAGCCCCGGGGGGTAGAGGGACCCAGAGGAGGACAGTCAGGCGGAAAAGGTGGAGCAGGGCTAGGATATTAAGTTGGTGCGCACGGGGCGGAGACTCAGACGGAGCTTCGTCGATCTAGCTACTAGACGTAGAGTTGCGCGCAGCAGCGTGAGAATGGAAACTGTAATTCAATAAAGACTTTTACTAAATGATCGCTGGCTAGCGTGATCCTCTGTGAGCTAGGATCTTCAAGCAGCTCTGACAATATGTATTTTACAAGATATGTTTATGTACATGTTGAATGCTGCAATCCATTAGAATTTGGGGGAATGTGTACATAGGGCTGTATCCAACAATGGACCCACAGAGTTTCACTTATGCAATAGACTTCCCCTTCCTCTTCCCTCTCCCTGCATCCCCCCCCCCCCGCAACTCCCAGAAGCATATTTTGAGGTTGCACAGGGGGCTACAGGGGAAAGGAAAGGAGGGGGAAGTTCTGTTGCACAAGCCGAAGTATGTTGCACAAGCAGAACGGCAGCATTAGGCGCAACTCATAGACACAAAAGTCCAAAATATGCACACAAGCAATCCCAGCTTCACAATCAGACATTCACATAAATAAATTCCCAAGATCCAGGAAATCTATGTAATACGGAATAATGGGATAGGGGAGAAGGAAATCATCGAAAGGCTACCATATCCAGCTTGTCCAGGTTCCAAAATATCACATGCTTCATTGAAATGTAAGGAGGCTTTCACAAAACATCCAGCATCATCTTAAATATTAGGAGAAGGAAACCAGAACCCCATTCCCAATTATGTGTCAGTTGCTGGGGATCGTGAGCTGAGGGAGTGCTCTCGCACCCAGGCCCTGCTTCCCACAGGCAAGTGGTTTGCCACCAAGAGATCAGGACACTGGACTAGAGGGGCCTTTGGTCTGATCTAGCAGGGCTCTCTGTATGTTTTCACAGAGGAAATCGAAGCATAGACATACCAGGAACAAAAATTGCAACCAGTCCTCAGGCAGGTTCTTCCTCCTCTTCATCAATACCTTGTTCACAGCAAATATGTCTTCTTCCTGGGCTCTCCCTGTCCCTTTTCTTTCAAGCTGTAACTCTTGACTCTTGAACCTCAGCTGCTGATGTTCCCTGCCACCCTCGTCTTAATTATCTCTCGTCTCGTTTGAGTCTCCCAAAGACAAGCGGTAGAGTATAAAACAGACATAAGACGCACAACAAGCAGCTTTTAAACAACTTTTCAAAAGATAAATTTAACAAAAACAGATAAGAAATTGCCTTATCACACGACATGATGGCTCCATACATATAATCTCCCTCATCTTTTTTTTTTCTGAGGAGGACAAATCACGCAAGTTGAGACATCCCACATACAAGCATCTGTAAATGGTAGTAATGGAGAGGTACACAACTGGGCAAGTGTTTGAACTAGTTGCAAGCTAGCAGTCAGCAACTATATGTGCAGATGGTTCCGACTTCTCTGAGAAGCCACTGGCTGTTTTGTCACTTGTTAAGGCTAGGCTGATAGCCCTTCTCCCAGCTTCAAAACACCACCAGACCTTTGGTTAGGTGCACAGTCTGTTCCAGTGGCAAGCACTGTTGGGCATCTGCTGAGATGCTGGCCAATTGCCAGGAGTTATAGTGTTAGAAAACTGCAACCTGTGCTGTTAATAGAAGTAGTAGGACTCATGCAACACGTTGGCGACTAATATACAGACGATAATTACCAAAATGATTATACATTCTTTATTAATCTTCTGAGAAAAATACAAAACCTTATGCAAAGCCACAGGGACTTGCGAACTACCCAACCTAAGATGAACTTATAATGTCTGATTTCAATGGATCTTTCAAGTGCTTAACTCAGTCTTTTGTTTTCTTTATCTTTTTAGGTAAGTTCATGAAGATACCAACAAAAGGTAAGCTCGGTGTTGTTCACAATACCGAGAGACACTAGTGAAGTTGTAGAAGAAGAAGAAGAAGAAGAAGAAGAAGAAGAAGAAGAAGAAGAGGAGTTTGGATTTGATATCCTGCTTTATCACTACCCGAAGGAGTCTCAAAGCAGCTAACATTCTCCTTTCCCTTCCTCCCCCACAACAAACACTCTGTGAGGTGAGTGGGGCTGAGAGACTTCGGAGAAGTGTGACTGGCCCAAGGTCACCCAACAGCTGCATGTGGAGGAGCGGAGACGCGAACCCGGTTCCCCAGATTACAAGTCTGCCGCTCTTAACCACTACACCACACTGGAAGTTAATGAAGTTGTAGACAGGGTGCCGGTGTTTTGCACCTGTTTCGCCCTGGCAGTCCAAGTAATCGAGAGGCCACCGTTCTCCCCTGATGGGGCCCTTTTACTAGGTGTGATGGCCTGGGATTCGGACTCAGAGGCTGAACCTGAGGAATCCCAGCCTGCAAAGGAGTCCCCGCCTCCAGAACCAGCTGAGCCGGGGCTGGGGCCTGAGCCTACAGGGTCCTCACCTGTGCTGGATCCTCAGGTGCAGGCACCAGCTGAGTCTGCTCTGGCCCCTGAGGTGATGGAGGGCCCATTGCCTGCCGGTGCTCCACTCTCAGCCCTGCCAGGGGAAGCTGAGGTTGCCTCTGGATCCAGTAACCCTCCAACCTCTCCTGAGCTGCAGAGGCTCAGGGCAGAGAGGCGGAGGGAACTAAGTTCCCGCAGGAGGAGTGCTTGCCTCCAGGCCAGGAGAGGCAATCACCTGTGGACCGGGGCTGCCCTATGCCTCGGGGCAGATAAAAGCCAGCCAGCCCCAGTCACAGGTTGTGGGAGCAACATTGTTGGTAGCCTGTTCCTGCCTGCACCCTGTCCTGCTCTTCTGCCAGAGTTCCTGACCTCACCCAACTCCCTGCCTTGGGCCCTGCTTCAGCTTTGACGGACAGCCTCCATACCTTGACCTTGGACTGGATTCGGACCTCACCGCACAGTTAGCCCTCGGGACCAGCACACTGGGGCTTGCAGGTACCACACTCCCAATTTCATAGAGAATACTATTTCTTGGCTTAAGCTTAAGAGAATGATTTGCTTAGCCTTTGCATAAGGTTTTGTATTTTTCACAGAAGATTGATAAAGAATGTATAATCATTTTGGGAGTTATAATGCGGCTTTAATTGCTTAAAATGGTGAAGCCGTCTGGCTCAGGGCTCCACAGCACTTGTCAAAGGCATATTTGGCAACATGGCTCCTTGCCTCCATTTTGCTGTATAGCATGCGTGGGGGAACCTCTTTGATTTAGACAGCCAGCTCCTTAACAGTCCCCGCCCCTGTGGGTCAACTTTGACAGGTGGGTGGGACAGCCCACCTATCAATCACTTGACGTCAGATGATTGTCAGGCAACCAAAGTGTCTAAGGCGCTTGCTCAGAAGAAAAGTTGCTTGCTCAGCATCACAGCCAACTGGTTCTTGGCTGCTTAGAAAAAGTGCCCAGCATGGGGCTGGCAAAGCTACTTTCTTCAGGGATTGGCTGGAAAATCTGCCACACAGTGAATCCAGCAAGCTTGAACTCACCGCCCACCAGCTGATGGGTGCTGACTTCAACTCTGCTTTTCTGCAGGGATTGCTTTGTGATACAAGTTTCCCTGCCTTTCAGTGTTTCCCCCCCTTTTTTTTTAGAGTAGCATCCAGCCGCATTTTTGTCACCCTGTATACAATTGATCTCGCATGGAAGCCTGCTTATAACAAGCAGACACCAGTACAATTAAAACATGACTCTGCAGCTGACCTACAATTATCGTGTGTGTGTGGCTGCCTCCTGTTTATTATCTCAATTTGTAAATATCTATCCAATTTGGACATTCCACACTTGGAAGTTATAGGAAATGAGTAGGGCAACAAATATGTAATAGGCTTGAAATAGTTGTGTGGCATGGTTTAAATGCCACATCATTCTGAAGCCATGTTTGGGGCATAGTTTCTGGCATTTTTCTCACTCAAACCATCACTGGTTTATATATATATTTATATATACGCAGTATGTGTTTTGTAGCAAAGCCCCTTAATATTGCTGTGTGGAAAGTCAACATTAGTTTATTACTTTCTGAACCGCGACAGCTTTCCTGAAAGTAGCCTTACCCATGCTGTTCAGTGATTTGTGCATAGTGAGGAGTGAAAAATTATTTCAACATTGTTTTTAGGATGGCATCCACCTACAACTTTGTCACCTTATGTAGCTTTTTATATATAATACTTTAATTTTCAATTACAATCCAATAATAGCCTCATTATAACAATACCAAATTATAATACAATTACTAATACCAATCATTCAAATACCAAATTTAGATGGCCCCCCATGTGCTAGATTTGATGGTTTTCTTTATTTCTACGTTCCAAAATCTTATTAATTTCAATTACATTCCGGTCAAAATAATAATCCCTTATACAACAGCTTCAATATTAATAACTTCCATTTGTGTTGACACATTAAATGATTTATAGAACTGCAAGTGAGGCACTCAAACTATATCCATGTTCTTCCTGTGTGTGGCAACTATTCTGTCTGTGATGTTTCTTCCTGTCCTTGTAAAATGTTACGTTTGTCTTTTCCCAGTTGTTGTTGTTCTCTATCATGCCTTGGGCGGAGACCTTATGTAGAATTGATCCCACATGGCTGCCTCCTTGTAACTCATGGACTCACTCATTTTCTAAAGCACGTTCTGGATGTTTGCCAGTCCGCTACAACAGCGAGGGAACAGGTGTGGCATCCATCACATGCCTTGAACTCTAGGCAGTTGTGTGGCTTGGGCCCAGAGGGAGAGGTCCCCAAAAAACTGGAGCCAGAATTAGGGGGTAGATTTGTCTCAGTCTCATGGCCTGCCCCACAGCAGTTAGATCTGGAAACCTGCCCAGCACTGGCTCATGAGAAATGAAAAGAGAGCCAAGAGTAGCATCCTCCCAGAAGTGTCACTACACTCATCAAAACAATGATGGGACGAGAAGAGAGAGCGATGTTGGAGAAGCTGTCAGTGGTGTGCATGAATCTATGGGGCTCTCCCAACCTTGCCACCACCTTCCTCTACTCCATTCCCCTGCCTCTTCCCCTGCCCTATGAGCCACTGCTGGGTCCCAATTTAATTATCACCCTAATTTGGGCAGAGAAGAGGTACATGTGATCTTCCAAGCAAATTCCAGAAGAAGCAACTTAAACCATCGCTCTCTTATATAGTTTCATTTTCAATTGGATGGGGGGGTGGAATAAGTCCACATTTCTCTTTGTGGAAGGGGAGGGAATCCCCCTCTCCAATGAAAGATCTCACAGTTCTGAGTGGTCTGAAAAGTTGGCTTAATTCCATACAGTTTTGTAGCACCCAGCCAATCCATGCAGCCATACTCTTCAGCTACACTAGTCAATAATAAATCGATGATTCATGTTTTCCGTGTGCTGTGGTCTTTATTAGGTAGCATTTCCATTACTGTCTCTTAAAAGGTCTGTCTGGGAGCCTGACACACATTTCCCCTTAATTATACATGCAACTATATTTGTCTCTGCAGCCCAGATACAGACTCTTAATTGAGTAAGAGTATAGCGCACCCTTGATGATGCAGAGTTTCTAACAAGGGGACTTCCCAATATATAGGCCCATCCTCCACTGAGAAACAAAATTATCCACCCATTTTAAAAGAGAAACAAGGTTCCATGGTGTCTCCTTGAGTTCTTAAATAGTGCAATTATTAATGGAAACCTTTGCTAAAGGAAATTATATGTCCTGGCACAGCACTTTTGCATGTAAAACATAAAATTTAAGTAGTACAACATGTCCCAGGAACATGTACTCCTAAAGTGCATAATTTTGATACCATGGCTATTGCAAGTCTATTTCTTCAGAACTTTATTAAGCAACATTACCATGGAACTGCTAGATGTACATAGGGATAGGAGCAACAACAACTAAAACAAACCAAATGTGTCACTTTACAGAATCCTGTGATCAACCACCAGCTGATCACTAAGTCCTTACTTACTTCATTACTACTCCTCACAGCAATCCTAGGAGGTAGGTAATGTCCTCGTTGTTTTTTTATAAAGGGAAGAGAGGCACAAACCAAACATGTTCAGCACCCGAGGGCAGTAGACCAGCGTAGGGCAGTGGTTTTCAATGAATGATGGTCGGGGTGCCACGGGCAACCCTGGTCTCTGTCCCTTTTTCCTTCCCTCCCTCCTCTGATGGCCTCTCGTGTCTCTGCCTCCCAAAGGCTTGCACGGCTGTTTGTTGTAACAGCCCTGGCTACAAGCTCCCCAGGCGAATGGTGCCTCTGGGGCTGGCCAGGGGGTGCTGGTTGCCAGGAGCTGAGGTGGTCTCAGAGTAAGCAAGCAAGTGGGCGAGGGAGCCCAGCCAGTTAGTCCGCCAGCCCTTGCTGTTGGTAATGGACAGACAAGGCCCAGGCCTCTGTGGGGCAGTGTGAGGCGGCACCTCTCTTTGGGGTGGGGGAGGCAGCCCAGAGACTGGGAGAAGGGAAAGAGGAGGCTGATGGAATACTCCACAAGGGAGCGTGTTCAGAAAAGGGTGAGAGGCTGCCAGCTCCGCAGGCAAGGGGTAACATAACTAGGCTCCTGAGACCCACAGGGCTGCCGCAGAAAGAATGTAGTCGGTCAAGGGAGCCGTGGACTCAACAAGGTTGAAAACCTCTGGCTTAGGGCCTTGTGGCAAGGGCATGTGCCACAGCAGCTCTTTGTTCAATACAACACAACCCATTGCCTGTAGAGTGGTACCTCGGGTTACAGACGCTTCAGGTTACAGACTCCACTAACCCAGAAAGACTACCTTGGGTTAAGAACTTTGCTTCAGGATGAGAACAGAAATCGTGCGGCGGCGGCGCGAGGCCCCATTAGCTGAAGTGGTACCTCAGGTTAAGAACAGTTTCAGGTTAAGAACAGACCTCCAGAACAAATTAAGTTCTTAACCCGAGGTACCACTGTATCCGTCCACAGCCATTGACTGAACCCAAGAACGTAAGCAGTGATCTGCTGGATCAGGCCATTGGCCTATCTAGTTCAGCATTCCGTTTTCACAGTGGCCAGCTAGATACCGATGGGAAACCCGCAAAAGCAGGGCCTGGGTGCAACAGCATTTCCCCCACTTGCCTTCTCCAACAACTGCTCTTCAAAGGCATGCTCCCTCTGACAGTAGAGGTAGAATATGTTGGAAATCAAGCCTCTATCGGGAGAAGCTGGCAACTCTCCCAGGCACCCGGCTTGGTCTCCGGTGACCTCCCTGGCTGCATTCCCCAGCAAGCTCAGGCGAGGTCTCGATAGGCGACACTTCCCGGCGTGGGAAGAGCACACCCACTCGCTCCTGCTCCCCCGGCAGGGAAAGGAGATAGCCAGAAACATGTATTTACAGTGGTGCCCCGCAAGGCGAATGCCTCGCAAGACGGAAAACTCGCTAGACGAAAGGGTTTTCCGTTTTTGAGCTGCTTCGCAAGACGAATTTCCCTATGGGCTTGCTTCGCAAGACGAAAACGTCTTGCAAGTTTGTTTCCTTTTTCTTAACACCATTAATACAGTTGCGACTTGGCTTCGAGGAGCAACTCATAGAACGCAGTGTACATAGTAGCCTTTTTTGAGGTTTTTAAAGACTTTGGTGATTTTTGAAGCTTTTCCAAAACTTCTTTTGCAGCCATTTGGTAAGTTAAGCTTTTAAAACTTTTTTTTGGGGGGGTTGGATTTTGGGTTGGGGTGTTTGGAATTCAAGGACTTGGTGTTGGGGAGGGGTTTGCAAGAATCTGGAAGCTTGTTTTTTTCTGCATTTTTATGATTTTCTGTGACCATTGGGCCACTCTGCTGTTTTTTTAAAAAAAATCTGGGTTTGAATTTTGAAATGCTCTTTACAGTATGTGTGACTTTAAAGAGCACTTAATAAACTCTTGTTGTACCAAATTTGGCTTTGTTTGGACTTTTTTTTACCATAGGAACACATTAATTCATTTTCAATGCATTCCTATGGGAAACCGTGCTTCGCAAGACGAAAAATTCGCTAGACGAAAAAATTCCCATCATTCCTGACCACTGGTCCTGTTAGCTAGGGATCATAGGAGTTGTAGTCCCAAAACATCTGGAGGGCCGAGTTTCCCTGTGCCTGCAGTACTCCAAGCCATAGTTTTATATAACAGTACTATGATAAATGGGTGGTTTTATTTTCCATCCCCCTTCCCAATGAACTCTAGTGTCAACTTTGCCTTTTCAGAAATGGTTTAAAATTACCAATTGTTCAGCAACAGCAAATAAATTTTTGTGTCCCGTACCTGTACCCCCCGCTATTAAAAATGCTGGTTTACTGTGGCAGAATGAACAGCTCCACACCCTGGCATGCATGAATTTGCTCCCCACCCCCTTCATAATTTGAATTCTTCCATGCCAGATCTATGAAATCAAAATTATAAGTCAAAGGTCTAAATGTTTCTGGCATGCTAAAAGAAATGGGGGTTGGAATGGGGAAGGTGCCTTCAAGAGGAATGCATGACTCACATCAAGCAAACTACTCCAAAAGGCTGATCTTCTCGAATTGAGAAATTTGTACCCGGTTTCTAATGCAATACTCACATCTGAAATCATTATCTTGAGCCTGCAGCACGTAAACAAGACTATCATTGGAATGCCTACTTATTACTGATATTCCAACTCGGAGAGGAATCGATCTGGGTGGCCCATTGGCTCCCTTGTTATGCAAAAGTCTGCATACAAATCCTATTCCATCCAGATTATGGGACAATTAAGTTTGAGCCTCTGAAGGCTGAAAATGATTTTTAAAAACTATTAATATTAATGTTTGCCAATGATGCTATCTACATTTTGTTTTTTTCTGTCACGTTGAAAAAGCAACCAGAAACAGGCAAGACCAAATTAGGTTCAAGTCCTCAAATTCAGGAAACAAATTTCAGGTACATGGAAGAAGTCAGCCAACCTAAGCCATGTTAGGGGAAAACACTATTTCAGTACCTAGCAACTTCTTTAAAAAGTAAACCAAGTACATTTCCACAGGCTAAAAAACTGAAGAAACACACACACAAGGAAGATTCATCTGCATAGAATAAAAACGAACAAAAGGTTCAGGGTTCACCATTGTCTTTCTTCATAGGGCACTGTGGAACCCTACTGAACCCTACTGAAGAAGCGCCCACAGTTGAAGAATGTGCAGGTTACAGTATTATAAAATGAGTTTCATTTGCCATTCACCTAATCTAACCACTACAAAAAAGGCTGAACTAAAATTGGCCATGAGTGCATCAATGCTTAAAATAAATATGCAAGACATGGGTTGCCCATGTGGCAGAACACGTGCCATGAAGGACTTCTTCCCAGGTGCCCACGGCGTCCTCCTATCTCTCTACAAAAATATATTTGGCTTGCAAAAAGCCTTCTATGGCAACCAACTACTGGTGAGCTGTAGCGCATTACTAGTGAAGTAGGGAGAGTGTGTGTGTGCATCTGTGTTTATATGGTGCCCAAAACAGCTTCCTCAGTTTGCAAATGTACCCACAGGCCCAAAAATTTGGCAACCCTAATTCGAGATTTAATTTGATCCTACGCAAAGATAGCATTATTCTATCAATGGGCTCACCAAAAGGGAATCATTTGTGTTTGTCTGCTCAGTCATTTAACATGCACATCCAGTGGTACCTCTGGTTACGTACTTAATTCGTTCCGGAGGTCCGTTCTTAACCTGAAACTGTTCTTAACCTGAAGCACCACTTTAGCTAATGGGGCCTCCCGCTGCCGCCGCGCCGCCAGAGCACGATTTCTGTTCTCATATTGAAGCAAAGTTCTTAACCTGAAGTACTATTTCTGGGTTAGCGGAGTCTGTAACCTGAAGCGTATGTAACCCGAGCTACCACTGTACACGTTTCTCCTTTTCACACACAGCTTAGGCTTTATTGCCAATATGGCCCTTTGTCGCTGATGAAGTTCCAGATTCAAGCCACTGAGGTAACAGCAAACAAGTTCTATAGCAAAGAGTTTCCGTAGGATATTGCTTTGTGCCAGAAGAGTTGGGAGGGAGGGACAACGCCAGTTAACATGTGTTTTTAGCAAGTAGTACGAGAACAGGAAGAAATTTATTATTTCAAAGAACTGCAGCAACTTAATTTCCAGATGGGCAGCCTTTATAGTCTGCTGTAGCGAATGCAACAAAGATTCTTGTGGCACCTTAAAGACTAGTTAGGATAGCTCAGTCTTAAATCTCAGGGTCAAGGGTTCAAGCCCCACATTGCATTGCAGGGTTTGGACCAAATGACCCGTCCAACTCTATGATTCTATGACCTAAGCCTTAGTAGACCAGAGGAAATTTCCCATCTAACGAAGTAGCCTTAAATACATTAAATGAATGAAACCAAGTCCACTGGTTTCAACAGATCTGCCCCAAGTATTATTTAGCTGGAGATCACCCCTTGTCTTTACACTGTCATAAGACACTGATGCTTTTGCTGCAACAACTTAAGGCAGTGAACAGGAAGAAAAGGCTGCTGTTCCTAATCTTGCCAGTAAGTGTAGCTGTTTGACAGGGGAGACGATACAAATGAAGGACGTTCTTTAAAAAAAAATGTTTTAAAAGAAACAGCATAAGTTTCAGAGTTCTCTGTTGTACCAGCCACCATGCACACAGGGCCAGTTATTTGTCTGCTCATATTTATTGCAGATTCAACAGAACATACGTAAGAGAAACTGTGTGACAAAGCAGAAAGGGCATTATTACTAAGGACAGAGCAGCTATACATAAATATAGTACCGTATTTTTTGCTCTATAAGACGCACCAGACCACAAGACGGACCTAGTTTTTGGAGGAGGAAAACAAGAAAAAATATATTCTGAATCTCAGAAGCCAGAACAGCAAGAGGGATCGCTGCGCAGCGAAAGCAGCAATCCCTCTTGCTGTTCTGGCTTCTGGGATAGCTGCGCAGCCTGAATTCGCTCCATAAGACGCACACACATTTCCCCTTACTTTTTAGGAGGGAAAAAGTGAGCCTTATAGAGCAAAAAATACGGTAAATAATAATAATAACAACAAATTTTATTCTTTATACCCTGCCCATCCAGATGGGTTTCCCAGCCACTCTGGGCAACTTCCAGCAAAATACACAAAATAATAAAATGTCAGGCATTAAAAACTTCCCTAAACAGGGTTTCTAAAAGTCAGATAGTTGTTTATTTCCTTGACATCTGATGGGAGGGCGTTCCACAGGGTGGGCGCCACTACCAAGAAGGCCCTCTGCCTGGTCCCCTGTAACTTCACTTCTCACAGTGAGGGAACTGCCAGAAGACCCTCAGAACTGGACCTCAGTGTCCGGGCAGAATGATGGAGGCGGAGACACTCCTTCAGGGAGCATCTTAATGGCCCTTGCTGTGAAGTCCAAAACACAGTGCAGAAAAATACACATTTTGCATACACACACACTTCTCTACCAGTTGTGTGAGATGAAATCTACAACATCAGTAAGCAAATCAGACAGTGAAAACATATTGTGCAACATGTTCTGAGCAAAAATGTGTGGTTTTTCCATCTTCTGAATGTTCAATGCCGTGACACTCCTCAAAGGACCAATGCAAAAAAAGAAAAAAATACAGTTCCAATCTGAATCAGAATGTAGTGTCAGCATTGTGAGAGTGGGACTTCCTTTCTGTAGCCCCAAAAGTGCATATAGTCTCACATCCACCATAAAGATTGATATTTTTTTACAGCAATATATATTTTACAAAAGGCCACATCTGTATATCTATCATGGAGAGGAGCAAGGCAACCCTTAACTTCATGACTTAGTCATGCAATTCTAGACAGGGCTGGGACAGGTCGTTCAGAGGGCTCTGTGGAGAGTAAGTATGTAAAAAGGAATTTGGCCTCAGCTATATCAAAGTCAGGAATTTCACTGCCGCCTTTCTCTCAAAGCTTGGGAAATTGTGGACAAAGGTTCGTTCAGAGACCGCACAGTTCCTTGAAGTAAAATAAAATAATAAAATAAAATAAGAATTACTCTTTGCAGGCTTCTGCATAGCCCCATCCAAGCTGTCATGTTTAGTGGTCTGGATGAGAAGTTTAACAAAAGATTCAACCTTAGTGTGTGCTATGTTTTGGCATGAAAATTGAAACTCTGCCCCCAATAAATACTAGGACATTAGCATTCTGGTCAAAGGAGTAGTGCATTTTGGTCACTGTACAAAAGTTTCCAGCCAAAGCAACCAACCCGAGAGACATTAGGTTGGGTATTTGGATATGGCTTCCCACAATCCCAGCATAGGTACAATACCAATAATCCTCTGCACTTAAGCAAATACCCGCCATCACTTAAAGGAAAGCAATCTCAATGGATTGTCCCTCCCCCCCTCGGGGGGGGGGACTGTCTTCCTTGGCACCAAACACTTTGCTGGAAGTTTCACAGGAACAATTGAATATTCGTTTTTGTGTGTGTGTGTGCCTCAGCCATGAGGGGAGAGAAAACCTGGATCTGTGGGATACTGATCCTAACACAACAGGCAGCTGTGGGGCAGAGAGAGGATCAGATTTCCAGAATCAGCCTATATGACCCACCTTTAGCAAACAGTGAGTCACTCGTAAATACTGCAAGCCCTATTCTAAAAAATTATTCTTTTCAAAACTTCAGCTCTGAAAGCAAAGATGAAAAATAAGGACAGGAAACAGAGAACAGGGTACGGGGTGGGGAGAACCTGGAAGAACAGAGGAATCGCTACTTGCCAGCCGTGTTGCCATTATCAGAGATTCTTAAGCACAGCTCCAGCAACCCTGGTGCAAAGGCATACCTAAAATGTAAGTTGTATATTTTCACAATACAGTGCATACATTGCATGGCTGTGTTCAGTAAGGGGGACAACTAAAGTTTCCAAAACTTTGACAAGCTATTAAAAACAGGGTACAGGGCCATGACAGGAATCGCTAGGACCTAGGAAATGGCAAAAGTAGGATGAGACGATGAATATTTTTAATTAATTGATATACTGCTTATATGACAAAATGGCAGTTCACAACTCTAAAAACCAATACATAATGGAAATATACAATAATAAATCCATCGGGGCATTAAAACATACCTAATTAAAATCTATAATAATTATCGAACAGTAACATGCATAGCACAACAACAAAACCACAAGTTCCACTCAGGGCAACACTTGCTTAAACACGTGTGTCTTTGGGACCCAAAAAAATGCCAGTGCTGATGAAGCCTCTCATATTTTAGCAGAGTGGAAATTCCACAACACGGGTGCCACCAGTAGAAAAGCCCACCTCCATGTTAATACAAGCTGGTAATCATTAGGCTGTGGCAAAGCCAACCAGCTGCAGCAAAAGAGAGGAGAGAAACGGACCGCTCCCCCCAGCTCTAGCAAGAAGCCAGCTCCGGCAGGCTTTTGTCTCCCTCAGTTGTCATCCAGCAGCAGTAGCTGCCACTCCATCCTCACTCAGCAGATGAAGAGGGGAGGTAGTGTGGTGTAGTGGTTAAGACTGTGGGAGCCCAGGGTTCAAATCCCCACTGGGTGACTTTGGGCCAGTCGCTGCCTCTCGGCCTAACCTTCCGTGCAGGGTTGTTTGTGGGGCTATAAATCCGGAAGGGGGAGAACTATGTAAAAAGGGAAGGTAAAGGACCCCTGGATGGTTAAGTCCAGTCAAATGTGACTATGGGGTTGCAGCGCTCATCTTGCTTTCAGGCCGAAGGAGCTGGTGTTTGTCGTCAGACAGCTTTCCGGGTCATGTGGCCAGCATTGCTTAACCCCTTCTGACACAACGGAACACTGTGACGGAAACCAGAGAGCATGGAAACGCCGTTTACCTTCCCGCAGAAGCGGTACCTATTTATCTACTTGCACTGGCATGATTTCAAACTGCTAGGTAGGCAGGAGCTGGGACAGAGCAACGGGAGCTCACCCCGTTTTGCAGATTTGAAACGCCGAACTTCTGATCAGTAAGCCCAAGAGGCTTAGTGGTTTAGATGGCAGCACCACCCGCATCCCTACAGAACCATGTACAGTGGTGCCTCGCAAGACGAAATTAATTCGTTCCGCAAGATTTTCATCTAGCGAATTGATTGTCTTGCGAAGCACGGTGTCGGAAAAGTTTTGGAAAAGCTTCAAAAATCGCCAAAAACCTCAAAAAAGGCTACCACACCGCGTTCTATGAGTTGCTCCTCGAAGTCAAGTCGCAACTGTATTAACGGTGTTAAGAAAAAGGAAACAAACTTGCAAAAAACGCAAGACGTTTTCGTCTTGAGAAGCAAGCCCATAGGGAAATTCGTCTTGCGAAGCAGCTCAAAAACCACAAAACCCTTTCGTCTAGCGAGTTTTTCGTCTTGTGAGGCATTCGTCTTGTGGGACACCACTGTATGCCACCTTGAGCTGGAAAGAGGGGATATAAATCCAGCAAATAAATGAATAAGTGAAGCAGGGCCACTCAAGTGGCTCAGCTGAAAGATGGGCAACTTTCGACTCCTCCCTTCAAGTTCTTTCTGCTCCAGCTGGTCATTATAAGAACTTTATAACTAAGAATTAGTGCCTGAGCTTGCTTCCCCTCCCATTCCTCCTTCCCAATCCCTTTTCCTTTTGTGTCGTATCTTTTAGATCACAAAACTGAGCCCAGGGATTGTCTTGTTACCTATCTTTGTAAGATGCTCTGAGAGCCTGAGGATAGAAAGAAAAAAAAAGGCTCTTAATAAATCCAAGTTAAGAAGAGCATGCAGTCAGGATGATACTGTTGAACAGAGGTGCCCCACTGTCTTATTATCACGTCTTAATAATTAACTTTTCTGTATGGCTGATGTATTCCAGTAGCATAGCCCGATCTAGAAAAACGAAGCACAACACACCACAACAACCCCCCTGCTTTAGGCACAAATCTTGCAATGTGCATGAATTTGTGGCTGCACACCATTAACAGAGGCTGGGTTTCTCTTCCACCAGCAAAACAGATGCTGGTGAAATATTGGTTTCTATTGCTCGCAACCGAAGAGATTTATATCATCTGACATTCAGAGACCACTGTGGAAACCGTTGTAACCACAGCATTTACTGCCGTCCTTCCAGAGTTCTGCCAGAAAGATAGCAGCGCAAGACTACCCTTTATTTGCAAAAAAAAAAAAAAAAAGGCGACAATATTTTTGTTCCCTGCTTTGTCAGTCCTCATGGCAACAGTCAGAAATACCCTTCAATAACCCAGGCACATGTCAACAGCTTTGTTACATCTCCAGATTGAAATGTTTGGCATAACTGTGTTTCACAAGCCTCCAGGATGACTGCAAAATCTGGCAACGTCGAGTATATTTCCCTCGATTTCAAAACCAGCTTTGGAGCCACTGAAGATATTTTCCCCTCTGAAACTTTTAAGGATGTCTAAATTTAGAGAGGGACATGGAACACAGATTTAATTCTCTCCTTTTCTGACACTACAGCACACAGAAATGAAGGCAGCAGAGCTATCATGACATAGCAAACCTGCCAACCCCCCCCCACTCCCCCCCAGAATTGTGAGAAAGGTTCATGGGTGGATTATCAGAGGGTGGCAAGTTTTGCTATTGTTTATTCCTGAGAGATTCCTTGGAGGCTCGGGCTTTATCCCAATCCCAAGGTTTTACTTGCTGCAGTGGGGTCTGAAGAAGTATATTGGTAAATACCAGAAGGTGCTCAAATTGAAAAACAAAATGTGATGTCCAAAATGGCCACTGGTGTAAGGCAACCTTCCCCAAGCTGGTGGCTTCCAGATGTTTTTAACTGCAACTCCCATCAGCCCCACCCACCATGGCCAATGGCCAGGGATGATGGAATTTGTAGTACAACATTTGGAGGGCAACATGTTGCAATACTCTGGCATAACAAACATTATTTGAAAAGTCATTCGTGTACCAGAGCACATCTTTGTTCTTTTTTCACAGCACAACTACAATTAGCATACAAATGCTTCAAGCACCATTGGTGCAAACGAAATGTACACTTGTGGCTACAGTACCTCCCTAACTCTAAGCTGAATTTGTTCTCAAAAGCTTATTTAATTCTACACAATTTAGATTCTGATTCCCCTTTGATTTCGTTCTATCTGTGGCAGCAGGCAAGTGAGAGATCTAAATCTGGTAGGCACTCAATTTAAAAAGCATCTGTCCTTGCAGTTGCTTGTAAATGATGGAAGGTGTGGGAAGGAGCAAGGCTGGGCAAGATTTGCAGAAGTCAGAAGTGAGGCATTAATACACTCTATTCTTTCTGGCATGGATACTCCTAGTGGTTCCTTTGCCACAGCCTTCTTTCTTTCCATGGTTTCTCTGCCATTCCAATTCTCAGTGGAAATTTTTTGATTGTTCTGAATCACAGATGCAGATGTGTTAAAAGATTTGCCCGCAAACGACTCCAACAGCAGTATTCTACTTCCTTTGGTTCCAAACTTCTGCTTTTGTTGGCGCAGGAACACCCACAACCCAGAGGGTTTTTTGTTTGTTTTTTAAGGTCACTATTACAGATTATAAAACAAGGTGGGGTTGCGAAACATGCTTGGATGACCATTCAGTTCAACTGTATAATTGGGGAAGGACCCATCTGATGGAGAAAGCCATTGCATAGCAAAATGCAAGGTGGGGGCGGGGGGAGAGAACTGAGCAAGGAACACTATTTTCAAAAGATAAAGCAGAAGACATAAAAGGAATACATTTGGTAAATGGATCCCAGATGGCCCAAACGCAGTACTATAAAAAGCAGCAGT
Source organism: Podarcis vaucheri (assembly GCF_965113315.1). NCBI lineage: Eukaryota > Metazoa > Chordata > Lepidosauria > Squamata > Lacertidae > Podarcis > Podarcis vaucheri. The sequence goes on from NC_138760.1 coordinate 102,902,065, forward strand.
ATGCCCGGAGACCAGCTCTGTGCAGACTGGGTTCGACATAATATTTCAAATTCATAGAAGCCAGGAGGCACCGATCCTCTCTGAGACAGGTGCACATAAAATCTAGCACGAGCATTTTCCCTAAGCGAGTAGCTCGATCCCGGAAAAATCAGGGCAAGAAAGGGAAGAGAAGAATTGCAGCAGCAAGCAAAACAACAGCAACAACTAAGTGACCTGACGCAGAAGGTGAAGGCAGGTCGTGTAACGCCATATTTGGCATTCTAACAGTACCATGAATGAAGCAGACAGATGTGGCACAGGGATGAAAGCTCCATGCATTATCAAGTGTCTGCTACCGGTGCACTGAGCTTCTGCTTCCAGTGTGGCATACTGGATTTAGACTGGATAGAGATGGGGTCAAATTCTCACACCTTGAGAAAGACATTTTGTCTCGCATCTCCCTGACATGGTTATGGTTATAGAGATGGGGTCATAATTTAGTAGGGGAGCACACAATTTGCACAAGGTCTCAGATTCAGTCACTGCCATGGCCAGGCAAAAGGATTAAGTAGCAGTTGCCCAAGACCCTGGACAGCCATGGTCATTCTAAGTAGACACTAATGGGCTAGATGGACAAATAAGCATATCTGGTACAAGGCAGCTTCCTATACCCTTTCTCCATTGTCTACGCCATGCACCCAACCTTCACTTCTCAAGTCTTTGAATTATAAAAGGGAGACCCCTTTTCAGATTGATAGTTATATATAAACAAATAAGACAACGTACCAGATCCAATGTAGCTTCCCTCTTTGTGCCCTGACTGTCGTGAAACTCAGACTCATGTTCTTCCCCTTGCTCTCATTCATATACCAGGAGGGAATTGGGAGCATCCACTCCTCTTTTAAACTAACCACAGTTCCCTGGAATACACTGAAATTCTGCAAATTGTTGTTTATTTAAGCTATAGTGCTAGAACGAGCCAGGAGCAAACCATGGTTTTAGATTACGGGTTGTTCTAAACTCACAGTTGAATCAAAGATGAACTGTTTAAGCTGCAGTTCCCCTGTTCCATCCAAAAATGGGAAACTGTGGTTTAAACACATCAGTATCGATGAAGCAAAGTGTACTGTAGGGTGTAGGGTCAAGCAAGTGCCAAGGCAGAGGTTAGCAAACTCAGTGCTTGCAGCCAACTTAATAAACTATTAAGCCAGGGACATTACGCCTGAACTGGAATGTTTGAACCTCTCCATTGAAATAGCCTCTCTTAGCCAAAGAAAATGCAAGATAGCATCACGGGCAGTAGCTAAAAATACTACTTGGACAAGTAGTAATAATTCTCGTCTTGCATGTAAAAGACCATATTAAGTGACAATGTTGGCAGGAGCTACCTAGACAAGCGCCAAATTGAAACAAATAGCCATAACAACTGTGAATGTAATGACTAATGCCAGTCCCAGAGGGGACAGTATGAACATCTTTTACCCAAAACAAGATTCTGTTTGCTCATTTACCAAAGAATTCCCCCCAAAGCATGTATTGAGTTCCCATCACCTGAAGTGAGACATTCTGAGTTGCAATGTAGTTTATGATGTAACTGCCCAACAGCAAAACCCACCAAGGCTGGATCGCAGGAAAGCTGTATATCAGTTTTCATACCCATGGAAAGACTTTTGCATCGTTTCTTTAATTCATGGCGGGAGAACAGAATGTGAAACAGGTTGGCAAGGACCTGCCAACACATTAGAGTTATTTGGATGATTCATTAGCCTAGCTCTGAGGCGTTCCCTGTTCAAGGTCTAAATAAAAAAGCTATTTAAGAGCCAATTGAGGGGAAAAAATTGAGGAGAACAGGTCAAAATTTGCGTAGCATCTTCCATTAGACATGGAGCACATGTCAATGCAGTTCCCACAACTGCAGAGAAAACTGCCCTCTCCTGCAGCACTGCTTCTGGTACACAGAAGAAAGACCACAAGACTCACATTAGCATGTTTCATCCTGGCGAAACTATGGTACAGCTGTGCTTTATGTTGGTTTCTGCTTCCTTCACTGTACAGCGAAGTGCTTGTCACAAGACAATGTTTACATTCCACAGTCAGAGCACTGTTGGGTTTTCCCACGGGAATGGGAAGCTGGATGTGACGTACACTGGTTTCCTGTTTTTCACTGATCTCTCGGTGTTCTTCATTCCGAGGAGAAGGATGGTTGCTTCTCTGCTCCCGCAGAGGCAAGATGCATGTTTGTAATTTCTCAACTTTGAACTGAAAATAAAGCAACATTAAGTATGTGGCACGTACTGTTCATCATTCCGTTGTGCAAAGGACTCTGCAATATCAACATTTTGGTTATGGGCCCAGAAAGACGTAAATCAAACTGAGAAGCCGAGTCGGAATGCCGGCAGAGGAACAGAGAAACGGATCGCGTTATCTGCTCTGCGCGTCAAGTTTGATTGATGAAGGTATGTGCTCATGCTGCCCGGAGCAGCCTGCCAGTTTCTAGTTTATGGCTTTATGGCTGGACTTTGAACTTTTAAAGCCGTTTTGCCGCGATACAGGCAATGGCTGAGAAAGCGAAAGTACTTTTTAAAAGTGCTTTTGGAAGAAGCTGCAGTACTGTGACGCAGCTTGATTAAAAGCAGCAATGATGGATAATGCAAAGCTGGTTGATGCTTTTGGGATTCCTAAGCTCAATAAGAAAAATTACACGGAGTGGGTACTTTATGCAGAGGCAATTCTGCGGAAAGAAGGTCTGTTTAATGTTATTACAGACAACCCCCCAGCTCCAATTACAGCTGAATGGACTGCTAAGGATTCCAAAGCACGGGGAACACTTACGTTGATAGTATCCCCAGTAGAGCTCTGTCTGTTGCGTGGAAAGACCACAGCCAGAGAATTTTGGGACACTTTAAGAGAGGCTCACTTGAGGACAGAAGCTGGCTCCTCAATGTACTACTATGCCAAGCTGCATGATATGGCTCTTGCTGAAGGTGGAGATGTGCGTAAACACCTGATGGAGATGCAAAATCTGAGACATGAGTTGCAACAGAGAGGACTGACCTTTCCAGAGGCTGTGTATTCCTTTATGATACTACATTCTTTGGGTTCAAGTTGGGAGTCCGTTGCCACTCAGATTGCTGTTCAACCAACTGCTCAGCTCACAGTAGCCTATGTTACTGCCGTGATCCAGAATGAAGCAGATCGCCGGGGTGCTAGCTGCATGGGTAAGGGGGAGTCTTCACAGACGTCATCCCAGAGTGCAGTGGAACCACCAGAGGGCGCCAAAGCTTTGAAGGCAGTGAAATGCTACTCGTGTGGACGTCTAGGCCATATGAAGAGGGAATGCAAATATCCCAGGGCCAAGACAGAGCAGCGCAGCGGAAGCTCATCGCGTGGAAAAGGCCAGAGCAAAGGCAAAGGTCCGGTGTCCAGGACAACGCAGCACAAGGCAATGGTCTCACGCTTCACTCCAAACGTCGCAAAGGTCCAGAAGACGTCTAGATCTTTCTTCGTTGTTGATTCAGCAGCTACCCACCACATGTGCAACGATAAGAGACTGTTCGTGTCTTTTACACCGCAGGAAGGTGCGATTCACCAGGCGGATGACCACACGATCCCCAGTCAAGGCTACGGAACTGTTGTTCTTCACAGTTTGGACTTAGAGATACATGATGTACTTTACGTTCCGGATGCCACACACAATCTTCTCAGCGTTATGCAGCTGAATGAACGGAACATTGACGTTTCCTTCAAGAACAAGAAATGCACCATCACAAAGAAAGACGATTATGTTTTGCATGCTGAATGTGTTGATCGTTTGTTTGTTTTGTATTATGATGATGTTGTGCAGAATGATACTTGTTGCATTGCAGGTTCTAACAAAAGTTTGCATGCAGGATGTATTCATGATTTTCACAGGAAATTTGGTCATTTGCATTTTGAGGCAGTATCTAAAATGCCTACCTTGGTTGAAGGTATGACTATTAAACCCTGCAGGTACCACATGAAGTGCAAGGCATGCGCAGCAAACAAGGTGAAAATGGCTGCGAAAGGTAAGGTGTCTAGTAGGCAAGCTACAGAACCATACCAGGTTGTTCATGCTGATTTAGTTGGTCCACTATCGCCCTCTTTGGGTGGCAATAGGTTCTTCATGGTTCTCATTGATGCATTTTCCAGGTACATTTATGTGTATAATCTCAAGCAGAAATCAGAGGCTTTTCCAAGGTTCAAGGAATTCTGTGCTTGGTTGGAAAATGTGCATGGTAAGAAGATAAAAATTCTTTTCACAGATCGCGGGGGAGAATTCACTTCTCAGCAGTTTGAAGCTTTTCTGACTGATAAAGGAATTCAACACGATTTGTCCAGTCCTCGCTCGCCATGGCAGAATGGGCTTTGCGAAAGGGCAAATCAAACATTGCTTCAAGGGTTAAAAACCTTGCTGCATGATGCCAATCTTCCAGAGAGTTATTGGGCTGAAGCTCTCTCGTGTTTTGTTTACAGTTACAATCGCGGGTTATCTTCAGCGATTGGTTGTACCCCCTATGAGAAGATGTTTGGCAAGAAACCATACATCAAACACATGAGAATATTTGGTTCTGACATGTGGATTCGCTCACCACAAAGCTCCAAATTAGGCAAACGTGGATTGCATGGTATCTTTCTAGGTTATCAGAAAGGTTCTTACAGAATAATGATGACTGACTCTAAGACAATTAAACTCACAAGAAGTGTTGAGTACAATGCCAAGTGGGGGGAGAATGTGGGAATTTTCCAATGTTATCCTGGTGACAGTAATGAGACTGAGGATAAGCAACAGCAACCCACACCCACTGATGAAGGTTCTGGTTCTGAGTCTGAAACTGAATCGGATAATTCAGAGGATTTCAAGAGTGCGAAAGCCTCTATGCGACCCTCTGAAAGCTCTGATCAGGAATTAGAAGAACCATTGTTCACAATAGGTCACTTTTCTCCTAAGAAGGAAGAGGAGAGTGTTGAAGACCAAAGGCTGATTCGCAGGTCACAAAGAGCCACAAAAGGCAGACCTCCAAAGAGATTTGCTGATGAATTTGCTAAGACAGCAGTAGCAGCTGTTAAAAGCTCCAAGAAGGTTTTTGAACCTTCAAGTTTCCAAGAAATCCAGGATTTGGATTCTAAGGAAGCTGAGCCATGGTTAAATGCTATGAAGGCTGAGCTTGATTCCTTAGAAAGGAACAAAACTTGGGGGCTAGTTCCAGTAGTTCCAGGAATGAAACTGCTTGGAAGCAAATGGGTCTTCAAAGCGAAGACTGATCAAAATGGCAAGATAGTCAGACACAAAGCCAGATTGGTAGCCAGAGGTTTTGCACAGGTACCGGGTGAAGACTATCACGAGACCTACTCAGCCACTGTGAGATATGAGAGCATTAGGCTTATGCTCAAGCTAGCTACAGAGGAAAATCTACACATTAGTCACCACGACGTGAATACAGCGTTTTTGTACGGATCTCTAGGTGAATCACTTTATATGCTTCCACCTGATGGCGTACAGGTAAAACAGGGATTTGTTTGTGCTCTGAAAAAGTCCCTTTATGGTCTCATACTTCTCATTAACTAGAGTTGTTTTTCTGGGCAGCTGGAAAGGAGGGGAGGAAAGACATCAGATATCCAGCAGAGGTTGGGATACGAGAAAAATCAGAGCACATTATGAGGCTATCTAAAGGGAGAATTGGTGGCCAGGGCAGCAGAAGCCATGGAACAAGGAAGAAAAAATAAGCAGGCAGCCACAGACGTCGTGTTGACGGCTATTCTTTTAGGCTGCTAAAGGAGGCTCTCTCTTTGTGACAAGCCCATGGAGGGTGGGAGTTAGGTTATAAGGCGCACATTCCTCAACCCCAGTGACACCTTCCCTGAGTGCCATTTCAGCAGCTTCTAACTCAACACTGAAAAGTTTCCTGTCTTCTGGTAGATGAAAGGACCCTGGTAATGTCACTTCCCATGAATTCATAGGATAGCAGCCTCCCCAGTGAGCCTTCCCATCCCGTGGGGGTTCCTTGTGCTGGCTGAAGTGAAACGAGCTGCAAGTCTCCCCAAGAATAATTCCCTGAAAAAGGGCAGAGTGTCTCTGTCATGGTACCAAGACTCTCATGAAGCCACCCCTAGGCTCAGATGTTGTTGTTGTTGTTGTTATTTGGTACCCGTCTGTCTTCAGAGACAATGGAGGAGCTGGGCAAGCATATTGGCAAGGGAGCTATGACAATGGATCGCCTCTCCAAAAGAATGTGATGTGTGAGAATGAGAATGTGATGCAAGTGATATGAATTGGGGTGAGCAGAAAGTAGATCAGCATCAACCAATAGGTCTCCAGATGGTTTGCAACAGATCAGCAAGGCTTTCTGATCCCTTTTCTACAGTAGCAAGAAATCCCTTTATGAAGGAGGTTGCTGAGCTAGAGAAAGGTTGAAGGGAAAGCAGTGGGGCAGGACTGTGAGCTCAGTTCTGATACCGAAAACAAATTCCTGGATTGAGCATGTGCTCACAGATGCCCTGCTCCTTAATTGCCCACCCCAAGCCACTATCTTGCACCTTGCTCTAGTTGGTGGACCTGGGTAGATCCTGGAAGCCTGAAGGCTGCCCAGTCCTGATAGACATACGCAAATGCTACCTTCTTCTTTCTTGTATACGTACATCCAATGATGAGCCAATCAAACAGCCTCAGAGACTTTATAATTTTGATATACAATACCCTCATGCTTACCCGTTTTCTTTCGTTGTTGATTTGCACCAAGCAAGCCTACACTAAATGCTGGCACTGTGAATCAAGTACTATCACAGGAAATGTACAGCATCCAAGTTAGTTTGATTTTAAAAAGAAAAAGGATGCAAGCATTCTTGCTTTGATGTAAGTTCTAATAGCTCTGCCAATGCAGTTTTGAAATATATCAAGCACAGGTAGCCTCCAGCTGCAGGGACCTCCAGATGTTGTCGGACTCCAACTTCCATCAGCACCAGCCAATGGTCTGGAATGATGGGAGTTGTAGGCCACCATTCACAACATGCATTTACAGCACTGTGATGCCACTTTAAGCAGACATTGCTTCCCCCAAATAAACGTGGGGGCTGTAGTGTGTTAAGGGTTCCGACAGTTGTTAGGAGACCTCTATTCCCCTCCTAGAGCCAAAACGGTATATATGAAACAGAAATGACCATTAAACACATGTGTACGAACAACATTAAAGAATAAAAATAGAACATTAAGTAAAATATCAGCAAACAACAGAACAGAGCACTGTAGTGAATCTTACAAACAGCACGTGGGAGGATGAAACAGAGAGTGGGTGCTGCTACTGAGAAGCCCCCCTTCTAAGAAGGTGCAAGACGGCATCCTGCCAACTGTGGTATAGTCAGCAAGGCCTTACTGGGAGACCTGAGAGATCAACCAGAGAGGGAATGGGGAAAGCTGGTCCCAAGTTGTTTAGGGCTTTATTATATGCCAGCAATAAACTCTTCAGCCACAAATTATCTTCAACCAACACAATTCTGGAGTGTGCAACATCATGATCTCTGCCCCACTGTGTTGAAACAATTTTTAGATTCAGATGTAATTGTTCTGGAGGAAAATGCAGACAGTGACATAACATGCTAAGTATTTTGGCACCACCTGCTGAGAAGCATGAATAAGCAGACTTAACCGCCCCTAGTGGGCAGACAGCATATTGATATCATGATGCCTTCAAACAAAATTTGAAATATTGGAATCAAGTTGACATAAAGTTTTAGTGAGGGCTTTCAGCATGGGTGTAGCCAGGAATTTCATTAGGGGAGCAGCACTTTTATTAGGGGGGGCAGAACAGATGGGAGTGGTCAGTTAGTGAAGTATTTCTATGGTTTTAATTGATCTTGGGGCAGCTGCCTCGCCTGTCACCCCCTTGGCTATACCCATGGGCTTAACACAGATGAAAATCCGCAGTTGAAAAAGTCCTCTTTCCTTGCCATCACCCTCCAAGCCTCCCTCAGAGGTGGGACTTGGAGAAGGGCATCAGAAGAAGCGTAGGTTTGTGAGGGGCATTCCAGAGGATAATGGGGACCTGCACCACAAAGAATTTTGGTGTTTAATTAATTAATTAAATTTATATACTGCCATTCATTCCAGAGATCTCAGAGCGGTCCACAGGATAAAAAAATACAGGGTAAAAGCACATAATAAATAGCCAAAAGAAAACAAAAACGCTTCCCCAAACACCACAGAGTATTAATCAGCCAAAGGTCTGGTTGAAGAGGAACATTGTTGCCTGGTGCCTAAAGATATATAATGGAGGTGCCATGCCAAATGAAACTCCCTGGGGAGAACATTCCACAAATTGGGGAGCCGCTGTGGAACAGGCCAGTTCTCGTGTTGCCACCATCCGGACCCCTCGTAGAGGAGGCGCACTCTTGTTTAATCATAGGCAGATAAATTCAGACTCAAGTCAATTAATCAATATACAGCATATTGAATTAGGTCACAGCCCTAAATTGATGCAAACAATGCGAGTCAGTGACAAAAAAAGATTAGGAACCCTTATCCGTGCGATAAATTAAGACTCGCGCTGTGTCTACTCAGAAATAGTCACCCTGAATTCAAGAGGACTTACTCCCAAGTAAGTTTGTATAAGGCTGCTTCCTTGGCAATGTTTTCCTGGTTACATCACAGTGCCTTTGACCCAGGGCTGTAGCAGCAGCTTGTGAGCAAAATCTACTGACTTATCTAGAGCGGACACTGCAACATTTCTTATATCCCAGTGCAGCACCTCTGCCTTCCCCCCTCACCAGAAAAGTGTGGCTCAATATACTTGCGGCTGCTTAATTTAATCCCCTTCACAGAGTGTTGTGCCATCTTGTAGAGATGGTTTTCCCCTCTCCCTCCTTCCACACTAAACAGCAATGTAGGCTAGCAGTCTGAATATTATAGCAATATATTTGGTACTAAACTGAACAGACAATTAATCTGAATACATTTAGTCAATATTTAATTTGTCTTCTTTCACATCATTGTAATATTTTTATGGGTATCTTGTATTATCAATACAGTGGTACATACGCTTCAGGTTACATATGCTTCAGGTTACAGACTCCGCTAACCCAGAAATATTACCTCGGGTTAAGAACTTTGCTTCAGGATGAGAACAGAAATCGTGCAGCAGCAGCAGCATGGTGGCAGTGGGAGGCCCCATTAGCTAAAGTGGTGCTTCAGGTTAAGAGCAGTTTCAGGTTAAGAACAGACCTCCAGAACAAATTAAGTTCTTAATCCGAGGTACCACTGTATAGATATTAATATTCGCAATGTGACACAAGTAAAAATAAAAGTAGTTAATAATAATAATAATAATAATAATAATAATAATAATAATAATGGGCTATGAAGTAACTAGGGCTGAAAAATTATGACTGCCCAAAGTAACCCAGTGAGTTTCACATATACTGTCCTGGTGTCATCAAACATTTTGGGCCTAGGGGCACATTTACAAACTGGATAGTTGCCATGGGCACCAAACACACATTGCAACAAAGGGCATATCACATGTTCTACTGGCTACAATCAAAAACTTCTTTTAAGCCCAATTTCAGTGGGGAGGGAACCCAGAAGGCACCAGGAAAGACCTCTATGGGTGCAAGAGCCCCTACAGACACCGTCCCAACAACCCCCAGGCGAGTCCAACCTCATTCACTAATAATGTGATTCTGGATGTCGAAGTCTGAAGATGGTGTGCCAATACCTCTCCAGTATCCATCTCCTTTATTTAACTTGCTTCCAAATACCATGAAATGGTGCAAAAATGAGATACGAGTCCATGTTATCAAATGAAAGTCTGTTCCGGCTGTCATTAATAGTCACTTTAAAAAACCCCGCCTCATTTCTGACCACTCTGCACCACAGGCCAAATGTCAGACATATCCTCTCTGTGACTCTGTCTCATCTCCAAAAGCTTTCATGTTTTAATTCTCACGATATTAGATTTGACACACCAATCTGGTACCTAATATAAAAAGGCAGGCTAATTACTACAGCAGGTTTATAAAAGTGAGAGCAAAACTCTTAATTTAAAAAGCCTAAAGCAGTGCAAAGACTGAGAAGCTAATTGCATGAAGTCAAGTGCTGCAGAGAGTTAGCGTTCCTACAATGATGAGGTCCTGCCTGAAGGTGAAGCTTTCATTGTGTGGCCAACCTTGAATGGAAAAAAGGGTGGAAGGATTTCCCCCTCTCTGTCAGACTGTCAAAAAAAACCCAGAATACTTAACGATCAAAATGGAAGATTAGGGCTAATGACACAGCTTTTTCTAATAGATCATTGTTGAAAATATTTCTTAACATGCACAAGATATACATTAAAACCACCACTACCACCACAATAACAGATACTAATAACACAAAAAAAGCAAAATTTTAAAAAGTGACAATGCATTCACTCTTCTAAATGCTTTGAGGAATAAGTCATTGTTCAGCGCTTTGCATGCAACCCAGCCAGATGGGATGGGTATAAATATTATTACAATTATTAAGGTAGCAGTCTGTCTGGATGTGGCCATATCTCTTAGACCTTCTATGATTGTTAGCTCTTAGCTTGTTGCCTATGTTGTTCTGTATGCAGCAAATCAAATATTTATTACAGTCAACCAACCAGTACAAACTGTAAAAATGCATAATCACAACTTCAGAAGAACAGAGGTGGAGAGGCCAGGGATTGAATTCAGGACTGAACAGGGCCAATTGAGAATTGAACCAGAGAGACCCAGTGCATGTAAAGCATACGAGCTACCACTGAGCTACAGCCAGTGTTAAAAACTGAGATACGAAAGCTAGGAGCTAAATGGCACCTTAAACCTAGGTTATGGGCGCAACAATGGAATGTCTAGGCACGCTTTCTAATAAGAATACAAAGCTGAAAATGAATGAACTGTAACTAAAATACTATGTTCCTTTTTCACATAGTCTAGTCCTTCCCCTGCCCACCCACCAAATATTTTTCAGAAGGTCTATTCTCCAGTCTTCAGAGAGTAACTGGAAGTGGGGAGGCAGAAAAAGGAACTCCTTTCCTTGAACTCTGCAGTTTTAATCTGAAATCTTAGGCGCAGTACTGCGCCCAGAGCTCAGAAACATCCCACACTAATGAAATTCCCTGTCGCAAAATGCGCCTAGTGTTTTGAACAATGGGAGTTTTGAACACTGACTATAGCATTAACCCATGACTAATGTATTGATATGAAGGACTGGGTCAAGAGAAGACGTATAACCATGGGGGCAGCAACAGGTCAATGGCCACTGCATGATCACACCTTGAAGAGGGCCCCTGCAGTTCCATTTTCATTTATTTTTATTATTTCCATGCTGCCTAAAACTGAATAATAATTACAAAACAAGCCATCAGGGTCCTTATAGTGAGAGGGTATGGAGTTTAAGAGCTGGCACACAAAGTTGCCTAAAGCCTTATGAGCTCCTCCCTTGCTTGGATTTATAGCATGAGATGGAAGTATGAAAACATTCTTTATGAAAATTTGGCTCCCCATTTACAAAAGGAGTCTTCAGTGTACCTCTCAAAAGGGAAAAAAAGACTTAATATGCAATACAAAAAGCCAAAGGCTACACTTACGTTATTGTCAAGTCATTTCAGCAGTGCTACAGAAATGCTGCTGTGGCTTATGTGCTATAGCTATATATATATAGCTGTATACACACACACACACACACACTTGCTATTGAGAACCATTAAAACAGACAAGTTAGTGCTCGCTCAAATAGCTCAAGTACTTTCATTAACACCTCTGCATTATGATGCACACTTCAGCCAGAAAGCTAATGTCATGAATAATAATAATTGTAAAGGCACTGGAGCAGCGATCGCAGAAGCATGTATTTGTTCTTCTGAGCATACCCTGCTAACACAGAGAGCCTGTCATTGAGAGGCACCTGCTGGGCAGGGAACAGAATAGAATTCCAAATGCATTCCATTGCACTGGCTGAACATAATGTTACCCTGGCGCTGCAGATTTCTCCTGGTGTTGGGTACCGTTGATGGAACAGTAACACAATACCAATAGTGCACAGAAAGGAGCAAAAATAAGGAGAGTTGAAGAAGTGCCGGGAAGAGTAGCGACACTCAGAACTCAGTTCCACCACATACAACACAGTAATGCCATGCTTAAGTAAAAACACTGCCATTTTTATTCCATCAGTTGAGACACCTACAAATGACTTCTCCGTTCCCAACGAACATCAGAACATGCAGCTCCAGTTCAGGAGCCAACGGCAACACCACTAGCATATAAACCCCAAGAAGGGAGCACAGTTTACTTGATAAGGTGTGCAACATGGGACCGCATCACTATTCCCTCATGTCTACGGAAGCATGGGCATCACTTTGCCCTCGTGTCTACAGAATAGATAGGGGCTGGTGATTGGGAACTTCAAGAAAGGGAGTATGTTGCACAGGCAAGAAAAGAAGGACAGTTGAATAACAACACTTATCTTCCTCCAGAACTGCCAACAGAGATCCTGCTTACGGCCTTTCCACAAGCATCTGGTTGGTTATGGCGGGAACATGAAGCTGGACTAGATGAGTCTTTGGTTATATTGTCATACAGCTATTTTGCCTTTGGGCTCCAGACATTAACACCTAGCAGGAGCCTCAGCTCCACTGTTGCAACCACAAGGACAAGTCACTCCACAAAAATGTAAACAAAAGAGAACCTCAAGAGTGAGGCCGTGCCTTAAAAAAAAACCACACCAATCCTGAACATCTCTCATCCACCCACTGCAAAGCATCATGAAGTATACAGAGCTCAAAACATCCATAGCCCAAAACGGCCTTCCATTCCGCCCCCCATTTTGGAAGAAGTAGAAAAGCCAAGAACACTTTCAACAGTTCGTAAAGTGACAAGGGACCACAAAGGTTGAACATCTTGCTGATACAGGAAATTTTGAAAGTGCCCATCGCCTTTCAAGGCTGCCCGTTCCCTTGTCATTAGCTCTTCCTAATGTTTAACTACAGTGTTCCTTCTTGAAATTTGAACCCCTTGGTCCAGGTCCTAGTCCTTGAAATATTAGAAGATGGTCTCTTAAACATCTCTTCTCCAAGCAAAATATATCGATAAAAGCATTCTTTGAAGGACCAGGTGCGCAGCCTGGGAGTCATTTTGGACTCACAGCTGTCCATGGAGGCACAGGTCAAATCTGTGTCCAGGGCAGCTGTTTACCAGCTCCATCTACGCAGGCTGAGACCCTATCTGCCTGCGGACTGCCTCACCAGAGTGGTGCATGCTCTGGTTATCTCCCGCTTGGACTACTGCAATGCGCTCTACGTGGGGCTACCTTTGAAGGTGACCCGGAAACTACAACTAATCCAGAATGCGGCAGCTAGACTGGTGACTGGGAGCGGCTGCCGAGACCACATAACACCGGTCTTGAAAGACCTACATTGGCTCCCAGTACGTTTCCGAGCACAATTCAAAGTGTTGGTGCTGACCTTTAAAGCCCTAAACGGCCTTGGTCCAGTATATCTGAAGGAGCGTCTCCACCCCCATCGTTCTACCCAGACACTGAGGTCCAGCACCGAGGGCCTTCTGGTGGTTCCCTCACTGCAAGAAGCCAAGTTACAGGGAACCAGGCAGAGGGCCTTCTCGGTAGTGGCACCTTCCCTGTGGAACACCCTCCCACCAGATGTCAAAGAGAACAACAACTACCAGGCTTTTAGAAGACATCTGAAGGCAGCCCTGTTTCGGGAAGCTTTTAATGTTTGATGTATTATAGTATTTTAATATTCTTTTGGAAGCCGCCCAGAGTGGCTGGGGAAGCCCAGCCAGATGGGCGGGGTATAAATAATAATAAATTATTATTATTATTATTATTATTATTATTATTATTATTATTATTATTATGAGGACTTGGTAGCATGGTCTTCCACACAAGGGACACAGGGTTTATACATACACTGTACTGTACAGAAAACAAGGTCCTCAACCTGACCATTGATTCCATCACTCCAGGAGAAAGCTATGGGAACACAGCCACATTTGTTGGTGAATCCAAAGCATCTCGCTTCAGTGAAGTACTAGCAAAACATTTATGGTGTGCTCTTTTTCTGCATAAGGAGCAGAGTACGTAAAGCAGACAGAGTTCCAAAGCTACCAACAACAGGCTGGATAGGCAAGTATTGTCTTAATGACTGCATTATCTTCCCTGCATTTCATAAACTGTGCCAAAGAAGAAAGCTAAGTGATGTGCTTGCAGAGAAAGGAAACACACTGCCGCTCCTAACTGGACCTGGGATAAACTTCCTTGCCCGTTTTACAAATAGCAGGCACCAGACACTGACTATGAAGTAAGAACTGTTTAGCTTTTCCCAACACCATATGAAATCAGGAGAACAGACACCTTGAATTAAACCAGGTGATTCAATAACCATCTGCCTCCTACCTTCTATTGCCAAAGAAACAGAAACCCAGCCACATCAAGTTTCAAAACCGGAAACCAGAAAGGTTTGATTCTCAAAAGTTACTCACAGAATTCCAATGAAGCCTTATTTCCTCTGGTCCACGGGGTGTGGAACTACTTCTAAGGAGTGTATAGAGATACCTAGGACGGGGTTATCTCCTCAAGATCCAGTTCCCTGGGCTAGGTCATGGCAGGTGCAGGCTACAACTTGCTTTGCTTGCAAAAAGGAGCCATCCCTGGCATTTCCACTTAAGCAGGGTCCCACGTTTCAACCCCTGCCCTGTGACTTGGTCAGCATCTACCAGGCTGGGATAAAAGGACCACTGATCTGACAGTAGAAAAATCAATCATATAGGAAGCCAAGTTCTCTACAATTTTTGGATGTGTGTCATTTTTTTAAAAAAAGGAAATAGTGTGAGTCTAATTTGGAAATCAAAGTTTAAGAATGGGGTGATGGGTAGCAAGGCTATCTATCATCCAATATAACACCTGGAGGAGTAGGTATGGGTGCTCTGTCACAATATCTCAGCATCACACAACAGATAGACCTGTTCAGGTCTCCTTGATCTTCAGTTTCTCCACAGTCACCCTAGACAATCTGTTTTTGTTTAGCAACTCCTGTGTTTAAAACTTGCCCCCAATTTCACAGTAGCCTAAAGGCTCCCAATTCCTCTTCTACAGCCAGATTATTATTTTCTGCCCCCCCCCCAACTAAATACTTTTCTGTATTTAATTTCTGTATGCAAAAAGCAAGTAATATGATTATTTCCCAAATGTAGAGCCTGTAAAGCCTGCAAGTTGCTTCTACTGCTCCAGAAAACAGGCCAACCTTTGGGCTTATACTCCCTTTCACAGATTTGGAAATTAAATATGATGACAGAACAAAACATGGCCTGTTAGCCAAAAAGCAGGGTGGGGCGAGGCAGGAAATGTCCAAATGGTTCCTCTCATTCCATAGAAAACAGTATATGAACATGTTGCAGAGGATGGAATTTTCAAAAAAAATAAATGAAAAATCAAAGTGCAAGCGCTGAGCCCACCATATTTTTGTTCTCACAGGAACAGTAAAAAAAAGCCATTCGGCAATAGCCTTCAGAACACCAAACCAGGTGCTGAACCACTCAAAGCAGACACCAAACAAAAGTTGCATACAGCAACTATGAAACCCAAGCACTTTTTAAGACCATTATTGCATTATTCAGACCAGTTTGAAGCTTCTGGCATATTACAGAATCACAGAATTGTAGAGTTGGAAGGAACCATTAGGGTCATCTAGTCCAACCCACTGCAGTGCAGGGATCTTTTGCCCAGACCCACAACCCTGAGATTAAGAGTCTCATGTTCTACCGACTAAGCTAACCCAACTTTCCCTTTTCCAATCGATCAAGCTCAGAGGTAGATTTTACAACCATTCACAAACACAAGAATCCTACCTCACAGAAAGAGTCCACTGATGGGGAAAAACCCACCCCAAACCAGTTTTCCTTTCTACAGTCTAGTTTACATTTATTGTAAAGGTACAGCATTGTGATTGGTTCTGAACTGGATTTAAAGTGATTGACCCAAATCTATCTTCAGAAGGCCTCCACAGAACCACACCAAATAACCATATACACCACTTAGAGCAGGCTTCCTCAACCTCGGCCCTCCAGATGTTTTAAGACTACAATTCCCATCATCCCTGAACACTGGTCCTGCTAGCTAGGGATCATGGGAGTTGTAGGCCAAAACCTCTGGAGGGTTGAGGAAGACTGACTTAGAGATTTTTACATATTATACAGTTTATATATGCATTTAAATAATTTAATAAATCAAAATTTAATGGCTCTATAATTCACAGTACATTCATACATCTCTTAATAGTGCTACACTTAAGATATGCCCCAAATAGTATTAGATTTTGTTTTGTTTGAACCCAAAGTTGTCCTGAAAACCTCTCATTAGCTTTCCTCCTTTGTGCTTTCTCTACTACACCAAGGCTAGGAAATCTGTGACCCTCCAGATGTTACTGGACTACAACTCCCATAATTCCTAACCACTGCTCATGCCAGCTGACACTGATGAGAGCGGGAGTCCAGCAACATTACTATTATTACTATTAATTAAATTGGTACACTGCTCTTCATCCAAGGATTGCGGGGTGATTCACAACATAAAAATACATAATACATAATAAAACAAAAACAAACAAATAATCCCCTTCCCACAAACACATCTAGAAGGCCATGCAACAAGCCAAAGGTCTGGTTAAAGAGAAACATTTTTGCCTGGTACCTAAAGATATGTAATGAAGGTGCCAGACAAGCTGCCTTCGGAAGAGTATTCCACAAACAGAGAGCCACTGCAGAAAAGGGCCCTTTCTCATGTTGCTATCCTCTGGACCTCTTGTAGAGGAGGCACAAGAAAAAGGGCCTCAGGTGATGATCTCAGGGGGCAAGTAGGTTCATATGAGGAGAAGTCTGGAGAGTCACAGGGTCTCCATCCGTGCTAGATTTACACCATATTAAAGCCAGCAGGCATTATACATATTTGAGATAAACATAACCCACTGAAATATACCGCCATGATAAAATGCAGGGGCTGTTAGAAACAAAAGGCATGCTATAGCAATATAGTTCTACCCAGACTGGCTATAATACGTGGTATTAGACTGGTACAGCAGAGCTCAGTAGCATTATAATACCCTGGAAACAATTAGGGACACCTCAGGCCTTCCCCTTTTCCTCTCCGTTGAAATTCTTGTTGAACAAAGCATACATCCTGTAATCAGATAAAAGTACTGTATCTTGGTTCACAGGTAACATATGGAGGAGGATTTATATAAATCAGATTTCAGTTTGGTGCCAAGACAATCCAAGAGACTCTTTCCATTTAAATGCGTCCGGATAGGACTACAATAAATACAAGTGACAAGCTGAGACGTTACATACCTTCAAAACCACGAAGACAGCTATAAATCAAAGCTCGCGCGATACATTCACAGAAACCGGAGCTCACCGTCACAACTGAATTGACTGGTGGAACATTTCAAGTTGTCAGTCTTGCCTTCCCCGCCCAATCCTTCCATGCTCTCCCGGTCTACCTTACTAACAGGTGCCTGAGATGGGAGCTTCCCATCTCAGGCTCCTGGCTGCAGGGCATGTTACTAATTCTCCCCAGTCAGAGCAGGAAGAGGATGAGGTGTCAGCAAGTGATGAGGCAATGTTCTGCTAGCATTTGATTCACTGCTACGCTCATTAGAGACAGAAAAATTCAAGGAAGATAAAACTAAGTTCTATTTATCTTCTTTGAATTTTTCTAAGCTCATTTTAAAGCAATCAGCGGATGCAAGTCATGACAGTTACATACTTTCTCTCTCTCTCTCTCTCTCTCTCTCTCTCTCTCTCGGTTCAAGGGACAATTTCCCTCTGAATACAAGATGTTGAGAAACATGAAAGGGCCATTGCCATTGTGCTCAGGTCTAGCTGGTGGGCTTCTCAGAAGCATCTGGTTCACCACTGTGGAGAGCAATCACTTATTTTTGTAACTATGGTTCAGTTGCTGACGTTCAGAACATCAGCAACTGAACCATAGTTACAAAAATAAGTGCTGCCTGCAGGAAGACCACAAGGCCTCTCTGCTGTTGATCCCCAGCAACTGACTTTCAGAGGTAAACTGTGGCATTTTTCACGCTATGGGAAATCATGATAAGGTGAACCATTTGAAGCTGTCTCCATCATGCAGCCATTTAAGGCACAGGGCTTCTGCCACAAATGTTGAACCCAATTGCAAACTCAGTAGTCTGCTATCTCTGGTACATGCAGGATCCTAGCGAGTTATTTGGCACCTCCACATTTTCTTCTTGAACAAGTGTGGCTGGGAGAAACGGAAACCTCTTGCCAGCACTCTGTATGGAGAGCTAGGTCCTAGCTACAAGAGCAATGGAACTTTTGATGTTGACTCTGATCCAGAAATGCATTAAACTATAGAGCAGACTCAGAGCATATTGCAAACTCCACTAACTCCACCTGCAACAGGTGAAGCAACTTAAGCAACAGATTATGAAGTTTACATTTCAGAGGTTATCATAACTTCCACAACAACCGAGGAAGCCAAGGGGAAGTCATTACCAAGTTTAAATGCAATCCTACAAGGTGACTCATGCTTGTCAAAGCCATGTGCTCACGATGACACTTCACACATTAATTACACAGCTATTTTTAACCTCCCAAACTGTGTGGGCCCCATAGCATCCTCCCTACATCCCCTTTCCACCACTTTTGGAAGGCCAGTGGAAACAACCTAACTGTGTCTGTAGGAGTGGTTCTTGCTATTGAAGGGAATCAAGTCATTTCTCATTTGATTATTTACTCACCAAAGGCAGAGACACACTTTTCACCAGCTATGCTTTCTTGCTTGCTCCACAAGGAGAGATGAGTCAGTCTACTAGAGGGACTTTTTATATATATATAGGAGGAATGTCTTATCCACACCCATTATCAGGCAATTTGCATTTGTATTTTTAGCTTTTGGACCTAATCCTGCTTGTACTTTAGCCCATTTAGAGATGAATGAACTCACAATGTGGATCAGCTCTGTGCAGCAAGATCTTAAGTTTCTTAGAGTTTATAGATTTTATTTTTATTTATTCATTTCATTTCTATGTCACTTTATATTGTAAATAAAAAGTCTCAGTTTACAACACATCAAAACATTGAATAAAACCACCCAGAATAAAACATTGCTGAAGAAAGTCAAAGATAAAGTATACAAATCAAAGCAACATAGCTAACAAGAAACTAATATTATCTTAAAGATTTCAAAATAAAGCGTTACAAAAGAGCTCTAATAAGAGACATAGAGAGGGCCTTTTCAGACCTTGCACCCCATTTCCAGGAGTCTACCTATCATATCACTCTTTCATTTTCAGCACCAGGCAGAGACTTTTTTAAGTGATACCCGAAATTTGGTCTTATTCCATGGTGGAAGGTATTCTGCTTTTTGCATAATTTATTTTTTTTATTCTGCTGCTTACCAGTTTGGGTTTTATTGTGCTAATCATTAGTATTGTTAACAAAGCTGAAGCTTGGATGATTGGACGGCATATACATTTTTTGAGCAATAAATAAATAAATAAGAGAAATTAAAAATACATTTGCTAGTTTCAATAATTATTAACAACAGGCAATGACCCCGGAGCTCTGTGTTCCAGGCACAGCTGGACGATCCGATTCAGACACACACACAAAAGAACAATATAATCAAGTTGCAGAGACCTCACTGCATATAGCTTTAAAACAAAACGAATCAACGCTGAATGTTAATTTAAAACAGAGGCAAAGCAGTCAATAATGCGCTTAAACTGGAGAACAGTGGGAAAAAATACACAGGGGATCCATGTTTAGATCAGAGAAATTAAACCTCCCCTCTTTGGCTGAGAGTTGCAGTTTCGGGGGGGGAGGGTTGAGGGGAGAGATCCCTTATATTTAGTGGGGTTAACATGTTATCCAAACCTTCAATGATTGTTAGTGTTAACTATGGTTTCCTGAGACAACCCTAGCCCTCTTCGGGGATTTAACATAGACCTGTGAAGACTGAAGAATCATAGAATTGCTGTAAAGGGATATGGATGTAGAGGGTTTGATAACACCTTTGCCTGAAGGTGCTCACAAGCCTCCTCCTCACAGGGTTGTCGTGGGGGTTACATGAGGAGGGGCGGAAACCACGTAGGCCAACCTTTAGCTCCTTGGAGGAAAAGGCAGAATAGAAATGCAATTTACAAAATAAACCGTGTAGAAGTATAGCTCCCAATGAAGATTCAAATACACAACTGGTGGGCGGATGTACTTAAAGGCTGCCTTCAGCCCTCTGCGCCAAATATACAAAGGTGGGGTGCAGGATAAAGTAAGCATGCATGAAATACAGTGGTACCTCTGGTTACGAACTTAATTCGTTCTGGAGGTCTGTTCTTAACCTGAAGCCATTCTTAACCTGAGGTACCACTTTGGCTAATGGGGCCTCCCGCTGCCGCCGTGCAATTTCTGTTCTCATCCTGAGGTAAAGTTCTTAACCCAAGGTACTACTTCCAGGTTAGCGGAGTCTGTAACCTGAAGTGTCTGTAACCCGAGGTGTTTGTAACCCGAGGTACCACTGTATTGGGGGTGGAACCGACATACATGCCCCCAACCCTCTGTATGCTTTTGCCCTTACAGTTCCATGCCAAATGCCTGAGAAGCTAAGGTAGCCTCAACAAACCATCATTTGTAGGCATGTCCCTATCCCTCTTCACACTTCCACCTTCATATGTCCAGGGCGAATGCCTGAAGAGAGCTCCTCATCCTTTGTAAAACTATGGCTTCTTTTTCATCTTATTTTTTTATTTAACAAATAAATTGTCAAAACCTTCTAAGTGGCTTCTCGTAACAAACCAAAGCTATGATTAAGCGGGGTTTACCCACCCATGTTTGGACATCGAGACCAGCTACACCTAATCAAAGATGGAAGGGGAAAGCTGCTAAACTCCTCCTTGCGGCTGTACAGGAGGAAGGGAGGGAGATAAAGCACCAGGCTCATTCTTGTAACACTGAGGAATGTACAGCGTTGAATCTGAGCAAGCCACAGTAAATCTAGCAACCCGACCCACTCTGTACAGAGCTCCCCTTCTAAATGACACGACCTATCCCCTCCATCCAGCTCTTTTTCTGAGAAGATGGGGTGTGCACACCCTTTGGATTTTGAAATCTGGATATGCTTACATCTGCCTTTTGTTCAGCTGCTTTATGCTCTACGCTCTATATTTATCGTCTGAGGTTTCTTTATCTAGTTCTTATGATGATTCAGTGTGGCCGTAAACAAAGCCTAATAGCCTGAGGAAGCCAGATTTATAGCTGTCTTGCCTCACTGAGGTGGCAGAAAAGAGCTGTGAACCAGTGAATCAGGGTTTTCTCGAGTCTCATTAAAGCTTCCTATAAGTTTCGTGCGCCAGTATCAAACTTCCCATGTTCAAATATATAAAAGGATGTCACATAGAGGAGGGAGAAAGGTTGTTTTCTGCTGCTCCAGAGAAGCGGACACGGAGCAATGGATCCAAACTACAAGAAAGAAGATTCCACCTAAACATTAGGAAGAACTTCCTGACAGTAAGAGCTGTTCAACAGTGGAATTTGCTGCCAAGGAGTGTGGTGGAGTCTCCTACTTTGGAGGTCTTTAAGCAGAGGCTTGACAACCCTATGTCAGGAGTGCTCTGATGGTGTTTCCTGCTTGGCAGGGGGTTGGACTCGATGGCCCTTGTGGTCTCTTCCAACTCTATGATTCTATGATTCCCCAAAGAGGCCCCCCCCCTGTATAATCTGCTTCCAGTTTCAATCACTGTTAACAGTAAGGCAGCAACAATCGGACAACTGGACAAAATTTGAAGACCTTCTGTCTGCACCATGCCTTGAACCAACCAGGTATTCTGATTTCCCTCCCACCTCCCTCCCCTTCACACACTCTGAACAGGGTTTTATTTTAATTGTCTTTTTTCAGTTTATTACAGAACAACTTTTAGTTATTTAAGCACACTCCCTATTTCCATACCATCTTTCTATCAAATTCCCAGGTCACTTTACCAAAAGAACAGAGCTAACAAAATATTCACATTTATTATTGTTATTGCTATTAGATTTATACCCCACCCATCTGGCTGGGTTTCCCCAGCCACTCTGGGGGGTTCCCAGCACATATAAAGGCATAATAAAATGCCAAACATTAAAAAAAAAACCTTCCCAGTAAAAGAAGAGAAGAGGGGCTCCTGCAGACATCATCTTATCAAGAGTTCCCTTCTATGCGATGGGGCAATTGGACCTTCATTGTGGCAGCACCGAATCTTGGAACGCCCGTCCCATTACATATCAGAAAGGTACTGCCTCTGTGGTCCTTTTTAGCAATTATTATTAATGACCGTGCTTTTTCAACAAGCATTTCAGGTGCTTGTTTCAGAAAAAATAAAATAAAATAAATATCCCAGCCTATACCTGTTTTAAACTGTTTTGCATGTGTTTTTGCTGGCTATTGTTTTTTATTCTTATTATTGCTATATATTGCTTCAAAAAGTCTCATGGGAAGCAATTCACCATCAAAAATAAATAATGAGCTAAAAGCCACAAAGCCCTGTACCCAACAAAGTTGTCCTGTTAGCATAAGAATTTACCCATCCCCCACACCTCTCTGTGCCCCCAATCTGTTCTGGGGATTCCCCTAAAATTCTGGAGAAGGTTTAGGGGAGAGGAAGTCCTGTTGTGCAGACAGACGTCCTGACATGAACAGGACAACTTCATCGGATATAGCCCAGACACACAAAAGTAGGGTTAAAATTCTTGAATGTTATCCTATGTATGCGCATATATATACAGTGGTACGTCTGGTTATGAACTTAATTCGTTCTGGAGGTCCGTTCTTAACCTGAGGTACCACTTTAGCTAATGGGACCTCTCACTGCCGCCGCCATGCAATTTCTGTTCTCATCCTGAGGTAAAGTGTTTGTAAGCTGAGGTGTTTGTAACCTGAGGTACCACTGTATGTATATGTATATGTATATGTATATGTATATGTATATGCGCATAAACCATCACAAGGCTGTACCCAAAGAGAGCATGTGCACTGAATGCAATTCTCTTATGATCAACATTTAAATGAAGCAATCAACACAACAAGTACTTATGTTGACTCATGCCGGAAGTGGTAATTGACATGTGGAATTAGTCAAGCTCTCCATGCTTGATGGGCAGGTTGAGAGAGAGAGAGAAGAGCAACTGGAAATGCAGGGAGATGTGAAGAAAACCTAGCAAAGTTTCTGGATTAGAAATAACCACAGCAACTATAAGCTATGTCAGAGGCCCAAAGGAAAGAAATGATTTTAAAGTGAGTGGATGCTTAAGAAACTGAAAAGGGGATATTAGGCAGAAGCAGATACTCTTAAGGGTAGCAGGCACTGTTATGAAGCAATAACTGAACTATGTTGATTAGGGACAATTGAACATTAAACAGTTGCGCTCCTTGGGGCATTCAGCAACATGAATGAAACTATTACTAACTCCCACACCTTTTTCCCTAACAGGAATCTGCTGCCCAGACTAAAGAGGTAGGTGGCACTGGTACAGGGCCATCCCTGTGAATCACCACTGGTAGAAAACCACTACTGTCTTCTGCGCACTGTAATACATCTTCAGTATTTAGAATAATATAGAGAAGGAAGCCACACTTGGGATTTGTGCTCGTTCCTTATCCCCCTTGTGCAGATATCCCAAGTGTGGCTCTGCTCTTTATAGGAGGATATCACCATTGTATCCTTCTAACGGATGGTTTTGCAAATGATATTTCCCCTCAAATCTTCCTTGCTGGCTCCTGAACATTTCCTGCCATGGCTGCTGGATTCTGCAGCGCTGCTGCGATAGGTAGAATGGAGCATGGCCCTCGCCCAGGTGCCACATGCCCCGTCGCAAGCATGCTCACTCAGCCCACGATCCCACCGCTTGACAGGCCAAGAGGAAGAAGAATGTGCATGGGCAGGATGGCGCATGGGTGTGCGGCTGCTAATCCTCTCCTCCCCAAATGCATGCTCCCCATGAGTGGGTGAATGGCTCCACCTACTGCTGGCTCCAACCTTTCTCACTGCCATGCAACCTAAAGCCACGTGGCTCTTGGGCTTAAGAAGGCCACCCCTCCCCTTCCTGCAATATACACATCCACACACAAAAGCCATGATTCTGTAAAAGCCCCTGGAGAGAGGCACACACGAAATACTTCTGCTTAGAGCTGGGAGGTGCAGTACTGAAGCCAGCTCACAGGCACATGAGTGATCTACTCTGTAACATCAGGGTGGAGGGAGGGCTATCGAGAAAGACGCAATATTTCTAATCACCGATCTTGTGATTCTTCAAGCCATGGAGGAGGAAGCACAAGCTTCTTTGAGTTCCCCCTCCTTCAGTGCATGGGCTAGCTGGTTGCAGCAACTTCTGCCTCAGTTCTTTGAATCACATCATCTTATCGCTCTGAGCAATGAGAAGTTCCAGGGACAGAGTTTCCTTTGGAAGGCGAAGGAGAGGGTGTTGGAACCCAGTCGCCCTCCCTGCTGCTAAAAGTGTGTGAAAGGGTGGAGAATGTGAAACCACCACAACAGAAATCAGGGTCCCCCCACATTCTTTTTCCACTGTTCACTCATGATTATTTGTGCTCACGACGGGCAGCTATGCTTCCAATATTGCTTTGTGCCTGCAAAAGGTTTGAGGGCAGACACGCTGCTTCATTTCCAATCAGTGCACGTCCTTCCTGCTGAAATCCTGTAACCTTTTATACCACTCATGTTCTTGTTTACAACTCTTGTTGTACTATAGTGCAAGAGTGGCTCCTCCAGACATCAATAATGTAGTAACATCAGCAAAGCATGACAGAACCACCGTTGTCCAGCAGGGGGAAGACCTTCTCGTTCAAACAGGTTTTTGGGAACTGACTGCTTTTAATGAAAGGACTGTGATGCTTTTATTGTAATCATTGGTATGTTTTTAATAGATATTTTATATTTATATGTAGTTTTATTTCTATTAACATTTAATTGTTGTTTAATGATTGTAGGGAGGTTTTTTCCTATTAATATTTTATCTGCAGGCTTCCTTGAGTCCGTCAGGGGAAAAGGTGTGGAATAATGATGATGATGATGATGATGATAAAGAATGTGTGGACTGTCCATTATAAATATACAGTACTACTAATGCACTATTACTGTGTCAATAAACATGCTGCAGAATGTATCTGCCAAAAAAACCCCAGACTAGACAGGCCCTGTGATTTGATGCCTCCTGCATTTCTGCATTCTAGTCTCACCACCCAACATTACTTGCTACTAATTCATCAGGGTTTATTTGAGAAGCCAGGTACAGTGGTACCTCGGGTAAAGTACTTAATTTATTCCGGAGGTCTGTTCTTAACCTGAAACTGTTCTTAACCTGAAGCAGGACTTTAGCTAATGGGGCCTCCTGCTGCTGCTGCTGCACCACCAGAGCACAATTTCTGTTCTCATCCTGAAGCAAAGTTCTTAACCCGAGGTATTATTTCTGGGTTAGCAGAGTCTGTAACCTGAAGCGTATGTAACTCGAGGTACCACTGTATTCCTGTTTCCCACTTGCAGAGCATTAAAAGTTCTCAGGAGAAGAACATTTTCAATCCCTGAATTCAGAATGAAAGCAGCAGCAGAGGAAAGGTGATGGCAACATTTTTATTTGTAACTGCAGCATGTATCTAGAGAAATTCATTTTCCTAGACACCATGAAGCTCTGGAGTGCTCACTTTAGGCATCATTTTACTGCCACTGAAGATATAAGCCACTTGTTGTTGTTGTTGTTTAGTTGTTTAGTCGTGTCTGACTCTTCATGACCCCATAGACCAGAGCACGCCAGGCACTCCTGTCTTCCACTGCCTCCTGCAGCTTGGTCAAACTCATGTTCGCAGCTTTGAGAACACTGCCCAACCATCTCGTCCTCTGTCATCCCCTTCTCCTTGTATCCTCAATCTTTCCCAACATCAGGGTCTTTTCCAGGGAGTCTTTTCTTCTCAAGAGGTAGCCAAAGTATTGGAGCCACTACTTCTCTTTAATGTAACTAATAAAGAAAGTTTCTCATTAAATAGCCCTTCTGCCCAACTACTGCATTCATAAAGAGTTCATTATAACAACGTTAAATGGTAACAAGGGATTTTTTTTGGGGGGGGGACCTCAGCTTTTGCTTCTGTTCCCTTACGAAGACACATTTTGTTACACTGTGGCTCTGTTCCTCAATATAAAGCACATGTGACCTGTTCTAAATAAAGGATATTTTCCACTTCTTGCACAACTGGAACAGATATAAACAGTAGCCTGGACAAACTGCAGTGCAAAGCTACTCAAGAGGAAGAGGCTCCACCAAGGCCAATTTAAAAAATTATATATATATATATATATATATATATATATATATATATATATGCTTTCGTAGATTTTCACGGGTACAGGAATGCAGGTTTTGGTGTCTTCGGGTGTCTTCCCGTGTAAGAGTCGGGGTGTCTGTGCGACGTTTCGACGAGGTCTCACTCGTCATCTTCAGGCTGGTGCTTTCGGCTTCTTGTTACTGGAACAGAGCAGAATCTGGTGTTTGAGTTCCTATAAATACTGTTGAGGGGTGTGGTGTATAGCCTCCAACGTTCTGGGCAGAGAGGAAGTTCCTAGATTAGTGTGCCTCTTCTTCTTTTGTTCCTTAATTACTTGAGGGATATCTTGAGTGATTTCATGAGTGATATTCTGAATACCACTGGGTGGGTCATTAAGTGTAGATTAGTTGCTAAAGCTTTTGTGTCTTGACCTCTTGAGCTTGTGAAGAGTTTTTCTGAGAAGATGGCTGTGCTGCATTTAGTTGTGCTCTGGTTTGGCTTCGTGTATAGGGGCAAGCTGTGGTTTTGTGCCTTGTGCCAGCCAGATCTGTGTAGGGATTGCAGGGGGGTGCAGCATCCGGAGGTGCCACTATAGTTTGGCTACTGGATGGAGTCTGTAATATGTCTGTGGAGAGGGTCTGGGTTTGGGTCTGGTGTGGTTGATTGGTGACGGCGTTCTGTGTGCCTCTGGTTC
Source organism: Podarcis vaucheri (assembly GCF_965113315.1). Lineage (NCBI taxonomy): Eukaryota > Metazoa > Chordata > Lepidosauria > Squamata > Lacertidae > Podarcis > Podarcis vaucheri. The sequence goes on from NC_138760.1 coordinate 102,929,091, forward strand.
TGGTGTCGGTTTTTGTGGGGAGGGCTAATTTCCAGATGTCTGGCAGGCGGGACGTGTCGTCACGCTTGTTCATGTTGTGAGGGTGTTTCTCTATCTCGATGGCTTCCATGATTATTCTCTTGTGGTGATGTTCCATGTTAAAGAGCAATTTGGAATCTGCAAAATTAATTTCGTGTCCTGTTTCTTTCATGTGTTGGAAAAGAGAGGAAGTTTTTTCTTCTTTTTTGACGGCATTCTTGTGTTCTGCGATACGTGCATTTATTCGTCTGTTTGTTTGTCCAATGTACGTGGCTGGGCAGACTTTGCAGGGTATTTCATAGACCCCTTGGTTTTCCAGCTGGATTTTGTCTTTTGGGTTTCTGAGGATATTGGCTATTTTTTGGTTGGTGCAGAAGGCTGTTTTGATATTGTGTTTATGGAGGATTTTGCTGATTTTGTCTGTAGTGCCCTTGATATAAGGAAGGAGGGCCATGCCATTGTTTTCTTCTGTGTCTTGGTTTTTGGGGGGTGTTTCTTTTTGGATTAGCTTCGTAACCCTGTTTTTCTGGTATCCATTGGCGATTAACACATTTGAGAGATTCTGTAACTCAGTTGTCAAGTGGTCTTTGTCAGCCAGGCGTTTGGTTCTGGAGATGAGAGTCTTGGCTACGGAGTTTATTTGTGCAGGGTGGTGGTGTGATTGTGCATGTAAGTAGCGGTTGGTGTGTGTTTTTTTCCGGTAGATAGTGTGTCATATATATATATATATGGAATCACATTAGATCAAATTATTGATTATACTAATGTCATTTAACAAATGCAATTCTATGAAATCTAATCACACATTACAATTAATCACTAGCATAGTAAAACAATTTAAACTACGGTAGCTTGGTTAAGTTTCAGAGCCCGTAATTGTTGAAAGATCGCACTTAGACATCTTTGGGACTTTTCTATTGCTAATTTTAAGCAGAACTTCACAGAACAACTTCTACTTCTGTTGTTACTTTTTGAGGACAGAACTTTTCATTAGTGATCTTAAACTATTATTGCATACCAGCCCAATCTCCACAGCAGTGCGAGATTGCAGGGACTTCCAGGGGCATCTACCCAGGGTCCTTGTTTTCTTTTGAAAAAGAGGTACAGCAGAGACAGTGATGTCTTTATGATAATATGGCTTACTTACACATATATACAACCTGTACCTATGACAGAGGGGTTCCCAGCATTACACTCCAAAAGGGTCTTGCCTCCTCCCTTGGATTCAAACAGACATCAACCATCATGCCCTGCCAGCTGCTTGGTGTCTCTGTCACATCACATCTTCTCCATTTCTCTAACCTTTAGCTTTATCTGTAAAGGGGCCTCACCCCTTTGATGCTTTGTGTTCTTATTAATGCCGCATTCCCAGGTTATCACGTCACACGGGAAGCCAGCCTGGCTTAACACATGCTGATTCCAGAGGGTTACCATTGTCTAGCACACAGTTTGATACTTACTGGTCTGGCCTAATACACATGAGGCTAATACACACGAGTTTTGCTATTTCCCAGTTTTAACACTCAAAGTATCAATTATATTCTGACATTTGTTTGATCCGGTGATCACAGTGGTCTATCACCCATGAATTCCTAACACTATGAATATTAGATTTTGCAGAAGATAATGAATGAAGAAGTAGGCTCCAGAATGGATAGAACAAGACACTTTATCAAGGTCTTTCTGGAAGGGGTAGAACTGCTTTAGATTAAGGATACTTCAAGGCTCAAACATCCAGATATGAAAGATGGTACTTCACCTTCTCACAAATCACATTCTCAAACACATTGTTTTTAATTTCTGAAAAACTGATAGGCAATGTTTTAGAATTCAATATTGAACCAATTGTATGTGCTGATCGGAGCTTCATATCAGTGTTACATGAATCTGCTTCTGGGCACACAAAAACATATTCACAATGGAAATAAGAATTATATTGTACTACAAGACTTACATTTTACAAAGGACTGAAGAAAATAAAAAGCATTTAGTTAGAAAGAATAAAAATGGTAGATGCTCAACAATAGTTTTCTGGAACTCTGGTGAAGCCCTTACAATGTGTGTCAAAGAGAGGGAGGGAGGGAGAGTTTAGTATTGATAAATGAGTTAAATATATTAAGATGTAATCCTCATCTGTGTTACACTGGCTAAGGGACTTTAGATTTTTGCAGAAGCCTTGCAACTCTTTGCACTATCAATAGATGAGTATGCTCATGCTGAAGACAGCAATAATATATCATGCTGAAAGCAGTAGAAAGCTGTAATTCTGGCTACTGGGGAACAGGGGAGTAAAGAGTATGACAAAAACCAACTAATTAAATTGACCTATAAAGCCTTATATAGCTCAGGACCAGCAGGGCCATTGCTTTTCATCCTCTGAGGCCCCGATCTTTCTTTGTGTGGCTTCACCAAGGGAGATGTTGATGCTGAAGACACAAGAATGGTCCTTTTCAGCGGTGGCTTCCTGTTTGTTGAATGCTCTCCCCATGGAAGCATGCCTGGCTAAAATGGCCCACCACTAAGCCCCTTTAGCCATTGGCTACGCTTCAGTTTATGTCATGGAGTGTTTACAAGCACACCAATTCCCAGAATAAAGCCATCAATAAACAACAGTTGATAGATGAACAGTGCAGCTTCTGAAAGGTGAAAGGAAAGATAGGTTTTGATGGCAGGCGTGCGTCACAGGCAAAACTCTAGCAAGAAAAAACCTTGATTAACAAAAAAAAAAAACCCTCCTCATTGTTAAATGTTACTGACACTGAATATTCAGGTTTCAACCCCTGAACATGGTTGTGCGAGTGGGCAGTTGAAAATCAACTGATGCTCTAATTCTCAAACAAAGCACAAGTGTCAGTGACTGCATCCCTGAAACTATTAGCTATTTGATTCTGCCGACCTGGGCAAGGGCAGAACCCCTGACCATTGGCCATGTTGGCTGAGGCTGATGTGAGTTGGAGACCAGCAAGCTCTAGATGGCCGCAGGTTCTCCATTCTTGTTCTACAGTGAGAACAGCTCAGATAAAGAGCAACCCACCCTTAGTTCTGAAAACAGGGGACTTTAAAGTCTCCTGCGATGCATCACTAGAATCCTAAGAAAATTAAGAGAGGCATGCTGGAGAAAAGTTTCAACAAGCCCAGGTCCCTGTCTCTTGCAGTGGCAAACCAGATTCTTATGAGAAGCAACAATGTGCTGTTTTGATGTTGTTGGCAGCACTGATTTTGTCCTGATGTGTTTTATTATTTTGAAGTAAACTGCTTTGAGCACAAAGAAAAGCTTCACAGAAATTTGTTGATTAATAATATGAATACATCAAGTGTTTTCATAATACAGTGGTACCTTGGGTTACATATGCTTCAGGTTACAGACTCCGCTAACCCTGAAATAGTACCTCGGGTTAAGAACTTTGCTTCAGGATGAGAACAGAAATCGTGCTCTGGCGGCGCGGCAGCAGCGGGAGGCCCCATTAGCTAAAGTGGTGCTTCAGGTTAAGAACAGTTTCAGGTTAAGAACAGACCTCCGGAACGAATTAGGTACTTAACCTAAGGTACCACTGTAATTTCCAATGCAGTTGAGATTTTGGGGGGAAGGGGTGGGTGAAAAGTACAGCTCTGATGAGTTGTTCGTTTCCCACAGTGAGCCTACTTAACAACTGCCAAATTAAGTCAGTCAGCATTTATATTGATTCAAGTCTGCAATATTTTCCATTTATACAGCATCATCAGTGTGTGGCTCTTTTTCAGAATGTTCAGAGAGCAGATTGCTGTCTCAAAGAGTTTCGTGTAGCCCAGGTACCCAGTTTTTAATTGAAAACGTACTCCCAGAAACAGCAATACTTCAAAAGAGTTAGTAATTACAAAAACAACATAGCGACTTGGCTTGCTTTCAGATCAGATTTAGAGACTGCTGACAACAAAAAAGATCCATATTTATCATTGTTATTAATTTCTACAGCACTTTTTTTAAATAAACGAAGTGCTTTGCTGTTCTCATCTTATTCATTACTTGGATATGTCATACTGAGATCACATTTCTCTTCTTGGCTTTTGGGCCATGATAGGCACCTCCAGATGATGAACCATGTCTCTCTAAATGTTGGACTACAACTCCCATCATCCCTGACCAATGGCCATGCTGGCTGGTGGTGATGGGCAGTACAGTCCCAAGCACATGGCCACAGATTCTCTATCTCTGCTTTAGGAAGTTACAGGCTTTATAGGGAAGTTTCACAAACTAACAAGCTTAAGTTCTTATCACAGTTCCCCAACATTAGCATGAGATTGTAGGCCCCCAGTCTATGGCCTAAATGAAATTCATCATAAGCCCTCCTTTCCTCATTGTCCCCCCCCACACACACACCTCAACCCCCAGACCACACAGTCAAAGGAAAAACCTCCAGCATGAGAATCGCTCTCCTTCAAAAGAAGACCAAGGATACTGCAGGAGTATTACAAAGTATTTTAATTTTTCTTTGCGTTTGAAGAAAAAGCATTCCCAATCTTTCTTTCTTTTTTTACACAGTATGTAACACTATAGCACACTTTGGTTACAAAGGACCTAATATTTTGCACATAGTTTAGTGATATGTGGGGAATTATCCAAGATCATCTAACAGGAAGCCATGGAAAACAAGCGCAGCACGAACACGACAGATCTATCTGCAGCTTTTAATTCAGGAAGCAATTGAAAGCGGCATGCTTGCCAAGAAGAAAACGCTGCAAAGTAGAATCTTGAAACATTCAACAAGGGGCCCCCCTCCTTTCATAGTGCTCTTAGAACATGAAACACATGCATGTTCGTAGAGAAGGTAGTAAATTTCATTTATTTCAATCCTTTGTTTTAATAATGTATTTAGGGGGGCGATGTAGTTTTGAAAATGATTTTACAAGAAACCAGGCAATGGGAGGAGGGAAGTCAAAATCAGTCTGTATGTATGTATATATGTATGTATTGTTTTATGTAGAATTGTTGTTGTTAAACTGAAAAATAAATTTTATATTTATTTATTTATTTATTTTATTGAATTCATATACCAACCTATAACCACAGGTCTCAGGGTGGTTCACAGAATAATAATAATAATAATAATAATAATAATAATAATAATAATAATTGTATTTAAATTTCAGCAAATAGATCACAATTACAAAAACAGGTTCCACCTTTCTTCAAGGAATGTTGCCCAGCAGTAGACCAACTTATGCGTACACACACAAAAAGTCCTCAACTCAATCCATAGCATCTCCAGGTAAGGCTGGAAAATATTCTTGTCCAGAATCACAAAGAGCTGTGCCAGTAGGGGTAGGCCAGGGATAGCTACCAAGAGGGCATTCAGGTGTTGACTCATATCACCCCAACCATTGGCCATAGGCGCTGTACATGCTAGGGTTGCTGGGAATTGTAGTCCATGCCTGGCTTAGTGTCATGGGGTAGTTGGCTCCTCCAGGCCTGCATATTCAAGATCTGCACAGAAGGCCTATCCAAGTTAACCCCAAGGTGGTTAGGCTGCAAGTCCACAAAGGCGTTCCTGTCCCAGATCCCTCTGGGCACAATAGCTGGTCTGGAGGAAACTGCTTTCACTCTCCTGGGGCTTAACACTACCCTTCAAACCCACACTGACACTGCCAGGTGTAAAACGCACAGGGAGAGGAGATCACAAAACAGCCAAACTCGAAAGCCATAGATAGGCCTGATCCATGCATATGGCACCAAAAAAAAAAAAATCCCCAATGCAAATCGGGATCAAAAGGGTGGGGAAAGGAGAGGTGATGACACATCGGAAAGAGAGGTTGCATACAGGGGTGCCCAAACATTTTTCAAAGAGGGCCAGATTTCATGAAGTGAACATGCATGAGGGCCGACCAAAGTTGTTGTGAGCTTTTTTTAGGACTGAAGTTGCTGATTTTTTTTTTTACAATTTTTCCACAAAGTTGTTGACTTTTTAAAGGATTGAAGTTGCTGAGCTTTTTTTAGGATTTTACCCCAGGACATATACTGCCGCAGGGGCTGGACTAAATCGACCAGCGGGCCGGATTAGGCCCCCAAAACAGACTTTGGACATGCCTGAAGTAGAATTATAGAATTGTAGAGTTGGAAGGGACCACGAGAGTCATCTCGTCCAACCCCCCCCCCATGCAAGAATATTTTGTCCAACATGGGGCTCAAACTACCAATTGGGCATGCCTTCCTGGAACGCGTTGCCTGTCTAGAATGTGCCTTTTAAGTACGATAATACCTATTGCTTGCCTGGATACAATGTGTGTGTATAGAAACCTGTGGCTTTTGTGTAACAGTACAGAGATAGAAGTCACACCACTTCTGTACCCGCCACTGGGATGTACCCTGTACCCATGATTGCACAGGAGGGAATGCAGCCTTTGAGCTGGAAAAGTTTGCCCCCTCCCCAGTAACATAGCTTTGCCTGGCCTTCCTCTAATACTCCCAGGCACAGTACGGAATGTGGCCATGCCATACAAAGTTGCTCCTCTCCATTATGCCAAACAAAACAGTTCCACAAACATCCCTCCATTCACATCGGAGTAACAGGAATAGGAGCAGCAACAGCAGAACATCTAAATATGCACCAGATATAAGGTCTATTATATTTATTGTGGACCTGCACAAAAAGAGAAGCTGACTAACCAGCCCCTTTTTATTTCCGCTTTGCAGCAATTCTAAGAGAGTTTTAAAACGCTTGACTTTATATTTACTTGAGCTTCAATCTACCTATAATGCAAGTGCATGCGCTTCTAGTTTTCAATCTGCCGTGAGTTAGCAACATTTACACGGAGCACAAATGTAATAGTCAGTGTAATGCATACTTTGGAAGAAAGTAAAGAGCACTATTTAGTTTCATGGCTCTGGCTCATTATCCTCATACAATACAACCTGGCCCATCCATCTGAAACATTCCAGAACCTTGCCTTACCCACCCCCCTAAAAAAAAACCAAAAAAACCACAGTGTTTATTTACATGGCCACTCCTGGATGGAAAGCTCACAATTCAACAATATAGAAAATTATTGCAATTCAAAAATCTGCCCGAATCAGCCAGTCCGGGGCATTCACTACAAGGAAAGGGGGTGGGGGGTGGGGGAAGATGAGCCGTTCCTTCTCCACTCTGCTTTGCTCCATACCCATTTAACTATTAGTGGAAGTCTGTAACTCCTAGTCAAGGCCAGATAATGCCTCTGGTGAGAATGTCTAACAATACCCTTTACATAATACCAGCCACAGGGCTTGGCCCCTCCTCCCTCGCCCAAACAGTAACACACACTAAACAAAACTGCTATTATGGCAGGAACCACTCGCTAAATGGCTGCCTTTATATAGCTTCAATCTGTAAAAAGATGTTTCATTTCAATGTATTTAGCAAAAAAAAAAAAAAAACTTTTACAAACAGCCTGATTCAGCAGCACAGAAGTAAACAGCAGGCACATAGTTGCTGGGTATATATTTCTTCTGTAACATTCCCCTCTTTTCTCCTCCTCCTCTTCTCTTCATCCCCCCCAAAAGAGACACCAACAAATAGCCCCAACGCGGGGGGGGGGGAGCAGGCGTGCTCACGAGCTGCTGACACCCTCGCTCTGTTTTGCCACGCACGCTTCTCGCACCTAAGTGAAATGTGCGCCGACGCCGACGCCGACGCCTTGGCACCCTGCGGAGCCGTGCCAGCCCACACACATTACTTACACACACACCCCTTTGCAAAGAAAAGAAAACCCAAAAGGGGAGGTGGGGGAGCCTATGCAAACTGCTCTGAGGTGTCGGAGCAAAAGAAGTGGAGCCAGAGGCGGAGAGGGATACTCTCCACAGGCGCTGCCAGGGAGGAAGGGGGCGGAGGGCAAACGACGACCTGTCATTTCCCCCACCCGCCAAGTGAGCGAAGCATGCGTGTGCGTTGTTGTTGTTGTCGTCGTCGTCCTGCGGTGAAGTTTCTCCTTCTTTCTCCCCGGAGGCAGAAGAGGAGAAGGGGGTCGTAGGGAGGGGGACTCCCGGACACCGGGCAACGGCTCGGGTTTGCAAACAACAACAACAACACACCCCGACTTCGGTCAAGGGGCTTGAATGACAGCTGGGACAGGAGGTCCTGCGCAGAAGGCGAGGCGCCTCGACCCGGAGAAGCGAGAGGAGATTATTTGACGGGGTGGGGAGAGTGGGATGGGGAGACACGGCGTTGTAAGGGGAGGGGGGCGTCGGAAAGATGGGGAAAAGGCAGAGGGAGGTGCAAGAGAGAGGAAAGTTGGAAGGAAGGGGGAATTTGCAGAGAGAAAGAGAAAGAGAAAGGAGCGGCTTAGGGCAGTAAAAAAAAAGGCGCCCGGTTGCTGTAGCACTCTCCCACCCGCAATTCCTCCAGAAAGGTTGGCGATGGGCTGCGGATCTGCACCCGCGTCCTCGAGTTCACACAAGCAGGGCCAGGTCGCCCTTCCAGATTTAGTCCAGAGTGGCGCAGGGAGGGGGTGGGGAGAAGAGGCTGGACGGTCCTGCTCTGGCAAGAAGGGCAAAGGAAGATAACTATATACTGTATACGATTGGAGGGAAAGGGTGGGGGTGGCGACGGACGGAGGATCGCGCCCCGGACCGCAGAGCCCCCCCGCTCACCTGTTCTTCAGCGGCTGGCTCTTCAGCTCATAGTAGGTCTTGGGCTCCTCGTGGAACTCCTCGCCGACCTCAAAGTCCGGCACGATCCCCGACTCCGCCTGCATGTCTCCGGCGAGGCGAGGGAGCGAGGGAAGGACGGAGAGGCGAGGGAGGCGAGCCGCGCCCGCCCCAAGCAGCGCAGCCCTGAGCCCTGTCTGTGCGCCCCGCGGCTCGCAGAAGCGGCAGCAGCTCTCCAGCCCCGACACTCCCGGCTTGGATGGACTCGGCTGGGCTCTGCTCTGCTCTGCCCACAGCACAGCTCCGCGCACACCTTCCTCCCGGCGCCGCCTGGGATTTGTAGTTCTTCGCGGGGGCGCTGCCTACCAAGCCCGATCGCCCGCCGCACTACGACTCCCATAAAGCCGAGCGGCCGTGACGCAAGGCCTGGGAGGGCGGGGCGCGGAGAGGCACCGGCGCGCGCCCTGTCAATGTCAGCAGAAAGCCGCTCGCCAAGGGTACAGCGGCGGCCGCGGCGGCGGCAGCGCCCCGCTTCGGACGCGGGAGGCGCCGGGGCTCAGGCCCGCCGGGCAATCGGGCCTTGTTCCCACGAACAAGGCTGGCGGCGGCGGCGGTCATCGTTCTCAGGGCCCGAGGTGCTTGCACTCTGCACGTGCTCAGACGTGCCCTCGCCTTCGCTACATTCTACGGGCTGCTGGTCCATGTTCACACACCGGCAAAGCCAAGGCGCTCTGAACATGCCCTGAGACCTCCGGATATAGGGCGGTATATAAATTCAGTAAATAATTTGAATTATGCTTTTGAATTATGGTGCTGGAGGAGACTCTTGAGAGTCCCATGGACTGCCAGAAGATCAAATGTATCCATTCTGAAGGAAATCAGCCCTGGGTGCTCACTGGAAGGACAGATCCTGAAACTGAGGCTCCAATACTTTGGCCACCTCATGAGAAGAGAAGACTCCCTGGAAAAGACCCTGATGTTGAGAAAGATGGAGGGCACAAGGAGAAGGGGAACGACAGAGGACGAGATTGTTAGACAGTGTTCTCGAAGCTACCAGCATGAGTTTGACCAAACTGCGGGAGGCAGTGGAAGACCAGGAGTGCCTGGCATGCTCTGGTCCATGGGGTCACGAAGAGTCGGACACGACTAAACAACAACAAAATAAGAAGAAGAATGCTCAGAGGCACCTTCACTTTCGTGAGGTGTGTCAGGAGTCATGCTCAAAAAGCCTGTCTGGAAACACTTCTGTTTGCCTGGCAGCGTTCCCACATGGCAATGTGAACACTTGCTCTGCGCTTTGATCGCCACTGTCTGCCGTGTAGTCCGCACTGAAAGTTGGTTGCTCAGCAAAGGATGCATGGTAAAGCCCTGCTTCGTTCGCATTTAGACCTGCCGTTGGGTGGGGGTGGGAAAGCTCTCCATCCTGAAACGTTTTGGGTATTATTTTGTCACAAATGCATCCATGAACACACTGAATAATGCTTGCTTCATGAGCTCAACGGGGCTTCTGTCCTCTGGCCAGATGCATTTCCCAGCAAGTTGGCCAGCCTAGGAATAGAAAGGCTTTTCAGTGCCCAAGCGTGGAGTCCAATGCAAACTTGTAACCACCTCCCCAACCATGCTACAAAAAGGCCTGTTTTGAAATACTGGAGGATTTCCATTTAGTTCCATGTCTAGCATGTTAGCCTGAATTTTTCAACCTTGTGGTAATGGGCTTGCAGTCCAGGCCAAGCCTGCCTGTAAATTCTAGTCCTGCAAAGTGTCCTCTTCCCCCTCTGCCCCACCTTTTGGGACTATCTAGTTCCAGCAGAGTGAACTCAGGCTAAAGGCTGCAGGTGATTTTTTCCTGAAAAGATTTGGCATAGCTTGATGCTTAAATCCTGCTTGCTGAAAATAGATGAGTGTGTTGACATATTTAAAAGATCGCAAGCTCACTCCTTTTTACTTTGGATTAATCCAGAATAATCATCACGAACTATTTAACAATCAAACAAGGGTCAGAATGCTTCTATTCCAGCATAAACAAAACCACCCTTTTAACCCTTCTTTGGGTAAATGCGAATGACCACATATCACAGTAACTTACTACAATTTGCACTTCACCTCTTGCTCAACAAACCACTTGTTCAGATCCTCCTGGCAAGGGAGAATTTAGCTTCCACTTCTACAGATTTCTGACCGTGGGTGGAAATAGGGTAAAATTATCCATATAACTACACGGTGATATCAATATATGATAAGTTTTCTCTCGATAAGTAGGATTCTATATTGATCCTTCTAAGCACCCTGGAATGTGATCAAAAAAATGTACCTGCTCTGACTGTTAAATGATCCGTAATGCGTGTTCTAGAAGCAGGCAGTTACTCCCGCTAATTTCTGATACCCAGAGGTGATTGCCATTCCTTATGCAGCAAAATGGCACCATCCACCCAAAACAAGGAGGACTGGGGAAGCCTCAAGGTTTGCAGAAGTACAACAGAACATTAGCGGGGGGGGGGAGCCCTAAGAGAGAAAACCATTCAGTCAAATATTGATTCCTCTTCCAAATCCTTGCTCCCAAAACAGCTTTTGAAAACCCTTTTTCCATCTCATACAAGCAGTCCCAACTACCCAGCTCAGTGTACATGTGTGCTTGCAGGGACAAAGGTTCCAGTTTAACATATTTTAACATTACATTGAAGGTTGGGCGGCAGAGGTTGGTCATGGATGCTTTAGCTGAGATTCCTGCATTTGCAGGGGGGTTGAACTGGATGACCTTCCAACTCTAGATTTCTATTATCCCACAGCCTGCATGTCCAGTTACAAAAGGACCCCAGGTATCAGGGCTGGGAAGGACATCTACCAAGGACCCTGGAGAGCTGCTGCCAATCAGAACAGATGATACCAGGCAAGCTGATCCTACAGAAAGTAGCACAGAGTAGCTAAATGGGGTCACAGGCATCCAACACACAAATGAAATGAGTAATGGGACAGAATAAGTAGATGACAGGAAGTGGTTTCCATGTGCTTTTGAGACTTGGAACCTCTCTTTTATGAAGCAGACTCCGGGAGAGGTGTGTGTGTTACAGAGCCAGGAGGTCATGATTCAGTGGGGGAGGAACAACTTCTTTTTAATTCTCAATTACATTTTTTTTCAAATTCATACATTAACCATTAGACCCATACATTGACTTCCCTTCCCTCTTCCATGGTTCATTTTAATTATCTATTACTACTGCAAATTCTAATTACTCCATATTTTTAAAATTTCCCTTTCTCATTGTATCTCTGGTTAATTTACACTGCTGAATTTACATTGCTAACATTTTGACCTGTTTACAATGATGCTTCAGATGTTCTACAAACATTTTCAAGGAGCAGCTTATTTCGGGAAGAGTTAGTGTCCATCCCTCCATTTCTTTTAACGCTCCTGGTTTTCATCAAGGGACAACTTCTTTAGTGATGTGGCCGTGTCTCTCCAAAGTGACTAATCTTATTTTGAATTCAAAGTAGATGATGTAATATATCCTGCACTGGGATAATTTATATTTGGATATGACATGTGCAAATGTTTGATTTTACACAGAGTTTCCTTATCGGGCAAGTGTGGTCTGGTGAGTAGGGTGGGAGTAGAGTTCTGGCTCTAAAAATGCTGCACGGTTTGGGGCCAGTCACATCAGTGCTGCCTCAATTCCTCCTCCCCCCTCCCTGCCCCCTGTAAAATGGGAAAAGCTAACAACTTGCTCTGCATCACTATTGTGTTCTTCAATATAATAAAGAGTGTAATAGGCATATAAAAGCCAGATGCCAGTATTCCCACTCACTTCTATTGTGCCCAGAAACAAAATCTAGGGTGCAGCTATGCATGCAGATAGCAGCAGACTTTCAGTTGCAATGGCTGGGGACTCAAGAAATATCCTAGGAAATACAGAACATAACAGGTTAAACCATGTTCGTGGTGGTGTCCCCGAAAGAGAAAGAGTATATTTGATGGTATTGCTACAAAACGTAGGGCGTATGGGGTGTTAGGGTAGGGGTAGTACCTCTGGTGGGGGGACACATCATGCTCCTTCTGGGGTAGCTTGTCCACATTTTCCACCCCTTGCATTCAGCTCTCACCTGTGCTTCCGAGAAGCTGCCAGCATGCGACAGCAGCCCTGCCCCAGGAAGCCGCTTTGACTGAGTGGTAGCCAGTGGGACTCAAACACTCAGTGAGTTGAGGATTTCCCCAGCATGTAGATGAGACCAATAATGGGTCCAATGGTCAATTAAGTGGTTTCTGCATTTGCTGTAGAGGGAAGTGAGGGGCAGATGGGGCTCATCAACCTGGGAAGGTAGCCCATCTAGAAGGAAAACTCTGATCCTCAGTCTCCGCTGCCTTCTGGGATATCTTTGGGAGAAGAAAGGGCTAACTAAGGAGTAAACCCTACAAAAATCTGGACTCCCTAAAATGGTTGGATGGCGTCTTGTACACATAGCTGTCAACTTTTCCCTTTTCTTGCAGGGAATCCTATTTGGAATAAGGGAACTTCCCTTAAAAAAAGGGAACCGTTGACAGCTATGCTTGTACACCTCTTTCTGGCAACTCCTGGCAACATTCCAAATCTCAAGTCTCTGGTCACATCTAGGGCAAGAAGTTCCATTGTCTTGTTAACGACCCACAATGGCTCTCTTAGGGGCCCTAGTTTGGCCAGGCTATCCAGGAATTCCTTTGCAGCTTATATTCTCCCTTCATATCACAAATAACCTAAAATCCTAGCATTTATTAATTTTAGTGTTTAGGGGGACATCCCCCCCCTCAATTCTGTAACACCATGTTACTCCATAAAATGTCAAAATAAATAATAACTGCCACCCTTGATCATTACTAGATTGTGGCAACTCTGCATAGCTGAGAAATCAATAGTTATAGGACTGAGGGGGGTTGGTATGGATAACTTTGGGTCCCAATCAAGCCTGTGATTTTGTATCAATAAGTTTGTAGTCTGTAGTTGGAGAATGGTAAAGTAGACAAATAAGCCTCTTTTTTAATGGGTCTGTTAGGCATCCATTTACATGGCTAAAGACTTGGTCAAGTACAGATGTGTTGCCATAGGAACAACTGCCTAGTGATGTATTTTCACAAGCACTCACCTGGCTGGAGGCCACCTCATTCCTATAGGCCAGGAGCTAGCCTTTGTCTAGCAAGCTCTAGAGGTGAGAAGACATAGAGGCTTGACTTGCTCACTGTGCTAAATCCAAAGCTTTGGCTAGAAACCTAATGAGGAAGCAAGGTCTGTTGGAGTGTGTATGCCGTGAGTCCTTCCAACTTATGCTGGGGTTTGTATACATGTGTAAATAAATAAAACCATATGTTCTAAAGATATCACTGTCTCCAGTGACTTTCATCCCAACGAAATCAAACCCTCAGAGATTGGAGAGTGTACAGCAATACATTTTGAATAACTTGAATCTATACACACTCAATTGTCTATGAATGTTGGCTCAGTAAACCATACCACTTTACTGTTTTGTATAGGGGGAAAGGATATGTCTACATATTTTAGGTATGCTTCCTGACATCCGCTGCAATGTTATGATGCAATGGCACAACCATCCTGCTCTCTCCCTTCTATGTAATACTATTATGATGATGGCGATGATTTAATAGTTAACAGCTTGCAGTCCAGAGTGCTAACAGGCACATAATGAGCTGATGGTGACATAGCATTTCGATGAGCTTGAAGGCAAGTTCTGCTTCCAGAGCTTCGCCTTTGACAATGTGTTTTGTACAACTTGGTAATGAAATTATGATTCCTCTGAAAGGGAACAGCAGCCACCTACTAAGTTTGGCTGTGCAAGATGTTAAGGAGTTCCCCCAAACAAATGAGCCACAACACAGGTGGAACAGATTGCATAACAACGAAAAAGGCCGTCATCTTTGATTATACAACATGAATGTTCTCTTTCCAATTTAAAAATTTGTGATTGTTCATTAGTTAACATTTGGCAGCGAGGGGGTGGGGAGAGAGAGAGAATAATTCAGATGCAATGCTCTACAGCCAAGAAGAAAGAAAGAGCAAGCAAGCAAGAAATATAAGAAACTGAGGGTGCGAAATATGGAGGAACACATTTGATTTGGTCTTGGATGAGATAGCCAACATTTTTATCAAGGGGGAGTGCCCCGCATGTACCTCCCACATCCTCATATGTTCACGCAGAAGCGGAGAGTACAAAAAGAACAGGGAGAGTGACTCAGCACTTCTTGTCTCCCTGCTTCTGCGCTTAAACGTGGGAAGTGGGGACGGGTTATTTACATGTAAAAAAGCCCCACTTCCCACGTGATAAGCCGAGGTGGGAGAAGAAGAAGCACGAGGCAGTCATGCTGCCATTGGCTTCCCATTTCTGTGTTGCAGACAAACTGTCTGTCGCTTAGGAACGTGTCACATGGGATGGGGTCAAATGGTGGGGAACCCTCATGAAATCTTCATAGCGTTATGAGTTTTGGGATGGGGGAAAGTTTAGCCCCTTGTAACCCCTGGACCCAGCATGTGTTGAAATATAAGCCAGGCTAGCTTAGCTTCCTGAACCCCTGGATATAGCAAGTGCTAAAATATAAGCCAGGCTATCTTCCTGTGTTGAGGTGATTGCCTGGGTGATGGTCCATTAAGAGAAGAAAGGATTAAGGGGTTCAGTGGGGGGGGGGCTCCCTCAACAGACAAAGCCAGAGTTTGAAGTAGAATTTGAGGGGCTTTGAAGCAAAGCAGCAAGCAGGGGCAGGGAGAAAGAGAGAGAGCGCCATGCTGGATCTCTACTGGAATCCAAAACTGTGGCTATGGGAGAAACAAGGTGCTTTGGGGGGCTCAGGTTGTATAAATGTGTAAATAAAACCATATATCCTAAAGACATCGCGGTCTCCGCTGTGCCTCATTCCAAAAGGTAACATGAAGCCTTGGTAAGCATCTGGAACCCCTGGAACCCTGCACGGCTCAGAGATTGGGGTGGCATTCAACTATATATTAAAATCCATATGTATTCAACTGCAAGGAGAAGCCTTTTGCTCTGGCGAATGGTCATCAGAGCTCAGCAGTAAGAAAAGTTTGCACTGTGGAGTATTCGTGGCCCGTGTTCCAGCCAGCCGCAAAACTCCATTCCGCTCCCTTTCAGTCAACATTCCATGCCTGCTGATCATGCTTAATCTTTATTGAGCTCCTTTGGAGTCATCCCTCCCCACCCCACACTTAAGTTCTCCACCTTCCCACAACTGTTGTACTTCTGCAAACCTTTGGGGTTTCCCCAGGCTTGCTGATACCTTCCTCTTGTGTGTGGGTGGCACTATTTTGGTTGCATAAGGATCTACACGTGGAGAATGAGTTCACTCTTAGTAGCTAGGATGCTCTCTGTGGTGTGCAGGAGATTCCAGCTTCAGTTTATGACCACACGGATCCAAAATGTCTCAGGGGGAGGCAACAGGTCAGAGAAATACCAGTTGGTCCAATGGTATGACTCAGTGTTTAAAAATATTCAATGTGTGTTAGAGGTGTGCAGCAATCACAACAATTCACCTTGTATGTGTAAGCAGATCTGTAGCTGTAGCTGTGTTTGGAAGCAACCTGATGTGTTTCAGAACCACTCCATGTCTTCCCTGCTCTCACAGCCAAAGTTAATAATAATAATAATAATAATAATAATAATAATAATAATAATAATAATAATTCATTATTTATACCCCACACGTCTGGCTGGGCAGCTCCCAATAGAATATTAAACAGAATAAAACATCAAACATTAAAAACCTCCCTAAACAGAGCTGCCTTCAGATGTCTTCTAAAAGTCAGATAGATGTTTTTCTCTTTGACATCTGGTGGGAGGGCATTCCACAGGGTGGGCGCCACTACCGAGAAGGCCCTCTGCCTGGTTCCCTGTAACCTCACTTCTTGCAGGGAGGGAACCGCCAGAAGACCCTCAGAACTGGACCTCAGTGTTCGGACTGAACAATGGGGGTTGAGACGCTCTTTCAGGTATACTGGGCCAAGGCTGTTTAGGGCTTTAAAAGTCAGTGGCAACACTTTGAATTGTGCTCGGAAACGTACTGGGAGCCAATGTAGGTCTTTCAAGACCGGTGTTATGTGGTCTCGGCAGCCACTCCCAGTCACCAGTCTAGCTGCTGCATTCTGGATTAGTTGTAGTTTCCCGGACTCCTTCAAAGGTAGCCCCACGTAGAGCGCATTGCAGTAGTCCAAGCTCCTTTCCCCAAACCACTGTGACTGGGGTGCGTTGGGGAAACAGTTTGCCGTGATTAAAAGCTAGACCTGTCTGCGAAAATGAAATATCTCAGCCTCTCCACCCTCTCCCTTCTTTCTACACCCTGTCCCATCACAGGCTTTGAGCATTTCTCATTCAGTTTGGGTTTTACTTCTCAGGGAGGATGGGGGCATGGCTATAGGGAGGAAGAATAGCCCTATGTGTTTAACTTTATGGAAAAACCTGATCTGTCCTTCCTTCCTTTTAGATTGCACCTTTTCCTCTGCCTCACGCAGGTGCTCAAGGTGGCACAGATAGTTCTCCCCCTCCTGATTTAATCCCCACAACAACCCTGTGAGGTACATTAGGCCAAGGGGCAGTGACTGGCCCAAGGTTACCTCATGGCTGAGTGGGGATTCGTACCCTGGTCTTCCAAGTCCTGGTTCAACAATCCTAACCAGCTCTCCTTGTTAATAGTGCAATCGGTAATGTGAAGACTATCCTGAATCATCCCATTCACCTCATTATTCAGGGTACACACAAAGCTGATGCATTCCTCTATTAGTGATTTTACGCATGTACATACACATGCACACACGCACACACACACACAAGCACACACTTAATTGGTAATTCTATCCAATAAGGAAATTAAGAATACAGCTTGTTTTTAATACATCCATGCTGACCACCCCAACCATTTGGTACACTCTGATTCTCTGTACACTGAATTGCTCGTAACTTTTGGGACTATAAAAATCACATCAATTCCTCTTTCCTTTATTAAGGTAAGAGGTTATAGATGTTTTCCTCCACCGGAGCATGTATTTCTTGCTGGGTTGGATCAAAGGTCCATCTTATCTAACATCTCGTTTTCACATAGAGACTAACCAGAAGTTTCTGAGAACTTTGAAAGCAGGACATGCGGTCAATAACACCCACTGTTTCACCTTTCCTCATCTGTGAAATAATTGTTTATTTCAGTCTTAAACAACTTTCAAACGACATTTACTTCCCTTGACTATTTCCATTTTAATTAATTCCCTTATTTCTGAGAAGTTTCCTTTTTTGCAATCAGTTATGACGGGGTTTGGACTTTGGGGCAACTTTCCACTTACATAAATGGAAAGTGAATTTTAAATTCTGAGACCTGTTTCATTCAATGCGAGTTCACATATACAGTAGCAAATCATTCGGAGATTCACCTGAGTAAATATTTCAGTGTTCGTGGCTTCATTTCTTTATCTCCCACTTCTCTGAATGTATTCCTATTGTCACATATTGACTGCTGCCTGTCAGATACCTTCTGCAACTGCCAGGTACCGTTAATGTCGACAACCTCTGCATGTCAGCTGTTGAAAAACTACCACAAAGATAACTGGTACATGTCAGGCAAATACCGAGTGCTACGGCAAGCCAGCTGTTAGAAACCGTCAATCCTTGATTGCCACATGTCGTCTATCATCAAATGTTGAGTAATACGTGTCAGACATTGGAAAACTGGCTGTGACAGCATGCTAGCAGTCAGATACTGTCCAATATCGACTGCTGCTGCATAATCTTTGGATGTCAAAAACCACTGCTGAGTAGAAAGCAGATGGTTGATATGGGAGAATCTCAAGAAGTTTTGCCATGAATATGATGGCAAAAGCCAAGTTCTGATTAATTCCCAACCTCCCTCCCCCCCCCCGCACCCACCAAAAAAACCAGAAACCCTCAGTAATGTGAATTTCAGCACCATTTAATGTTCCATAGGAATGCAGCTCCTTTGTAAAGATTGGAACAAAGTAGCTATTAGCTCCTACTCCTTTCCCATGAGATTTATTAGAATAGTCATACAGGCATGCTTTGTGTAGGTTAACGATTTTGTGCCAGAAATAGGTTCGGTGCATAAATAGGAACCTATTGTTAAACTGTGCGTGGCGATACATTTTTGCTTTTCAGGGCAAACTGGAGGCAATTTCTTTCCGGCAAAGGCCTAATCTCCACAGAGATGATAAACCTGTGCCTAGGTTGTACCACTTTAGAGTACAGGTGGCTCACGTGACTATACACTTCTCCATATGCAAGCACATTTTACCACCTCAGAGAGAACTATGGTCGCTTCCAGACTGTCTATATTTTGTGGGAGAGATTCAACTGCATACGAGAAATTTAGGTTTGTGAAATTAACTGGATTAACCACCTTTACTGGTTATGAAAGTAGCAGGGAAATACACTAGAAAGTGTGGGATAAGCTATGGATTTATGGGAAGACGTACGAATATTGCGCAAGCAAATCAGGATAAATGCTCAGTGTCCTATAACTTCCCTGAAAACAAATCCGTACGGATGCTCAGTAATGACTGGGCATTGCACAACTCCCACATAGGCTTTGTGTGCAAGCAAATAAAGATGGACATTCAATAAAACAGGTCATCTGGTGAAAGACTAAACCAAACTACCAAGTCACCACGGAAGACTTAAGAGCAAAGCTCACACAGGTAACAAATTCTCCTGTAAGCCATATCACACTGTTAATGTTGTGGGCAGATTGCTTTATTTTTCACTGTTTTCGAAGCAGCCTATTAAAGTGATTTCAACATTTCCGTGCCAGAGGCAAATGGTGCGTGGGGGTGTTTTTCAGTAGCCTTGTATATGGTAAATACATTTATAGAGGCACTGTCATACTTCTGATGTCTTCCAGATTTAGGGTTTCTTGTAGCCATCAGCCATCAAATGTTGCATAATAGGACATTCAGGGCAAAGGAAGCCACATCCACACCATATGTTTAAATGAAACCTATCCCACTTTAACAGTCAGGGCTTCCTCTCCAAAGAAACCTGGGAACAGTAGCTTATTAAGTGTGCCTGCCCCTGACTAGACCTGCTAGATCTTTTGGACCACCTGGGGGGGGGGAAGAGTTATTCACGGTATTGCACCCTATAGGTATCACAAGGAAACATTGCTGCAGTGCATTATACATTGGGCTGCCTCTGAAGACGGTCCAGAAACTTCAGCTGGTGCAGAATTTGGCAGCCAAGCTGCTCAATGGATCAAGACAGTTTGAGCATATAACACCAATCCTGGCCCAACTTCACTGATTGCCAACTAGCTTCCAGGCCCAATCTGAACTGCTGATTTTGACTTACAAAGCCTTAAATAGCTCAAGACCACAATACCTCATTGCCTCTCCCCAATGCTATTTTTCTGGAACTCACCATGAATGCCTCCCTTATCCTCTTATAATGGCAATGGCGCCCACCTGAGAGGTGCCGGAACTGAGTTTCGGCAAGTTCTGGCTGAAAAAAAGCCTCATGTGAACCAGCCAGGACCCTGTGATAATGATCATTTTTCATGTGCCCTCTCCATGAGAGGTCCGGAGGGTGGCAACAGGCCTTTTCTGTGGTGGTTTCGTATTTATGGAATG
Organism: Podarcis vaucheri; assembly: GCF_965113315.1. Taxonomy (NCBI): domain Eukaryota; kingdom Metazoa; phylum Chordata; class Lepidosauria; order Squamata; family Lacertidae; genus Podarcis; species Podarcis vaucheri. The sequence goes on from NC_138760.1 coordinate 102,949,317, forward strand.
CTCTCCCCAGGGAAGCTCGCCTGGTACCTTCGTTACATAACTTTAGGCCCCAGGCAAATACATTCCTCTTCCTCCAGGCCCTTGGCTATTTAAACAATCTATGGCCTTTTAAACTGAGGGAGGGTTTAGTTTTTTGTTTGTTGTGTTTTTATGTGTTTGTAATTGGCCTTAACTGAGATTTAGGAGAGAGGTATAATATGGGCAGGGAGTGGTTCTCAGATTGTGGGCAATTATTATGTTGGAATCTCCTTCCTAGCCTGGAAAATAGATGGCCACCAAACCTGGGTTCCCACCAGGCTCCCAGGACCATCTTCAGAAGGAAATTATTCTACCTCTTACCCATCTCTACTTCCAAGCACTCCTACAGTCTGCCAACATGATTTTGCATCTGCTGGTAAACTGACAATATGTGTGGGTCACACAGAACTTTGCCAGTCAAGCATTCACAAGAACAAACGTGGGGTGACCAGATGCAAAGGAGGCAAGAGGACTGTTGTTTTTTTAACTAAGCTGCACCATTTTTGTTGAAACAACACATGGGAGTGTATTTATATCTCAGCTGTCACAATAGGACAACTAACAACAAATTGTAAAACAGAACTAGAGGTACAGATCACCTGTGTGGCACATATCAGCTCCCCAGCATCTCCCTTCTGGTAGAACAAATACTTACACTCTTTCATTTAAAGGTAGATGTCTTGCCATAGCTGTCAACCGTCCCTTCTTTGGTGGGAAACTCCCTTATCCCAGCGCCGTGTCCCGCTGCTGTCCCTTATTGATGATGTTCCTTAAATTTCCCGGGTTTCAAAGGAAGCAGCTCCTCTCCCTCCCTCCCTGCCGGCCAAGGAGGAGGAAGGTTCCAACTGTATTGCTTGACTGCCTGGCCCGCCCCCCTCCAGCCTCCTCTCACCAGCCTCGGCCCCCGGGAGCCCCTCCCCGCCGGGACTGGCGGGAGCCTCGGGCATTTCCGCCGCCATCCTCCTCACGGCCGCTGAACTGAGCGTCTCTGCCTGGGGCCTCCCCTCTGCCCACCGCCACCGCCGCTGCTCCCGCTAGGCCGTACTGTGGCTGCACCGCCGAAGGACCCCGATGAGATGGGCAGCCTGGCGTGGCCTATGAATTGCTGAGGAGCCTTGAGAGGAGAGCGAGGCCAACCATAGAGAAAGCAGTTCAGAGAGAGGAGGAGGAGGCAGAGGCGGAGGCACGGGCAGGTGTTCCAAGGGCTAACCATAGAGGGGGAAAGCGGAGGAAGGACCACAAGCACTTCTCCCATAGATTTGTAGTGGTAGACTAGCATAGATGGTCTGATCTGCGGGTTTACTTCAGGCACTATTCCCCCCCCCCTTCCTCCCGCCCTGCCTGATGGAACTGAGAGCTGCAGATGAAGCACGAGAGAAAAGATACAGAACTGCAGCAGCATCTTCGTAGCTTGGACTTTGTTTTGCGTGAAAAGTGGTTGCTGCTTGTAGTTATTTAATTGCAGTGTTTCATCAGTTGGTGTCTTGAGCAGCAACCTCTGGAAACAAAGGGCTAAAAACCGACGCTGCTCTCCAAAATTATCTGGTCCCTTTTAACTTAATATTTCAGCTGGTTGACCAAAATCCCTTATTTTGGCTGCTGATCCCTTATTTTCGAGGCTGCTGGTCCCTTATTTTCAAATCTGAAAGTTGACAGCTATGTGTATTGCAATGCTCTCTATGCTGTGAAAGCATAATGCATCTAGCCACTTTACAGCACTTTCCCTTTGGCTTTTTCTCTCAGCAAACCATTACTCCTTTATGCTGAGGGAATGGGATCTTGTTCTGAACGTTGCACAGCCAAATAGGCAACCTCACGCCAGCATTCTGCCAATATAGTGTGAGCCACCCAGTGCTATTCTCAGAGCTGTACTGATTCTTGCTGACGTGATTGCTGATAGCTCACAGATACCTCACGGTGGAAAGTGGAAGGATGCCGGCTCCCAAATGAATAGGAAACAGCCAAGTACTGTACAAACTTCCCCAAGCACAATCGAAAGGAAAACGAGCGCAGAGGGATAGTCTCAGCTTCTAGGGACATCAAGTGTTTATGTTAGCATTAAGCACTGCAGAGAACAACTGTTGCCAGCAAGAATTTAACATAATCTTAGGAAATGTTTAATACATTTCCCCACCCTGTGACTGATCCCAAAAAACACCTGTAAGCTCTGTGTAAATGATTAAGCAGGGTAGATCATCATGGCCTGTAGCATGCTAGCAATACCACCATCACCAACGCATGAGGTATCACTAGCATGCCACAGAATCCATCCTAACCACAAGGGTATGGGAATATTCAGCAGCACTTGACATCCAAGGTGTCCGCTGGAGCCCTTAGTTTTCTTTTCTGGGCTAGGAATGAGCAGGTCTATCAGCCTCGCCTCTCATTACGTGTTCCAACATTGCAGCTACTCTAGTAAAGGCATGGATACTCTGGCTGAGACCTACTCCAACATAATTCTGCAAACACTTTTATTATACTAATCCAAAAGCAGTAAATAGGCACTGATCTCTCACGGGGGGGGGGGGTCCATAACCATAAATGCCTCACTCCTCCATTTATATACCTGCATTTACTTTAAATATCTAGATATTGTTTGTTTGAAGCATATTTATTTATGTCTCCAGACAGGAAAAGGTCCTCATACAGTAAACCTCAGTGATGCTACAGGTCCTGAAGAACCTTCAACCTGTAACCCTAATTATACCGTGAAGCCTTCCCAATTTGTACCAGGGGGCTCTTTTTCCAAAGCTGCATTTCCAAAGTCATAATCTTCTTTAGTGATCACACGTAGCCTAGTAAGATTGTCTTGCATAAACACGGTTTTAACAATGAGTCTGTAAGTGACTGTGGAGACCAATTATGGATCCACATGTCCTTCCACAGTGGGGACATTGGTTTCCGGGCAGGAGTTGACCACAGTGTGGATTTTCCAAGCATACCTTCCTCCTAGCACATTTCTCTTTTGCGTCCTAAGTTCGAGTGTCTTCAAAGCCCATTACACCTTTGGTAAAGGCTGTTTTCCAACTGGAGCATTCACAGGCCAGTGTTTCCCAATTGTTGGTGTTTACAGTACATTTTTTAAAAAATTCCTTGAGACAGTCTTTAAACCTCTTTTGTTGACCACTAGCATTACACTTTCCATTTTTAAGTTCGGAATAGAGTAGTTGCTTTGGAAGACAATAATCAGGCAGCCACACAACATGACCAGTCCAACGAAGTTGATGTTGGAGAATCATTGCTTCAACACTGGTGATCTTTGCTTCTTCCAGTACACTGATATTAGTTCGCCTGTCTTCCCAAGTGATGTATAAAACTTTTTGGAGATACCGTTGATGGAATCTTTCGAGGAGTTGGAGATGGCGTTTATAAGTGGTCCATGTTTCACAAGCATACAGTAAGGTTGGTGTTCCAAGCTGAAATCGAGGTTCAACTAAATGCTATGTCAAATATTCTATCTCTGAGGGAGTCAAAACTAAAAAGTTTTCTGTTTGGATGGGCCACACAGCTCTCATGATGGTACATGTGCTCTGCATGTGCAACATCCCACATCCTTGGCCTCCCCAGCTACAGGCCCTGCCCAAAGCAGAGAGATCCTGCCAGTAAAACAGAAAATACTGGGTCAGATAGACCAATGGTCTGATTCAGCAGAAGGCATTTTTATCAAAATTTGGATTGCCACATTCAGTAAGTCCAAGCACCGTCACCTGAAACATTCCATATGAATGCACCCGCCGCTGCAAAGGCAAAAGTATCTTCATGATTGCATTCAAATACATTATAGAAATTGCCTGTGTTGTTGCCATAATGTCACACAGTGCAGCTGGCGCCAAAGCAAGATGCTGCTTCTCTCTTTCTATCCTCATTAGCTAGGACCTGAAATGTTCATTTCATTCCTCATTTCCACAGCAGCACAAGGTGTGCATTACACCTTCATACTGGCAACAGCTTTTCATTGCCTGCCTGGGAGGGACACACCTGGCTAATCAGGATTTTTTTATTAAAAAACAACAACTAAAAATGCTGCTATTGCTGAGTCACTTGAAATACTTTATTTCTTACAGCAGGTGCTCGTTGCTTTATACTTTTTTTTTTTTTAATTAGGTAGCTTTCCAGTCGGTAAGCAAAATGCAATTACGACTGAATCCGAGTGGGATATTTAAACAAAAAACAAAAACTACCAAAAGCAGCCCCAATTGCCATGGAAAGCAAGTATTGCAGATTGGATCCTTCTCCGCATATACTGAATGTGGGGTGAGGTAGAGGGGGAAGGCCGGACTGAGGTGGTTGCAAGGGGTCCTGCTGCAATTTTCAAAATAGGATCTGCCTTTCCCCCAAAGGAATGTAGGAAATAAGGTACCACGAAAGTTTATTCAGCATTAACCCATTTATAATGTCATAACCTTTCATTATCTACCAAAAAAAACCCACACACCTCTGAACAGTTTCACAAGTCTCAGCAAACAATTTTGTTTTATTTTAATGCCAACCTTGATAAATGAAAATACTCTGTGCACTTAACTCATCATTGTTTGGGCTCGTTTCCAGCTCAGAATTAAATCCTTCTTTCAGTGTCATAGCAAAGTCCTGGAAATATTACACAATAGTGTCTACACATGTTTAGAGTTCAATCTTTTCCCGATTTAGATTTGCCTGTGAATCCCCATTGCTAGGAATTGCAGGTTTGGTTGGCTACTGTGAGAACAGAGTGCTGCACTTAAATGGGCCTTTGGCCTGATCCAGCAATTCTTCTTAACTTCTTAAAAATTGTAATAACCTGGCTTCCTATAGCCCTCACCTGTGGAAATGTTCAGGGCAGCTAAAAGGCCTATGCCCAGGTGAGAATTGCCAGTCTGGTCCTCCATACAAGGACTGTTGATTCAGTTTCTTCATTTGTGTGATTGCAGTTGGTCAATTAAAGACTAGGAGGCTCTACGTCATACAACTGGCTCCTCCACACAATTTATTCTAAGTTGCAAGCCTGCTAGCCGTACACATTTCTGCAAATGGACTTTTAAAGGGGTGGGCTAGGGCATAGAATTGCATGCATGAATCATTGTCAGTCACTTGCGGATCTTCAAGCTCTAAAACAGAAATAAAAATTACCCTTTTTTACTGTGAAAAGCTATGGGTAATCTGCAACTGTTTTGCTTACCAAAGGTTCTGGGTTCAATCCCTGGCATCTCCAGGAAGGGCTGGTAACGGAATCAATTCCAGAAGTCCGTTCAACTTCCAAAACATTAGGAAACCAAGGCGTGGCTTCTGATTTGCTGCAGGAAGCTCCTGCAGCCAATAGGAAGCCATGGAAGCCATGTTGGACCAGAATACTCACTTCTGGGTTTGCGGCATTCAGGAGCTAAAACGTTCGATTCGCAAGGCGTTCGGGATCCAAGGTACGACTGTATTGGCAAAACTAAGCAATATGGACCAATGATCTGACTTGGTTAGTGTGGCGTTTGCCCTCCTAGGTGGGTCATAAGGAAAGGGTTAAATGAGTGTGAAGTGATTGGCCAGTGGGAACCCAAGGGGAGGAGTTAGAGTTAGAGTTGGAGTTGTGTGGAAGTCAGTTGGGAGTTGGAGAAGGAAGAGGGAGGATAAGTCTGCGGGTTGGTCGAGTTGTGTTGTGAGGGAGTGAGAGAAACTGATAGGAGGAGTCAGATAGACAGTTGGGATAATTAGTTAGCAGTTATTAGGAAAGGTATAGGCCGGTATAGAAACTAAGATTAAGAAACTGACAAGAAAAATTATCTGAAACCATAAACTTGTTAAGGCTTATAAAATAAACTTGCTTATTTGATTTAATGTTAACAACTGTCTGGACTCTGTGTGAACCCGAGAGAAACGGGTTGGTGGCAGCAGGGAAGCAATCGCAGTGGTGGCACAGGGATCAAAAGACCGTCAAACGTCCGGGGACCCTGTGTGATCGCCACAGTTAGAAACTGCCAGCAAAAATTATAATTATTTGCATGTGGCTAGCATTATTTGTCACAAATGATCTTTTTCCTGTAACTTTTTAAATCCCACAAGGTTACGTGAAGATTTGCTAATCCTCTGGCAAATCAGTTCTTTTAAAACAGTTGTGTAAACAGACCCTCAGCCTGCCAAGGACAGAAACATTATTCCCATGGGATTTTACAGGAAGAATGAAATGAAGCAAAATGAATTGCCAAGAGCCATAAAAATAATCGGTATCAGAGGTAGGATGAAACTCCAGGTAATCTGGCTCCTAGGTAATTTATTTTTTTAAAAAAAACCTGAACAATGCCTCTTTTCATCTACCAAACAGAAGATTGTTCCTTTGATGCCATTGCAGAAGAAATCGCTGCGTTCTATTGCCAGGGACTCCACACGTACAAATCGTTCATTACTGCTGATTTAGCTCCTGCGTCATGCTGGTCGCAAAAGACACTGATTGGTTGAGATCAAGGTAAATATTCTGTTGATTTACATATTTTCCCAAGGAAGGTGCGTCGGGCTTGCATTCTAGCCAAGTCTAAGTAACTGTCAATCACAGATTCACCATTCATCACCAGGGACAACTTCTGCTACTGTGAATGGGCAGTTGGGTACAACTATTTATCTCAAAGGAGGTTCTGCGGTATTTCTTGGCAGATCTGCACACAGTGATCTGGAACAAATGACACTTTGGCTGTTCCATAATGAATGTAGTCAGGGGGAATATATATATATATATATATATATATATATATATATATATATATATATTTGCTTTCGTAGATTTTCACGGGCACAGGAATGCAGGTCCTGGTGTCCTCGGGTGTCTTCCCGTGTAAGAGTCGGGGTGTCTGTGCGACGTTTCGACGAGGTCTCACTCGTCATCTTCAGGCTGGTGTTTTCGGCTTCTTGTTACTGGAACAGAGCAGAGTCTGGTGTTTGAGTTCCTATAAATACTGTTGAGGGGTGTGGTGTATAGCCTCCAACGTTCTGGGTAGAGAGGAAGTTCCTAGATTAGTGTGCCTTTTCTTCTTTTGTTCCTTAATTACTTGAGGGATATCTTGGGTGATTTCATGAGTGATATTCTGAATATCACTGGGTGGGTCATTAATTACTTGAGGGATATCTTGGGTGATTTCATGAGTGATATTCTGAATATCACTGGGTGGGTCATTAAGTGTAGATTAGATTGCTAAAGCTCTCGTGTCTTGACCTCTTGAGCTTGTGAAGAGTTTTTCTGAGAAGATGGCTGTGCTGCATTTAGTTGTGCTCTGGCTTGGCTTCGTGTATAGGGGCGAGCTATGGTTTTGTGCCTTGTGCCAGCCAGATCTGTGTAGGGATTGCAGGGGGGTGCAGCATCCGGAGGTGCCACTATAGTTTGGTTGCTGGATGGAGTCTGTAATATGTCTGTGGAGAGGGTCTGGGTTTGGGTCTGGTGTGGTTGATTGGTGACGGCGTTCTGTGTGCCTCTGGTTCTGGTGTCGGTTTTTGTGGGGAGGGCTAATTTCCAGATGTCTGGCAGGCGGGACGTGTCGTCACGCTTGTTCATGTTGTGAGGGTGTTTCTCTATCTCGATGGCTTCCATGATTATTCTCTTGTGGTGATGTTCCATGTTAAAGAGCAATTTGGAATCTGCAAAATTAATTTCGTGTCCTGTTTCTTTCATGTGTTGGAAAAGAGAGGAAGTTTTTTCTTCTTTTTTGACGGCATTCTTGTGTTCTGCGATACGTGCATTTATTCGTCTGTTTGTTTGTCCAATGTACGTGGCTGGGCAGACTTTGCAGGGTATTTCATAGACCCCTTGGTTTTCCAGCTGGATTTTGTCTTTTGGGTTTCTGAGGATATTGGCTATTTTTTGGTTGGTGCAGAAGGCTGTTTTGATATTGTGTTTATGGAGGATTTTGCTGATTTTGTCTGTAGTGCCCTTGATATAAGGAAGGAGGGCCATGCCATTGTTTTCTTCTGTGTCTTGGTTTTTGGGGGGTGTTTCTTTTTGGATTAGCTTCGTAACCCTGTTTTTCTGGTATCCATTGGCGATTAACACATTTGAGAGATTCTGTAACTCAGTTGTCAAGTGGTCTTTGTCAGCCAGGCGTTTGGTTCTGGAGATGAGAGACAACAACCAACTCCCCTTTCTTGACGTCCTAATCTACAAAAAACCTGATGGCTCCCTAGGACACACTATCTACCGGAAAAAAACACACACCAACCGTTACTTACATGCACAATCACACCACCACCCTGCACAAATAAACTCCGTAGCCAAGACTCTCATCTCCAGAACCAAACGCCTGGCTGACAAAGACCACTTGACAACTGAGTTACAGAATCTCTCAAATGTGTTAATCGCCAATGGATACCAGAAAAACAGGGTTACGAAGCTAATCCAAAAAGAAACACCCCCCAAAAACCAAGACACAGAAGAAAACAATGGCATGGCCCTCCTTCCTTATATCAAGGGCACTACAGACAAAATCAGCAAAATCCTCCATAAACACAATATCAAAACAGCCTTCTGCACCAACCAAAAAATAGCCAATATCCTCAGAAACCCAAAAGACAAAATCCAGCTGGAAAACCAAGGGGTCTATGAAATACCCTGCAAAGTCTGCCCAGCCACGTACATTGGACAAACAAACAGACGAATAAATGCACGTATCGCAGAACACAAGAATGCCGTCAAAAAAGAAGAAAAAACTTCCTCTCTTTTCCAACACATGAAAGAAACAGGACACGAAATTAATTTTGCAGATTCCAAATTGCTCTTTAACATGGAACATCACCACAAGAGAATAATCATGGAAGCCATCGAGATAGAGAAACACCCTCACAACATGAACAAGCGTGACGACACGTCCCGCCTGCCAGACATCTGGAAATTAGCCCTCCCCACAAAAACCGACACCAGAACCAGAGGCACACAGAACGCCGTCACCAATCAACCACACCAGACCCAAACCCAGACCCTCTCCACAGACATATTACAGACTCCATCCAGCAACCAAACTATAGTGGCACCTCCGGATGCTGCACCCCCCTGCAATCCCTACACAGATCTGGCTGGCACAAGGCACAAAACCATAGCTCGCCCCTATACACGAAGCCAAGCCAGAGCACAACTAAATGCAGCACAGCCATCTTCTCAGAAAAACTCTTCACAAGCTCAAGAGGTCAAGACACGAGAGCTTTAGCAATCTAATCTACACTTAATGACCCACCCAGTGATATTCAGAATATCACTCATGAAATCACCCAAGATATCCCTCAAGTAATTAAGGAACAAAAGAAGAAAAGGCACACTAATCTAGGAACTTCCTCTCTACCCAGAACGTTGGAGGCTATACACCACACCCCTCAACAGTATTTATAGGAACTCAAACACCAGACTCTGCTCTGTTCCAGTAACAAGAAGCCGAAAACACCAGCCTGAAGATGACGAGTGAGACCTCGTCGAAACGTCGCACAGACACCCCGACTCTTACACGGGAAGACACCCGAGGACACCAGGACCTGCATATATATATATATATATATATATATGCTTTCGTAGATTTTCACGGGTACAGGAATGCAGGTTTTGGTGTCTTCGGGTGTCTTCCCGTGTAAGAGTCGGGGTGTCTGTGCGACGTTTCGACGAGGTCTCACTCGTCATCTTCAGGCTGGTGCTTTCGGCTTCTTGTTACTGGAACAGAGCAGAGTCTGGTGTTTGAGTTCCTATAAATACTGTTGAGGGGTGTGGTGTATAGCCTCCAACGTTCTGGGCAGAGAGGAAGTTCCTAGATTAGTGTGCCTTTTCTTCTTTTGTTCCTTAATTACTTGAGGGATATCTTCTCAGAAAAACTCTTCACAAGCTCAAGAGGTCAAGACACGAAAGCTTTAGCAACTAATCTACACTTAATGACCCACCCAGTGATATTCAGAATATCACTCATGAAATCACCCAAGATATCCCTCAAGTAATTAAGGAACAAAAGAAGAAAAGGCACACTAATCTAGGAACTTCCTCTCTGCCCAGAACGTTGGAGGCTATACACCACACCCCTCAACAGTATTTATAGGAACTCAAACACCAGACTCTGCTCTGTTCCAGTAACAAGAAGCCGAAAGCACCAGCCTGAAGATGACGAGTGAGACCTCGTCGAAACGTCGCACAGACACCCCGACTCTTACACGGGAAGACACCCGAAGACACCAAAACCTGCATTCCTGTACCCGTGAAAATCTACGAAAGCAAATATCTCACCTCTACGGGGAGGAAACCTTCCAGCTGACAAGAACCTACGAGAAACTAGAAATCCGAAGAGCCACCATCTTATGTGATCTCCTGTTCCTACGCAACTGCCGAGACAACAACTTAACTCCCACATGCTTCCAACTTAAATTCCACTCTAAAACCCCAGCTACCGAAAGGATCCTGAAACGAACTGAACTATCCCTAATCAGAAACGAAATACATAAGAAAAGATACCTACTAAACCAAACCAACAAAGATCTGCTCACTCTTCACCTCAAACTATGTAACAAAATCCACCCTGCACTCTGGGACAAATGCAAACAACTAGCCGTCTGGAGAGCTGAAACTGAGACCTCACATAAGACAGACAGACACACCAACAAACTCTACAAACTAGAGAAACGCCAGAAGCCCAGCCACCCTCCACAACAACCCATGAAACAAACAGTACATAACATATCAAACAGGATCCTCACCCCAACTGAAACCAAAGTACTCTCCAAAGGTTTCAACTTTGCAGTCGCCCCGAGACGCATCCCCACGGAAAACATCATATGCGGAGTCGAAGCTAGCCTGACCAAAATCGACCCAGATGAAGCCAATAAAATCAGACTTGAAGTCACCAACATCCTCTGCTCCAGCAAACCACCCAGAAGCAATTTACACAAAGAAGAACAGAAAGCACTCACCAACCTAAGGAAAGACAACAACATAATCATTCTCCCAGCAGACAAAGGCAACGCCACTGTTGTGATGAACACATCGGACTACCAAGCAAAACTATCAAATCTACTCCAAGACCCTACCTACCAACCTATAAAAACAGATCCCACCACCTATCTGGAAAAAACCACCAAATCCAAAATAAAAGCCTCTCCTATCAGTGAAGAAATCCAGCTAAGAATCATCCCCAGAGAAAAATCATCCAGATGCCCCAAACTCTACGGTCTCCCCAAGATACACAAAGAAGGAACACCACTCAGACCAATAGTCAGCTCCATAGGCTCACCTCTACAAAATCTCGCTAAATTTCTCGCTAAGCAACTTCAGCCCTATGCAGAATCCATCGCTTCACACGTTACTAACTCCTTCCAGTTCATAGAAACAATAAAGAAACAATACCTACATCCCGATGACCTACTTGTGAGCTTCGATGTTGTATCTCTCTTCACTCAAGTGCCCATTAATGAAGCCTTGACAGCCATTCAAAACAAATACAACCCCCCCAAATACATCCTGGACCTGACCAACCACTGCCTAACCAACACGTACTTCATCCACAATGGACAAAGATACAAACAGATAGAAGGAGCACCTATGGGATCACCCCTCTCACCGGTCATCGCAAATTTGTACATGGAACACTTTGAAACCAATGCTTTAGACAAGTCAGAACACAAACCCAAACTTTGGCTCAGATATGTTGACGACACCTTTGTAATTTGGCCACACGGGAAAGAAAAACTAGATAGCTTCCTCACACATCTCAACAGCCTACACCCCAAAATACAATTCACTATGGAAATAGAAGACAACAACCAACTCCCCTTTCTTGACGTCCTAATCTACAAAAAACCTGATGGCTCCCTAGGACACACTATCTACCGGAAAAAAACACACACCAACCGCTACTTACATGCACAATCACACCACCACCCTGCACAAATAAACTCCGTAGCCAAGACTCTCATCTCCAGAACCAAACGCCTGGCTGACAAAGACCACTTGACAACTGAGTTACAGAATCTCTCAAATGTGTTAATCGCCAATGGATACCAGAAAAACAGGGTTACGAAGCTAATCCAAAAAGAAACACCCCCCAAAAACCAAGACACAGAAGAAAACAATGGCATGGCCCTCCTTCCTTATATCAAGGGCACTACAGACAAAATCAGCAAAATCCTCCATAAACACAATATCAAAACAGCCTTCTGCACCAACCAAAAAATAGCCAATATCCTCAGAAACCCAAAAGACAAAATCCAGCTGGAAAACCAAGGGGTCTATGAAATACCCTGCAAAGTCTGCCCAGCCACGTACATTGGACAAACAAACAGACGAATAAATGCACGTATCGCAGAACACAAGAATGCCGTCAAAAAAGAAGAAAAAACTTCCTCTCTTTTCCAACACATGAAAGAAACAGGACACGAAATTAATTTTGCAGATTCCAAATTGCTCTTTAACATGGAACATCACCACAAGAGAATAATCATGGAAGCCATCGAGATAGAGAAACACCCTCACAACATGAACAAGCGTGACGACACGTCCCGCCTGCCAGACATCTGGAAATTAGCCCTCCCCACAAAAACCGACACCAGAACCAGAGGCACACAGAACGCCGTCACCAATCAACCACACCAGACCCAAACCCAGACCCTCTCCACAGACATATTACAGACTCCATCCAGTAGCCAAACTATAGTGGCACCTCCGGATGCTGCACCCCCCTGCAATCCCTACACAGATCTGGCTGGCACAAGGCACAAAACCATAGCTCGCCCCTATACACGAAGCCAAGCCAGAGCACAACTAAATGCAGCACAGCCATCTTCTCAGAAAAACTCTTCACAAGCTCAAGAGGTCAAGACACGAAAGCTTTAGCAACTAATCTACACTTAATGACCCACCCAGTGATATTCAGAATATCACTCATGAAATCACCCAAGATATCCCTCAAGTAATTAAGGAACAAAAGAAGAAAAGGCACACTAATCTAGGAACTTCCTCTCTGCCCAGAACGTTGGAGGCTATACACCACACCCCTCAACAGTATTTATAGGAACTCAAACACCAGACTCTGCTCTGTTCCAGTAACAAGAAGCCGAAAGCACCAGCCTGAAGATGACGAGTGAGACCTCGTCGAAACGTCGCACAGACACCCCGACTCTTACACGGGAAGACACCCGAAGACACCAAAACCTGCATATATATATATATATACACACACACACACACACACACACACACACACACACTCACACATTTCCCTTCCAGACCCTCCTGCCAAATCATTTCCCTTTCCAACAATTAATTTTCCTCAAAAATTATTCCTCACCTCATTTCCTCTCTTTTCAAAATCCTTTTCTGCTAACATTCCTTTCCCTGAGAGATTTCCTCCAAAAGTCATTTCTCTCCAAAACATTAATCCCCCCCAGTTCTCCCCTAAGCAGACTTCGCTTCCATTAATATACCCAATATTTATTTGTTGAAAAGATAAGTTTGCATCCAGGGAACTTTACAAAAAGTGAGGGGGGAAATACAGAAATTTTGTTTTAACGTTTTAAAAAGAAGAATACATTCACAGTGCAATCCTATATTGGTAGCAAACTCTTTAACTTCAGTGGGTCTTACTCCCAGGTAAGTTTGTGTAGGAGTGCAGGGTTCAATACACTTACAAAGCCTTCAGATTAATGCTTCCAAGTATTTATTCTCCCTTGTGAATAAAAAAAGTTGAGCTGGGACTGTAAAGAAGATCATTTGCATCCTCTGCTTGAATTCAAGGAAGCATTGGGACCAGAAAGAGTGCTTCTGTACTTTTATTCCCCCCCCCCAAATTTTTATTATTTTTCTTTAAACAGCATTTCCAACATTACAATAACAAACACAAAGCAACCTTTTTGCTCTGCCGAGCTTACGACTTCCTTCCTTCCCTTCAACAGGTATCCCATATCACATCCAATTGTGCAATTTAAATCTTTGCTATATATCCACATTGTAGGATTTATTTCAATCCTGCTAGTGTCTTCAAGTTTTTAC